>NW_020825207.1:17585579-18321158 GCF_003286155.1 Drosophila erecta
TTGTGTTGAGACTCTATAAAGGGCTTTGCCTAATTAAATTGCAGGCAATTTTGATCCACGCTGTTTTTGTCTGTGTTTGGGTTGATAAGCATTGAGGTGGTTCAAAAAACAGATACTCATATATTCAGATTCATCGTGCAAAACATAATTTTAGAGAATTTCCCCCACGATTCCCGTTCGCCATTTATCGCCAGTTCGACGACCGAAATCAGCGAGTCAAGAGTTCAAACTTCCGCCAAAGTGTGGGCAGGAAATGCGATGGAAATGTAAATAAAGCCCATTTAATATCTAATTGTGTAATATATTAAAAGAGAAAACGCAAGAAGCACGCGCTGTCGTCTGAATAAATCGCGTGTTGCTGCGGGCGGCAGATGAGCCACACTTGCCACACGAGCACCATCCAAAGTGGCGGAAACTAGTTGCACAGGCTCCAAACCAGCGACCTTGCGAGTTAGGCGAAGGATGCTGCTGCTGCTGCTGCTGCTGCTGCTGCTGCTGCTCGTGATGATCATCATCATCTGAAACTAGTTAAACTAGTCAGAGCTCTTGCTAAAAATACGATCAGCTAAAGGAAGCAGCAACTTCATATGACAATAAATACCCATTACCCACGATCGGCACATGTGTGTGTACACCTTGTTGTTATCCAACAGTCGCAACTTTCAGTTTCGATTTCTCGCTCGCCTAGAAGCCGCCATCTAATGACGAAATAGTATCTATTAGATTACAGCCGAGCAATGGGAGTTTCGCTTTCGTTTCATTAATAATTGAATCCATATCGACAAATTGCGTGCTTCCATGGTTTGGGGCAAAAAAAGGGGGAAAAAAAGGCAAGTGAAAGTAATTAGCCCGATGCAATGAAAATTGTATCATCTCAGCCGTGTCTGCGATGATGGCTAGGTGTCACCATCACCACCATCACCATGATCACCGCATCATCACTTTTGGCCACCATCCCAGTTGGACAATTACGGCGGCCAGTGTTACGCTATCGCCTCTTTAATTAACTCCAATTGCACTCTTTTCTCCAACTTCGAGTTGCGTCAATGTGACAATTGGAGGCACTTTTGCTTTTCGCCCGCCGGTTTCTCGTTGTTTTCTTTCGAATTAATCAAGGTGTTGTTGTCTGGCTTTCGTTTTGGTTGCCGGGGTAATCGCAACAGACTCCAACTGCTCCATTCAATTAAACATGACGCCGCTTGTGTTTATTAAATCATATTCTACCAATTTAGCAGCAGCTACAGGGGGTATTCACGTGGGTGGGACTGCAACCTATTGCATAAGGATGGCGGCAGAACAGATGCTATACCACCCTTCAAGAACTATTGGTGAATGCATTTTTGAGTTTTTTAAGGTCTATCGTACTACTGGTTATTAGCAATGGCATGGAAGATGGCTTTTGAACAGATTTTAAAGTCAAATATGTATGTTTTCTGTGTATATATTTTTCGATGACCTGCTGTTTCTATGTGGGGCAACACCATCCGTTCCTGCCCCAACCCACAGCCTCCCACCGGATTTAGCCTAATTTGTATTGGTTGTTTTCGTACCAATGAATCGTGCAACTTCACACTCCGAGGTTTTCGGGGGTGTTCGTACATCTTTCTGCCCCATTGCATGTGGCCGGTGTTTCTGTTGTTGTTGTGGCAGGGCCATATGCTGTATGCTATATGCTATGGATGCATGCGATTTTCTTTAGTTTTTTTTTTTTTTTTTGTGTACAGTTCAACAAATAACGGGGTCAGCTGGCCATTGTTATTGGTCTTGCCGTTTATGCCTGCCGCAATTTGCATCGTAAATTTGTCTATGCATGTACTTCGCCGGGTACTTTGTTAACAATTGCGGTTAAAATAATAGCAACCCTTTATGCTTATGGATTTGTGTCCCCCATTTCTTCGCATACTAGACTGCGAAACGTCTGAACATGCGGTTTTAGAAATATGTTTAAGTGGTATAAACCTTAAGCAAACTTGTAAAATACAGTTTTACCGAATAGGCTAGTACTTCACCCATTATTGTAACAACTGCTACTGAGTGGCGATTAGTAGATTGAACACAGGTTTTCGCTATTAGCAGCCAACTGCCTCACACTTGCAACTCCATGGTGAACGGAGCTCTTGTGCCCTCGATGTTCAAGTGGGCTAATGGCAAAGAGAGTGCGATCCAAACCTCGACGCGTTTGCAGTTGGAAGAGCGTTGAGTTCTTGAACTTTGCGGTAACGGTTAAAATACGTTTAAAATGCACCGCGCGTCTTCATAGGGCGGGTTTCATCATTGTAGCCACATCTATTGGAGCCGAATCCAAGCGAAAAGTGTTCAAAGACAATGTCTTGCATACACAATCGCTTGTTTATTTCCACCGATGCTGAGTGAGTGGCCTGGATGTATGGATCGTCTCAATCGCTCGCCCGAGTGTTTTCTGTTTCGAAACCAAACATGCACCTGTGCACATGGCCTGCTCAAATACAGGTATATACTCGTATGTAAAATTGTAAATCAATAAAAGACATGGCTGGCAGACTGGGCAACTTGTATTTAAAGTAGCTATTTGGGGTGTGCGGTATTTCATACACACATATCATATACAGTAATCATGTTTAAGCTGTATTTAACTATTCCTTGACGACGATTCCCACTTCTAATGGGGGTCTGTCAAATCCCTTCCCAATGGCTCATGAAATCGGTAGGGGATTCCCAAAATAAACCCGCCATACTTTGACATTTCGAAATTGGAGCAAGTCAAGACGGTGGGAAGCGGGAAAAAAAGCGTTGCGTGGGTCGCATCTCTGATTATTTTTAGTTGCTGCAGGAAGCGAGAAAACAGCAGCGGCACAACATCGAGTTCTCCTTATCTCCGCAGAAGGGAATCAAACAAATAAACTGGACAACAAACAAATGACATGTCTAATTGCAGCAAGTTGGGGCCACCGCAATGACTGCACGATGAGTGGTGATGATGCGCCACTGGCTCGCACATAATTTGATATTTCCTCAATTGACTGGACAACACTCGACAATAAAGCAGTGTTTGCTACTACATATGTTGGCACAGTTGTGGTCAATCTAATAGCACTGGAATGTGGTGTGATATTATTCTACTGTGCCTGTAATGTCAATAATGCCCGCTGAAGTGCTTTTAAATAGTATATTATGGAATAGATCTTAGAAAATGAAGTTAACTAATATAACCCCACGTTTATCATAAATTCGTTTTGTTCCTTATAATTGGTTGTAAGTCTGTGCTAATTTTGTGCCCAAACTTGTGTCGCCACCGCAGATCGCATAAATTGTAATCACAATGCGCACAATGAAGCGCCGATGGACACGAGGGGGTCCCACTGTCATTGGCTCTCCTTTGTCAGCTAGTTTACTGTACGTAATTTGGTTTTTATTTTGTATTGCGTTTTCCTTTAGCGTGCTTTGTGGACATGCCAGACTGCCCGTCGCCAGCTGGATGCAATTCCACAGCTGCAGTTCGCAACTCGCGATTTTTGGCCAAATGCGAAAAGGTCGGGCACATGTGCGCGGAAATAATTACAAGTGGAGACTGCAGCCGGAAATGTGAGGGGTGTACCATTATGCGGCGCTATCGATTGCCTGGAAACCCGCTTTCCATCGCTGGAAATCTCCATCGAACCCAAAAGAGCAGGCATGCAAACAGCATTTGCGAACAACTAATGTAGTGTCAATGAACCTAGGCGAATGCAAATATGCATTTGGGCGAGGAGAAAGCTCTCTAAGAACGCAAAAGTCCTGCACTAGAAAGCAACCCCCGGAATAAAAAATTCGCATAAGTGCAAAGGGGCAGTCAAGGGGTTATGCCCGAGTGATAATGGGTGGTGTGGTGGCAATGGCAACTTAATTAAAGGCTCTCCTCCTCTCCACTGCGGCCGCAATAAAAGCCCACACAGAAGCGGATTCCACCCCATTGTAAAGTGCGTACGAGTACGTTGCTTTTTGTCCATGAACTCGAGTTGCAAACTGTAACCAGAGCGACGACAGCCAACGATACGAGTAGCATTGGCATTAATAGCACCCCCAACGGAAAACTGGGGGAAGCATAAAGCGCCTTACGCCCACAGTGGTCACTCCCTAATTGGAAGCTTTCTCATTTGCCATCTTTTGAAGAAATAGGTTTTGTCAATTTAGCAAATTTTTGTGGGTGTATTGAACAATTCAATGTTTCTCATAAACTTTGAATTTAATTGGCCTTTAATGAAATATCTATCATTTTTGGGTTTCCGGTTAATGTCAATATACATATTTTATAAGCGAAGATATTAATAGGAGTATTGCTAATAACTGACTAATATATTTGGTAACATTTGTTACATGAGTAACGCGTATTTACTGGAAAATATAGCGTGCGCAAGAGAATATTACTAAATGAGTAATCACTGTATGTCATAAAAACCTACATATGTATGTCTATGCAGAATTAAATCAATTGCAACTGTAATAAGTACCAAACGTAAGTGATTCCTTGGGGGTTGGTTTTCCAGAAGTTTGGTAGAGAAATCTGCCTATCATCTTTACAAACAGACGATGTAGATACATACGGACATGTAAATCTCCATGAAAGCAAGAACTCAGCACTTTAATGAAATTTGACAGACTTGCGACGCCACTGCAATAATCGATATAATTCTGCAGTTTATCGCCTCCCGGAAGTTAGTGCCGCTTCAAATCTCTAAATATTCAGCAGACATCCGTGCGGAAAATGGAGTATTACAAAAGGAAAACAACAAGGAAACTTCAACAAACTACAAAGACGCTGTAAAGATATCTTAATGCATTGCGTGAGCGATAAAAAGGTTAGGCAATGAGCTATACGAGTATATGTGAATATAACACAGTATAAATGTAGTATACCATTGAACAAGGCTTGGTCAGTAAATTATTTGGACCTTATCGATTTGGGAAGTTTCAGAGAGGCCACTGGCTTCCTCTGGAAGTGTGACGTCTTCAAACGAATTTGTTTACATTTGCATTTACTTTGATTATCGGAAGGCAAGGCATGTTCACAGAAATCCGCTCGCTCGGCTGAATCAGTGGCGAATTGTTTATATAAATTGCTTTGTAAAACGAATTCAATGCGTGACTCAGACGGCGTTTTGCTTTCGATTCTCGAATATATAGCAGTTTTAATCAAAACCGATCGGGTTTGAGCGCTTTAAACTTGCCAGTTTAGCACATCTCTTTAGTTGCCGGACGATCCAACGTGACTGGAAATGCCAAATGGGCCGGCAAAAAGGCGCTATTTCAGCCGGTTTTTCGGTTTTTTGGTTTTTGTGTTTATAATTATTTTAAAGTTCCGAACGCAAAACAACCAAGAAGATCAAGCTACCGGGGTAAATGTCTGCTGACATTTGGTCGCGTAGACAAAAGCACTAAAGTCTAGAGAGATAATTCAATAAAGTACGTGAGTAAATCCAACAGTGAGTCCTCATGAAAAATTTGTTTGCGTCTTGTCTGTTCGTTGAGACTAGAATACAATGTATAAAAACATGTTTAAGAACTTACTGTGATGATATTCTGAAATGTCGCATCAGCTTTGAAACCCCTTCTTAAAAAACTGTTCTAAATATGTAGTCATTTCTTGAATAAATAAAAGCTAACCAGTGTCCATATTTCAGCGAATTTAACATAACAATCTTAAGATTTTATCTGCCTACTTCTGCTTTCGAGTATACCAACTTTTTTTTTTTATTTCCTCCATTTGAGACCCAAAAGAGACAATTGTATAATCAAAGCACAATTGTTTTCTGTCCTAATCGAATCTTATAATCCATATATGTAACCCACCACATTAGCTAATAGTAGTCCAAAAGTCTCTTGTCTGTCTGCCTTTTGTGGCACATGCACCCAGTATTTCCCAGACTGCATGGAGTTTTTCTTTCTGGTTTTTATCTTTTTTGCTGTCTGTACATTACTTTACAATTGCAGAACACGTTCGCATTGCCATAATGCAGGTTTTTTACGTTTTGACCATTTTTCAGAGCTCAAAGCTTTGGCCCAGATGCAAGGAAACAGATTTTTGGGGTGGAACACAATCAGGAAGCCAATAAGAAGCTTTAAGATACCCTTAGGCCAGGATAAGAAAGTTCCTAATTGGCTGGCCAATAATAGAGGTAAGCGAAACCAGTTACTGTTTTAAGCGTGCTAATTGTTATTGCCATTGTATTTTTTATCTGCCGAGTGATTCAGCCTCACCTCAGCTGAGTAAAAAATGAATCAGTTAGGAGAGATGACAGGTGCTTGGCGATTCTCCACTAATCAGCTGAGTAAAAGAAATGGCTCGGATGAAACCGAGATAACTTATCAGCCTAGACAAGCTACGTGCCGACCACTTGAATTTAAATAACATAACAATTCTAGAGATTTAATCTAACTAACCGTTGCGCAATACTGCTGCGGTTGATTGAGCGAAACCCAAGCAGGGCCATCACTAATCCGATCCACCACAAGACTAGGAAACTGGGCAAGGGAGAACCTCGGAACACATTTCGTTCGCAAGCCCATCTAACGACAGTTGGCGTTGTCGGTTGGTAATGCAAAACTATAAACAAATACAGGTGATCTCCGATAAGCCCTATGGGTGCTATTAAGTCTTAAGGTCGAACATTAGAACCTTGGCGATAAAAAACAATTGTTTCAATTATCAATGTACTCCCTTCTGAAGGTTATTTGTAACTATTAAATAAGCTCTTTCCTTATTCTTCCTTTTATAAACTAATGAATATTTTCAAAACCTACTTATGGAAACACAAAAGATATCATTTATATATATAATATGTATAACATTTTGAAAGCAATCGGCTATTTATAAGATTGGCTTTTCTTACTGAGAAGTGCACTTAAGGGAGCTCGACTGTGGTGTGATAATTGAATCCGCTTGAAAGTGTTGGGGCAGAAAACCACTTTTGACTCATGATCCGCGCGACGGGAGCACGACTTGGGAATGAGCCAGTGACTGGGACAAAACTGCTCCGCAAGTACTTGTGAGTCATGCCCCATTGCACAGGGGACCAGGGGAGGGTGGAGGCAGCAAGGAGGGGCTGCAGTAAATGCAATTTAAATGCCCATTAGGCGCATGAGTTTTATGTTGCCATCTAATGAGACGCAAATGCGGTGAGATGCCTGGGAAAGTGGCCGTTTCAGGTGAAAGGAGTGCGGAGGCTTGCAAACAAGACCTTTTGCAGATCGAAAGCCCTATTCAAACTGTTTTCTAATTCTGAATTCTATTGCAAAAAAAATTATTACATTTCAAATGTATGTAATATACATATAAGTGTGTGTCTCACGCGTTTAATCATATTACACTTACTATGCTCGATTCATATTTTTAAAGCTGCGTGAGCTGTATTTATTTATTAATTAAAATTTCAACCGCTTTCAAGATAAAAAAAAAATATGTTATCTCCTATTCAGAAAACATAATTCTCGCAATATTATATTCCCAAAAGTAAAGATTACTCAACGGCCTTCACTTACGTATTGAAGGTCTTCTGGTAGTCCTTGATCTGGTTACGGGAGAACTCGGGGAAGTCGGTGTAGACGTTGACCACCTTGTAGGTGCGTCGCACCTCGATGCCCGCCTCCTGGGACTCCATAATCTCCTGGCGCCGATTGAGTATGTGCGTCAGCTCGGAGCTGTCCGTGTTGGTGGTGCTGCTGGGGCTGTCCACGCTGTCCTTGTTGGAGGCGGAGGAGGCGTTCGAGGAAACGGACATTGTGTCGAACCTTGTTTACTCGCTTTAATGTGCTGGAATTTGCCTGCCCTTTTCTGCTGCCTTTTCTCTCTCTCTCTTCCTTTTTGGCACACCCACGCAAAAAGGACCGTAAAAGAGACGTCGGGATACACACACAAATACGGCGACGCGCCAGGAAAACACACGGATTCGTTGCACGTAAGCTTTGGCGTGAGGCGTGGCCCTGAGTCGTTTTTGTTCTTGGAAAAAACAGTTGCAGGATGCGTTTGAAATGCCGGTTTTTTTTCTGCTGCAGGTTGGCTTTCTTATTGGACACCGAATGTTCACCTTAACCGCCGCGACTTCCGAATCTTCTGAACGCTGAGAGACGAATAGTGCGACCGTGACACGAGCGTTCAAATATACCAGCGGGCGCGGCGACTTTTTGGGTGTGACCGTGCTCGGTAAAAAAATACCCAACTCAGCTGAATTTTGAAGCGATAGGTAAATGTAAATATCGAAATACTAATATGATTTAAATTTCAGATATTGAAATACCTTATAGTTATATAGGTAGCGGTTTCAATGAATAAATTCTTTTAATAATTTTGTATATTAAACATTATTTCCATGGAGCAGATGAACAATCGATTTTTATTTTCAAGCTGGTATTTCTTAACCGAAATGTGGGTATATATTTTGTATTTGTATATGAATATGGTGATATGAGCATTGAACTTTATAGATTTTGGAGGTGTTCAAATTTCAATATTAAAATGTATTACGAGTATAAATTTAATTATTAAAAGATTTGAGGTATACAGACAACCCTAAACTATCGGGCAAAGGTCCATCCCCTGGTGTGCCCGCATTTTTTATAGCAATTTAGCAAAATTTTGTAGCAAATTGTTCCGACTGTGATTGTAATTCGTAATTGTTCAATAAAAAATGGGCAGTAAATTGTTTAACAAACTTTTGCTGATTGCCGGATTTGCCAGCCTGGCGCACGCTGCATTTTCTGCTGCCCATCGTAAGTTTCCGTCAATGTAGTGCTCAATAAACTTTGCCCCATTAAGTGCCGCATTTACATACTCCACAGATCGCACCTATTTGAGGCTAACGGAGCAGGAATGGACTAGCCTGCCATTGGATGTGAGTTTCAGAGGCATTCAGGGTGTTACCATGGTTACTCACGAGAGGTTTCCCTTTGACAATCCTTAGATTATTCTGCAGACCGTCATCAGCTTGGTGATTGTGATTTACAACATTATCGAAGTGGTTGGCAACTTTAAGGAGATCCGTGCCACCGTGGACATGCAACAGAAAACTTGGGACACCTTGGGCAACTTCCCCTCGTTTTATTCGTTTAATCACCGTGGTCGTGCCTTGAATCCTGGCTATACGCCCCCGGAATAAGAGGCCTTCCTTTTAAGTTCTGCTATCATTTTATTTTTAGTCTCTGCAAGTTACAATATAGATAACGCTAAAGATCAAGAAATTACCAGGCTCTCATTAGGGATATTGCAACATAAATCAACTTTAGGAACTTGATTTCATTCAGGTTCTATCTCAATTCAAAATATAGATAGCGCTTGGCAACAACCAAATTCCGTAACCCAAATTTGCAAATTTGATAGATATTGCGGAACTCTTGCTTTGGAACATGGACAGTGCCTTGGTCTCCAGCTCATAAGCAGCTCTTAACTCCTGGCCAGGACTATTATTGCATGCCTGACTATGACATGTGCGACAACTGTCGAGGTGGTTACTTCTTAAGAGGCATTCATAGTATAACTCGGAATTGGAACGACATCCTCTTACAATTTCTTTACTGTTGATGTCAAAATACTCCAAGCAGGCCAATTCTTGATTCTCTGGCTCATTCGCTGGAAGCGGACAAGGCAAAGCAGTTTGTCCCCTGGAGATCTCCTCACAGTCCTGCACTCCCCTACACTGATGACACCAAAGACGCTTCTCCGGAAATGATCCTTTGTTGCAGAAACTTCCTTCGCATGGTCGGCAGCTGGCCACATTTGCGGAAGTACAGCTGAAGTCCGATGTTTGGCAACCTCTCGCAGTGGTGCCGTTGTTATAGGAAACCACCACACATGGTGCACCTGGCTCAGCGCATTCTTCGATGTATATCTCGCCTGGTCTTTCCCAATTTGCACAGCCTGCTCCCGCTAGATCTGTGCTGCATTGATAGCACCGGGTGAAATCTTTACTATTACACCCAGTGCCTTCATCGCATTCATAGCACTTAGTGATTTGAGGATTTGTCGGCGGTGCTCCACAACCTCGTTGAATACTCCAGTTTGAGTACTCACAGGAGAAACAGGAAGAAGCTTCAGCGGAGCTACAAGTGCTATTAGATATAGCTGTAATATTTGTCCGGCAAAGTTTCTGATCCACGGAGTTGCATGTTAAACACTTCTGCTGCGTAATGCAGCCTGCGTTGCAATGGTCACCAACTCTACACTTTTCAAACTGCTCTACATACGGCTCGAGATCTGAGGGCATTTTAGTAGAGCAGCCTCTCACCACGCGGCTTAATCTTCGAAAGCTAAAGCAGTACTTGTCCTCCTGCTCACCCAAAAGAACATCCTGCTGGCATTCTTCGTATAGGCTCACATTGCACCTGCTGTTGCTGACCTGAAAGAGATCTATCTTGCAGCCCCTGCCGATTACAGAATCGCAGCTGGCGCAGACTTGGATCCAAGCTCCTTGGTCTTCATTGCAGCCATTGATGTCACACAGTTTGGCGGCAATGGACAGCGTGTGATTCTGCTCGGAGGCACAGCCCCTGTACGCATCTGAAGAACTTATAACATCCGTGTAGCACTGATCCTCTTCGAAATGATAGCGACAGGGTTTTGGTTTAGCTGCTGGAGCCGCCACGCATTCCTGTCCAGCGCAATGATGACACTTTAGTCGTCCAGGCGGATAGACACCCGCATTGCACAGGTTTGATGAGCAAGTCTTTGAGTACGCTGCTCCTGTGATGGGGGTTTCTGCTCCACAGCCGCGGTATGTGATGGAGTCCACTAGTTTTTGTGTGATTTATGGTATTAAAAGATCTGATTTACTAAATATTTCAAGTAATTTTTATGTATCGGTAAGCCCTCCTTAAGTGTGGGTTTGGAAACAATGAATGAACTAAACATTTAAAAATTAATTAAATGCAAAAATAGATTCTATAAAATTGCTGACTATCCCTCTATTTAGAATCAATGACATATCACATTTAGGTGCACTTACCAATGGACATGGCACACGTCAGCTCGGTAGTGCACTCCTTGTAGGGAAGAACTCCCACTTCTCCGAGGGTCTGGGAACATTCCGGCAGGGCCATGGAATCGCAGTGGTAACAAACAATGGCAAAAGAACGGCCTGTTATTAAAAAACCCATTCAATAGTAAACATTTTTCCGTGGGAAATTGCGGATATCTCACTTCTCAGGAGGATCAGAAGCAGGAGGAACAGGCGTTGGAAGTTTGAGGGGCGATTCATCTTCAGTCCATGCATTTTGACAGCTCATAAAGAATGTTTGCCAAAAAGTGCACCTTTGTTTGAAAAATTGGAACCCTAATCTGTTTATGACTTATCAATAATTAGTTGATATAGCTGAACTGATAATGATAAGCTAGAAAAAGCTTAACTCGCTAAATGAGTTCTTAAAATGGGCCCATGAAAACCTTACATGAGTAGAAATGTTGATATTATTATTATTTAATAGCTTAAAACAAGGATTTCCTGATGTCCTAATGAATCTAATGAAACCTTTCATAGTGAGTTTGATGGTTTCCACAAGTTAATTCCGGCATATGCATAATGGCCAAAAATGTCATAACCATAATGTGCTCTGTGCTTCGACCCCATTATCGGAGTGTCCCATAGGTTCCATCGAAAGGTTCACATCATCAATAATTCAGGGGCTCGCATTTGTTGCGGGAAAGTCTGGAGCTACTCAAAAGTGTGGGTCAAGGGTCCCGCGACCGCCCCAACGTATCGATTTAATTTAGAGACCGGATAATTGCGTGACAATCAGGGGATTCGAGTACACATACCACATGTCCAGGCGTTTTAATGACCAACGACCTCAGTTGCCAGCTAAACAGACACGGGACAGGTCGGAAATAACAAACTCATCGGTGGCCAGCACGGAGCAAATATTCTTGTTTGCAGAGCTCTTCAAAACGGGGATAAACCGATAACAAAAGATACAGACCTGATAAGCACATCCACGCTGCGGGTTCACTTGAAGATTTATTCCCCATCCGAGTCATACGCTCTGCGAAGCTACAACCGATCGGTGGCCACAATGCGGATGAGACTGCTGGTCATTTGGATTTCCCTAACTGCTCTGCTTGAATGGAGCAGGGCGCAGGAGGACAATATTGAAGAAGTCAGCTTAAGCGGCGGTCTAGCAAGTGAAAACTCAGATAACCAAGCAGATCAGGTACCGGGAATGGAAACTAGTGAAAATGACACAGAATCCTTAGGACACAGCCAGCTTTTTTTTAACACAACGCAAAGCCCAACTGATGACCACGAGCCTGGGGACGCTAGTTCGGGTACACAGGAAATTCCACCTAATGGAAGCCAAGTAGGGCAAATAGGCCACCAGTCAGGAGAGGATGAGAAGGAACCGGAAGTTACAAGTGTGGGCAGTAATTCGGAAACGGATCACAAATTAGAAGGGGACATGGAAGAGCCAGAAGGGGATGGCGGGAATTCTGGTGTCTCTACCCCAATTAAAGATCCTCAAACCGCTCATTCAGATCATTCGCCTACGGAAACTCCGGAATCATCTTCAGAAGTGACGGCCGATACTCGCCCACCAACTCTACCAGAGAGCAGCTTGGAGTCCCAAACCACGAACAAAACTGAAGAACCATCACCCGATTACCCGGCTGATGGGCCCCAAGCGGACACCACACCGTCACCTCCACCCCCAGACGAAACCACCTTGGCACCACACAAGCCCCCAGTTCCAGACCCAGAACAAAAACCTCTGAGCTGCTACTCCTGCATGTTCTGCAACAAAACGATCACCAACGAAACCAAGTCCCTCTGCGGGCCGATACCCGGAAAAAGGAATGGATGTCGCACCATACTTCTCGTTGATCCCAATGTTGTTCCGGGGAAAAAGTATTTCCTGCATCGGGGCTGTGTATCCGAATTAGATATGGAGCTCTCTCGTTATTGCGTTGACAATGAGAAGTTGTGCCCCACGTGCTACGAGGACAATTGTAATGTTCACAATATGACAGAATATGAAGTCTCTGCAGCAGTCACCCATCATCTGGAGGTTCCAGTGCTCATCTGGGGCATATGTTTGCTTAGCTGGCAGGTGGCTTATTAACCAGCCGCTATGTTCTGAGTCATCACAATTAAAATGTAAATGGAGATTGAGGTACTTAAAAATCGATAGGCATGTCTGTCTAGACAAATTAGTTTTATCTATGGAATACATAAGCTTAATTACAATGAATTTCTGTGTACAGATTTGAATATCTTTGCAGCGGAAAACGCATGGGGATTTTCTCTTTCTTAAATAGTAAAATATATTTTACCTAATATGAAAATGTATATATAAAATAAAGTATTCAAAGTTCGAAACAGTATATTGAGTTATTTGTATTTGTAAAAAACGCAAGGATATCGACAACATAACTAGTACTTATATTACTTGGATAATTATTGTTCGAGCCATTAAGTGTTCAGCAGCCATTTAATGGAACAGGGATACTGGGATTGGGTTTTTAATTTGGTCCCTTGAGACCATTTCCAGAAACCACATCATTTAAACCATATAAAATGGCTCAACAAAACCTAGATGCAGTTAGCCAGGTCATCGAAGCGTGTCTATAAGCACGGCACAGCAGAGCCACAGTTGAAACTAAGAAACTAAATGCATTTTTGCTTAATGGATATGCTTTCCAAGAATATTATTTTATTTACTGTTCTATCATGCTTTGAAGTTCAGGGAGTGCACCAGGTGCAACCAAGTGAAGTGTACACTATGAGCCCAGCAGAGCCCACTAGAATGGAGGAAGCTTCGGCACCAGTCGCGGAAACAACAACTGTTTTTCCGCCAATAAGTTGCCTTAGTTGCAGATACTGCTCTATCAATGAGGGTAAAACAAGAACCAAAAAGGGTAAAAAGATGTGCACCACAAAATTGGGCGAAGTGAACGGTTGCGTATCTATGTTCTTCTACTTTCCCAACCGCCCTGGAGGACCAGATGGCTATATTGAGAGAAGTTGCATTTCCGACATGGACGAAAGTGCGCTGGTACACTGTAAGAAACATCAAAAACTCTGCGAAAAGTGTTTCGTTGATGATTGCAACTATGTGGAAATAGATCGAAATGGATTAGTGACGAATGCAGCTTCGCGAATAATATGCTCAAGTCTAATGATCTTCTGTTTAACCGGATGGCTCTATAGGAGTAAAAAATGCACCCTCGGTTTATTATAAGCCTATTCAACCTAATAATGGATATCAATGTTAAACATGTTAAACCTACATTTTGTAATTCGGCGATCTCGCCATGCTGACTACAATTAATAATGAGTTTACCTGAGAATGCCAATTTTCTTGGAAAACTTTCTGCGACATTACCAAATTGCTCTGCTTGGCGTATTCTTTATTGCACCTTAACCACTTACCTGTCATTTTTATAGTTGCAATAAATGTATACATATACACGTATGTATATACAAAGTATATTATTAATTGTATTGCGGTTGATAAGCCTTATTATTTGTTTATGTATTTGGCAGCCGTTTTGATAAGCATTTTGAAACCTTTTCTACTAGCCATCAAAGAAATCATAAGCAAAACCATCCATAAACAGCATTACAATGAAACATTGTTTTATTGAGATGATTTGTTTTGGATTATACAAGTAATCTTAAAGTGCTTCAGCTCCTATAATCAGGTTACGTCTTTTAATCTGTTGCTTTGTAAGTTTGCTTTACAGTACTCATAGATCTAATTTGATTAGATCAGCCAACTAAATGTAGCTGGCAGGATTATAGGGCACTGCGTAGTGCGATCACAAGGCCCATCAGCAGACCGACCACGCCCACCTGCCTGAGTGAGCCTGGTCCATTGAAGGCATCCTTGTTGCAGCTGCACTCCGTTCACGTAACGTATTGGTGGGCCTCCACTTTGGCATCGCACTGGTACTGCATCGGTTGGCTAGCAGAGCTAAAACATCCTCGTACTCCAAGCTCATCTAGGGGAGGATGTTGAAAGGTAATCATTAGTATTTTCGTGGGCATAATATTAATATAATTTGGGAGTACGCCTATACATTTCAAAATAAATTCTTTGAGAACTATAGCATTGACTCGCTGTGCTTACCAACTTACTCCAGACTCCGCTGAAGCACGTTCCATTGGGGCAGTTGACCACAGGGTCATTCAACTGATTAATGCACCTCTGGCCAATTGTATACCGTATCCGTCACGTTGCTCGTGGTACACTCGTGGAACCAAAGCACTCCTGGCACACCACATTCGCGTTGCAATTGTCTGTTGTGCAGGACGAGCAGGATGCTAAGCTGCACACACAGCCTCGAGTTAAAGTTCCTTTTGAAATAGAGAAAATCAATCACTGAATGCCAAGGGAAAATGGTTCATATGAATCCTAATATGAACTATTCCTGGTATAAACGACGAGATTTCGCGAATTAAAAAAGCTACGCTGAGCAAGAGTATCAGGCGAATGAGTCACTACGTCATAAGCCTTTTCGTTCCGCACGAAATAGGAAAAGATCCTTGAGATCAAGAAATTGATCCTTGATTAGCTGTCAATAGCTAACAGAGATAATCGCTTATCACTTTTGCCTGCACTGATCGATAACAGGGCCACTACCCTTGTCTAAGAATATTAAATAGTCGCTCATGAGTCATACAAACTCACCTGAGCTAATAAGGGTATAGCACTCATTATCGCAGGATGTTGTCTCCTGAGTTAATGGACTCGTTAAACAGTTTCCAGACTCATTTGTCGTTTACTTGCACGAATAGCATTCTGCAATAGCAATGATGTATTCAATTATTTAAATTATTTAAATAACAAACTACAAAAAAAGGCAACTTACGGAGGGCCAAAGTTCTGTCTTACTTTTTAACTGAAATGTCGGACTGGCTGGATCGACCACCGTTGGTTAACTGGCTTTCTCACTGTTTAACCATATTTCTAACCCCCATTCGCGTAATCACTTTCACCTGAACTTCACCAAGCTCTCCGCATGCAGCGCTTATCTGTTCTACACAGATTATGTATGTATGTGTATATAACCGGAGCCAGTCAGTTCTCTTTTGGCTGATAACTACGATTCCCAGGTGTGATTATAATTGTAGGTGTGTATGTCGCTATTTACATGCGATGATAGTTACCACAGGCCTGCGGTTACTTTAGAGCTTTAGGAAAATAGAAAAAATTAACCCATGCCGTCAAGTTTTTCCATTACTTCATCAAGCTTACTGTTTCCGAGCTCTCCGGTGGAAAATTGAACACAATTATAATAGTAAATACATACTCGTATTTCAATTAAAACAAGCTTCGGCTTGCCCCTGCTGTAATAATATATAAAATGTATAATGCCTCGTTCCGACTTATATACTACCTGCAATAGAAAGAATACTTTTGCGAATTTGTATACTTAAATATGCGTTGCAATCTGAAATCAATATAGCCTCAGCAAGGGTAAAAATATAAAAGTGTGGGCGCAATAGCTTGCGATGCTTAGGCGTCCAGCTTTTACACGTAAAACAACCTTTCTATTGCCCTCTGGGTTGACTTTAGTTCCTTTAATAAACAAAATGTAATTATGATCTAACAAGGGAGAACGTGTCCATTTTCTCTACTGTTGGATACCCAGAATGATAGCCAGATTGACTCAGCTAGTGAAACTGAGCCAGGATTTTTGCAGGGTCGAACCCTTCCTTGTTCAATCAATCTAGTAACCCTTTCACTTTACGAGGAACGGACTTAATTGCATTTGCCTTAGCTACACGTCTTGTATCTTTAGGCTGCTTAAAGATCCAAGCGAGACATTCTTGTATATAATTGTAAACGTTCAAGAATATTTGTTCTGAAATCCATAGTTTCGGTCTTGAATTATTCTTGAACTTAAATTTTCGTTCTTGGATCAAACAAATATGCTCTTACATCGCTTACCTTAGAAATTAATACGATTTTTATATCTACATATATTATTATTATTACTTATTGTATTTATGCGACTTCTCATGAATAAAGATAAAGAGCTCTTTAATGCTACACATGCCGGTGTTCTATGTTATTCAAATCTTATCAAAGTATTCTTAGGGTTTAATTCCAGTCATAATGATGCAATAAAACAAAGTATCCTTGTTTAGTAAGAAAGTAGTTTTATATCTTTAAGGCATATCTTTCAAAGGTTTTTTGTAACCCAGACTGGTTGTCAACACAAAGTCTTTATCTTAACAATATGCTCAAGAAATATAACCGAAATCTAATCTGAGTAATCTGCGGCGAATTTGGCAACGAGAGCCATTCATGTTGCATGCACTCAGTACCTTTAAAATCTTTTTTGTGCGCGGACGTTTTGCTGTTTAAGATCATTTCTGGCACTACGATTTAATAAATTAGTTCGATTGAAATGTTATAAGTGGTTTAAGATTTAAGAACGTCAGTAAAGCAAAGTCGTGAGGAATAAGTGTTGTTTTTTACTTGCTCGTCTACATTCCCCATTCACTGATGCAGATACCTGGTAGAGATATATACCTATTACATCTGATAGTCAGGGAACTTAACAATGGCAATTTGTCCTGTTTTTAACAGGCTTCTAACTATTAATTGATTAGAATATCATTAACCAGATAAGCTGAGCGAGTATTTAGTTCTTAATGCTCGGACTGATTCACTTGTATCCTATTTGTTATATAGCGAAACATAAAATAGATACCTGGTAGAGATATATACCAGTTACTTCTGATAGTCAGGGAACTTAACAATGGCAATTCGCCCTGTTTTTAAAAAGCTGCTATATAGCTAATTATTAATTGATTAGAACATTATTAACCAGAATAGCTGAGCGTGAATTTAGTTCTTAATGATCGGATTGATTCACTTGTATCCTATTTGTTATATAGCGAAACATAAAATAGTCATAGCCGGTTTGTAAAATGCAGTCCTTTAAGAATGAAGATCTCCCCCAGAATCCTCGAGAACGATCGAATATATTTTCTGCGTTATCCTTTTGGTAAGAGAGTGCGTACGTGTAGCATCCAAATAATTTTAAAGTGTTTACATTTGTTTAAATAATCAGGTATACCATTCCCACATTTATTAAGGGGAGAAAGGTCACATTGGGTGCGAAGGACCTTTACAGGGCCTTGAAAGAGCATAGAGCCGGTGAGTGTTTTCAGATTTAAGCAACAATATTAATATATACAATATATATATCCTTTATTGAAAAGAGACGCTGGGCAACAAATTATGCACATCCTGGCAGAAGGAACTGGAGACCTACGGGAAAAATGCCAGTTTGCTAAGGATTCTCTTTCGTGTATTCGGCCAGTACTTCGTCCTCCTCGGAGTGCTTCTCCTCTTCCTGGAGGCTCTTCTAACGGTGCAGCCCATGTTTCTTATGGAGCTTATATCTAGCTTTTCCCATTCTAGCCCGATATCCAATGGAATGGCATATGCCCACGCGGGCGGAGTGATTTTGGGCTCTGCCCTAAAAGGGCTCCTTATGCACCCGTTCTCATTCGCCGTCACTCACCTGGGTATGTTCCTTAGCTTAGTTGCACTAAGCTTAGGGAAAATGATCTTCTCTATCTATAAACTGCAGGCCTTAAGATTCGAGTGGGTGTAAGCAGCATGATCTACCGGAAAGGCCTTCGATTGACCAAAACAGACCTGGGCGAAATATCTACCGGACATATAATCAACCTAATTTCCAATGACCTCGGCAGAATGGACACCTTCATTCAGTTTACTCACTATCTTTGGTTGGCCCCACTGCAAACTCTATTGGTGACCTATTTTATGTACCAAGAAGTGAGTTCCGAGAATATCATACCGGTTAATAATTTAAACTTCTAATTTGTTCATAGATTGGCATCGCTGCCGTGTTTGGCATGGCCGTCATGCTGCTCTTCATACCCTTCCAAATGTATTTGGGCAACAAGATTTCGAGGCTGCGTCTGAAGACCGCTCTCCGGACGGACAAACGGATGCGGATAATGACTGAGATCATTGCTGGCATCCAGGTAATTAAAATGTACGCTTGGGAGCTTCCATTCGAGAAAATGGTGGCCCATGCCCGCCACAAGGAGATCAATGCCATCCGGCACGTGACCTTTGCGAAATGCCTCCTCTTGTCCTTCAACAGATTCCTCACGCCAGTATCCATTTTTCTCAGTTTGGTAGGATTTGTGCTTTTGGGCAGGTTCCTCACAGCGGAAGTGGCTTTCCTCATCACAGCCTACTACAATGTTGTACGCACCAACATGACCTCATATTTTTCATTGGGCATGACGCAAACTGCAGAAACCCTCGTTTCCATCAAGCGGGTTCAGACGTTTTTACTGTCCGGAGAGGTGGAAGCTCCTGGTAAAAAGGTAGTTTCCAACGGGGCTGAGGAAATTTTAGAAGGGGCTAGCGAAAAACTCCTAGAGAAGCCCAGACCAATAGGTACTCCCGAGACACCCCAACACCATTCCGAAGATCGCGTAGCCATAAGTGAACTTAAAGCCAAGTGGGTCACGAACTCACCAGATTATACGCTTAGTGGGCTTAATCTGCAGGTCCCCGCTGGTACGTTGCTCGCCATTGTGGGTCACACTGGCTCCGGAAAATCCAGTCTGATACAAGCCATTCTGGGGGAACTGCGTGTCGAATCTGGAGAGATCGAGGTTACTGGATCGATGTCATACGCCTCCCAAGAGCCGTGGCTTTTTTCGGGAACAGTGCGTCAGAATATTCTCTTTGGCCAGCCAATGGATCGCCGGCGATACGATTTGGTGGTGAGGAAATGCGCTTTGGAACGAGACTTGGATCTACTTCCCTTGAAGGATAAAACCATATTGGGAGACCGCGGAGCCTCGCTCTCGGGTGGCCAAAAGGCGAGAATCAGCTTGGCAAGATCTGTTTACCGGGATGCCTCCATCTACCTGCTGGATGATCCTCTGAGTGCGGTGGACTCCAATGTGGCCCGTCGTCTCTTCGAAGGCTGCTTACGTGGCTATCTGCGAGACAAGATTGTCATCCTGGTCACCAACCAGCTGCAGTTCCTGCAGCAGGCCGACCAGATTGTGATCATGGAGAAGGGCCAGGTGAGTGCTGTGGGAACGTATGAGTCGCTTCAAAAATCGGGTGTAGACTTTGGCAATGTGCTGGAAGATCCTGTTAATCGCAATGAGCCGGCGGAGGACCGATCAATAATCTCCAGCATGAATGACCAACGGCGCAGCAGTGTGAAATCCGTGCTCTCCAATGCGGAATCCTGCCCAGACGATCTGCAGGAGGAACAAATGAATAACCTTGAGCCCCAGGATATGGGTCGGAGTGGACTAGAAGTATACGTCGATTATTTTAGGGCAGGAGGCGGATTCCTATCCTTTTTTGTGATAATGAGCTTTTTCGTGTGCTCCCAGGGCCTAGCCTCTCTTGGAGATTACTTTCTGAAGCCTTGGTAAGGAGTTGTTTACTTGGACACTTTTGAAATCGTTTATGTAATATTCGTAAATCTTATGCCTTTAGGGTCTCAGGAAATGAGAACATGGTTGCTCATAACGACACAACATATACTAAGGATGAGGATATCGAAGTGCACGCTGCATATATGTTTATGTTGATTACAGTGCTCTCCATTCTTGTGACCATAAAACGATCCTTTATGTTCTTCAACTTGGCGATGAAGGCCTCGACCCATTTGCATAACTCAATGTTTCGGGGGATCTCCAGAGCCCCCATGTATTTTTTCAACAAGAACCCTGCGGGGGGTATCCTTAATCGCTTCTCCAAGGACATGGGTCAAGTGGATGAGGTGCTGCCCTCCATAATGATGACCGTCATCCAAGACTTTCTCCTGATTAGCGGCAATATTATTGTCATATCCATTGTCAATCCCCTCTTTCTCATACCCGCCCTGGCTTTTGGCGTAGTTATATACTACCTCCGATCTTTTTATCTCAAAACTTCGCGGGCCGTAAAACGCTTGGAGGCCAGTAGTAAGTACTTATTAACTAATTACCACTTGGATACAGCTTTCGCACCTTTTGACAGCTCGATCTCCGGTTTACTCACATTTTGCTGCTTCTCTGACTGGTCTTACCACCATTCGTGCCTTTGGGGCTGGGAGCATTTTGGAGGCGGAATTTGATAGTTACCAAGATATGCACAGCTCCGCCTCCTACATGTTCATTAGCACCTCGCGAGCCTTCGCCTATTGGATAGATATGTTCTGTGTGCTCTATATAGCGATTGTCACGCTGGCCTTCTTCATCTTTCCGCCGTCCAGTGCAGCCGGTGTGGGTCTGGCCATAACTCAGGTAGCGATCGGTAGCACATTGTGTCTTTTTAATACTAAATGCATATTTTCCAGGCCATGGGCTTGACGAGCACGGTTCAGTGGACTGTCCGCCAGTCGACAGAGTTGGAGAACACAATGATTTCTGTGGAGCGGCTGATTGATTACGAAGAAATTGAGCCAGAGGGCGCACTGGAAGCCCCGACTGACGGGAAAGCAACCGAGTCTTGGCCAGAGCACGGGAAAATAGAATTTGACGACCTGAGTCTGCGTTACGAGCCCAATCTGAAAACAGAAAGCGTTCTAAAATCGCTCAGTTTTGTAATTAAGCCCAGGGAAAAAGTTGGCATCGTGGGACGAACAGGTGCGGGAAAATCCTCGCTGATCAACGCTCTTTTCCGCCTGTCCTACAACGATGGATCTGTGCTAGTAGACGATAAGGACACCAGCGATATGGGTCTGCATGACCTTCGCAGCAAGATCTCAATCATACCCCAGGAACCAGTCCTGTTCTCCGGCACAGTGCGGCACAACTTGGATCCCTTTGATGAGTATGGCGATGAAAGACTGTGGTGCGCGCTGGAGCAGGTGGAACTCAAGGATGTTGTGGCCAATGCGGACACTGGCCTAGAGACGAAAATCTCCGAAGGTGGCTCAAACTTTAGCGTGGGTCAGCGCCAATTGATCTGCTTGGCACGGGCTATTCTGCGGGACAACAGAATACTTGTGATGGACGAGGCCACCGCCAATGTGGATCCCCAGACGGACGCCCTAATCCAAGCCACCATCCGAAACAAGTTCAGGGAGTGCACCGTCCTTACCATAGCCCATAGATTGCACACCATCATGGACTCGGACAGGGTACTGGTGATGGATGCCGGAAGAGTTGTGGAATTTGGTACGCCCTTTGAGCTCCTAACTGCGGAAGACACTAATGTCTTCCACGACTTGGTCAAGCAGATGGGGCAGGCCACCTACGACACTCTCCTGAAGATTTCTCAACGGGTAAGAGTATTCGTCTGTAAAGTATTCATATATATTTATAAAATATCCATTTCAGGCCTTCGAAAATTCTGACAAACCCAGCCTCATGCTTCCATCTTGACGAGCCGAAAGTGCTTATAAATAATCAATACTATATGTTGCCAATTTAATCCATTTAAGTTTTTAAACTTTCAGTTAAGAACATGATTATTTTCATAAAATACCATAAAGCATATATTTTGGAAAAATATTAACAAAATCCCTATTATTTTGCTCCTAGCTGCAATATTAGAATATATTAGAGAAATTTTATTGATTAGATATGTATGTACATATGTTATACATATATGTGTTATCACATCTGACAGGCGCGATAAGTAAAAGTGAAGTACTTGCAGACTTAATGAGGTTTTCCTCATTTAATAATATGATGAAAAAGATGTCTACGGAATTTCCGATTGTGGTGGGACAAGGGCAATAATTTTAAAGTGAACATAATTTATTATGCTGAACTACAAGAGAATGGTTAAAATGTATTGTTGTTATCCATATTGTATTGTAGTTATCTTTTAACTAAAAGTCGAAGCCTTTGTCATATTATATTATTAAAATTCCTAGATATTAGTACTAAGTATCAAACCTACATTGAGGTCGATATATGAAAAGATAACTAAACAATATAATTGCACTTTATTACAATTCTAATGTTTTATCGGTGGGAATGTATAGTTTGTATGTTACACAATTTATTACGGTGGGTTTCACATAATATTAAATATATTAATATTAAAACACTATTAGTTATTAGTAAAAATATGATACATTTAATTGCGTTTATAAATGTACTAAATTACATTAATACTACAATATTTGTAATAGCACAGGACAGTGTAAAAGGGCTATGATAGGATGGGAAATAAATTAGAAAGCCTTTATCTTATCTTTGAGTGGTCCACTCTAATGCTCTGAAGGCTGAAGTGACCATGTAAGTAAATATACATATGTATGTCAAATGTGTGTAACCGAATCGGCGCGCTTTGGCACACACACACACGCAAGGCCCCGGCGTCAGCCGGTCGAACAGCTGATTCGATTTGGCATCGAAGCGCTTGCTACTCGCGACCATTGGACAGAATGATTGGAAAAGCGGGGCGTCGTGGACGGCTCAAGTGATTTGTTGTGTTTTGCGATTCGGCGATTCGGCTGAGTGGAAAGTTTTCCACTGTGAATTGTTATCATATTGTGAAATTGTGATCCAGCATCTGTCGATATTTGATGAATTCTTGTTCTGTGCTGCTGAATACATACGTTGCATTCCTTCGAGTGATGAAATGCTGATAACTACGAACTGAATTCCGCGCTTTTTGTTTATGAGAGCGAGTGCTTGTGAAATTGGCTGCACATTTACATAATCATGCAGGCCAGTAAACTTCCGCCCAATCCCCGCGAGTCGGCAGGTATCTTATCCTCGCTTATGTTCTGGTACGCACACGTTACATCCTACCGCTAAGAAGTGTTTCCTTTGAGCACATACATAGGTACATATGTACATATGTACTCACCTATGTGCATACCTTTCTACTGCCGCTGAGAAGTGACATCCGAAGACAACCGTTATCGGATACTACATATTGTTCGTAGCATAACTCCCAATTACCTATCGTTGCGAAATCAATTTACACAGTTACTCTCCTATTCCAGCTTTGCCCTGCCCATCCTGTTCAAGGGTCGCAAACAGACGCTTCAGCCCACGGATCTGTACAAAAGACTGGATGAGCATGGAGCAGAGAGCCTGGGCGATGAGTTCTTCCATGCATGGGAGGACGAGGTGGCACGGTGTCGGCGAAAGGGTGATTCCTGCCGTGAACCAAGTGTCCTGCGGGTCATCGGACGCGTCTTCGGCTGGCGGCTCATATTATCCGGTATTACAATCGCCGCCTTAGAACTAGGAACCAGGTGAGAACCGTGGACTTTATCTGTCAACATGTCACTGATAATTTATACGGATTAATTTGCTATATTACAGGGCCACAGTGCCGCTTCTTCTGGCCGGACTCATATCGGAGTTCAGTGAGCACGGAAATGGCCATAGTCACCATGCCCAGATCTACGCTGTGCTCCTTATAGCCTGTATCTTGGCCAGCGTTCTTCTCACGCACCCATACATGATGGGAATGATGGTAAGATCTCTAACGTTATGCTTAAGTAAAATTGAATCTAATTTTGTTCTTTTTGTTCTTTTGTTTATTGCAGCACTTGGCCATGAAAATGCGGGTGGCAGTAAGTAGCGCCATATACCGAAAGGCCCTGCGCCTCAGTCGCACATCCCAGGGGGGTACCACAACCGGTCAGGTGGTTAACTTGCTCTCCAACGATCTGAACCGCTTCGACCGATGTCTTATCCATTTCCATTTCCTGTGGCTGGGCCCATTGGAGCTGCTGATCGCCTCCTACTTCCTGTATGAACAGATCGGAATGGCTTCCTTCTACGGAATCAGCATCCTAGTACTCTATTTACCACTGCAAACCTATCTAAGTCGAGTAACTTCAAAGCTACGCCTGCAGACGGCCCTACGGACGGATCAACGAGTGCGCATGATGAACGAAATCATCTCGGGCATCCAGGTAATCAAGATGTATACCTGGGAGCGTCCATTTGGGAAACTGATAGGCCAGATGCGGCGCAGCGAGATGAGCTCCATTCGCCAGATGAACCTCTTGCGCGGCATCCTGCTCTCCTTCGAGATAACCCTGGGTCGCATAGCCATCTTTGTGAGCCTTCTGGGATTCGTCCTAGGCGGAGGCGAACTGACGGCAGAGCGTGCCTTCTGCGTCACTGCCTTCTACAACATCCTAAGGCGAACTGTGAGCAAGTTCTTTCCGAGTGGAATGTCGCAGTTTGCTGAACTTTTGGTCTCAATGCGTCGCATAACTGACTTTATGATGCGGGAGGAAGCAAATGTAATAGATATGTCGGAGCGAAAAGACGAAAAAGCAGAAGAGGAGCAACATTTGCTGAAAGAAGTAGAGAAGAGGTCGTACCCCGTTGGAATTGGCAAGGAACCAGATACCTTAGTGGAAATCAAAGCCCTAAGAGCGCGCTGGAGCCAGGAGCAACTTGATCCTGTGTTAAACAACGTCAACATGTCGCTGCGCCGCGGCCAACTGGTAGCTGTGATTGGACCCGTGGGATCGGGTAAATCAAGCCTCATTCAGGCTATCCTAGGAGAGCTACCGCCTGAATCAGGATCGGTACAAGTCTCCGGCAAGTACTCCTACGCCTCCCAGGAGCCCTGGCTTTTCAATGCATCTGTTCGCGACAATATTCTCTTTGGCTTGCCCATGGACAAGCAGCGCTATCGAACTGTTCTGAAGCGGTGTGCCCTAGAGCGGGACTTGGAGTTGTTGCACGGTGATCGAACCATCGTGGGTGAGCGCGGAGCCTCACTGTCCGGTGGACAGCGAGCGAGAATATGTTTGGCTAGAGCTGTCTACCGCAGGGCGGATGTATACCTTTTGGACGATCCCCTCAGCGCAGTGGACACGCATGTGGGTAGGCATCTGTTCGATGAATGCATGCGCGGCTTCCTGGGCAAACAGCTGGTGATACTTGTCACCCACCAGTTGCAGTTCCTGGAGGACGCCGATCTGATTGTAATTATGGACAAGGGCCACGTCTCGGCATGCGGAACCTACGAGGAGATGCTGAAGAGCGGACAGGACTTTGCCCAGCTTTTGGTGGAAAGTACTCAGAACAGTGGCGGAGGTGACGAGACCATAACGTCACCGAACTTTTCCCGCCAGAGTAGCGCTCTAAGCACTAGAAGTTCGAATGGAAGCTCATCCTCGTTAGAATCCATGGTAGAAAAGGAGAAACCAAAACTAAGTGCGGCACCGGTGCAGGAGTCCCGCAGCGGTGGTCAAATCGGCTTGTCCATGTACAAGAAATACTTTGGCGCAGGCTGTGGCCTCCTGGTTTTCGCGGTGCTGATAATGCTGTGTTTTGGCACTCAGCTCCTGGCATCTGGCGGAGATTATTTTCTTTCATACTGGTAAGTCCTTCAGATATCTCCATATATTTATGTATAGTTATTGAAACCGTTTTCAATAGGGTTAAAAACACCGCTTCTTCGTCAACGCTGGATATCTACTACTTCACTGCCATTAATGTGGGACTGGTTATTTGTGCTTTGCTCCGAACGCTGCTTTTCTTTAACATCACCATGCACTCCTCCACTGAGCTGCACAACACTATGTTCCAGGGCTTGTCTCGCACGGCTTTGTACTTCTTTCACACCAATCCCTCCGGCCGGATCCTCAATCGATTCGCCAATGACCTGGGTCAGGTGGATGAGGTGATGCCCGCCGTCATGTTGGATTGCATACAGATCTTCCTCACCCTGACGGGTATCATCTGCGTGCTGTGCGTGACCAACCCGTGGTACTTGATCAACACATTTGCAATGGTGTTAGCATTTTACTACTGGCGCGATTTTTACCTGAAGACGTCGAGGGATGTGAAGCGCCTGGAGGCGGTGGCTCGATCGCCGATGTACTCGCACTTCAGTGCCACTCTTGTTGGACTCCCCACTATCCGGGCGATGGGCGCCCAGCGCACTCTGACCGGCCAGTACGACAACTACCAGGATCTGCATAGTTCCGGCTACTACACTTTTATTTCTACCAGTCGTGCCTTCGGTTACTACCTGGATCTTTTCTGTGTGGCATACGTGATATCGGTGATACTGCACAACTTCTTCAACCCTCCTCTTCACAATGCTGGCCAAATAGGCCTGGCAATTACCCAAGCACTGGGAATGACGGGAATGGTGCAGTGGGGCATGCGTCAATCCGCGGAGCTGGAGAATGCAATGACTTCAGTTGAGCGAGTCCTGGAGTACAAAGATCTAGAGCCTGAAGGGGATTTCAACTCGCCTGCGGATAAGCAACCTCCAAAGAGTTGGCCCAAGGAGGGAAAACTGGTGACCAAGGATTTGAGCCTGAGATATGAGCCCGATCGCAATGCGGATTGCGTGCTGAAGGGGCTGAGCTTTACGATACAGCCGATGGAAAAAGTGGGCATCGTAGGACGCACAGGTGCGGGAAAGTCCTCCCTTATCAATGCACTTTTCAGACTATCCTACAATGATGGAGCCATAATTATCGACAATCTTGACACAAATGATATGGGTCTGCACGATTTACGTAGCAAGATCTCCATTATTCCACAAGAACCCGTTCTGTTCTCCGGCACAATGCGATACAACTTGGATCCCTTCGAGCAGTATCCCGATGATAAGCTTTGGAAGGCTCTTGAGGACGTTCACCTCAAGGAGGAAATTTCAGAGTTGCCCACGGGTCTGCAGAGCATCATCTCTGAGGGCGGGACCAACTTCAGCGTAGGCCAACGGCAGTTGGTCTGCTTGGCAAGGGCTATCCTGCGCGAAAATAGAATCCTCGTTATGGACGAGGCTACGGCAAATGTGGACCCTCAGACGGACGCCCTGATTCAGGCCACCATTCGAAACAAATTCAAGGACTGCACAGTACTTACGATAGCCCATCGCCTGAATACCATTATGGACTCCGACAAAGTTTTGGTGATGGATGCTGGTCAAGTCGTCGAGTTCGGTTCTCCATATGAGTTGTTGACCAAGTCAGAGGTTAAAGTGTTCCATGGAATGGTCATGCAGACAGGAAAGACGAGCTTTGATCATCTACTGAAAGTTGCAAAGAATGTAAGCACTAGAGTCGAAACTAGTTTTGTAAATATTTAACTCTTTCTCTTTTTTTTAGGCCAAACAAAACCATATTTAAAATCAATATCTACCATATTAATGTGTTAGTCTACGTAATGTTTATAGGGCTGAATTGTTAATGGATGTGGAATTTTACGGTCAATGACTAATGTTTGTAAAATACAAATCGTTTGTATTTAAAAAAGTAAGAAAAATGACAATGTGTTACATTGGCGGCTACATTGCCGCTTTTGAAGATGGAATAATTAATCCCAATATAGGTATCCGTGAATTTACCAAAATAATAGGGTTTTTATTTTAAACTTTATCTCTGCTCATACAAAACTTTATTGTGTCGTCTTGTTCGATTAAAAATAAGTTTAGGCCGACTCCAGCGAACGGATGATGTCCGAATCTCCAGGATCGGTGATGGACAGGGTGCACACGCGGAAATATTTACCGCAGGCGGTGCCCAGCTCGATGTTGGTGCCGCTGTAGTGCTGGACTTCAGTCTTGGCCAGCATGGCGTAGTACTCGATCTCGGACTTCCTGCAATGGGAAGAGCGCATGTTAGAACCCAAATACTTGCGTATGAAAGAGATGATCCATTGGTTTGAGAGTCAGAAAGAGTCTCTAGTATAATAAGGATTCGTCAAGGCATTCGGAATCAATAGGATCATCATAATTAATTCAACTAAGCAATGTCAAGCAGGTTTCTTACCCCAAGTGATGTGCCGACCCGTTGTTGGTGGAACCATTTGGAGGCGCCGCAGACTAAAGCGAACCAGTCCGAAGCTTGAGATTGATTGACTGTACTACTCCATAGTTTCCATCAACTACTCCGCTGCTCGGAATCATACTTCTCAGTCAGCTTTAAGGGCAGACTCCATATGGTTCCATCAAAAACGTGGCCACTTGGGCGCAGTGGAAAGGCACTCCGCAGGAGCACACTCATGGACATCTCACCTCAGGGCGGGGGTGTTGCTGGCGATGAGCACCAGTTTGGCCTTGCCCTGGCGCAGGGTCTTCAAGGTCTGTTTGTAGCCCAGGCAGTACTTGCCGGACTTCATCACCAGAGCCAGACGGGCATTGGTGCTCTCCAGCGCCTTCTTTTGTTTCTTAACGGCCACCATGTTGATAGTTTGGGTTAAAGCACTGCAAGCAATAAAAGTTCATTAGTCGAGTGATTCTACGGAGCCGGATGAAAAACACCCACCTTCGTCGGCTGACAATGGCAAAAAGAAAGAGGCAGAACAGCCGGAAATGGGTAGCACGTTTATATAGGTGTGACCGGCGCGGTGGGGCTAAATAATACCACGGGTCCATACCATAATATACCACACAAGCTTTATAAATACCACTTAGTGAGTGCACACTCCACAATTAGCCTGGACTCGCACCAAAGCTGCTAGCCTATACAACCTCCCAACGGAAAGAGATTGGCAAGGCGGTTTTCGACTTCGAATATTTGAAGCTGCCAACCTTCTTGAAGATTATGGGTGGGCGTGAAATTTGAAATGCTTAAAATCGTGATAATGTGTAAAGCAAAAGTGTATACTGAAATTACCATTATTTAAGCAACATTGCATATATGCACGTTGTTAGAAAACTTGGTCTTTTAGATCATTCACATTTCTGAATTTCACCATTGCTAAAATGTTTAGCGGAGCGCCTTAGCCAAGCACCTAAAGTGTTGACTATAACAAGTGTTTTATTTACTCTATTTCTGATAGAGCTTAAAACTCTTGACAGGTGGTGTGCGCATTAGGGTATCCAAAACCGCGAGTTTGGAGGAGATTCAGTTGCTCTGTGAGTGCACAACCCTGGATTGTCGTGTCAAGCTTTTACGTCGAATTATTGAATAAATAGTTCCGCACGGCGAACGGGTCCGCAACGCCAAATGAATTATACAACGTGGATTAGGGGGTTCCGAGGAGGGCGGGACGGAGCATTCGCACCCGCACCCGCACCCGCACCCGGACTCAGAGTCAGAGTCAGAGTCAGTCGCAGACGGCCACCGGCACGTGACGACACCACAACCCAATCCCAGACCACGGCCCACAGTCATAAAGTTGCCTGTTTGGGCGTCCTGAGCTCATCATCATCGGCTCGTTGCGTTCGTGCGCACTCGACTCGCTTCCAGACAATCTGTGGCCTGGCCCGGCTTATGAATGATGCACAGGCTGCTGGCCGGGCAGGAGTGAACTTTTCAGTTCAGGACTTCAACGCTTCGATTGTCGGGCTGTAATTCAACGCCATTTACGTGGCCACCCCACTCCGCACTCGTCGTCAGCAGCCGTGGCCGCATGCTGCCAGGAATGATTGCCGCCTGCACCTCCGTGGGTGGTGGCGCCGTGTCTGGGATCGTTACTTCTTCCACCTCCAGTTTCTCATCACTTCCGTTCCCCTGGCGACGCGTGCTGCTGCACAAATAAGGTTCGACCTTTGACATGGAGTCCGGAAATTCTTTCACTAGCCGGCTAGCTGGATGGTTGGATGCTGGGATGTCCTTCCCAATAGCCACGGGTCAGATCTGAACTCTCCCCTCAAAATTAACTCCAAGTCACTATAAAATGAAGTTGCGAAATGCCCATCGATTTGCGTTACTGCTGGTGCCCCACAGCAAAAGACTCAATTACAGGATTGACTCGCTCATTTCCCTGCGGAAATCTTACGTGATATGAAGCATTAGAAATCATAAAGTTAAAGGACAGGATTAAGATCGTTAGTTTATAATCCATAAATTTCAGTCTGCTTTTTGACCAATTGCTTGATAGCAACACACTGCAATATTTCCCAAAAAATAAGATAAAAGTCTATTCCTTACAGCCCAGAAATAAAAACCACATCTTTAAAACTGAGATCCAAATGTCTGTGTGTTTGCTTTAAGTCACCCGCATCCGGACCTAAATAATTCAGCCCCTGCCCTTTGAGTTGACCCAAATAAGGCGCCACTTCCGCTCTTGGAAGCCATGGCGTCAAGCAGTGTGCAGTCGTCCTTCGATCGGCTGGTTCAGCTGCCGGGCGTGACGGGAGCAATCCTAATCGATGGCGATGGAGTTCCAGTGCGGACCAATTTGCCAGCGGATGTGACCCGAATATACGCCGATCGGATGAGGCCGCTGGTGATCCTGGCCCGCTCCATGGTGCGTGATTTGGAGAACGGAGACGAACTGACCTATGTGCGGCTGCGCACCCGCCGCCAGGAGACGCTGGTGGCCACCGGGAACGAGCACACGATCATCCTTATCCAGGACAACCATGTGCTGGACGAATCCCGGAGGAACAGTGCGGCCTCGCGGCGCTCCTCTGGGCGCTAAGGAATTCGAGGGGTTCAGTATGCGGTCAGCACTAGGTGTCCTATGCAAGTTGCACCAGCGGGCAACGACCATGTCCTGGGTGAGAAGTCCTTGCACGGACGAGCTCACAAATCCCAAGTACAGAGCTGAAATTGTGAGCCGGGCATTGCTGTGCTGAAAAAGCACGCAAAATAAAATCCACATACAGGCGGGGTAAATTGTGTTTGCGTACCCTAATTGGGAGTCCTTTAGGCTTGGGTCAGGGGTCATGCCTCCCAATTGTTATAAATGTCAGAGGGTAATATTAAAAATTATTTCTCATTTTGGTTTTGAAATACAAATATATACTAAGCCATATATGTATACTTGCCATAACTTATCCAGCATAAGCGACAGAGAGATGATAGATATTCAGCCGTATGGTTTGAATTTGGAACCGATGGTCGTTAGTGATCCTCGTAGCTTACCACTTGGCATAGCTGGGTTGGGTATTCGGGATTCGGTCTGAGGGGAAGCGCCTCCCATGCATTCCCCTGAGTTCGTTTCGATTGCTGGCAACAACCGGCTGCCGTCACGCCATCAAGCATTCATGCCAACAGCAACAACAGAAGGGGCCGGAGTGGGTGGAAGTGGGCGCAGGACGTGAAGGAGGACCCGCAGAGCAGCCTGTCGCCTGCACACTTACACACACTCACGTGCACGCACACACCCTCAGCCAGGCACACTTACACAGCAACACGCCGGGCTTTACACGCCTCCGCACGCGTCACACGAAAGCACGAAACCAATTTAAGCACCCACATTCTCTCACCCAATTAGTCGCACACAGTTCCCTCACACCCACCCCACCCACAGCCACATCCCCGTCCACATCATGCCATGACCTCCTCCTACTCGTTCGTCCCGCCCACGCACACCCTGTCGAGCTGGTTGTCGTCCTCCTCCTCGTCCTCCTCCTCGTCCTCGTCCTCGTGCTCGTACTCGTCCTCGTCCTCGAGTCGAGCAGAGTCGAGTTGAGTCGAGTCGTTATCCTCGCGTGCGCACGCTGCATGCTTTCTGGCTGAGCCCGACTGCTGGGTATTGCTGGGTATATCGGTGCCCATGATTGCCACATGCACAATGTGCATGCGGTGCCTTACAAATTGGTTTGTTTAATCAGCCTCTCTTTCAGTAGTCGGTATATAAATCGCCTAGGAATGGTAATACTTGGTTATTCGAAAGACGTGTTTGTTCAACTGGAACTGGATGGACTGGATGTTCATTAGGTATCCCCCAGTCCGCAGGCGTCCATCTGCGTTCGCTGCTGTTGTCATTGTGCCATCATCAGCGCCATAAGTAGCAGTCAGCAGTTGCCTCCGTCAGCGGCAGCAAGTTGTGCCGCCTGGTGGAGCGAGGAGGTTGTGCGCAGCCACAGAAATACCAACAGCATAGAGTGTGTGTGCCACTGGGAGTGCGGACTACGGACTAGGGAGGGAGGGCGCACGAAGGACTACGGACTACGGACTACGGCCTGGGGACTACGGACTGTGGACGGGGACGACCAACAAGCGACACGATAATCTCGCACGTCGCATTTTTAGTTGCTGCTGCTGCTGGCACAGTCGTTACTGCTGCTGTGTAAAACGTACTTGTTGTTGCCGTCGGGCTGCCACACCCACGCCCACACCCACCCCGCCCGAGTCCCCCGCCCACCGCTCGAGTCCTGGAGTCTGGTCCTGGCAGAAAGCCAAATGTGGCAAGTGGCTGATGTTGCTGCCGTGCCACTGCCGTTCCCCGCCGCTGTTCGCCTCCGTCGTAGTCGATGTTGCTGCTGTGCTGGCTCAGCGGATGAGGGGCGGGCTGGGACGCGGAGTGGTATTTGCCAGGACTTCGCTGCGATGTGGAATTTTGTGTCTGCGTCAAGCTGCCTCCGTCCAATGTGGGCGACGAGGGGCGAGCGACCGACAAATGCTTTCGAATTGCCATGACAATCAAACCGCTTACACGTACAGTGGGGCAAATTGACTTGTTTTGGGCGGAAAGCTTGTGGAGTGGACAGGTTATATAAACACACGGAGTAGTAAACGTCGTTCAATTCTGTGCGGCAAAGAATGCTGTGCCACTGAACAAACTATTGGCCCTTGCCCTATATTTTGTTTAATTTGCTTAAAAGCTGGAAAACTTTTTGGAAATTTTTGAAAATTATTGAAAAGTATTGAAAATTATTGGAATAACCGCTTTACGTTGTTACAAACACAGGCAATGAAAAAAAAGATATGTATATATTGAAAATTATATAGTATATATTCAAATTATATAGTATATATATTTTAAAAAAATATTGAAAAAACCCGCTTACAAACACAGGCAATGAAAATAAGGATATGTGTATATATATTCCTCTATAATTGCCTAAAAGTTATCTACATTCCTTCTTGAATCCTAAGTATCGGCAAAATGATTGGCAAGGGACGAATATTTTCTAAATCTAAAATTGTTATTTCCTAAGTTATTGGTTAATGTGTAAATTTCAAGTCTTCAAGATTTAGAAAATAGATAGAATAGAACCCAAATTCATAATATACCGCACACTAACTGGGCTTTTAAACATTTGAATTTGGAGTTGGCCCATACTAGTAAACAATTACACAGATCCCAAGATGGAAAACCAATCTGGATGGCAGCCCATTTGAAAAATCACCTTCCCCGAATTACTTCGTCCGACTTATTTGTTGCTTGCTTTTTGGGTATAATCATACCCCGATGGGAGCTCCAGGTATGGCTTTATCCAAGTGGAGTAGCCCCAATTAATGCCACACTGGGAGGCAATATCAACAAGCGCCTGTTCCTGACGACGGCGACGACGACGATGCTCTCGAGGACCAGGAGACACACTTCAGCCAGCGCCTTTTTCATGCCGTTGCGCCTTGGCCCTTCTGCCCAAGTGGGTGGGATGGAGTGGGCGGCCCGTGTGGGTGTGGTCTGGTCTGGTTTGGTCTGGGCCTGTTTATTATCGCCCATCAGCGAGCTCCCCAACCGCCTTTCTGGTGGAAACTTCGCGCTGTCGCCGCGTCTTGTTGTCGAGCGAACGAGGATGACAAATAAAAAACTTTGGCACGGCACGGAAGCCTGCTGGCGGCATTCGCATAACGATGTCGGTGACTGCGGCGATGACTCCTGCCCCTGATCCAGTTGGCCCCCTGGTCCTGCTCCCCGGTTCCGCCCCTCCCAAATCCTGCCGAAGCCCAAGTCCTGTGCACAGACTGGCGCACTTTTGAAGTTTGAGCTAAGTGACATGCTGTTTATTGTCGAGAGTGTTAAAATGTGCGCCCTGTGTGTGTGAGCCCGCCTCTTTTCCAGCCTTATCCTGCTCCTGCGACCGTCTGTGTGCCATTTGGCCAGTGTGTGCGTGGGCTGCCACTGTGCCGCGCAAGAAATTATAATGCCAAGCTTGAACACCGCACGCCAGAGTCGAACGAACACTGAAACCAAAAGTTGAAATTGGGAAAACCATTATTGGACAAGCATGATTCAAAACCAGTATAAGAGCAGCAGGATCCGTCGGGATCCTTAATTCTTAGGAATAGAATAGAAGAGCATATACCTGTGCATTTAAGTCTTGCAAGTTCCATTCCCAAGTAGACAAGAGTGTTGCGGTTTTTAAACTTTCTAAATTGAATTACAATTCATTATTCAAAACATTTTCGCTCAGTGCGTCTTTTCACTAAAGGCTCTGCATGTTTCGGTTCACGCTCTCGCCGCCATGCCGCCAAATACATACAAACAGACAGGCGACGACGGCGGAATAGGAATGGCTGCTCCTGGCACGGTTAGCTATGTAATCCATGAATGTGCCACAGCGCAGGGGAGGAAGGACACCGAACGCAGGGCGAGGCTGGAGCACCACGCCAAAGCTGCCGGCTGTGGCATTGCGATGGCATCGGGCCAGGACGATGGCGCTCGTTCGTTGGCTGCCCGTGTCCGTTCTGTCCGCTCCGTCCGCTCTGTCCGTTCGTCCGTGGCACGTACTTTAGAAATTCCATGCAGATGTGCGCCGCACGCCGAGACGTGTGTTTTGATTTTCAGGCAAAAAGGACGGCGATGAGGAGGAGCCCCAGAAGGAAAACAAGCAGCAGGACCTGCGGGGCGGGGCGGCGATGCGGTTTGGTTTGCTTTGGCAGGTTGCGAGTTGCCCCGAGTCTCGGGGCGGGGGGGGGCTGCTTGGATTGGGAATGGCACTCATGGCAGTGGCAACGCACGAAAGAGCAGCCAAGCGAGCAAGCCGTGAAAAAAGTGTCGACAAAAACAGCAACGGCAACGGCAGCGGCAGTGGCAGCGGCAACAGGACGACTTTGGGCCCCAAGGAAAACGGCAGCAGCTGCACTTGTTGGTATGAGTAACGAGCGATGCGGACGCGCCTTTTCCAGGGGATTGGGCGCAGCTTGTGGGCGGCTGTTTGCCCGGGCGCCCCCTGGGTGGCTTGGTGGGATTTGGTGGGTAACCCACCCAACACTAACGGAATAATTGCAGGCAACTCCGAACGGAAGCCAGACGAACAGGCGGCGGCAGCTTGCCTTTCCTTTTGCCTTCTGAGTTGGCTGATTTCGCACATAGATACCCCCGCCCAACCCCCCACCCCGCCCACACAGACAGAGGTCGAGTCTGGGCTTACGCCTTATTGTTGTGGCCGTGGGTGGTGGGTGGTGGATGGTGGGTGGTGTGGTGTGGTGTGGTGTTAAGTGGGTGGCTGTGTGGCCTTTGTGCTGCTTTGCGGCGACATGGATGGGCTGGTGGGCAGGGGCGCCTCAGCAGCAGTGGCTCCCCATTTTCAGGGCGCTTGGCAAGTGTCGTCTGGAGTGTGGATGTTCACTTACCCATTATCGGAGGGAATCTCGGGTCGATTAGTCGGTCAGAACTACTTCAGCCACTTATTTTCTATGTGCATATAATTATACACATGGTTGCCCAAAAATCGCTGCTAAGCGATGCTTGTCTCTAGATTTTGAGATCAAAACTCGAAGCAGCGTTTCTTGCTCCAGGAATCTAAACAGATTTTTGTAACTCCTACTGGACCGAAAGTGAATGATGGGCTTTATTCTACTGCGTTATAATGATGCAATCATAGATAGAATCACAAAATAGAAACAAAGTTGTGCACTTGGCTTGTAGTAAAATGTAACTTTACTAAAATACTGGAACCCTGTTCCCTAAATAAATTTCCTTTCTATGTTTCAGACCCACATTAAAGATATATTCTGGTTCTTTAGGTGTGGCACAAAATCCGCTTAAAACTATGTATCTTTTTTAATATATATTTTCCCTGTTATGCGTCTTAGGGTATTCAACAAGCCCAACCCCTCGGAGAGTTCCATTGTGGAAGCCTGGTGGATTTAGGCATTCCATGCCTGTGCGGTGCCGTGGATGCTTCTGCATTCTGGTTGCCCTGAAGCCTTCTGCTTTTGCCAGGCAAGGACCGACGGAGTATGGCTTTTTAGCCGCAATGCCGCTCCTGCGGTGCGATTGTGTTGGTGCAAGCGAGTGTGTGTGAGTGCCAATGCGAATGCGAATGCGAATGCGATTGCCATGGCGTGGTCCTCCACGTCCGCCCATCCATCCGTTACGTGCGACCGTCTGCTGGGTCCCTCCGAGCCTGGCGACATGAGAAAACTTTGAAACCCGAGACATGATAACGGACCGGAGAAGGGATTGGCCGACGAAGGGGTCGCCGACAACGGACAGGCGGACGGACGAGGACATGGACATGGAAACGGACAAGGACCCGGACACGGGCACGGGCACGGACACGGGCAGTGGCGACTCGCTGCCCAGAACGAGAGTGGCGGTGGCAATGTCTGATTGTCAGTTGGGGGTCCAGGGGCATCCGTGGCGAGTGGTTGAGCAGTTGCCACTTGCCAGCTGAAGAAAATTGTCATAGGAATCATTGCCGGCTTCGTTACGGGTGGAAGTGGATGTGGATGTGGATGTGGATGTGGCCTCAGTGGTAATTGTGGGACATTTTGTTGCCAAAGCGGTGGAGCAGTGTTGCGGAAATGATGGCGGGTGTGGGCTCCCCCTGTGTGTGTGTTTGAGTGTTTGGGTGACTCTGATTGCCGCCACCACCTCGGCCGAGATAAACGTTGAAAGCAACGACCACGACCGTTGCCTAAGGAGCAGGAGGTAATCCGGTGGGTCCGTGCGTAACTTTTTATGCCCAAGGGGAACCCACCACCCGTCGTCTGTCACAGGTGGCGCGACTCCAAGGCTTGAGGTGAAGCAGGGCAGGAGTGTGGAAGCAGCGTGATGAGAAGGGGATGGGGATGGTATGGGATGGGATTAGATGAGCAGATGACTATGGCGGTTGGTTGCCGGGCAGCCATAATAGCTAAAGAATTACACACTCAGACTAAATTGGCTGAGGCAGGAAACGCCGTCGTTGCTTCATTAGGCTAAATATTTCACTTTGATGCCCCAGACTTGCGGAAGAAGGAAGGATGGGTGGTTTTTGGGACTTTACGACGGCGAATCCATTGGTTAGACAGCACTGATTGTGATCATTGATTGGTAGCCCCCATCGACAGGGTAGAGGTTGTATAATTTGAATGTGTTTGCCTTTATTGATATATACTCGTATGATATATAGACGCTAAAAACTTGTTCTAATTGCTTACATTCTTAGGACTGCCTTTGCAATTTGGTTCTATGGTAATAGGAATAAGTATAATGCAACATGGTTCTATGGTATTAGTTTAGGGAAGGAATAACTACAATGCTGCACATTTTAAATTAATTGAATAGGGTACACCTACGTCTGTGTGTTAAATTTGTGCTAATTATAGCGCGAGTTCTAGCAATCCAGAGTGGTTACAGATTTCCTTAGAAATCGTTATAGATTTGAATATCCTTGTAATATCTCTCGAATGCACAGTGGTATTTCTCTGATTATCTACTAGGCGAAGAGCTCGCTCTTTTTTTAGAAAACTCCCCATTTGTGTGGCACTATAGCAGGATTTTTGTTGTTCCTTGAACGCGCATGTATTTAAGTGGCGTCAGCGACAGACAGCTGAATGTACACTTGGCTTGCCTCCACCTGAGTGGGCGGAGGTGGACGGAGGAGGGTGCTCCCCCAGTGCTTGTGTGTGGCTGTGGGAATGGGTATTTGCCAACGTATTACTTGCTGCGCTCCGACATCTAGCTCCGGGGTAATGACAGGACTCAGTGAAGCAGAGGAGCGGCAGCATGAGCTTAACTTCCTAACACGCCACCAATTAATGGCCAAAGGGGAGCTGGGGGAGCAGGCACGAATGTTTGCGGATTTGTGTTTGATCTCGGAGTCAACAACTTAAAGACGCCGCCACGCCCCGAACGGAAAACTTGGCGAGTGGGTTGCGTGGGGAGACAGCTTTTCCAACGTCTCACCAATTATTTCGCAATTACCGCTGGATGGCGGCGCCTCCATCGCTCCTATGAATTCCATTCTTGTGGCGCAGCGGCTCTCTGAAAACTGCGCCAAAAGTGGCAAATCAATATGGCAAGACGAGGTGCAGAGCGAGGTGCCAAAAGCGAAACCATAAAATATTTCTGACGGTCGTCAATCGAACCTTTTTTTGCTGCTGGTCGCTGCCTTTTCCCTTCTCTCTTTTTGTGCCATGCCTGTACAAATGCCCACACAACGGGACACACTTTCACATTTACATGGCTGTTTATTCCCCCCCAAATACGAGTATGTGTGTTCGTACACACGTATAATCCATACACACACAGCACACCCAGCACACCCAGCACATACAGCACATACAGCCAGACAGCGCCCGAAAAGCAGACCGCAAACAGCCTTGATGACTGACTATTGGCTCTGGCGCCCGAGCTCGAGACCGAGTTCGAATCCCGCAGCTGCGAGCTCCGCACTTTTCTCCTCCCCCGCGATGCACTGAAAAATGGGTAGTTGGGATTACGAAAGCAGCCGAAAAGCTCTGTTTTCTGACGAATTTCATATTATTTATGCTGTTTTGTGATTCATTTTAAGGTTCGATTTCACAAACTAAAGCATAGATATTTAAAACACATATGTGAGTATCTTAACCACCCATCTTAACGGTTTTAAACACATCCATTGAGTGGATAGTACAAAAAACACTGCCTGTAAATCAGAACTATCCGGCTGGAAGGACCAAACCAAGTTATGTAGTCTGTAGAGTGGATACAACTATTCGCTGGTTACCTAGTAATATTATAGGAAATAAGATTATAGGAAATACACTGTCTTCTAGTTCAGAAGTATACGGCAGAAGGACCAAACCAAGTGGATAAAACTATTCGCTGTTTACCTAGTAATATTCTAATGTGAAAAGGTTATAGGAAATACACTGTCTTCTAGTTCAGAAGTATCCGGCTCGATGGACCAAACCAATATATTCCAATGTGAAAAGATTACAGGGAATACACAGTCTTCTAGTTCAGAAGTATCCGGCTCGAAGGACCAAACCAAGTGATGTAGTGGATAAAACTATTCGCTGGGTGCCTAGTAATATTCTAATGTGAAATACACTGTCTTCCAGTTCAGAAGTATCCGGCTGGAAGGACCAAACCAAGTTATGTAGTCTGTAGAGTGGATATAACTATTCGCTGGTTACCTAGTAATATTCTAACGTGAAAAGATTATAGGAAATACACAGTCTTCTAGTTCAGATCTAGTTCAGTTCAGTATCCGGCAGAAGGACCAAACCAAGTTATGTAGTGGATAAAACTATTCGCTGGGTGCCTAGTAATATTCCAATGTGAAAAGATTACAGGGAATACACAGTCTTCTAGTTCAGAAGTATCCGGCTCGAAGGACCAAACCAAGTGATGTAGTCTGTAAGAGTGGATAAAACTATTCGCTGGTTAATATTCTAATATTCTAATGTGAAAAGGTTATAGGAAATACACTGTCTTCCAGTTCAGAAGTATCCGGCTCGAAGGACCATGCTCAGTTACCTAGTCAGTTGGAGTGAATAATGTTCCCAGTATATTCCAAAGCGTCCTCTTTTTCTGGAAGTGCAGCTTCTGTGCGTCAAAGTCGCTCTGCTGCGTGGCAGGTCACGCTTGTTTGCCGGCAGTCGGCGGGTGTGGTGCCCGGTGGGTGGGATCGGTGGGTGGTGCCTGACGCCTGACGACGGGGCGTGGTGGGGCAGGAAGGGGGCCTGTGGTTGGGGGTGTCAGACAACGACTTTAGACGGCGGCGGGTCCAAGCTCAGACCTTGTTGTTGCCGGCGCTGCTGCTCGTTTATATTCGCTCATTCGTTTTCTCGCCTCCCGCTCCCCCTCGCCCACCCAAGGCCCCAATTTTCCTTTCCTTTTTTAACGCCGCCAGCGCGCGTGCTTTTTGCGTCAAATTTAATGCGGCAAAAGTTGTGTGCGAAATGCGGTGTGCCCGACGGGTGGTGGAGGGCGGAAAGCGGACGGGGCATGGCTCGTGGGTCATCCGGTAGGTGGGCTCGGGCTCGGGCTCGGGCTCCGGCTTGACATGTGGCAGCCGGAGGCAGCATAGGAAAAGCAAAAGCAGAAGCAAAAGCAAGTCATTGACGCGCAAAAGGGCGCCGCCGAACCAACACAAACACTCGGAAAACTCGACGGCATTTAAAACCCACACGCCCACACACTCGAAATTACTCATACAGTGGAAAGCAGCAAAGCAATTAAAAGGCTCTGCGATATCTAGCTAAATATGTAAAAATGTTGATTTAACCTAATGTAGTAATGATTTTGTAACGACAATGGACAGCTTGACAGCTTTACAAAAAGAAAGGTATTACATATGAGTTCAAGAAACCAAAACACTTAACATTTTTATAGTATATATATGATATGAAATAATATTGTGTTTCCCTGCTATTTTATTTGACCTTTTCTTGCATAAATGATCGCGCAATTTGGTTTAAGTGAGTTCGATAAGAGGGGCTCAATTAATAGCAATTCCCCAAGTTCTTTTCGTGCAAACGACCACTGTGCATGAGGGCAAACTTTTGGCACTTGCCGTCAGCGCTGAACAAATAAAAAATGGTAGGCAACCTTTTTTAAACTTTAACTTTGCAGCCAGGCTTTTTGGTTGGGGCTGTGCTCTTGTGTTTGGTCTGATTTTGTTGCCCCAAACTTGTGCACAGTGAGTTAGTTGCTGTCATTAGGGATTAAGTCGACAAAATTGCTCGCACTTCTCCCATTTCGATTCGGACCTTCTGCATGCAACGCTTGCCAGCCACCCAATTTGCAGCAGTTTGTTTAAAGGACAGCCGAGAAATCAAAAAGTGTTGCCTACTTTCGAGGGTCAAACCTGCAGAGCGCCCATTGTTGCCGTTGAAAGGCAAAGGGCACACGCCTCACTCGAAAATCCGGCCAAGTGGAGCGCGTCAGTGAAAGAAACCCCTGCGGAATTCCCCTAACAAGGATCTCGAAAACCTAGCAAACCAGAGTTGATTGACGTTCATTACCATATCCGGAAATCAAAAGCGGCATACACTTTATAAAATACAGTACAGAACATATCTTGATTAGATATAGATTTTAATCAAACTCGATGATCTCGCTGATATTATACTTAGTGATATGATTTTCCAAATAAAGTTAAATATTTCGCTTCACGACTCCTGGCATATCTGCAATAAATGCATATAAATATTCTTTTATGACAAAATAAAATAAAACAAAATCTTCATGAACCCATGATATATGTCTCCTGCAAAGACCCCGTTGATCAAGTCCAGCTTACACCACTGCTATGGGCAATCCCAAAAACGGCCAAAACGAACAAGCGACACGCGTCCTGGCCATGGCGCGCGCCCCTCACCCCCGATCCTCCTCGCCCAGCCCCCCATCCCGCGCATACGCCATACTCTCGGCTTGGAAAATGTCGACGACAGACGTCGCTGCCAAGCCAACATTAGCACTGAAGTGCAAACGATGCCCGCCCACACAGACACACCCACGGCGGCATTGGGAATTGGAAGGCAGCCAAGCGCCATGCTGCTATGCTGCCAGGATGCCAGAATACCAGGATGCCCGGCTGTCGAGCTTCCATGCCAAACCAAGCCATGCCAAGCCATGCCACGCCATGCCATGCCATGCTATGCCATATCCTGCCCGTGCACCATCCTATCCAGTGCCGCAGTTGGAGCACTCACGCAAATTTCAATTTTTTTCACACCACTGCTCTCTGCTCGGTTTGCGCCCCTCGCGCCGCCCGCTTCCCACGGCCTCTGCCATATTGTGGCCATGCCTTTGCGCAGCCGACGCGGGTTTCGGAAATGGTATCCTTCGGACTGTAATCTAATTTACCACCTGCGGTACCCCAGCTGGCAAATTCATCCTTTGATAAACTCAGAGATACTAGGTAGTTATATCTTTATCCTACCCCTACTAATGCTAATGCATTTTTAAGAAATACCTAAAACTCACTGGTGTCCTAGCATCCTGATAAAACCCGATCCACTTATAGCAAGTTTACAATACCCAAGCCTTTCGAATACCTAAACCTTTGTCGGTTGTTTCGAACCGTCATGCTTTCGGTCTTCGAAGCACGCGCCAGCACACACACACACACTGACACCCACCCAGACACTCGCACTTGAACACTCACACACACACACACACACACTGGGGCACAGTGGCGCACACAGGCGCACCAATACAGGCGGAGTGGAGCTCCGGCGTATTGTACGTGCTCTTACACCGCACAGTGTGGCGCACTTCCTTTTGATTTAGTCATTTTTCTCTCTTTAGCCGACACAACGGCAGGAGCAGGTCGTGTCATGGCCCTCTGCCACCAGCTCCTGCCCCGCCCCCGCCACCGCCTCGTGTTCTTCTCCTCTCCGGCACTTGACAAACTGCCTTCCCCACCCACCGAACCAGCAAACCAACCACGTCCTTGCCGTCCTCGCTGTCCTGTCCTGTCCTGTGCTGCTTCCGTTGCCATTGCGGCATGGAGCGCACTTCCGAAGCTTTTCCTGTGGGGCATTCCCTTCACTGGTGCGCCAGTGCGACTGTCTGTGTGGTCCTTTTTCCCCCGCAGTTTGATTTTCAGTTCTGTTTTGCCACCAATACCTTTTCGCATTGTTATTGTTGTTCTTGCTGCCGGTGCTGAGCACGAGATCCGTCTCCAGCCTGCTCCTGCTCCTGCTCCTGCCACTGCTCTTAGTCCTTCCCCCTTCCGTTCCCCTTTCACCGGGCTCCGGCTGCCACTGCTGTCTGCGCTTAACTTGCCTTTTATACCTTTGACTCCGACCACCAAGCGCAGGGAATGCACAGGAGCAAATTGTTAGGAGAAATGATTGTTACTAAAGAAATGATTACATTATAAAATAATATTCAAAATATGCAGTACTTCAATTGAACTTCAGATAAAACAACATCTTGTAAGCTCCAGTTTCAACCGATTAATCATCAAGTTATTTGGATATTTCCTCTGACTCGACTTTAGGAATTCAATTCATAATGCAAACCCGATAAGTCATATCCGCTTGCTTTGTTCCAGTGTAGCTTTCTATCGCGAGTAGGGTATTTCCCACAGTCAGCGAGCCGTGGCCGAAGGTTGCATGTGGCCTGCTGCCGGCTGTTACAATGCCACTTCTCCCGCACGTCTGAGTGGGATGAGTGGGGGTGGAGGGTGGAGGGCGGCGGGCGGTTAAAGGTGGGAGGTTGGAGGTTATCCGAGGGGGCTCTGGGGACGTGGCAGTGGCAATGGGCAGCCTGTCAAGTCGACCAGAAACATCGGCAGCAAGTGAGGCGGCTACTGGGGTTGCGGGGTGCGGTGGAGCGGAGTGGAGTGGAGTGGAGTGGAGAAAGCGGAGGAAGTGGAAAAGCCGGAGAGGCAAAGCCGTACAACTGGAGCCCAGAGCCAGGGTCGTGGCAGGGCTTTTAGCGATGACGATGATGACGCTGGTGGCGGACTGCCTGGTCTCGGTGTGGCTATAAACGATTTATGTGTGTGCCAGCACCACATGACTGGCCCAGACCCACTGAGCCACCGCACCACCCACGGAACCACCCACGGAACCACCCATGGTATCACCCGCCCGATCCCAACCACCGCATCCCAGCCCGCGAGGGCAGCATTCAAGTCATCGTTCAGTTCGGTTCAGTTCAGTAATTTGGCTGGCGGCAATGGCAGCTGGCAACATGCGCCAAGTGGATTGGGCTGCCAGTCCTCATTCCACGTACATATATCCCCGCTATCCCCGCTATCCCCGCTATCCCCGGTATTATCCCCCCAGATCCGTGGTGCGTAGCTTGGAGAGCTCTTTCTGTGCCCCGGTCATGTTTGTGCTTTCCACTCTGATTGCACCTGGTCAGGCCGCATAAAAACGCCACCTGACGAGTGCCAACGACCCACAGGAGACCCACACTCGTGAGGTGCTGGCTGAGGCTCTGGCCTTCGTCGGCTTTAAGATGCGGCTGCTAATTGCTCATTATGCTCCCCCGATTCCAAATTGGCGCTTAAAATTTCACAAAAGCGCTGTTGTTTGCCTTGCCGCGGGGGAACTTCTGTTCAAGCGTTGCAAATTGAAATTCTACGTAGCCACAATGCGGCATCAGTTCCCGGAATCTGTCTTAATTAAATCTCCGAATAGTGGAGGGAATTTGGGTATTATGGATGGTAAAAACTGCCTTGATGGTATGCTGAGTAGCCAATTCTGAAGTTCTGATCTATTATTCCAGTTCTGCCATTCAAAATATGCAGTGCATATTCCCAGAACTTGTAATCCTAAAATCCAAGAGCTGTATCCACCTATTACTCGATTTGTGGCAAACCACTTTTCTCCTTTCCCATTAGCAACTCGCTGTAAGCCTAAGTCCATTCTTTAAGTCACATTATTGGAGTTTGCCACATAATGTAACCAGCTCTTGATATATGAGTATCCACAATGTGGCACAACCATGTGATGCCACTCATCGTCTGTAAAAAGAGCTAAGCTCCGATTATCCTGCCAACCTTGTGACGCATTATGTTACGTACAAATTCGATTGGTTTTGGATACACGCAGAGTCGAAGTCCTGTGAACCCGCCACATGTGGGGACACTGCAGCAATGTGGGATTTCCATATTGTGTGGCACGCAGTTTGGGGCACTTGTTGTTGGCCGCATTTGGACTGTTTAAATCGACGGGAATTGCAATGCGTTGCGTTGCGCACCTTGTTAAGCCGCGGCTGATGTGGATGTGTGCCCACATCCCCGGCCATTTGTAGCCATCAACTTTGTTGCCACGGCATTGCGCTCCCAAAAACTCGCACCAGCAATCGTATTTATCTAATAGTCCTTTCTGCTGCCGCTGTCACAGTTGTCTTCGTCTGGATCCTGCCACTCCTGCTCCCGGCTCGCTCCCTTCTCCGCTTCCGCTGGCCTGGCTTATTATTTGCCACGACTGCTGCGCCACAGAAGTTTCGCCTCGTTGGTGTTATGATTTCGATGCGGGCAGCCGAATGGCAAAGTCAGCGACAGCAAACACCCACACGCCCGCTCATCCATCCATCCATTCATCCATCCCACCCGCACCCGCACCCCCACTGACCCCGCACGACCCACAGACAGTCGGTCGAAGGAGCAGGAGCTGCTTCGTCGCCCGCAGGCCGCAACCCCATACCACATATCTCATACCCGATCCCGACTCCGGCTAACCCGCCGTTGACGCAGTCCACCCAGCGAACAAAGTGTGCGACACTTTTTCGGTTGACATATTATATGCATTATTTAATGGTATTTTTGCAATAAATTGGACAAAAGGTTTATACAATACAAGTACAATAATTATATATTTTATACTGAAATTTTTAATCAACCTCTTTGTTTGAATCACCAACGAATTTAGTTTCTACTACGTTTTTATTTTATATTAATAAGTTATTCACTTACCCTGCATTAGTTAATCAATTAAGTAAGCCTGCATCACGCGCTGAAATGTATGCTTTGCATGCCCACCCAAAATAACACTCATACGCCATGTGTGCTGGGTAATTTCCTATTTGCGCCTAAGCGAATTGATTTGTATGCCTGTGTATGGGTGGGCTCCTGTGTCTATGACTGAGGGTGTGCCAGTGTGTGTGTGAAAGCCAGACATGGTCACGCCGTCCGTCCCAGTGGCGGCACGTCGATCCGGCTTGTCGCTTGGGCTGCCTGACATTTGCCGCAGCCAGCGCGCCACCAATCCCTCCTCCCCTTCCTGCCCTTCCTCCACTCACACTCCTCCGCCCTCGGGCCAGCCACCCACCACCCACTGGCAACATGCCTCCGCTGCGTCGTTAAGCTCTTCGCCAAATCTATGTGTGTTTGTGTGTGTGTGTGTGTGTGTGGAGGTCGGGGGGCAACCATTACCACAACCACCATTAACGTGGCAGGCAGCCAGGCGTTGCTGTTGCTGCCACATCCACAGGCTTTGTTGCTGTTGCCGCTCCTGCTGATTGCTGTTGCTGTTGTTGCTGCTGTCGTTGATGTTGTTGTTGTTCCTTTTATTGTCGGTTGACTCCAATCTGCTTTGGTTGCTGCGCCACACGACGATGGCTCGTGCCACTACCAACAGCAGCAGCAGCAGCAGCAGCAGCAGCAGCAACAGCAGCAACATGAGCTAACCAAGCATTTCAGTCGGGAAATTTTGCACAAGCCAAGCGCACGCGGCAGCGGAAAATCGGAAAACCCCATTGCCAGCCAGACAGCCGACAAGCGACGAAGTGAAAAGTCGCAATTGTTTTCGCTCCTCGCCGTCAGTTAGCCGTGAATCCTCGAACAGAACGGACGCGTGTCCTTGTCGAACGGAATTTGAATCCTGATTCAACCACCAAAAGACGTGATTGTTGGCGCGGACACGGACTCTAGCCAACAGTTTCGAAATTACTGAACTCTAATTAAATTTAGAAATAGCGCCATTTCATTGTGATTAACGGGCCACGAATTCTTTTGGATTCCGTAAAAATGAGAAAATGACAGCAAAACGTGATAAGGATTACTCAAAAAATAAATCAGCACCTGGTAATACAACAAGTTTGTGGTTATTAAGCTGCAATCTATCGCAAAGAAGGCTTTTAAGTTTGAAATGATACACGGGTTTTCCAACATGACCTAAAATTCTGAAGTGAATTGTGAAATTTTCCTCAAAAACGTTTTAATAAAGTGTGCTTAGAGGCTCAGAGTTTAAATTAGTAAAGAATATAATTTACTTAGTGCACTTATATTTATTTAATGACCATTAAACACAAGTTAAAATAGTTATCAAGTTGATTTCACAAAGAAAAGGCCACCTGTGGCCAAGAAGTGTAAAATGAAATAACATTCACAAAATATAACATTGGTGTATACAATTATAATCATCCTGAATAAATTATATAAAACATCTTAGTGTCCTAAAATTAAAGATTAAAATAAAATGAATGGGTTACTAGGAGCTCGCAACCTTCAACTCAAAGAAACTCACTGAATCAAGTTTGATGTATGGATTTTAAATTTTAGAATCAAAGTTCGTTGAATCAACCAAAATTTGATTATAAACCAAACATTTCAGTTGCCAAACTCAACATGAGAATTAGAAAGGCGAAAACTTGAGAAACGAAAGACATAACTTTATTTGCGATTGATTCAATTACAAAAACTTGCAGGTTATACCGATAATTTTATTAATTACTACCCCTTCGCTTCGGTATTCCCGCCAGGCATCGGATTCACCGCCGCCGGCTCAACCAATGGCAGCGGCATAAAGTCCATCGGGCTGGTGAGCTCCACGCAGAATGTGACTTCGTCGCAGGACATCAGCAAGCGGACAAACAAACCACTCATGGAGAAGCGACGGCGGGCGCGAATCAACCAGAGCCTGGCCATCCTAAAGGCCCTCATCCTCGAGTCCACCAAGAGCCAAAATGCGAAGAACGGCGAGGGCCAGGCGAAGCACACCAAGCTGGAGAAGGCAGACATCCTGGAACTGACCGTCCGCCACTTCCAGAGGCATCGCAATCTCGACGATCCCAGTGAGTAAAAATATACCAAAATATAAATTAGAAGAAGCTTAAGCTAGTTTCCATCTGAAAGTAACACATTTCGAAGTGAATGAATCTTTAAAGACATTACCTTTGTCTGTATCTGTATCTAAATAAAAATTCATAAAATAGATAATCTTAGATGGTAATATTCAAACCTCTTTCATCTTGCAGCGGTCAACAAATACCGAGCGGGTTACACGGACTGCGCCCGCGAAGTGGCCCGTTACCTGGCCACCCCGGAACCGCCACCCATGGGCACCATGCCCACCTTGGCGGAGCCCGGCTCCAAGGCGCGACTCCTGCGACACCTGGACCAGTGCATAGCCGAAATCGACGTGGAGATCTGTCCCCATTCGACGGCCCCTTTTGCGGAAAGTCCCAGCAGTAGTAGCTGCTTCGACCTGAATCAAGCGAAGAAGTCGCAGCCTGAGGAACATTCGCTGGACTACAGCAGCCAGGACTCGAATCCGGTGGACTACAGCAAGGGTCTGAAAATGGTGGCCGCTGAGCAGAGGGCTCTGCCAGTCACGCCCGCGCCTCAGGATGAAAACAACAATCGTGGACTCCAGTCACAGGCGCAGGCGCAAACGCCGATTCCAATCCAGGTGCAAAGTCAGATACAAGGCCAGACATCGCCGCATGCAGATGCCGCCGCTCCCAGCGAACTGAGCTACGAGGAGGATCGCAACAAGGTGTGCGCCAATGTCCTGGAGCAGTACAAGCAGCAGCTGAAGGCGCACGTGCAGCAGCAACCAGAGTCGGCCAATGGAGTTCTGGTCCTGCCGCCCCACTATGTTCAACTGGCGGCGGCCCTTGGCCTAAGTGCCCAGCCCCTGGTGGATCCGATTGCTACTCGAACGGATTTCGAGCGGTTGATCGAGTTGCAACGGGTTCAGCCACATTTGGCCGGCAAGTTGAGTCCCAGTTTTCCGGGAGGCTTGGAGGCTGCTCATGTGGCTGCCGCTGCAGCGGCTTATGCCAACAGCATGGCGGTGGCCGCTTCCGCAGGAGCCACCGTTGCCGCCATGGCCACTTCCGGTGCCGGAACGCCAACGGTGCACCAAGAGAGACCTGCCTCGGTGGCAGCGTCTGTCAGTTCCGGCGTCTCGATCTCGGAACTTAAGTCCATGCCCGCCACGCAGCAATCCTCACCAAGATCCGAGAGTGGCATCGGTTCCAATGAGAACGAGGCTCCGGTGAGCAGTCCGCGACCCCAGACAAGCAACGCCGCTCGTCAGGCTCTAAGGCAACGCCAGGAGGAGGAGTATCACTACATGGCCCAGGCGGCAGCTGCTGCAGCAGCAGCTGGACAGGATGAGAGCATGTGGCGGCCCTGGTGAACCGTTGGGTCAGAGATCCTATGTACTAAGTATGTGGACTCCACCAGTTAGTTGGGGACGAACCAGCCGGCAGCCGGCGGTTTGCAGCTCCAACTGATCGCCAAGTAAAGGATGACACCTATTGTTATTACCGCTCGTCTGTGTAGCTCCTGCTCCTCTCCGAATTGCATTTCATACCTGTGCCAACGCCCAAGACTCTCTACCAGATGGGCTCCAGAGCCAAGGAGAGCTACCCCTTAATTTATGTGTGCATTTGTTTTTGCCCTCAACTCTGCGTTAAATGTATTTAATTCAATACTTAAAGCTAAATATTTACAAAAACACTGTTTTTTAAAGGTGGTCGGTTACGGGAAAAATTTACGTTCTTGTTTTTGGTAATTCAATTGAAATTTATTAGGGTATGTACTATAAATACGATATAGATCCTTGCGGAGGTCCAATAAATACTTGTATTATATATTAGTTATATAAATTCTCAAACAAGAAATGAGACTTAGCCTACTCTTCAGGTTCATGCTTTCTACTTTGATTTCATTGCACTTAGGGATTTGCGAGGCGCGGACTGCCGCTGGCGGGCAAGGAATGTCTGACCCGAGCCCATCAAGATTGCCAGCTTAGAGTCGATGGCATCGCGCTGGGCGTTGACACCCAGTCTGTAGAAAGCGGAGGTCATAAGCTGCTCCTCCATTACACTCATCTTGGGCTTCGGCTCCTCCTCGACGAGATCAGAACTCTTTTCCAGGACACTAGCATCTAGAGCTGTTATTTCAACAATTATTGTAAATCTATGTAATACTTTTAAACCCTTACCACTTGCAATTCGCGGATCTATGCTTTTGATCACCTCCTTAGCTTTCTCCACGCACTTTCGGTATTTGGCGTCATACACCAGAATTTCCTGCTCACGCGCTGATAAATTGGTTTCCAGCTGAGTCACCTTACATTGCAGAGACGTGCTTTGGGTAACTGCTTCCTCCAGTTGGAGTGCTGTGTTGATATAAAATATTAGAAGGCGTATTGTTTTATGGCAGTAGTCATGACTCACTCTTTTGTTCATTTAGCTCCATCAATTGTTTGATTTGTTTGCCAAACTCGCTCCTGTGATGAAATAAAATATTTGGGAAGAGAATTAGATATTCAATAGTAATAGTTAAAAACGTGAATTATTTACTCTTTTAAAATGGGATCATCGCTTTGAGAAGCATGCGACAGGGAAAGAATGCGTTCATTGGCTGTCTTTAGCTGTTCACGCAAATTCTCGCAGCGTTTATTGGCATCGTCCAGAAGTTGCTACAACAAATATAAATTAATATTCGTATTAATATAAAGTTGCCAAGTTATGTTATCTCATATTACTAACCGCCAAAGCTGTCTGGCCACCCTGTCCCTCGCGCAGAGCTTTGTTCTCCGCCTCCAGACGCTGTAGCTTTTCCACTGTGGCCGACGGTTGCATTTCTCGGGAAACTGTGGTGCCAGTCAACGCTGTGTTTGAAGACAATTGTCCGCATTTCAGCTCGTCGACTGCCTCCCGAAGGTTATCGCGCTCCTTGAGCAAACTGTCCTTGGCCCGCTGCAGAGCCAGGTTTTTGCCCTCCAAATTTTTGTTATCAAACTCCAACTTTACATTCTTGCTGCTCTCGGCGTCCAGCTTGGCATGAAGGTCTTGAATCTCTTTCTTAAAGAGCTCTACTTGACCTTTGGTATTGGCATATCGTTTGGCATCCTCCTCAAACTGCGCATTCTGTTGCACATAGTCGGCGCTCCGCTCCTCCAGAATTTTCACCTGTTTCTTCAGGTCGTTATAGTCTTCTAGCTTCTTTTTATACGTGTCAAGCTGGGCTTCACATATCTTAAGCTTGTCGTTGGACTCCCGCAGAACATCCACTTCATCTTTCAGAGTGGTCACTTCAGCGGAACTTTTCTGTATTTAACAAAAGTATGTTAACATAAAATTCAAATTAAATCGTAATGTCCGTACCATTAGCTCCTCTATGCGCATTTGCATGTGTAGTAGATCGGTATCTTGTTGCTGGGCCTTGAGTTTTAGGTCTTCCCGAGCTCCTTCAGAGTGCAGAAGTTCCTCTTTTAGTAAGTCCAATTGGCGCCGCAGTTCGTTGTAGCGTACAGACCCAGTTTGGACTGGTCCCAAAGAGACTCCATCATCTCCGATCACCGTGGAGTGCTGCTCTAGACGGGAAAACTCTTGTTGCAGCTTATGCAACTCCTGTTGAAGATTAGTTTTTTCGTCTATAAGAAGGAGCATTTTCTTCTCCGTCTCGAAGCATTTCTGTGCCAAGGCGTCGCGATCCTCCTGAACTGCCTTGCTGTCCAGGTTTCCGGTGCGAGAGCTACGAGACAAGGAACTGACTACTCCGCCCTCTGCCGAGGATGCTTGCCTGGTGGCCTCAAGTTCCTGAAGAGCACGCATAATGTTTGCCTGCAGTTCCTCCTCCAGGCACATAATCTCCGTGATGTACGACTGCTTCTCTGCACAGTTCACGGCGCAACCAAGGACTAACTGCAGCAGCCGTTCCAGCTCTCCCAAGTCGCACTTCTCAGCGATACTCTGCAGATCTGGCTTTGAGAAATCACTCAGCGAGTAGTTGAGTACGTCGCTGTAGTAGTCGTACACGGACTGGGTCACCTTTTTCAGATTACTCATCCGCAGACGCCAGTTGCTGCCCACGGCGCTGGCCTTGATCTTGGAAAGCCAAGCGTCGGTGAAAGATTCGGGGGCGAACTGGTTGAGAGCCTGTAAATAAAAGCTAATAGATATTTATGAACTATGTATATATGCACATCTAGTTACCTGAGCAAGTGCGACTCCATCGGCCAGGGATTCCGCATCCGCATGCGGTGCATTTAGATTGAGAGTCTTGAACCACTCCAGCAGACTGTAGTACATCTCGTTCTTGGGCGCGGACATGTTGCGGGTTTGAACGAAACGCTAAACGAAACAAAACAAACTAAAAATATTCACAATTTCACAAAAAAAGAGCTCTCAGCTGTTGCACTAAACAAAAACAGAAATCGAACTGCAGAACAGCAATCGAGAGCCTTTGCGATGCACTTTCTCTATCGATAGAAAACATCGATATTATTTATCAACTTGTTAACATCAAACAAGTGTAAAATATTTATTTTTTTATTAAAATATAAATAAGTTAAGATTTAAATTAAAATTAATTCATTTTATGCTAGTGCCTTTTTAATTTTGTTTTTGCAATTAAAACCAATAACATTGAATTATTGGCATAGACTAATGCTAATAAAAATAATTTGTAATATATTCTTTTAATCATTGTTTATATTAAAGTCAATTGCCATGGCCGAACCACGCCCACCGTCTAGAGCCCTTTGCATGCACTGCTCCGCCCACTTCAGCTTCTCATCCTGCTCTTCAATCTTATTCACTGGAGTCCAGCTCAAATCGTATTCCAATCTGTAACTACCTTTGAATGTTTGATCAACAGAAAGATTCCATTCCTAAAAGTACATTGAAATTAATAATTGGTTTTCAAAATTATTTTTAAGCAAAATTTACTTCCGGTGATAACATGCTGAAATAGGTTTGACCCGATGCCCTTTGATAAAGATGATAGATTTGTCCGGGTTTTTTGGTGAAATTGCAGGCCGCACTGTGCAGATCTCGGTTGAGATTGGACTCCTTGAGTATCTCCATGGCTTGGGACTGAAGCATTTTGATCTATCAAAGACTTATTAGTTTATATTATTATTGTTAAAGAGGAGTAGGCATTACCTGCTCCATTATGACCCCCAGCTTATGGCAAGTGGTGTTTTTCAATTGCTTGTCAGCATTCTGGATTTGTTGTGCCAATTCGATGATATCCTCCTCCTGGTGCATGGATACACGCATTGGGTTGATCTGCAACTGGGGATTCCTCTCAACCAGTTGAGCTAAAAATAAGATAATATTTATTTGTTTACCTCTCAGGACGTATATCAGAAAAGCTTACCCTTTTTTACAGCTGTCTGATACGTTAATTGGTCCATTTCGGCAGCTCTTTTCATCACACGCTACCGAGCATGAATAATAATAACTAATCACACTGTGGTAAACAACTATGTAAATTTATGGACTGCCAAGAACAAAATAACATGTGTTCCTTATAGCTGATATATCTCCACCAGGTATCGATTGCCTTACGTCTTATCGATCACTATCGAATACATATGTCATTTTGCACGCCCGTCTCTAGATAGAAAGAAGAAGCAAACCAAATTGTAGTTTTATTTTATAGTGCTAGCGAAATAGTGAATTTTGGTCATTTAACTATCAAATTGTAATGTGCAGGAGAAATTAGCCATAAGTGCGGTAGTGGCGTGTTAGAATAGTGCGAAAAACAAATCGCGTTCGAGTGAACTATGATCCTTTTGGATACCGGAGCAACGGTGTCACTGAATTTCAGCAAAAGGAAACAATAAATGCCCAATTAAAAGCGCACGCGCGCTTAAAATGCACCATTAAAGGCTTGAGAATTTCAAGTTTTTCATTCCAAACAGCTGGAACAACTCGCAATTTGTATTGGTAAGCCCCAAAACGCAAACCAAGCCCCCAATAATCGCTTTTCACATACCCAATTTTGCATCAGTATATACGTAAAATACATATATACACATATTTATATATATGTGCGATGTCAAATCGGGCGTGAGTGTGAGTGCTTGGACTTTCGTAAACAACACATGCGGGTCGGTTCCTTGAATGACTTCGCTACTTGACCAAAAAGTGACATTTACTGCTCTTATCAGCGGGACGTTGAGGAATCAGAATCACACTTGGAATCGGAGTTCCAGGCGGTACATATGTGCATATATCCGTCTTATCGGCATGCGTCATGCGAGCTTCCACACCACAAAACCTCGGACTGCCAGAAACCGAAGCGCTGGCGATCGGGAAACATATCTGGCATTTGAATGGCATTTCCTCCCCACCGTCACCGCAAATATAATGCGAAGGGTCAACAAAGACATTTTAGGAGTTTTGTTACAGAAATCTCAAGAACATTTTAATTCTGCTGCAGTTTTCTGTGAAAAGCGAAATTTCTTGCTTAGGATTAAACCACGGCAATGTATTGAAAAATACTCTTAGAGACCTTTTTATGTTTTGAGCCTACAAAGACTTCTGAGGTGACCCCGATATGCTCCTCTCCTTTTTAGTCATGCGCTGACGGGGCCGCCATTTAGTTGACCCAATTATCAGCCAGGTCCCATCAAACTCCGTGCTCCAAGTATTGTCAAATGTCACATTAAGCTGTCTTCCTTGCAGGCTGAAACGGATTACATAAATTGAGCTAACCAAACGCCATGCGAGCCTCCATTCCCCCTGGCATTCGAGTGGTGCGCGGACCCAACTGGATCTGGTCGAATCAAGGTAAGAACGCATTCAGGCAGCCACAGGCAGGCTTGTTTACTTTCACCCACCTCCAAAGAGGCGAATTAACTTGCCATCCGCTCTCTGTTTATAGATACGGTTGGTTTTGTTATATAGTGCAGACCGAAATTGGCGTACGGTGGGCACTAGTCGGTGGGGAAGTCGTCTACTTAAGCATTCATTTGGGGAACACCCATGGTTAGTCATATATTCTCCGGAAAATAACCATTTTCAGTAGCACATCTATATCTTTAAGAGCAAGAAAAGTCGGCTACGATCGGCTCATATTTGACCCTAACAGCTGTATGTTTTTGATCCAATTTTATTTGCATATATTTGATTTTTGTTCTATAATATTTTGTATAATCTGAGAGAGACCTATTCTGGTGAAATGGTTTAAAGGGAATCACATCGTGGTCAATACTTACTGTATACCCAAAAAGCAATTCACTTGGCATTGGCACCAGTAGAGGGTCGGCGGAGCAGGAGAATTGGTGTGGGGCAGAGGGACGGGACGAGACGGAGAGGTGTACGTCCGTGTCCGCTGCTGCTGCTCTGGGCGTTGTTGAATGTAAAGAGGACGCGCCCCGCTATTTTTAGCAACACTCACTGCGGCAGCAGCGAAATTCTTGCGCTTACCAATTGCTTCTGCTTTCGTCGCTTCGTTTTATGGTTCATATATATATGGCGTATATATTTGGATGTGTAGGTCTCGATAGTACATACAGTAAGGCACCCTACGTGGCAGGTAAATAAATATGTAAGCTCGTAGGCAGCTGCCGGCCAAACAATAATATTGCGTAGTTTTTAATTGAATTAATTGTCTTTCGCTGGAAAAAGTTCGTTACGTATTACTAACAATTAGATATTGAGGCTTCTATCGTTTCGAAAGCTTGATAAACCGCCTGTAGCTTGAAACGAGATCAGAATTCAAAACCTCTAAATGTGAAATGAAGGAAATGTTGTATAATGTATAACTTTGAAATATAATTACATTTTGATAGCTGTATTAAAAAAAAAAACAATTTCTTTGCTAATAGAAGCAACAATTATTGTACACCTAAAAGTCAGAGCAATCGAAATAAAATATAATATTCCCATTTTAAGTCATTTATTCCAAGTGTTGATTTCATATCGAACCCAGTGGAGAAGTTCTGTGTTCAGAGAGGTACTTTCCGCTGAGAAAAGTTTTAAACCTATTTTAGGCTCCAACTGCAGCTGCACATATTTAGGATTAGGTCATGGTATGTGTGCCTCCCTTCCCGAGTCGCACTTTTCCCGTCCGGAAAAGCAGACTGTGAAGCATATGCACATGTCAGGCGCAAGGGCGCGTGCCATTTTGTCTCCAACCTCTTTGGAGTGCTTATTTTTAGTTATCGGGTGGGGATCTCGAGCAGTTTGCTCCAGCGGGCCTGAGATTTGGGGAGGATGTGGAGAGTTTATTTTTGGACCTTGGTATTCCTCCGACTGGGGTGTGTTGAAAATAGACATAAACAAAATTTCAGATGGCGGCCCTGCCAGCGGTGCTCCCATTCTCCCATTCCTCCCCAGGCCAACATCAAATGTCACCCTCTACAGAACGATTCCACATCCACACCCGTGATACGGGGTAATTATAGAGCAGCTGCACGCTCGAGTCCGAGTGCATAACAAAAATCCGCTTGGAGCCCGAGCCCGAGTCAATGATTATGGGTATTTATAGTCATGGCGCGTTGTTTATAAGGGGAAAGTGTGCGTTGCATATGTCTGATATCCACCGGATGTGCATGGTGATGCCGATGTACACACAATGCAGCCCCAGGAACATCCTTGTGGCAGCTGTATAGATTCTCCATTTCACATCACATCACTCTTAACTTTGTTTCATTGCATACGCAACAGACGACGGAGAAGGTCACGTTGGAACCGTTTGCGAAATCGGACGTTGCGGATCGACGCATTCACCGGAAAACACTGTCGTGGTCAACTGGGATTCCGGACACCGGACCAACTACCGTGTGGGTTACCAGAACCAGTACGACTTGATAATAGTAGATAATGCACAAGTTGGTAAGTGACAATACAAAATCGTATAAGAAACATTTCTATATTTGATTGGACATTTTTTTACTTAATAAATTCGCAAGTAATTTCTAATTTTTTAAATTATTCAAATTTCAATTATTTATAGTTCATTGTTTATTTTGATTATTCATTTGCAGGGGTTCGTCACTCAAATGTCGTCTGCGATGGCTGTTCCAAGGCGGGTATCGCTGGCATAGTATTCAAGTGCGCCCAGTGCCCCAACTATCACCTGTGCGCCTACTGTTACGCAGAGGATCTGCACGAGTTGGAGCACCCGTTCATCCGCTACACCACTCCCAACTCGCTGGGCGTAAGAGTGTCCATGAGAAAGGGTGCCAGGCGCATCCAGCTGCGAGGCATCTTTGTGGGTTCCAAAGTGGTGCGTGGTCCTGATTGGGAGTGGAACGAACAGGACGGCGGAGAGGGCAGAACGGGTCGGGTAATGGAAATCCGGGGCTGGGACAACGAATCGTGTCGCAGCGTGGCCAACGTATCGTGGGTTACCGGATCTACGAACGTCTACCGTCTAGGTCACAAGGGTAACGTGGACCTCAAGTACATAACGGCCACTTGCGGCGGACACTACTACAAGGACCACATGCCTGTTCTGGGTCAGCCAGAGGAGTTGCAGCCAGTGGCGCCCATGGTGAAGCCAAGCTTTTCTGTGGGCGACCGCGTCAAGGTTTGCCTAGAGGTTGACGCCTTAATGAAGTTGCAGCAGGGCCATGGAGGATGGAATCCGCGCATGGTCGAGCATTTGTCCAAACTGGGCACCGTACATCGCATCACGGACAAGGGGGATATACGGTAAGAATACACAATATATTGCATTTTATTTCAGTTTCTAACACAATTCAAATCCAAACAGTGTTCAGTATGAAAACTGTCCCAATAGATGGACCTTTCATCCCGCCGCTCTCGTTAAGGTTGTTTCTTTTCGTGTCGGTGACCTGGTCACCATCATCAACGATGCCAATAAAGTGCAGCAGCTGCAGAAGGGTCACGGCGAATGGATCGAAATCATGCGACACGTGAGTTCAGACTGTGTAAAAACATTTTTTTTCTAATATATTCTTCATATAACGTTTCGTAGGCCCTTGGAAAAATTTGCAAAGTCGTGAAGGTGTACTCGGACGGCGACCTCCGCATCCAGCAGTTGGACGACGGTTTCGAGTGGACCCTGAATCCGAAATGTGTCAAACTAGAGCGCTCTCCATTAGCGACTGCAGCTGAGCGCTCCAACAGTATGATGGACCTGAGCCACCGACGCGCAGACCACGTAATGACACCGCTCTCAGGCCTCTCTGGTAGTTCGGTCGCCGACAAGCTAGTGCGAGAGGCTGCCCAGGGCCATTTGGATTTCGTGCGGCAGTACCTGGACGTGAATCCCAGCCAGGTGGATGTGATGAGTGGCGGCAAGGCTTGTATTCAAGTTGCCTCGCACCAGGGCTACGTCGATCTTGTCAGCTACCTCATCTCCAAGGGTGCCAACGTGAATGCGGTTGACAAGGAAGGTGATTCCGCTCTACACTACGCAGCCTTCGGCAACCAGCCGGCCACCATGCGAGTGCTGCTGCAGCACGGTGCTGAGGTGAACTTCCTGAACTCAAGCCACTGCTCCGCACTGCACATCTGCGCGCACAAGAAAACTCCGCACTGTGTCCGGGAGTTGCTGCAGCACAATGCCAACGTCAACATTCAGGACTCGTACGGAGATACGGCGCTGCACGACGCTATCGGCAAGGAAAATACAGAAGTTGTGGAGTTGCTTTGTAACGCTCCGAATCTTGACTTTACGGTTAAGAATAATCGTGGCTTTAACGTGCTCCACCATGCAGCGCTTAAGGGAAACGTGGTAGCTGCTCGTCGTATCCTGTTGCTCTCCCGCCAGCTGGTCAATGTGCGCAAAGACGATGGTTTTGCGGCTCTTCACTTGGCAGCCCTAAACGGTCATGCCCAGGTTGTTGAAACGCTGGTCACTGAGGGTCAAGCGGAGTTAGATATACGTAACAATCGCCAACAGACGCCTTTCCTACTGGCCGTCTCCCAGGGCCATGCCGGAGTAATCGAGCGACTCGTTCGCCTCTCCTGCGACGTGAATGCCAAGGACGAGGACGGCGACAATGCGATGCACTTGTGCGTCATTAAGAAGTCCAATCTGCAGTCGGCCGCTGAGCCTCAGCCAGAGGAGGCACCAGAGATTCACAAGTTTTACCTGAGTCTAGTGCAGACAAGCGTTCGGCCCGAAGATCGTTTGATGTACAGTATCCTGATCTATCTTTCGAGGTCCGGCTGCCGAGTGGAGCTGAACAACGCCAATGCAAGCATTTTTGAGTGGATAACGGACCGCAACATCAGGCAACTGATTTTCGGGCAGCAGGGCGAAGCCGAATCGCTGCCTAGGAATCTTCAAGCCTTGGACGTGTCTGCTGTTTCAGCCGCCAGTGAGGAATGCTCTGCGGCTGCTGGAGCTGAATCCGATGGGGCCGGGCCTGGAAGCGTTGCAGCACCTCCACCACCGCAGCGGCTGCAATTTGAACTAATGCCAAAGCCAAACGATATCCCAACCGCTGGAGTAGGAGCAGCTCCATCCACGCCCTCTGCCTCGCCGGGCGTGAAGAAACTGAACTCCGATGCAACACAGCAAAACGTCTCTCCACAGGTGGCACCGCGCAAAAAGGCGCCCAAGCCTCCGGTTACTTCTAGCTCCAGCAGCACGGCGTTGGAGGCCGGAGCTGCGGGCCCCAGTCTCAGTCCGGTAATCGTGTCCGGTCCGCTGGAGTGCATTGTCTGCAATGAGATCCTGCAGCTGGTGCGCTTTGAGCCGTGTCAGCATCAGATCGCCTGCGAGGAGTGCGGCATCCGAATGAAAAAGTGTCTCCGCTGTGCAGTGGTAATCGAGCGGCGATTGACGGTCAACGGCCGGGTAGTGGCCCTGCCCACGTCCACGTCGTCACCTAGTGACCCCACACGCCTACCGTCCGGGGATCTACTTCGCTATCTGGAGAACAAGGTGCAGGAGTTTGAGGAGTCGCACTTCTGCGGTATTTGCATGGAACGTAAGAGGGACGTGGCCTTCCTGTGCGGGCACGGCGCGTGCTCCCATTGTGCCGAAACGCTCCGGACATGCCACATGTGTCGCAAGACAATACTCAAAAAGATTAACCTGTACTGAGCGGCTGAAACGGAAACGAAAGGACAGGCAGGATCAGCAGCAATTCAACCAGCAACCAAAGTGGCTTGTATATATACATACACAAAACAAACACTCACCCACATTGCCGTGTCATGTGAAACTCTAACTAATTATTTATTGATTATTGATCACAAAATTTAAGCGTTCTTTTTGAATCAAAGCAAATTATTGTGCACCTTCTCGTGTCTAGTTATTAGCCCCGTTTAACCATGTCTGGTAACGATAAATACATAGGAAACAAACTAAAGCATACAATTATTTAATAGTCATTTAAATGCAAATATACAAATATAAAATTATTCAATCAAGTGAATTTTAATCGAATTCGGTGGTTAGCCAACGGAAATAAAGATACTTTACTTTCTGAATATAATGGGTTAACTTTCATTTGTGTATACAAAATGGTATCTAAACGTTTAATTTGAAAATTTGTATATTTTTCAGGTTGGATAATATATATAGGAGGATACTTAAAAAACGATTTTAAAACTCGGATGCTTGGACGGTCTTATGCGGCAAGTGTGAAAAAGATATTTTTCTATTACTTTTTTTTTTTGCTTAAATTTCAAAGGTTTCGAATTTTTTGGAAGCATTAGGTTCAGCAAACTTTATCGGATCTTAAGCTTCGTTTAAAAGTTCATTTAAACGAAAGCAGCAAAGTAAAACATATCATTGAAAATAAAAACAAGTTTTTTTTTATTTGACCGAAACAATCGATATCTTTAAATTCACGGCTATCGATAGCTAAGCAGCAAGAAAAAAGCAAACACGTCACAACACTTTGGCTGCAGTCCAACGTAAAATTGAAGTACAGGACAAAATGGCCAAACAAGTAGCGGATTTCCAGTGCAGTAAGCTCCAGTTCTACCAGAAGCTAGCACTGGCCGTAATCCTAGGAGCAGTGCTTTTCTCTCTCCCGGCAATGTGCGCCGGCCAGGGCAATCCCAGTTTCAAATACTCGCGGGAAGCCAACGAAAACTTCGATCCGCAGAAGGCTCCACGGCCGGAGCACCATCATGATCATGATCATGACCACGATCATGGGCACCATCACCACGGGCACGATCATGACCACGATCATGGACACCATCACCACGGGCACGATCATGAGCATGATCACGACCACGGGCATGATCACGGACATCATCACCACGGGCACGATGAAAGGCACACCAAGTCAAAGCCGGATTTGGGTAATCCACGACCTAACACGCTTAGAATGCACTAGTTGACCCCAATTTTTTGTAGATATGAGAACCATTTGGCTGCACTCCATCGGCTCAACACTTCTTATCAGTGCCGCTCCGTTCGTGCTACTGTACATCATACCCTTAGACAACAGTGAGGCTATGAAGCCGCGACTTAAAGTTCTTCTGGCCTTCGCTTCTGGCGGCTTGTTGGGCGATGCTTTCCTGCACTTGATTCCTCATGCCACGCATCCACACAGTCATGGGGAGCACGGCCACGATCACGGTCATGATCACCATCATCATCATGAAGGCGAGGAGCATGAACATGCTCATAGCCACGATATGAGCATTGGTCTGTGGGTCCTTGGAGGAATCATTGCCTTCCTTTCGGTTGAGAAACTGGTACGCATTCTAAAGGGCGGTCAAGGAGGACACGGCCATAGCCATGGAGCACCAAAGCCAAAACCCGTGCCTGCTAAGCAAAAGTCTTCTGGCAAAGAAGACAGCGGAGATGGAGACAAACCGGCAAAGCCAGCCAAGACCAAGTCCAAGAAACCAGAAGCGGAGCCAGAGGGTGAAGTGGAGATTTCCGGATACTTGAATTTAGCGGCGGACTTCGCTCACAACTTTACCGATGGTTTGGCCATCGGCGCCTCCTACTTGGCAGGCAACAGCATTGGCATTGTTACTACTATTACCATTCTGCTGCACGAAGTGCCCCACGAGATTGGCGACTTTGCCATTCTAATAAAGTCTGGCTGTTCTAGGCGAAAGGCAATGCTTCTCCAACTCGTCACAGCCCTCGGAGCTTTGGCGGGCACAGCGTTAGCTCTTCTGGGAGCTGGAGGCGGCGACGGATCGGCCCCATGGGTCTTGCCCTTCACCGCTGGCGGTTTTATTTACATTGCAACAGTGAGTGTCCTGCCGGAGCTGCTGGAGGAGTCCACCAAACTGAAACAGTCCCTAAAGGAAATCTTTGCGCTGCTCACCGGCGTAGCCTTAATGATAGTTATCGCCAAGTTCGAGTAACATCAAAAGTGGGGAGAGCAAATGCAAAAAGCATCTAATTGCGTGAACTGAAAGTATGCCGCAAACAATTTTAAAGATTGCTTATCATTTCCTACTCAAAACGATGAGCATGTATTTAAAAAATGTATATTCCAACATTCAGTGACCGCAATTATTTCTCAATATAACCAAGGCGGCGTTATTTAAGAGTTTCTAAGCCTTCCAAATTAGTGTTTCACTTCGAAATGAAATTTTTATAAATAGTCAAAAATACACTGTAAAAAAACCTCACTGCCGCTTCTCTCCATTTAGGGTGCTCTTTATCTCGTCGAGACAATACTCGGCCTGCTCTATGGCATCGGGATTCTGGTGCTCCTTGCCCAGTTTCCACGCCAGTCGGCAAGCCTGCTCCGCTTGCGACATCAGACCCTCGCGAAGATACACCAAACCAAGATTTGCCTGCAGAATACCTTCCTGTGTGGCATCCTTTAGCTCCTTAGCAAGTTCCATGGCCTGCAAAAGGGTCTCCCTTGCCTCGGTGTACTTTTCTAGCTGTAAGTAATCTAATGTATTTCAAGTACTTTGGATGAATAGGTTAACCTACGTTTACGTACGCCACGCTGATGTTATTTAGGATGGTTACAGAGGCGTCGTTCACAGCGCCATAAACATTTATGAGCGTGTCGAAGGCCTCCTTAAATAGATTTTTAGCCTCCAGATACTTTCCCTGCTTCATCAGCAGCTGGCCGAACCTGGAAAATAAGCACATTGACTGGAACTGTAAGTGCGAGCTTGGCTAGCGGCAATGCAAACACCTTCAATACCAGTTCTTTGTCAAGCCATACAGCTCCAGTATGTCCTTGTCGTCGGGCATTTTCTCCAGTAGCTTAGCCAATTGTTGCAAGGTCCAAGTGAACCCTTGAAAGCTCTTTTCCAGATCACCTTGCAGCTGAGACATATGTGCTATCTTGGAGCTTATGTGAAGTATCTACAAATGAAAAAGATCTTAACTGGTTAGAGTCTCTAAGGGGGTCACCCACCTTGGGACTCTCTTCGGTGTGACCGTCGGCAAACAGGCGTTTCATCACGTCCGTGAATATCTTCTCCGCCTTCTTAAACTGCTCCCGTTCCATGGCCAAATTGGCCATCAGATCAAACACATAAGTGATGCCGTCCTTGCTCTGAATATCCTGCGCCATTCGCAGAGCCAGGTGGAGCATTTGCTCGGCCTTGTCGTACTGTTCCCTCTGAATGCAGAGGATTGATCGCTTGATGGTCGTGATCAGCTTGTCTTCTGGAGTTTCCTCCTTTTCGTCAGCGCCACCAAACAGGTTCAGAGTGAAGGCAGCGGAAAAAGCCCAAAGCAGTCCGCCTGAAGAACCTGAAGCGTGTGGAGCTATCCAGGCCACCTGGTAGCCCCCAGCATTGGCGCACAGCGGTCTAGATCCGAATTCTGACCGTTGGTGATAACGGCTTCTCTTCAGCGGCGCAAGATGACAGTAATCTCTCGGATTCGCGGCAACGCGGAACCTGCCCATAACTTGGGTAAACTTGCAAATATTTTTCACTAACATGTTTTGGAGCTTAATTAATTTTTTAACTAAAACCTAAAACCTTGCAGGTACGGTATTAAAAATTATGAAATAGTACGTGTATAGTGTTGCAAAGCGTGGTAAAGTCGTTTTAAAAGTACATTTTGTAACGCCCGAGTACATATAACACTTTTACATAATTTATATTTTATCACACTTAAACAAATATTATTATGTTTCGTTAAGATTTCATAAACAAAGCCTTTTTTTTAAATTTCTTAGAGATGACACTGTTCAACAAAACTTTATCGGCAATTTCGGTTCTTATCATTTCGATTATAACTTAAATTTACAAACAAAAATCAATTGATATCTGAGTAATTCACAATCTTAAAATAGAAAACATCGGAATATGTTTAATAAACTTTGTTATAATATACTTCCCTCTCTAATCGCATACGAAACTATCGATAGCCGTCACTCGAACGATAGACCGAGCAGAAGCATCCCTGCATATTGATGGCGGATTGACGCTCTTTCGCCTAGCAAAATTATTTTTCTTATCAAGAAAAGGTGCAGAATATTACGAGTGCATTCGAAAAGCAGTGCATGAAATAGCTGTGGGTCCGCCGGCTGTACCTACGTTTTATTTCAGATCTTTCCAGTGTCGCAGGTCGTTTCCAGCGTTTTTCGGCCAGCCATGAGACGTCGCAGCGAGCGAAAAAAGTCGTCGTCGCCCGCTCCGGTGCCGGTGGCCGTTGCACGGCGAAGCCGCCGCTCCCGCAAGGTGTCAGAGACCGAGAAGACTGAGGTCGAAACTCCGGTCGTGGCCCAAAAGGATAAGGAGCCCGATTGCCCCGAAGTGCCGCAAGCCTCTCAAGAAGTCAATGAGGTGCGTGCCTCCAGTGAAGAACGTGCCGGATCTGGACCATCGCCAGTGCGCAGGAGTCGCGGCAGCCGGACGACGCCCAAAAAGCGCACGGAGTCCAAGGGTGGCGACAAGAAGGTGGACACCATACCAGAGGAGGAGACGGAGAACGGAAAGGAGGGAAAGGACGCTGTCGAGGAGGAAAAGTCTGTAGCGCCGCCGGCTAATCAGAGCGAGTCCGAAGACCTTGTCAAGAAGGAGGATCAGCAGGCTCAAGACAATGGATCCGATCCAGAACCCGCTGTAGTCAAGGATGATAAGGATGAGAACGAGGACCTAAAACCGCAGCAGGACGTTCCACCTTGCACTGATGACGACACCAAGCAGAGCGAGCCAGAACAAGAGGTAAAGGTTCCTTCTCCTTCCAGCAAGGGTGAGGAACATCTAAAAACGTCTAGCGATGTATTAGACATTCAGACAGAAGAGGTCGATGAAAGGGACGAAGAAGCCTCCGCTCCTGCGGATCGCAGAGAAACCAAGAAAAGGCACAAGGAGCAGATACAGGAACAGCAGCCCGTTGAGGAGGAGGAGCAGAAGGAAAACCGCAAGCAGCTAGAGGAAAAACCAGAACAAACTCAGGATGAACCAGCAGATCTCTCCAACGACAAGCACGAGCCATGTCTAAATAGCACCGCAACCAACACAACCGGCGCTCCAGTGCTGCAACGGTCGGTGCGGAAGCGAAAGTGGCTGACAAATAAAAAATCTTCGGATCGGACCCCACCCGTGCTTGCCATTTCGACGGATTCCCTGAAGAACATAATAGCCGATGTGGTGCAGCCAGTGCCTCTAAGCGATGTGCAGCTGGAATCCTCTTCAGAGGAGGAAGGCCTGGTCACCAGCGATCGAGATTCAGAGCGATCTGCTTCGCCGGCACCCGCATCTGAAGCTAGCAAAGATCGCGAGAACAAGGCAAATACCGCCACCACCTGCGAGACCGGCGCAGAGGGGTCGGTAGATAATGAAGAAGCAGGAGCCGTTCCTCCAGCAGCAACAGACGCGGTGCCGGCTCAGGTCGGCCTGACCAAAGCCACAGTTTCCACGGCAGCACCACACATAGTCGGTGACCCTAGTCCTGCGCGAAACCGAACCAGCCACGTGCTCTATATCACCAATTTGGTACGCCCCTTCACAGTGCTGCAACTGAAAGGCCTGCTGGCGCGGACGGGAAAGATCGTCGAGGAAGATGGTTTCTGGATAGATCGCATCAAGTCTAAGTGCTATGTTGCATACTCCACTGAAGAGTAAGTATTGTAGTTTTGAAAATATTAGCTCATATCCAGAGAGTCTTTGATATGTTTAAACAAAACTCACACTTGCAATTCTGTTACTTTTTACCCTTTAAGCGAGGCTATCGAAACCCGACATGCCCTGCACGGAGTTCGCTGGCCAGTCTCAAATCCCAAATGTTTGAATGTAGATTTTGGCAGTCGCACTGACATGGATCGTGCAATACTTTCAACGAAAGACGAGGCTCCGAAGTACGGCCAGGAAAACACCAGAGATAACCAGCAGTCGGGCAACGCTTGGTCTCGGTTGGAACCGTCTGACAAAAAAGTAATAGATTATTGCCATTGCAAGAAATCCAAAAGCTTATTTGTTTTTTTTCTTCAGCCAGCGCGCCCCGTACGCGAATGGGATGTGGGCAAAAAGGAGCCAAGCGACCACGACAAACACAGCAACGACAGGCGTCGGGAGAGCAAGGATCGACTGGACTCGAGGTCTCGGGATGCGGAACGTGCCGGACAGGAACGAAAGCGTTCGAGGGACAGAGAGGGACGGGGACGCGAACGGGAGCGAGAGCGAATTGATCGCAATGCACACGCCAGAAGCCGCAGTGGATCACCAGGTAAAACCCGTGGGATATGTTTTCTTGTCATGATAAATACAGAAACACCCCATTTTATTAGCTTCCAAATCTAAGAAGAAGGAGAATGAACCGCCTATCAGACTACTAGATGATCTATTTCGAAAGACTAAGGGAACACCTTGCATATACTGGCTGCCACTGACGCCGGAAGCGGTAAGTTGCTTAGATAAACAGTTCATAGTTCCATTCAACGAGAAACACTTATAGTCAAGCCCGTCTGAACTATAAACTTTCTTCCGTATTTTCAGATCGCTGAAAAGGAGGCATTCCGCCAGAAACGCATCGAGGAGCACAAGCTGCGTATAAAGGAGCGAGAGGAGCGCCAGAAAGAGCGTGAGAAGGATCGTGACCGCCAGCGCGACACTCGTCGGAATCGTTCTAATGAACGGCGACGATCTCGCAGTCGCGAGCGGGAGCGAAGACGTTACTAGGCGGAGGCTTGAGATTGAGCAAATAAATGTTGATAATATCTCAAAAACTAACATCAACATATAAAAAAAAAACTTCAAAAAACAGCAACTAAAACTTCAGCAGGGTCTCATCACCACCCGAACATTTTCTATCCTTTCGAGCGTTTTGCGTTCCAAAATATACCGACGTTTGTAATATTCAACTTGAAGTGAACAGACTTCAATTTGAATATTTTCGCCAACGTCCCATCCACATTCTGATTTTGAGATTTTGGACTCTCTTTTCTTCGTTATTTTGCTCATTGTTGTTGTTCCATATATATATAGCATATATATTTCCATATATATATATATAACCTGATTTGATTTCTTTCCTCAAATGTAGCATTTTACAGCGCCTAACGTCACCTCACCCCAAAAAGAAAGCACAGCAACCAGAAATGCGCCGGCATCAGCATCAACGCCATGGAAACTTACCATCGGATTCTAGAAACTCTTGCAGCAAGTTACCATGCTAACATCTATTTAATAAACATAAAATAATTGATTAATGTATTGTAAAATCAATATTTCTTAAAATTTTAATGAACTTAGAAATACAATTTAACATCAGTCGGCAAGCTTGTGACAATGCCAAAAAAAAACCATAAATGTGTTTTAAATGTCTGAGAAATTAACTTTTGGAACTCATAGAATTGTGCGTTTATATCTACCAAAAGAATGTAACGCAAAATAAAGAAAGGGTTTGTTTTTGATTCGACAGAATCGTGATATATTGATTAGAACGTCAATACTCTGTAATTTCCAGCACGATTTATAGTATGCATATTTTTGCATTTAGTTATTTTTCCCAAAAACACTGTTTTTAAAGTTAAGCCGTTACGAAACCAGAATGCCCCCAATAAAACGTTAGTCTTAATCGATAGTCCATGTTAATAAGCTATCGGAAACGCTTAATGATTTATATCACTATTGTTATCGATGAGTTTTAATTTGTATCAGCATTAATTTAGTGAAAAAATGTGGTCCGACACAATATTAATTGTTTTTATATCGGTTTGCACCGCCTTTCTGGGCGAAGGTAAGTGAAAGGTCAGTTATTTTAATCAACTCTAAAAATTATTTTGCTTAGGACTCACCTGGGTGATGGTTTACCGGACGGAGAAGTACCAAAAGCTAAAGACCGAGGTGGAAAAGCAGAGCAAAAAGCGTAAGTCGGTCAAAGGGTGCAAGAATGGTCGCGAGCTAACCCGCATTTTATTGCAGTGGAGCGCCGCAAGGAGATCCATGGGGATTCCCTGGACAAAGCGGTGAAGAAGAAGATCGAGCGCGACGAGGAAAAACTGAAAAACAACAATCGCGATCTTTCGCTGGTCAAGATGAAGACTATGTTCGCTACGGGATTTGCCTTCACCGCCCTGTTGAGTATGTTCAACAGCATTTTCGACGGCCGTGTGGTTGCCCAGCTGCCCTTCACACCCATCTCCTGGATCCAGGGACTAAGTCACCGAAACTTGTCCGGGGATGACTACACGGACTGCTCCTTTATATTCCTCTATATCCTGTGCACCATGTCTATTCGTCAGAACATCCAAAAGCTTCTGGGCTTTGCCCCATCACGCGCCGCCAGCAAGCAGGGCGTAGGTCTGTTTGGTCCTGCTCCAGGCCAGTTTAAATAGTTCAAATTCATAAATTAAATTAGCTGCATTTAGTTTTAATGCACCATCAACAATTCTAGCTTAAAACATTATTCAACTCGTACATGGGCTGGTCAATAATCAGCCGGTCGAAGCTTAGACGAGAGAGGTCGATAGTTCTAAACTGCCCATCCATAATCAGCTCGGATATGGCTCGGCCCACAGCTAGAGATTGTTGTGCTCCGTGCCCGCTAAAACCGGTGGCTAGGTACAGATTGTGGTAGTACGGGTGGGCTCCCAAAATGCCGTTCTCGTCGTATACATTGTGATCGTAGCAGCCCGCCCAGCTATCCACCACTTGCGCTTCTCCAAGAACGGGAATTCTATTTGACAAATGGGGTCTAATGTGCCGGTTGAAATATTGCGAATCAACCGGCGCGTTATGATTCTCTTCCATCGAATCATGCGCGCAAATGTAGTTGCCGCTGAGGCCATCTCTGCGGATAAAGATGCCCGACGAATCTATTGTCATGGGCATGGTCATTCCGGGTGCACTTTGGGCCTGCGAGTTGATGGCGTACATGTACCGCTTGTGTGCGTTAATGGGTAGTGGAACCTGGAGTATTCCTGGACCCACGCCTATCTTTGCTAATCGCGCGACTTGTTCGGAACTAGCACCGGCGCTTATTACACACAAGGCGAACTTGCAGGTGCGTCGCGTGCCATCAGGCAGTTGGATGACCGCTGTCTCCAGACCCGTGTAGGAACCCTCCTTGGAACCAATATCTCCGACCACAGAAATGTCCATTTGGGATTTGTACTCGAAGTCGACCACCTGCCCACTGACGAAATGGGCGCCGTAGCCGCTGGCTGACCGACGGAAATTGCTAAGAAGGGCCAAGGGATTAAACCAGCCCTCTTTTTCCAGGCCATGACAACCCAAAGCGATGCCAGTGGTATTAAGCCAGGGAAATCGAACCGCCAATCGATCTGCAGTGAGAAGTTCATTTCGGGCACCCAGTTCGTTTTGAAGCTGAGAGGAGCGCATTAGGCTTTCCGCGTGTTCCTCGCCAGCGAGCATCAAATGGCCATGGGGCGTGAACTGGAGAGGCACATCCTGACCAAAATGTTTTTTTGCGTTTCGCAAGAAGTCGGCGGCAAAGAGTGACATTTGGATGTTTTCGGGCAGGGAGAATTGCTGACAAAGACCGCCCACAGAGACACGAGTGGCGGACTGGGCATACTGTAAATATATGGAATACCAGTTAAATATTTGGGGTACACTGCTACACATCATTCAACTACCGTGTCATCCTTCTCGACCACTACAACGTTAAGACCGTCACGGGCTTTCTCCTTCAGCCAGTAGGCGATAGAGCTGCCCACGCCCCCGCCGCCAATGATGAGCACATCGCAATGGGTCTGGAAGTCATCCGGCAGAGTAGGTTCCTTGCTCTTGTCCCGCTCTCCCTTAAAATGGAACTTGCTCTGTGTCGGAATGGGATCTATGTGGGTCGCCGTTTCCTTGGGCACAAAGAACTCCTTAACTTTGCGCATATCGTTGCCGAGCAAACGGAGTGTTCGTCGTATCGGATGCAGATCATCGTCGGATTTTTCGCCTCCGGAAGAGCCACATCCATTGCTCGCTGCTCTGACCGAGTATTTACTGTGCTGAAGGAGACGCACTACTTGTCTGTACCGCAACATTTTATTCTATATTATATCTTAATTCATAATCCGTATATTTGATTAAATGTGTTATTTTGTAATAGTGATAACGTACGATGTTATCGGATTATCGATATCGAAAAAGCTTAACGGATTTGCAGTAATTTTTTTTATTGCAATTCAAATAAAAATACACTTTCAGCGTGGGAGTAATTTAAGAAATTCTTAAGAAAATAATGCAAATTAAGGCAGTCAAAGTTCAATATCGTTACTACAAAATATCAGAAATATCTTTTTATAACCTATGATACTATGATTTTTGCTTAGTGTGTCGTAAAACACATCGATAAATGGTTTAACGTAACGTAAGACCTAACCGCACTGTTAACCAACTATATTTTCCAGCACTGTCTGTAGCCGAAAAGAAATACGAAGAAGAAGCGACATTACTAGGCATTTTTGATTGGGATTGGGAAAACAAAAGAAAAGTCGGCTATATTTTGACTCTAGTAAATTGAGAGTTTCATTACAACATGACTAACGCAACGGACATCGGTGCTCACGACGTGGAGATGGAGGTGGATCCAACGGCGGAGACGCTAGCTGACGAGAAGAAGAACCAAGATGTGGCCGCTGTGCAAGAGATCCGCGAGCAGTTTCGTCAGATTGAAAAGGGGGTGGCCTCGAAGGAGTCGCGGTGAGTAGTGCTAGCTTTATAATCTTGTCCCGTCTTCATTTCCTTTCCGCCGACAGCTTCATCCTGCGCGTCCTTCGCAATTTGCCCAACACTCGTCGCAAGCTGAACGGCGTCGTATTTCGGAATCTTGCCCAGAGTATTTATCCTGCTGGTGCAGATCGTGAGGCGGCCGTGGCTTTAATGCCCGCTGTGGAGAAAGACGCCACCGAACTGCCAGATGTTCCCAAAAAACAAGTGGCCACCAAGGCCCCAATCGCCGAGGTGGATGCCTACTTCTATCTGCTCCTGCTGGTCAAACTCATCGACGCCAGTGATTTAAAGCGGGCAGGAATTAGCGCCGATGCCCTAATGGCCAAAATCTCCATCCAAAACCGACGCACCCTTGATCTGATTGGTGCCAAGTCCTACTTCTATTTTTCAAGAGTGGCGGAGCTAAAGAACTCTTTGGAAGGCATTCGCGCATTCCTGCACGCACGTTTGAGAACTGCTACGCTGCGTAACGATTTTGAAGGACAGGCAGTGCTGATCAACTGTCTGCTTCGCAACTACTTGCACTACGCTTTGTATGACCAAGCAGACAAGCTGGTAAAGAAGTCCGTCTATCCGGAATCGGCCAGCAACAATGAATGGGCGCGTTTCCTGTACTATCTCGGTCGCATCAAGGCCGCTAAGCTGGAATACAGCGATGCCCACAAGCATCTGGTCCAGGCCCTGCGTAAGTCCCCGCAGCACGCTGCCATCGGCTTCCGCCAGACTGTTCAAAAGCTAATTATCGTTGTGGAGCTGCTTTTGGGCAACATCCCGGAACGTGTGGTGTTCCGGCAAGCCGGTCTGCGCCAATCTCTTGGTGCCTACTTCCAGCTCACGCAGGCCGTGCGTCTGGGCAACTTAAAGCGCTTCGGCGACGTGGTATCGCAGTACGGACCCAAGTTCCAACTGGACCACACATTCACCCTGATTATACGGCTGCGCCACAATGTGATCAAGACGGCTATCCGCTCTATCGGATTATCGTACTCGCGCATCTCGCCGCAAGATATTGCCAAGCGGCTAATGCTAGACTCCGCGGAGGATGCCGAGTTTATTGTATCGAAGGCTATACGGGATGGCGTGATTGAGGCTACGCTGGACCCTGCCCAGAACTTTATGCGCAGCAAGGAAAGTACCGACATCTATAGCACCCGGGAACCGCAGCTGGCCTTCCACGAGCGCATCTCGTTCTGTCTGAACCTGCACAACCAGAGCGTTAAGGCCATGCGCTATCCTCCAAAGTCCTACGGCAAGGATTTAGAAAGCGCCGAGGAGAGACGGGAGCGGGAGCAGCAGGACCTTGAGCTGGCCAAGGAGATGGCCGAGGATGATGAGGATGGTTTCTAAGCGGCTGATTCTGCAAATTAATTTGTGCTTGCATTCATTTTTATAGAAATATAATCCGCAATTAATAAGTTACAATATTTTCGGAACTTTTAATTAGGCCTTAGGCTTCTACCTTGCTATGCAGATAAAAAAAAATAGTTCAAACCTTATCTTTTGTTTTTACATGAGTAAAATAATTTTATTAACGTAGCTAATAAACAAAAAATTTCAGTCTTTAAGACCTCTTTCAAATCATTGAGAATATGTCTGGTTAATTGCTTGCTGAAAAGATATCTTTAACAGAAAAGTAAAAAAAAAAATTTAAAACAATATCATCCCCTTGGCAGCCCTAACGCGATAATTTAAATAGCTTTAGATGTCTGGCAACATCGATTCTTTGTCTTTTTTAGATATTGTACTTCTGTGCAAGCTAATTGTATTATATTAAAGATTCTGTACGTAAGTACATTTGCAGGATTTTTATCTTAATAATATGTGTACAAAAATACGAAATAATTTTTTTAAACACGACTTTCAAGAAAAAACACACTTTTTATTTCGAACATTTTGGTCGGTATCATTAACGGTCACACTGGCGCAAACAACACAAACAGCAGCCACGGTCACACCGAGCCGAAGTGGAAAAAAAGTTTTTGATAAAAAGGTGCACCACAATGCAAACCAATTAAAGGCTGTGCGCATTAAATGCTGAAATCCGCGATCTGACACACCATTTATTGTCGCCGGAAAAGTGCAAACGCGCGCCTAGGCAGGAATTTCGCGAAATTGCTGGTTTTTGTGGCAGCGGCGAGTAGTCTCCTCCGAATAACAGCGGCCGAACAGCGAGCGATTTTACGAAGCAGCGAGTGCCTGGCCAATGTGGTGCAGCCCCCCGCCACCCGCCGCCCGCGCACCCCCTAACCCGCTAACGCGCAAAATATACGCGACTAGTTGTAGTTGTGGGCAGCAGAGCAGCAGGAAAAGCAGCAGCAGCAGATCAGCTCGGCCTTTGTGAGCGGATTAGTGGCGAAGAAGCCAGCGAAAAGCCAATTAACAGTGCCCCGGGAAGCTGGGCCGGTGTCCAGAAGCGGATCCCAGCCAGCCTTCGACGATTCCGGCAGTGATGCAGCAGCAGCTGCTGCCACCTAACGAGATTCTGGACGCCTTTTGCACCCACCACACGTAACTAGAGCACTTACACCGACGCGCGTACACACACAGTCACACACATTCAGAGACGGGCCAACTGGCGAACGGGCACACTTGTGGGTGGCCATTGATGCAGTGCAGCCGCTTGCAGGGATTCGGGATCGGTAGGTGAAAAGGACTGGGACAAACGTGGAGATGATTTGCAAACAGGACGTGCTGCAGTGGTTTGAGAAACTCGAGAGCTACAATCGGATCGAAACGATGTACGCCCTGCTCAGCGCCTGCCTGCCATTCGAGCTGCGATTTTTGGGCACGCTCCTCGAGGAGCAAGGCCGTTGCGACTCGGAGACGCTGCGCGGCATGGAGCTGCGGGCGAATAACCCGCACGAGCTGGCCGCCGACATGGTCAACTGCCAGAAGGGCGATCCCACCGACCGAAAGATCCGGCGCAAGATGGCCCTGTATCTGGCGCTGATCCGTGCCTGCAACCGGAACTGCGTCAGTGAGATCTACCGCACGCTGGAATGCTGGGGCGAGTGTGATTTCGGTTGTATTAATGATCAGGACACGTTATTGGAGCTGCTGCTGGTCTACACGATGGCAGCCATCCACCCGGTATTCTCCATGGAGGAGCAGAAAAAGATTGTCGGCATTCTGGCCAAGATCAAGGAGAACAAGTTGGTGGCAGAGCGGTTCGCGCCTCAAATGCAAGCCCAGACGCAGACGCCAGTGCTCCAGCATCCTCACCCGCCGTCCCCACATGACCTGATCATTCAGCAGCAGCAACCACACGTGATTCACCAAATGGCAGGACCGCAGCAAGCACCATCGCACCCGCAACATCCTCAAATGGTGCAGGTACTGCAGACGCCGCAGGGCAACATCCCCATGATCTTTCCCCAGCACTTTCAAAAGGTAAGTCTGCAAATACAAAGCCTCCAAAAGAAGATTAACTTAATCAGTTCATCCACAGCTTATGCCCAGCTCTGATGGAACGCACCAGATCAGTGTCGATGGCATGCCGCACCTGATGCAGCCTAACATCACCATTCCAGCGGACTCTAGTGCCATCATTAGTCACCAGAACACGGGATGGACGATGCGCCACTACGTGCCACAACCGCCCCACCAACAGCCCGCTCTGCAGCAACAACAGCCGCAGAGTCTGGACCATCAAGTGCCACCTGCCAGCTCACCGATGCTGAGTCAGCAATCCTCGCCGTCGAGTAGCCGCACCACGAGTCCTCAGCGGGACCGCTCCCTCATTAACGTTCCACTGCAGGCGCAGCAGCAACCCCATCAGCAGCAGCAGATGAGGAGCATGTCCCAGCGACTAGCGGGTCAGAAGAATGCGCGGCGTCCTTCGGCGGAGACTACACCGCCGCCAACCTCAATTGGCGGCGAGCAGCAGCACGATGTAATTATCAAACAACTCATTTATTTATTTATAAGAAGCAAATTCGAGATTGAAATCTAAAGCAAATTAACTAATATGAGCACTAGCATCAATGGCCTACAAGTCGTAAAAACTTGTAATTTATTATATTTGCAAGATTATCAAACTAAACAAAATATACAAAAAAAAAGTTTCATCCGAAGCTCAATTGCCGTTAAACAAGATCCAGCTTGTTGTTCGTACAGTAATATCCACCTAACTGCAAAGTTCTGCTCTGTTTAATAACAATTATATTAAAATGAAGGTATATTTTTTGTTGTTGAAAGGATAACATTCAAATTGCTTATTTTCTTCAGATAAATCATATAGCAAAATACGACAATACTTAGCAATAAATTATCTTTGCAGAGTATCAACGAAGGTGGAAGCAGTAACTCCAGCGGAACCAGTCTGCACAGTGTCATCCGCAACGGTTTTCTGCGACCAAGTCATCATCCTCGAGTTAAGGCGAACACCTTCATACCGCAGCACCAGCAACAGCAGCAGCAGCACTTTCAGAGCCCAAACTACAACATGAACGTTATGATGCAGAGTATGAATATGAACGACGATGGCAATGGATCGATGATGAACTCCATGAACTCCACCAAAAGTGCAGCTACTACGGGTAGTGAATCGGGCAGCTCGAATGGATCCTGTGGCGACCTGTCGCCCTCTGAGACGCCAACGCCCACGCAGCTCTCACTGCCACTGCACAATTCGGTAGATGCGGGAATGGGCATGATCACGACAGTACTGCCGACCGGTCTGGGAAGCTATCAGCCGAAGCAGCACCACCTCAGCTACAAGCAGCAGCAGCAAATGAATCTGCAGCAGCGGCTAAACGGACGAAATGGGATGGATAAGACCTATCAGCAAGTTTACACAACGGGTACGCCGAGCATCGTCAGCGATGCGCAGACCATCAGCAGCGCCAGCCTGCAGCAGCAACAGCCCCAGACCCTTCTCATAAGCCAGTCTCCGGTGACCACACCCACGACAACGGTGCTTCTGCCGCCGCAACAACCGCCGCCCACAGCCTACAATACAAGCTATCCATATCACCAGCGAGGACCCCCGCCGCCACAGCAGACGATATTCCAAGCGCATAGTGCGCCGCCTCCGCAGACGGTGCGGGGTGGCTTCCGTTATCCGATAGGTCCGCCACACAATGGTGAGCTTATCTACCCGACCTTCCACACCAGCGTGGCCTTCCTGCCAATGACAGCGGGAGGCGCTCCTACCGCGGTAACGCCTCCCCAGCTGCAGAACACTGCTTCCGTTGTCAGTACGAATACGGTGCCCGTGCAGACGGTGCCTACGCCGCAGCAGCAGCAAGTCCCCAGCACGACGCCGTACAGCGCTCTCACCGTCTGCCCCATAACAGGAGCTGGTGGTGGCGGAACTGCGCCGAAAGTGATCTCCTGCTACAACTGTGGATCGCAGACGCACAGCGGGCGGGAATGCCAGGAGGCGTCGATGGAGGATGTGACGCGAAGCGCCAGCTACAAGCTGGACTACTCCGAGACGAGCATGGACGGCAGCTCCACGGGCGATCACCACAAGGATGTGGGCGGTATGCAAATCAACTCGACGACGACTGCGGGGACGGTGACCAGTACGGGGAAATAATACGGAGACATCGTATATTAACATACATATATGGAAATATTATTACTGCTATATTAATGATTATGCATAATCCTTACCTACTTATACGAAATACCATTTATTACGATTGTGTAGTGCGGAAATCAAATTTCTCGCCTTTGCCACGTCTCTTAGTTCGGTAAGCCTCTCAATTCGCGTTAATTCAATTCGAGGATCGGCAGGCGGCTGCGGCTAAGTCTTGACAACCCTTATCCGTAAATAAGAATGATTTAGGTGCGCCCTGCCCTGCCACGCCCCTCCCACACCATAGTCGATAACGAATTTTAGTCATATGCCACTCTTAATATTTCTAACGTTAAGTTGAATGTACAACAGCAATAAGTAATAATCCTAATCTGCGTTCTGCGTTCCGCGTTCCGTACACTCACTCAACGGGCAGATGTAACAAATGCCACGATCGAATTAAGCTAAAGAACCATTACGTAGCCCTTACAAGACCACGACGGCGGGCGTAACCATACCGTAACGTAACGTAACAAAAGGGGGGATGGAGTTGCCTAGGAAAACAGAACACACGTAGCATACGGAATACCTAGCAAATATATTACAATTGATTATGTGTATAAACAAACGAGCGTAGCAGCACAATGTGCATAGTTAACCGACTTCTGATTCCAACCGAGCCCTCTGATTTATGAACGCCCTTTACTCTAGTTACTCCGCCATCTATTTATTTGCTGCTCCTTTGTTTAAACATGTATTTTTAGCAATGTTTTTTTGTACTTTATATAGATACGAATATACTTATAAACACCCACACACACATATATATATAAATATATATATATATATATTATTTTAATGCAAACAATCGTATATGATACACTCTTATGTGGATAGGGCGTACGTTACTGCTAAGCACTCTGTCTAATGATTATTTTATGTACTCACAACTTGAACCCCAATGGGCAACTGTATATGTATGAACTGGCCAAGTTAGAGAAATAACCGTTAAGGTCACGCCAAACCCGCCCACGGTTGACCACAAAATACAATTGCCTGCCCTTAGTTTCTTATGTATAGACGTTGTTAAAATTTTGTAAAGTCAGCAGACGAACTGCATAATGAAAATAGAAGCAAATGATTTACATGAAATACACACTTTTCTGGGTTTGCTGCTAATGCGTAGGCATGACAAACAATTATTATATTTCATTGAAATAATAAAAACAAATTGTTTCTAAAATTCGAGTAACAAACACAAAGCTACAAGTCAACTGTTTTCTTTTTCGTCTTCCGTTCGCCTTTTTATATTTTCAGGCGATCTTCGACATTATCTATTTCCAACAGGTGGCCATATAAGAGATTCGCTGGTGCTCTTTGAACGGATTTCTGAAACTCACCCCTTTTTGAATGGCCAAGTCTTCGTCTTCTCTGTGCTTTATAAGACTGATGTACAGTGGGTGCTTTATAACGAGAACCGTCTTCCAAAAATGTTAATACGGAACTTTACCAATTCAAACGATTTCTTTAAAAATGAAAGAGTATATATCTATTTACCAAAAACTATAACTTTAAAATTAAACATGTTCGTTATATATTTTTGTAATTACCTTTGAACCCCATGTATTACTTCACTTGTAAAACTAACAAAGTGTATATCGGCTCACTGAAACTGTAGCACTGTAGTACTTCCACGTCTTGAGCGCAACTCGGATTTGGGCAATACGACCAGAAACCGAAAGACCGAGGGTCTCTCAAGCGTGTCCGTCTTTCTGTAACGGCCCAGAGTCATCATAGCCGTAGTTATCGTGTTCGTCTTCAGTTGAGCGGTCGCATTTATCGGGTGCGGATCCTACAATAAAATGTAGGAGTATTACCAAATTCAGACAGTTGCTTATTGCCACATCTTGGGAAGTCCCCACAAAATAAATAATAACTACAGGCAATAAGTGATGTGAATAAGTAACCTAGTGAAGTTAGAAGGTTTTACACATAAAGTGCAGTGGATTACCCCACGAAAACAAATGAAATCCGCGACGATCGCCACTCGATGGGTGTTCGTTGATGCATAGCGAAGTTGGAGTCTTGCCAAGAGCTCGAAGTAAAATAAAAGAAACCCCCGAGAGGGCCGAAAACAATGCTCAAAGCCACGAGGAAGCCAGCGGATCCATACAAATCGAAGCTGAAAGTTAGTGCCAGCCACAGTGGACCGCATCCACTACCCGCCGAGGTGACGGCGGTGGAGGAGCAGCAGGCCGCCACTTTTGGCCAGACATCCCCTCAAAAGCTTAGCCTGAAGGGCAGCCAACTGGGGGGCAGCATCTTGATTGGCAACTATAACGTGAGTCAACTCCACTCCGGCTGTCGGTATCCGACATCCGGCTTCCGGTATTTCATATCCGGCTGGCATGGCTGTACATCTTCCCCAATCGGCGTTTTCTCTTTTCGTCCACAGTACTTGACCCAGCTGGAGGTATGCGAAAACGAAATGGAGGTCTTGGATCTCAGTTCGCTCGCTCAACTGGAGATGCTGAAGTGCAGCCGGAACAAGCTGATGGAACTGATCATCAATGCCACAAATTTGCAGACCCTTGTAGCCGACCATAATTGTAAGCCTTCCTCTTACGCATTATATTACGCATTCCAGATTCAATTTTGTTTACATCAGTACTTACAAAAGTCCTAAACCTTTAGTTAACGCTTTAAAAACTACGTATCTACAATTTGTTGCTAAGTTTTTATAGTTGCCAAGATCATATCGCTTATACGGACGAAAGACGGATGGACAAAGGGTCATGGCCAGATCGACTGGGCTAGTGCTCCTGGTCTGATATATACTTACTTCTACGTTTTGCATACTTTCAATGAATATAGTATACCCTCTTACTCTGCGAGTAAGGGGTATAATTAATAATAATCCCACTACCTGAGTTTAAACTGGACTATAGCGTTCGCCCTTGTTTTTAATATTAATCGGATTCTAAAATATCGAATTCCAGATCTGCACAACATATCCACAACGAATACCCATCCAGTACCGCTGAAACTGCAGCGCATCGACATCTCTCACAATGGCTTCAGTGAGCTGCCCAACTGGGTCGGAGCATGTGCCTCCTTGACCGCCTTGGATGCTTCACACAATCGCCTTAACACCGTGGCAGGACTGTTACGCAACTACAGGATAACTGAACTGGTGTCCTTAGACCTGGCATACAACGATCTGAAGCAGCTTGACCAAATTCCCGAGGGCTTCTCCAGCATCCGAAGTCTGCAGTTGCAGAGCAATGAGTTATCAAATCTGCCGGACAACTTTTTTGCCGTAACCCACGGTCGTTTGGAAACACTGAATGTGTCCTGCAACAAGTTGTCCACCTTGCCACGCTACGAGCAGAATAACCATGCTGCGCTGGTGAATCTATCGCTCGCGGGAAATCACCTGAATGATAGCATCTTTGAGCCATTGCACAATGCCGCCAAGTTGAGGGTTCTTCACCTGGCCTACAATCGCATCGGAGTCCTGCCCGCCGCCTGTGTTCGCAACTGGCCGGAACTTGAGATCCTAGTTTTATCCGGTAATATGCTGCAACAACTGCCCGAGGAGGTGGCTACTCTCGGTCAGCTCCGGGTGCTTCGCTGTTGCAACAACCTGCTGCTCTGCACCCCGCAACTGGCGAAGTTGGCCATGCTGAAGGTCCTTGATCTCTCGCACAATCACCTGGATCGCGTTAATCTGCTGGCATTGGTCCCATCAAGAAATCTGAAGTACCTGGATCTATCGGGCAATTTGCAGTTGCAGGTTAGATATGAGAAAATGAACCCAGGGATATTGTTGACCAATGAAAGACCATATCCTTCAGGTGGACGAGCAACAGTTCAAGGTTTGTCAGACCCAGAGCCAGCGCCATTGGAGCCTAATCGATGTCTCCGGAAACAATAGAGCTGCTTTGCCCACAACAAAACTCAGACAGGTGAGTGCCCAACGGAATCAGAATAAGTCGACTGGGCCCTGGACCATGGGCTTTGCGGAAACTCCAGGTTCTGGTGACTGCCGGAAGCTCTCCGTTTACCAACTGAGGGCTACAAACTACGGGGGATCTGACGAAGCTCTGTACGGGATGTTCGAGGCAATGGAGGGCCGCGGGCGGGCCGCCCAGCAGATGGCTCATTTAGTGCCCGATCTGATGAAGCAGGAGCAGATGGTCAAGGATTCGGCGGTCAGGGATTACATGAAGTTTACCCTGCTGGCGGCGCAGCAGCAATGTGGCAGTGTGCGGAGTGCCGCCTTATTCCATCTGACCAGGACACGGGCTCCTTCAAAAGTAAGACCACTGAAGAGTAAGCGATATGTCCTACGCATGGCAAGCACAGGAGGCCTGGACGCCTATCTAATACGACGCACCTCCCAGTTGCGGCTTACCAAATCGGAAGGTATTCAAAAGGATCAGATCCATTCCATGCCAGATCCACATGTGTTAGAGGTAAGTTTCTACCAAATCCAATGATCAGTCCAATCAAATTGAAAGCGATTCCGTATTCCAGCTCATTCTCAGCAACGACGACGAGTTCTTGGTGGTGGGCAATGCTCAGCTCTGGTCAGTGATGGATATTGATCGTGCTGCCCGGGAGATCCGAAAGGAGGAGAATTCCCTGCTTGCGGCCAAGCGACTGGTGGACATTGCTCAAAGCTTTGCTGCGGCGGAGAATCTCAGTGTAATCGTGGTTCGTTTTCGCCATCTCGGTACGGATGTAGATCACCTGATACGGGAGCTAAAACAAAGTGTGCGCAAGAAGCCCCAGCCGGTTTCCTTACCTTTGTCCAGTGGATCAGTCTGTAAGCGAACGTGCTGCGACCGGAGCAACGCCTGTCGCCACCGAGCTATTGAACAGGAACCGCTGGCAGGACGATCGTCGCCAAGTGGGCAGAGTGACCGCGACCTGCTGGCCAAGGATAAGGACGATGAGTTCGTCCTAGCCCATGCCCGCGTCCTGCAGGAGGAGCAACAGCTGGAGATGCTGGACGAAACAGAGTCAGTTTCAGAATCAGTGCTTTCAGAGGAGCAGTTCAAGTGCTGGGAGTATATGCTGGAGCAGAACACCCAGCTTCTGTTTGATAAGGAGCTTAACACCATTTCCAAGTCATTCACGAAACACCGTACCGTTCCGAATGCCATAATGGCAGCTGCAGTTCTTCCTGAACGGAATGACTTTACCTCGAATCTGATGCGCAGTGTCACCAACAAGTTCATCTCGACCAGCACTCCCCAATTACCCCAACCGATTCCGACTTCTGTGCCCCTGGGCTCATATCATCAGGTGAAGCAATCGCCTCCTGGACACTTTGGCAGTGCCCTCTCCTTTCAGCAGGCCCACAGCTACGGGTATAACCTGTTTGATGCCAAGCCCCGGCCCAAGATTCCAGTAGGTACCGTAAAGCGGTCCGGAGGACCAAATTCAGCCTACTTTGGATCCCTTCAGCGCCTGATGCCCTACAATTTCGAGTACGACTTTGCCGTTACCCAGGAGCGGGAGAGAAACATCCTGGACGAGGAGGAGCACGACGATGATGACTTCAACGAGCACGAGAGTAGAATGCGAAAGTATTGGGGAGTGGCTACGACGGAACTTTAGCTTAATGTTGCTTACCCCGGGGTATTTACTGTAAGTTCAAATGTAAGAAAAAATTCGTTAGATAATTGCATTATTAGTTCTCTTAAGAGTCTATAAACTTTGAAAAGTCCTTGTTTGTCTTTATGTCTATGTTTTTCAACATTTTAAGAAAATAAAATAAGTATATTCGTTACTGAAATCCCCCTATTACAAACCGTCTTTCCGAAAACCTTTATTAGCGTAGTTATCGGTATAAACTGATTACCGATCTATCGATTTCCCTCACGTGGTGAACACCGATAGGCACTAGGGACTTTGTAGCACGTTTGGCATTGTTTATGTTTATTTACCATCAAATATATTATAACCATGCTCCTGCCGCAACAGAGACCGCACCACGACATCGCTAAGCTGTTCGCGGAAGCACGATCGGATTTTGTGCGGGTCAGCGCTCCAAGTAATTCCTACTATGCGAAAAACCGAGTACTTAATTACTAAAGCTGCAAATTTATATTCCAGTGGTCCGCTATAGTAAGCTGGAATTTCGGCGGTTGGTCCGACTAAATGGAGTACAACTCGCGTTTACGCCCATGATGATCTCAGACTCCATTAACAACAGCGAAAAAGCCCGCCAGAACGAGTTCTCCACGGGTGCGGATGACCAGCCGCTGATCGCTCAATTTGCGGCCAAGGATCCTACGGAATTCGTCACCTCCGCCCAGCTCATCTATCCGTATGTCGATGGCATCGATTTAAACTGCGGCTGCCCACAAAGCTGGGCAATGGCAAAGGGCTACGGTTGCGGAATGCTGCGCCAGCCGGAGCTAGTGCGTCAAGTGGTTCAGGAGGTGCGGCGCACTCTGCCTGCCGATTTCAGTGTCTCGGTGAAGATGCGTCTGCTGGGCGGAGAGAAGTCTTTGGAGAGCACTATTGATTTGGCCCGCCAGTTGGAGCAAGCGGGAGTCACCTTCCTAACACTTCACGGACGGACGCCAGCCCAAAAACACTCTAAGGACACGCTAGACATCGCTGCCATGGCTGAGGTGCGCAAGTCCCTGCAGATCCCACTGATAGTCAATGGCAATGTGGAGAGCTATAGGGATGCCTGCGATATTCATGATCAGACAGGAGCAGCTGGTGTAATGGCTGCCCGAGGTCTGCTTGCAAATCCGGCTCTTTTCAATAGCAACTACCCAGAGGGCAAAACAACGCCATTGTCCTGTGTACAACAGTGGCTAGATATAGCATCTGCTGCCGGGGATAATCTGCTGTTTCAATGCTTTCACCACCACCTCACCTTCATGTGGAGCGCTCACATGAAGCGAGATTTACGAGTGCAATTCAACAGTTTGAGTTCCAAAGAACAGGTCGTGGACTTCCTGAAGGAGCACCACAATCTGGAATATGCTGAGGATGAATCAACGGCGGCTGACTACACGGATTGCACGTACACCCACTTCACACCGCCCAAGCACGCCCGCCACCTTGCCGCCGAGTCGGATGAACAGGCTTGGAGTTCAAAAAGCGACGGAAAGTTTTTTACGGAATTCAGAGCCCATCAGTTGACCGGAACTGGAGGAGAAGATTTGGAACTGGGAGGACTCTTTGGTGACGAGGAGTAAATTCTTTTATAAATATATCCCTTGTTGGGTGGGCTTTAAGGTTGTACAGAACAAATATAAATAGGTTGATATCTAGTATATATGCATCTTGTATACAATGTAATTATACTGAAAAAACAATTGGAGTTGCATATTTTATTCCCCATAAAAAAGGTAAGCCAATACTAAAGTTCATAAAAGATAAATGGATTTCCATTTTTAAAAATTCCCGCCTTAAGGTAATAATGGAAAACGTGTGATGGCGTTATCGATATGTTGAATAACGTATGCCACCTCTGGCGTACTAGTGTATTCGATAACTTATGTGCTTAATCGACATCGAGATATACAAATTGTATACTTCCTCCCCAAAAAGAAAACATCCTGGAAAAATGCGACGCCGCGAACTGCAGACCATCCAGCTGAAGCTGTCCGATCTCAAGGAGTACGAGCAGGCAAAGATGGAGCGCTTGAGGAGCCGCCAACAGTTGTTAACTCCCCGTACGCCCACGCCCCCTTCCGACAGCGAGGTCCTGCCAGCAACCTCCAGTAGCGTTCCAGCTGTTCTCCTGGCCAGCGGTAAGAACCTGGACGATGACGCCGAGAAGTCGGAGCCCACAACCAAGCCCAGCACATCCTCCACCTAGGATCTATCCTTGATGAAGCAAGGTAAGTTCTCGCATACAAATGTATATTATCGTTTACATGGGATAATCGTCCGCCTGGCTGTTGTTGTTGTTCTGAAAACGAACTGTCTCAAAACCGTCGACAAGGATTTCGCGATCGTCGGTTTGTTGTCGGTCCCGCAGCCACTGCTCCCGCACGGGCACATATCGCCGGAGTCCCGGTATCTTTCTCCAACATCGCCGTTTGTAGAGGACCCAAACCAGCGATATACTGCATCCGAACAGGAAGCAGATCAGGAATATGCTAATGCCGCGGCCATGTGACGCTGTGGCTGCCATGTCTGTGATTTCTGGCAAAAGTTCTTTGGCCTCCCTGCTATGAAACGCCTGGAGGCGGTCCTCGTCGTTGCACACGCTGATTGGCATGTAGGGCGTCATCACATCTCCGGCCAGGGAATGAACCCGCACAGCGCACTCGGTGAAAGTAATGTTTATCTGCTTTATGTACACGTAGCCGGCACTTTGGTGATCCATCCGCGTTACGCACCCGACGTGGGTCTGCGAGAAGTTGTTGCGAAAGTGGATTACATAGTTGGTCACCACGCCATTGGGCTGCTTAGGCTCGTCGAAGCGCATGATGTACTTATCCATTTCCGGAACGTGGCAGGCATACAGTTGGGTGAGAAGATCGGCACCCATTGTATAATTCGTTCGTCCGTAGAGAGTAGTGTGGCTACTGCATCCGAGCAGATTGCAGGCTTGCAGCTGAAGCGCATACAGGCGATAGCGATGCAGCGCCTTGAGCTCGTACTCTGTGGTGTTTCCCGGCAGCCGAAGCTGTGGAAGAGTGACCTCTGACAGTGCCAGTCGACGGCACTGCTTGCGATCATCAAGGGAGCAGCGATATTGCTCCCTCATGTCCGCAATGAAACGAGAGTCCTCCAACTGCTCTGCCTTTTGGGCACAGCAGTCGTCGTAGTCCTCGTACGCTATCCACTTGGGGCCGTCCATGTCCTGCCACACGTACGACGGCTGGTGGCAGTAGTTTCTCTGCTCTATATAAGCCCGATCATCGCTTAATTCGAAGACCGTAAGAACAAAGCTTAGGTGGTCGTGACTAGCCATCCGAACCGTCAGCGAGCTATCCGTCTTCTTGACCAGCTCCAGCAACGGAGGCTTGGGAATGTCCAGTTCCGTCTGCACGTAGGTCAATTCGCTGCGTGTGTCATACGCCTCATGCGCCTCATCATTGCCGAAAGTACGTAGCAGGACAGCATAGCGTGTGTCCGATTGAAGGTCATCCAAGTCGAAAAGATAGTGTGTGCCATTTTCGATCAGGTTGTCAGGGAAGAGCAGGCGTCGATTCCAGTTGATTCGTGTACATATGGGTGCTTCCAAATCACTGTCTTCATGGTACAGTTTTCCCGGCGATAAAGGTCGGTGGATCAACTCGATCTTCTGGCTTGTTTGTGACTTAAGCCAGCTTAGCTTCACAGACCGATGGGTTCTTTTCTGAATATAAAAAAAAAATTAAATAAGTAAAATACAATATTTATAGGGAAAGCTAGCGCAATTTACCTGCACAAATAGCTGCAACTTTGAGGGACTGCACTGCACTTCCTGGTCGTTGGTCTGCAGGGAGTCCAGGGCTCTATCATGGGTCACACCGTTTTGGAACTCTCGCATCCTCCGGTTGCACAGTTTGTTATTGCGATGCATGAACATGCCGCCCTCCATGAACTCCAGTTGCCGCGAAGGTGTCCACAATTCGGACAGCTGCTTATTGTCATAAAGTATGAAGGAGTAGTGGCGATTCTCTAGGGGATCACCGTGGACGCGCTCCAGGTTCCTGAGGAACTGCAAGCTTCTTAGCTGGGAGGAACTGCGGAATGAAATACATAAGTTTAAATGGCAGTGAAACAACCAAAACAAAATTGCTTACCGATAGACTTTAACATGCCCCCGAACCTCGCGGATACTAGTGAAGCTCTGGAACAGCTGCGTCTCGTTCACTTTGTTGCGGATTGTGATGACCAGACTGCCATTAAAAATCTGACAGCCACGCAAATTCTCGGCATCAGCCAGGTTGTATACGGTGAACGCTTTTCCAGGCCACTCCGGCGTGCAGAAACTGATACAAGCCTCATCGGGACCACAGAGCACGCACTCCGACCTGTTGTCCTGTTTGTAGCCGCTGGGACAGAAAGCCACGCATTGTGATCCGGAAATTACATGGCCATGCTTTACCACACACTCATCCTTGGTATAGCAGCGCTGGTAGTTCTCCATGATGTACCTGTAAGGCACTAAAACATATAGAGCCGTATGCGGCAGAATGTGTGCACTCACTTGTCCTTCGGACAGCTCTTCACGCAGACACCATTATCACTGAGTCCGCGGCAGACGCTGCAGTCAGCGGCGGATGTTGAGTTGCTCTTGCAGCCGCCCAAGCATTCCTCATGGCAGGCGTTTATGTTTCTGCGGTGAATTTAGGATTAGTATTCAACCTTTGCAGGAGTGGAGTCTAAAGGCTTTAGTTTTACTTACGCCTTTGGATTGACAACATTTTCGTTGACGGATCTTTGGCAGTAATGATTCGACCAGCAGTGGATGGAGCTGCATCCAGAGCAAACCGGTGTGCTACAGTTTTTATTGACCATTATGATTTTGTTCTCGCCTCTGGTGAGAGTCAGCAGGTCCCAATTAACCCGGACAATGCTGCAGAGCTTGGGGCAGTTGCCGATGTAGACTTGTCCTCGTTGTATGGCCACCAGCTTGGGAAAAGCCAACTGGAAGTTCAGGAGTGATCAAAATGGGGATTATTCTACGAGCACTTTGGGGATCAATCCTTTTCCTTTTCAATGGTGTAAACTGGGGATCTCACCTGTTCAAGCTCGTACATGTTGGTTACGCCGAGCGCGTAGTTCAGGAACAGCCGGCGACCCCGAATGACGGTCAGGTGCGGGAACATCTCGGTGATGTTAACCAGGCCGCGCACGTCGGTGAAGATCATGAACTCGGTGATCTCGGTGAGCAGCGGGTATGTGTATTCCGAGAAGTTGCAGCGCTGTTCGATGGCGATCAGCGTGATCATCACGTATCCGGTGACCACGGTGCAGTTGTCCAGTAGATGCATGTTCTTGCAGTCGTTTCGGATGTCGATGCTGGTGCACTCGTGCTCCGATTTTGGTTCGGCGCAGGCACCATATAGCGCCAGCAACATGAGGCCAACGCCCAGCAGCATGTTGCCGCAGTGCATGTTGCCAAGCTGGGACTTGAAAAGAGTTTTGAACTTTATTTTTCGTTTTTCCTCTTTAGCTTCTTCTGCCGGCGGCGATGTCGCCCCCACATATTGCGCTGCTTCTGCCGAACCTATGTTCTTTCGATCCGATCGGCTTACAGTTATATGTAGCACTCCCAATTAGCGCCCTGGCTCTCCAGCGTCCATCTGATTAGGCCCGATATTTATGACTTGGGCGCTTTTTTTAAGCTCTCGCTATCGATGGCGAAATATCGCACACGGAGGGCTGGCTTTTGTTTTTAAATATACGCTAATTATTTTGCTTTTCTGTCTAGATCGGAAACGTAAACAAACACTTTACCACACAAGCGCATTAGGCACGTCCAAAACAATTTCTTCGATCGTATTTGTTTATTGTTGTTTTTTAAGGGGATTAGTTTGGCCTCGTGCAGGGCGATCTTCTGCTCTTATATTCACTCGCGGGGGTTGCCATACATTCCGATCGTCTTTTTCTAATGGAGAACCCTAAAGTCACTTTATGGTCTGTTGGCAGAATGTCTCATTCAAAAGAAACACGACCGTTTGCCTTAGATTTTCAGTATCTCAGTGTAAGATTTTAGTATCTCGGCGTGAAGATCTTTAGCTTGGAGAGCAAGTGTGTTTAAAATAAACATTCTTGGAATATTATTAGTCGAATTCACTGATACTATTAATTTATTCACTCATTCTATCGTTCCCGTTTTAAATTTTATAGACAAAAATTTGATTATAATTCTATTTTCTTTATATTGTTTATTTTTTTTTAGATACTTTTCTATCAAATGTATACAATTATTAATTAATATACCTTTTTTGTTTTTTTTTTTTTCAGGGGACTTCAACACTTTAATCGTCACTACCTCAATGGACGAAGCACGTAGTTTTTAAAATCATATTTTTTAGTGTATACCGTAAAAATAACTTAAGCGTTTCGCGCAATGCACGCGAAATTGGAATTGATCGTGGGAGTTCACTAATATATTTCAGCTATATTTAATAAGGCACCACAATTGTTCGGCGCCAAACAGCCAGACTGTTAAATATAAGAATTATAAAAAATAAAAAAAATCCAGCATTTCATTCCTGGGCGACTTCAGCTGGCCACACACACGGCAGCAATGGTATGCAATTAAAATATTTTGAACACTGTTCGGAGGATTTTTTCGCCCGGTGCAAAATTTGAAATGCGAGAGCCGCCGACGATGCTCACCTCGCGACGATCGAATGCCGACTGCCGACTGACCGTCTGGAAACCTCGTCCGTATGTGGAGAGCAAACAAATTGATTTTCCATTTAGTGGCTTCTGCCCCAGCATCGCCACCGTCCCCGGGACCTCGCCGATGGCCAGATACTCTGCCTTCAGCGGGGCCTGCGTTCTCGTGAATTGATTAGGCGATCGTTTGATTTCTGCGGGAATGTGAGCCAGTTAAGAAGCTTATGCAATGGCCAGCAGTCGGGAAATGCGAGGAATTCCATTCTATTTCGTTTCTATTCCCTCTTTGGCGCAGTGCAGCCATTTCGATTACTATGGGCTCCAGCTCCAACTCCAGCAGGCTTGCTCCTGCCAAACCACCAGCTGATCCCAGTGGCTCATAAAAACAGCTGACTCCAATTAGCCACATGGCACCGGTACCGGCATCTCGGACTCTTCTCTCCGCACGCACATGGACAACTCGAGGTCCAGGCAGGAGAATTCCCATGCAGAGTCTGAAGCGATTAAGTTTAACGAGCCGGCAATGAGGAGTTTCGGAGAGCGAAGAATGTACTCAGAAAAGCAGGATGAGCTCTGTGCCACAACGGAGTATTCAGGCTTAAGTGAATTCTAAACAAAGTAGATCGAGAAGGGGCTGAGAAATTTAAATTTTTGTTCTTTGCCTTTCTGAAATATCCGCTTTTTTTCTGTGTACTGTGTTCGAAGTCAGTGGGTTACCTTGATTAACTCATTTGATGAAAAACGCAATTGAAAAATGTCTGTGCTATAATAAAAGGAGAAGAATTGCTATTGCTGTCTAAGGAATTTTCTTTTGAGATTCGAAACCAGTGCTTAAAGTTCTATTCAATCATTATTTAAAAACTCAAAGCTATAATCGCAAATCTGACTTCTTTGCTTCTTAAAAAAAGTTACAACTAATCATTAGAACTCGATACGATACTCGATGCTTGAAGAGTAAGGTTCCAAAGGTCCACATGCTTTCCTTCCCTACCGTCATCTTATTTGTATAATAGATCATTTTCTTATTTTTCAAGCCCCGGCGAGTGGTTCGTGTCAGAGTTCAATTAATTCAATTAAGTGATTGGGTGCGTGTAAACTCAGATCAACATATCAGATCAATGGGAGGCGCCACAGAACGCAGCAAGCCTTCTACGATGACTCTGAATAATATTCCGATGCTAGTATTTATTCATATTTTATTTAAATAATGCAATTTTAGGTCTAGCTTAGGCTGAGCCTACTCCGGCGGCGTGTTATCGTGAATCCACTCGGAAAAGTGGGCCACGGAAGTGTAGACACTCGGAATGCGAAGGCCGCCGCAGTTATCAGATCCGAAGGACATGATGCCGATCTGTGGGATAAGTTATGTTAAGATAAATGCATCCCCAATAAGAGAAGTATATTTATAAATGAAATGCTGCATTTTGAACGGGTAGAACGAGTGCGTTTCATTACCTGCGAGAAGATGCCGTTCTCTTGTATGAAAAGCGGTGCTCCACCGAATCCCTGGCAGACGTCCTTGCCCTCGCCGCCGGCGCACATCCATTGACCCTCGATGGAGTTGGGCGATTCCAGGGCTCCTGTGGACCCGTAGTTCCGGAGGCACAGGTCCCAGCTGGTCAGCGGCACGTCCAGATGCGACATCTCCGGCTGGCGGACACTCGACGTCGACATCTTGCCCCAACCGGCGATGGTAGCCCGTTTTCCCACCACCAGGTTGGCGCGTGTCTTCTGCAGGCAGATGGGTTGGGTAGCCACTGGCGGTGCGAGAGTGGAAATGGGTTGGCCGCCATTAATCTTGCGTTCGACTTCTGATCGCTACCTTCCCAAATCGGCAACATTGTTGTCTGGCCCCATGGGTCTTGCATATATTTTTCAAAGGGGGCTTCCAGAAACAGAACTATTGAGTGCGGAACACGATTTCAGAGTCCAATGACCAATGTGCCTATTAGATGGTATCGAAAGCCGTATAAAAATGCAACCTAATTTATTGGATATTTGTCAGAAGCGCTGCCTTCCACACGTTCCACACGGTCCGAAGTAATAATTTTGATTGTGCCGAAAAAAGGGACGCCCCATTCGTACACGCCCTTGCTCTGGACCCTTTGATTTATCTCGGGCCGCGGTATTTTATTGGGCATTATAAAGCAATAAGGACGAACGCAAACAAGTTGGCCAGCCAACTGGCGACGCCCCTTTCGGGTCGCCGGTAATGATCTGTTTACGAACTGGCCAAATTGCAATTAGCCAATCGATTGCCTCGTCAATGACCCCCATTTGATATGCTATGTGCACAGGTGATGCTGCGGTGTGGTTTTGCGCCTCCAAATTCACTTTCTGGCCATCCACATCACGTTCGACTTGATTTGAGTCCGCCGCAGCGGGAACTCACAATTTGCAAGTTTTGTTTACGAAAAAGCCAAGTTCTGAATGAAGCGAAGAGCTGAATGGACCAGGCTTCCTTGTTGCGTGCAAGAAAAGTTGCTTTCGAGCTGGGGTAAGCCATTACCGAAGCCATTCATGCGAGGCCAAAGGCTACAAATCGAAGTGGATCCAGTGACCAGGTCGCGCTCAACCCATTAGTTGGTACAGCAAGCACGCAGCAAAGCCCGACGCCGCCCAATTAAGTGACATGTGGGGATCGGAAGCCCCAACCTCGAATCAGCTACATATGTACATGTCATGTGAGCTTGGGGCGAGAGGGCCAGTGGGCCAGCGGGCCAGAGGCCGATTGGAGTGGTCGGAGAGATGACAGAACAAAACGATTTTTAATTAACGCCGACACCGCCGAGCGTAACCACCCATTGGACTCCGATATACTCGTATGTATAAGGTACGAGTGTATAGGGGTCCCTCCCAGAACTCACCCGAATAGTTTAGCGGCGTTTTCAGCACCAGCAGAGCAATGTCATGGTGATACTGGCCCTGCTTGTAGTCGGGATGCACGATCACATGGCTGATGGCGTGGTTGACCGACCGCGGGGCACAGAATCCGGTGTTGGCGCAGTCCGGATCGCTGCTCGTATCGTACTCGCCCACGCGCACAGATGACCTGCAAAAGTGCGAGGGGAGAAAGTCGATCAGATGGCTGCCCTACCAGCGCGGACGCACTGCACCCAGTGACCAACTTACAGCCGGTGTCCGTCGGCCTTGGCCAGAGCGCAGTGGGCGGCCGTGAGGATCACCCGGCGGGCGATCACGGCTCCAGCACACGGGTAGGCAAAGGCTCCAGTGTTGACATCTGAGTAATAATTCAACAATAACATTTAATTGGCATTTAAGAAAGGAATGTGCGTAATTGTTGCGACACAATGCTATGTCAAAATACGTATTCTGGACAAACTAACATCGAATACCCAGGGTATATTGAATAAAGGGAATGCACGATTACTCAATGCTTAAGGATGCATTTTATATCTGTAAGATATAAGACTTACGTTTGAAGCCGATGCGCGCGACGAAGGGATAGGAGCCCAGTCCCTTGTAGAAGTGGCCCTGGACCAGCGACTTGCCGCACACCTGGTTCTTCTCCAGCGGACTGCTGGGGCAGCAGACGTAGGGCAGCTCCTCGCTGGCTCCGCCGCAGTAGAGCGACTTGTCGCCGTAGTAGCAGTTCCGGGCCACCTCGTAGATCAGGGCGGTGCAGTCGTGGAGCGGGGTGCACTCGGTGCCCACGGAGCAGCCCGTCTGTCCGGCGTTCTGCACCACGTCGTAGTAGGAGCGGGCGGCCACCGAGTGTCCAGCCGTCGCAGTCTCGTTGCTCCGTACTCCGCTCTTCTGCTCTGCGTTCCCGTAGCTCACGGGCACCAAGAGTTTCTCTGCAAGATGCTTGTGTTAGGCTGGGTCTTGGTATTGAACACTATAAAAATCACTCTGGAAACACTTTCAGATTCATTGAAATACTGCGCACTAGCCGTTCCATAACCTTAATTATTGTTTGATTCATCTATGACTTTGTGACTTTTATTGGCTTTTGAAAACAGCCACTTTTTAGATTATATCCTACCGAATTCGCCCGATTCCGCTCGAACGACTGCGAGGAGTGGCAAGACCACACAAAGAACTGGTAACGCGTGCATTTTCCCAACACTCTTCATATTCGAGAATACTTTACACTTCTTAGTTGAAATACTATTCGCAGGTGTGAGGGCTCAAACTTTCGGTTTCCGGCAATTCGAACCGTGCAGGCGAACAAAACTCTGTCAACTAAGCGCGGCGATGCGCCAACTGGCCGATCTGGCCAAATGAAAATGAAAATATAGGTATCCACACAGGCAGATAAGCGTATCGCACACACATCCACTTCCATGTACTGGTCGGGCGGGGTCTGCGGTTATTAACTGATTTTTATGACAGTTCGGTCTCGATTCGCGAGGCAGCCATTTCCAGGCTGTAATTTACCCACTTGCCGGCCAGATACACATTTCTATGGCATTTGATGGCAGAACACGCGGATCCGTCCGTCCATTGCAAGCGATCTCGTGAATCCGTCCGCAGTGCACTGTACTCTACTGTACGAGTCTGCTTTTTCCCTTCTGGCCATTGCTGGTCGTTTTGGTAAAAGTGAGTTTGGGGTCGGCGGGTTAAGCCTAGCAGCTATTGGATACTCTGTAGCAAAGCATTCCGCTTACTTTGAGCTTTTGAAGTAACAAGTTTAAGATACGGATTTCACTACTTCAGAGTGTTATAGCTAATTAGCTGCTATTTGTACTTTTAAGTCAGTTCCTCTCCTTTCTTCCATTGGTAGGGAACTACAAACTGCACTTCGCCTGTACTTTCCCCTGTTTGGTGATGTATGCTATTATTTAAGAGAGATTAGCTGCGTTTCTCGCATTCTATTTTTGGGTAATAATAAAATATGTTGAATGAGATCATTTAGATTTGATAAGCTGCGCATTTCACTGGACAAACGGCCAGCTGGTTCCAGTTTTTTAGGCAGGAAAACAAGCGCGACAAACGCGCATTAAATTGCTTAATACGGGTATACTCGTACATACATATGTATGTGTTTGCTGGTACCACTGACCACCAAATTGTTTTGTAATTTTATGCTGAATTTTCCTTTTTTATTGTCGAACATTTAATGGCCGCATTTAACGCCACTTGGCAGACACTCAACCGAAGACATAATTTCACTTTTTAAATTTATGTGGGCTTCTGTTGGCCGATCTCCTCGGGCTCGGACTCACTATCCAGGCTGGACTCGCTGGTCTCCTCGTCAGATGATGCAGGGTCCGTGCAGAACGAGATTGCCTGGTCTTCCTGGGAAAACTCATCAAAGTATCCTTGCATCTCGTGGTCGGCGAGCTCCGGAACCGGGTAGTTAGGCAGAAGCTGGCGGAATACGGTGTAGCGATCCCGCAACTGGTCACTCACATCCTCCGGACGACGCTCCTGGCTCTGGAGGTGCTGCAGCACAGAGAACAGATGGACCCGGTTGGCAATGCTGCAATCGGGGAGCAGATTGCTCTCCGCCAGCACATTGAAACACATGGTGCTCGTGCTCAGTATGGCAGTGGATGCCCTTTCTTTTCCCTTCGTCTATAAGTCTTGATATCTGTAAAAAGCTACAAATTTTGATAGCAGCTTGTCCAGTTCGGAATACTATAAAATTGAGCTAGTAAATTTGAACGTAAAAGCATTGCAAATAGTTGTAACTCTGTCGCGTATTTTAGAGAGAACAAAAGTAACTTATTAATTGCAATGTTTATTGTGACCGTTTTACATTGAATATTGCATAATTATAATTTACCTGTTAAACTGTTAACCCATTAAATGGCCAACAAAAGAATGCCTTTCCATGTGGACGGAAGCATTGTATGTATGTACATACTTATGAGTGTGCAAAAAAGTTAGTTTTGCTATCCGCGTTACCGTTATGTGGCTCTTATTGCCGTTTTGATGTGCCCATTAACGTGTTTAAACTGTCAGTAAAATGCTGAAATATTAATGACGATCTCACATAGGGAATTACCCTCCGCTCTGTATAAAACATCAACAAAATTTAATTGTTTGGGGTTATATGAGATGCAATCACTACGGGCCTTAGATATAATGTACAATTTTCATCAAAATTAACCCCACAACCCCCGTTGATTTAATAAGACCCTTAGAACTGGATCTTGAGAAGTAGACCGTTCGTAGTTACGGCTTTTTCTTAAAAGTCTTTGCCGGGCTGTAGGAGTACCAACCCTTATAGGCTTGGATTGATGTCAGAAATAGAGCACCGATCAAGAATCCGAGGAGCTTCATCGTTCCAAATGTTGTGACGTCCGAGATGTATAACACTATAGTAGCCATATTTTACGCCATTCAAGCGGATAATTTAATTGATATGCTCAACACTTAAATTGCTTGGATCTGTACACTCGCTAAAAGTATTCACTTATAAGAAAAGCCACTTTTAGGCGCCCAAAAATTATTCCTCCGTAAGAAATTTTAAATTCTTGGGAACTGCTTACATTTATTAATATTGTAATACAAATTTACTAAAATTCACGCCTTGTGTTCATTATTTTAAAAGGGTAGATTCGTTTTAAACGACTTATAAACGATATGGTTTAAATTTAATATTTGCCTGCTGTTAGGGAAAGAGAGCTTTTTATAGCACTACTAAGCTTTGAGTCAATGTTATACGAATGTTAATGCAAAGCTTGCATTAACAGAACATAGCTAACAGACCATTTTTAATTTAAATTCATAGCATATAATACCTCCTTATTTAAGTATTGGGGAATCAAGTAATATATATATTTTCCCCTTAAAGACCTTAAGAACCTTAAATAAGTTCGAGTATTACAAAATCATAGGAAGAGAACTAGTTCTTAAGCTTTAACTTCGTAACCCAGCTATTGCGCTCCGTGGAATCGGAGATCTGACAGCGACACAACCTCTTTCTCTGCGATATCAGCTCGGCAAACTGGGCAACTATAGGATCCCGACCGCAGGAGGCCACTGAAGTCACCGTATCTTTGTGATCCAAGAAGTAGGCTACGAACTGCAGATCCTCGAGACTACCGTCGATGACGACATCCTTGTAAAGTCCATATCCTGCGGAGCGAAAGGACCTGCCAAAGATCGAGGTATAGAAAAAGGGAATGGCTTCCAGCTTCGCAATGTGGCCACTCATGTTCATTGCAGCAATGCGTCCGTGGTATTGGGCCAATCCGTAGTGGCTCATATTTACTCGATCTGGGAACCCACCCAAGATAAATGCATTGGCTATATCCCCACCCACATACACATTGCGTACGCTTGTCTGGAGAAAGTCGTTGACATCCACGGAGCCGTCGGCATTGATGCCTATGCCACTCTGCTGGATAAACTCCGTGTTGCACCGACAACCTGTGCCAAGAAGAAGCAGATTACAGGGGATTCGCGACTTATCCAGGAGTTCCACTGCAGTCACTTCCCCACGATTGTTTCCCAGGATCCGGATGATTCCACTGCTCATGCGCACATCTACCTCATGCTCCTCCAGGAGTTTCAGTATCCGCTGTCCCACCAACTCACCCAATGTGCTTTGGAATGGCACATTTTGTCGGGCTACCAGGGTAACGCTGCCCGCTCTGGAAACGAGATTGGCGGAAGCTTCCACAGCCATGAAACTGGAACCCAGGCAGACCACTTGCGTTGATTTGCCCACCATTTGGAATATGCTCCTGGCGTCGCCAATATCCCGAATGGTTTTCACATTTTTCAAGTGCACCCCGGGTATGTTTGGTCTGATAGCGGAATAGCCTGTTGCTATATAGATTTTGTCATACGGAAACGATTTGCCATTAGTGCAGTGAAGGATGCTGCACTTCGTATCCAACCTTTCGGCGGACACTCCCAACTGCACCTCTATGCCGCAGTCCTTGTAGAACTGTTCTTCCCGAAGGCACAAGTCCTCCGTATACGTGTTCAACAAGTTCATCACCCCTATTCGATCATAGGGCAGATATTTCTCCCGGCAGACCAGCGTCAACCGACCAGTGAAACCCTCCTGGCGCAGCGTCTCCGCACAGATAGCACCTGAAGGACCACCGCCCACCACCACAAAGCTTCTTCGGTCCTGCCAGTTACGACTTACCATTGGTTTCATTCTTGAGTGTTTCAGAAAATAAGATCGCTTGACTTGTACGAGCACCTGGCCTCTGGAGTCGACATTAACTCGATGACAGGGCAGCGAGTCTAGTCCCGGAAAGTTCTCAATATCACCGGTTTCCAGATTGAAACAAGCTCCGTGCCAAGGGCATCGCACCCGATTCCTGGACAGAACACCTTTCGCAAGGGGAGCTCCACGGTGAGGACACTTGGCGCCAAACGCCCGCAGGATTCCACTTTGCTTGACCAGAAGGATGCTCGGTATTCCGCTTAAATCCAGTTGCCTCATCTCATTTTCTTGCAATTCGAGCTTGTGGCACGCGACCACAGGATCTGTGTATTCATGTGCTGCCATTTAATATGTGGAACTCAGTTGAGTGAGTCATATTAATTGACAGTATAAAAAGGGAAAGTGTGAATCAAAATCAAAGCAATACAGAACGATATGGTCGGAAAACACACTATCAGATACCCATTAACCATCTAGGGCGTGCGAGGCACATGACTAGATCTTAATTGAGAATATATATACTTTATAACAAAATATATACGATTATAACAAAAAGATACCAAAGAATTCTTGGGGAGATCTTAAGAGCGTAAAGTAATTAAGTACACCTTTCTGGTTAACAATTTTTGTTGTCTTTTATTCTTATGTGTCAAATAGTAATTTATTTCATCGCATTCGTTTTATCATTTACGTAGTTGCTGTTTTTACTGACATTTCTATTTGGTTGAAATATTTTTGGTTTTTGTAATTCTTTTATTCGTTAGATATAAATACGACATCACGTTTTCGTAATTGATATTTCTCCTATGCAATTTTCTTGTATTCCTATATAAAGCAATAAATAACTTGTTGATGTTGGTTTTTGTTTTCCGGGCAGGGCCTAACCAATGTTGTGCTCGCCATGCCCATGCTCGCATTTCTTTGACGCTATACAGACTTAATTAATTTAAAATTCAGTTTTAGTTTCCATTCACTATACACAAATATACAATATTTACAATAAAATATCAGGGCTACGAATCTAAATGATAGAGCGAAGTAATCGTTCGAAAACAGATAATCATAACGCCTAGTAACATTCAAGCCGTGTCAGGTGTATCTTCAAGCTAAGCCCACCTTTGGCAAACCGAAGTGAAATCAAGTATTTTGAGCAAATTGTGTTTTGGATTTTTGTTTCGGTGTAGGCTCTCTCAAAATTAAGAAGGCTTAGTGCATAAAGAATAGGGTGTGGATGTGGGTGTGTGTGTGTGTGTGAAAGCCACGCGCAGCGTTGCCACCTTTCTCACGGGCTAAGCTTTCCGTTCATGTTGCTGCAGTCGGTGTTGCAGCTCGCCAAGTCACATGTTGCTGCCTCTAATGCTGTTGCTGTTTGTTGCTGTTGCTGCTGTTGCTGTTGCTGCTGTTGCTGTTGCTGCTGTTGCTGATGTTGATGTCGTTGCTATAGCTGCGACGAATGTTGATGCTGCTGCTGCTGCTGGGCAGCGGCCAGGAGCAGACTGCGCGACTGCATCTCAAAATAGCGCAAGAGCAGATTCGAGTATCAGTAATGTACGCCGGGCGCCGACGGATTGGGGGCGGTACTGACGCTCACGCCGCCACTCGCAGCGCCGCCGCTGCTGCTGTTGTTGTTGTTGTGGCTGCCGCTGCTGTTGTTGTTCGCATTGTTGTTGACGCTGGTCGTATTGGTGCTGCCCGAGTCGCCCAGCCAGGAGTCGGGACTGGGCGGAAAGTCGGGGTAGCCCTGATCGGGACTGGAATCGTTGCTCAGATCGGAGACGTTGTTGCTATTGTGCAGGCGGTGGTGCGCCTTGCTGGCATGCAAGCTAGACCCCACCGCTTGATCTGAAAACAATGCTCCAGTCATGAGTTCTGAGCAATAAGCGGCTTGGGTCACGCTGACACTCACCTATGTTGGTGTACACAATGTTATCCGGATAGGAGCCGAACGTGTGGCCCTGGCCAACTGGCGGCGGCGAGCGACTGCTCGGCGGGAACTGCGACGGACTCGAGCTGCCGTGCATGTAGGATCCGCGGATGCTGTGCGGCGAGGCGCCCTCGTCCAGGCCCAAATTGACGGTGCTGTAGCTGTCGTTGCTCAGATCTGCAAGAAGTGGAGGTGGGGATTGAGTTACACAGTCGTTCAATGGAATATGTTGGATTGGGTTCGCTTTTTCTAGTACTGAGAATCTTCTGTTTGCTCAAAAATAATGACACTGAAGCCTCTTTGGCTATCTTTCACCCAGTCACTAAGGTCGAGCACTCACCGTGGTGGCTGAAGCTGTCGTAGTCGACCTTCAGCTCATCCTTGTCGAGGAATTTGTCGGTGCGCGGCGAGCAGTTGCCCTTCATCGAGCGGAAGTACTGGCTCCAGCGCGTGCGGCCCGCGTCCTTTTTCAGTCGTTTCTCCTTGGCCCGCCTGCCAAAGGATGGGAGCATAGGTAAGGCATGGAAAGTAGGGGAAACGCAGTGGGACGCACCTGTTCTGGAACCAGACCTGCACCACCCGCATGTCCAGGCCCGTGTCCTGCGAAAGCTGCTCACGTACATGGCGGGCGGGCTTGGGACTGTTATTGTAGGCGGTTTTCAGGGTCTCCAGCTGCTTGGCGGTGATCGTGGTGCGCGGTCGCTTATTCGGCTGATCGCCGTCCAGGGAGCCATCCAGATAGAGGCCTAAGTGGCGGAGTGCAATCTACAGATTAGAAGGAGTTCTGCGAGGAGCATGCTTTAAGGTTGACCCACCCTTGGCCTTGGCCTCCTCGTAGTCCCGCTTGCAGATCAACTTGCGATCCTCCATCAGGTAGAACTCGTCGCCGGTGTTCAGGGTGCGGGAGCACATGGCGCACAGGAAGCACTGCAGATGGTAGACATTGTCCTGCGCCCGACGCACCACCTGCGTGGGCGGAATGCCCATATCACAAGCGGAACACTTTGTACCGTAACGTCTGTTCGACCCGAACATTGGCAAGTGCGACATGGAAGGAGATTTTTCATTAAACCAACTTGGCCTCCCAAACAGCGCCCACGCCCACGCCCACTCTGCCAGCGTCCTTGGCATTTGAGAAATTTACTTACTTGAAGAAGTCCTCCTTGCAGAAGAGCTGGCCATTCCTCGCGAAGCACTTGTCGTTCAGCTGGCCATGGCACTCGCTGCACTGCAGGCACTTGGCGTGCCACGTCCTCTCCAGCACTTTGAGGATGAAGCGGTCCAGGATCAGCTCGTGGCAGCCGCCGCATTTCGGGATGGTGGCTGTGGGAAGGCGGAAGGATATCCAATTAAATCCTATCGATCTTAAATTGGTGGGGCTAATCCTGCACTGGCGTTAGGAGTACTCCGTTTTTCTTTACCCATTTTGTTCATGGAATTTTTTTGTTTCAGTTCAATATTTTTGGCTATGCACACAACCGAGTCAAGACAACTTTTAATTGAGCTATTTTAATCTAAATTGAATTTGATTTTGTCGTCTATTTAAAAAGTCACTATATAGAAAACATTCCGATTAGAGCGCAGAGAGTTTTGAAAAACAATAAGTTGTCTCTACCTTCTTACCAAAAAGATTTTTAACTAGATTTTCAAGAAAATGTGAGTTCCGTGCACATGTTAAAACTAAAAATTGGAAGTGGGAATTACAAATAAATATTATATATATATATATGTATTCACTTGGAAAACACAATATAATTGCAATCCGCAATTTATCCTTTACTGTGATATTTGAATTTTATAAGATGATTAAGCTGTGCTAAAACATATTACTGCGATGTAAATAACATGGACATTGATATTATACCTTTGGAAAAATAATCAAAAGACAGATCAAATGCTCTTAAAACGACATTTGTCTTACACTTCATTAAATTTAGAAAATAAGCACACCCACCACAAATGGATGTTTCTTTTAAATGGAACTTTATCCATAACAACACTATATTTTCGATCTAAATAAAAGTAGATTTTCTTGACCGTTGGCCTTTCATTAGCATGTTTCGAAGTCGCACAACTTGCTTTTAGTTTTGCACGACCTATGACCCACTCGGTATTTTAGATCGAGGTCGTAACCCCTTTTGCGACTTACATAGCAAGAACTCTGGCAATTGACTCAGGTTAATCGGCGGTACGCGATCGTCACATTTGCCATTGGACAGGAAGTCACTTTTGAACATCATCAGCTTCAAAAGTTCCATACTGTTGGCGGTGGAAATCCCGACGCTCTCTGATTGGATTCTTCCCTATGCAGAGCAATCAACCATCACTTTCACAGTTTCACATTGTGGATTTCGTTGGCTTGATCCACATTTTACTTGATTTTGGGCAAACGTATTTTTTTTTGTTGGCGAATTTCGGCTTTAGTTTACTTTTTATTTGTATTTTTCGGCTTGGCTTGTTGTCTACCGTTATCACAGAACTTTTAGCTGCACGAATGACCGGGCAAAAAAACCGAGCGGCAACTTCGAGGCTTGGAAAGCAACTGACGACTAACGGCCCATGATTCGGTTGCTTATTGGAAAAGGGGGTGGACTGGAATGCAGCCACACACACACACACATACGGGGGCTGACATAATCACAGCTGGAATGGGAAACCCAACCCTTAGCGCTTCCAATTGGAAAGCTGATTCAGCTGCACCCTGTGCCAAATGTGTGCTGTTGCTGTCGTTGTTGTTGCTCTGGCTGTGCCAGTTTTCCAGACTGGCCTTTTTTCGCTGTTTTCTTTTGTATTTTTTCCCTTTGGCCTCAACAATTGAGTTTGGGTTGGTCGCCAAAAACAAAAAGCGGGGAAATTGCATTGTAACACTTTGCCACATTCCATTTTCCACTGACATGCGTGTGCGTGTGCGTGTGGCGTGCGAATATGTGTGTATGTGTGTGTATGTGTGTGTATGTGTATGTGTGTTACAGGGGGTTTTCTTTTGGCTTTTTTGTGTGTTTGTGCCTGGGATTGGTTGTTTTGTGTGCGTCGACGTCGCCTGCAGTTTTCGGGGAGTGGTCTCTTGAAAAGCTCTGTTCAGCTCGGCTTTTTTGCCAGCAACCGCCCTCTCTTTCTGGCACTCGGCCCACCCTATTCCACTTGCGTGGTCTCTCTCTCGCCTTCGTATTGTTGGCAAATTCGGTTGGAAAACACACTGGTGTGCACTAAAAATACACATAAATATGTTTGCATTGTTCTGCACTGCAGTTTGACCGACTCTTCTTCTTCCCTGTCATATCCTGCTGCTCGTCTGTGTGTGTAGGTGTGTGTGTGTGTGTGTGTGCGTGCGTGCTTGTGTGCGTGTGTTTATGCGCACTTGGCTGCCATTGCTTATTGTTGTGTCATTGTTTCGTAACTGTGAAAATGACCTTAAAGCCGTTAAATAGCTGACTGACTGACTCCGACCGACCGGCTGATCAAGAGCAACGTCTGCGCACCTGCCACCCATATACCCCCCCTACCCCTGACACCTGACCCCTAGCCCCCATGCAACCCCTTAGCCCTCAACCCTTGCCCCCAAAAACCCACACAGAGAAAATCTCCAGTTTTCAGTTTAATAACTGGGCACATTTAGAACATTCAAAATTATATTACAAATTTATAACGCTTGAATGGAAAGTGTATCCAAATGTCTATACTCGACATATTCATTTCTTTCAATGTAATGCTTAGGGGACTTGGATGTTTAGGCGTACAAATTTAGCTTCAAATGAACTCATCCACTTGGACATTATGCTATAGGTATATTAAAACTACAAACGCTGTCTCCACTACACATTTACAACTAAATTAAATACATGTTGCCTAACTTCGCTTGGATTGCTCCAATGACAAATGGATACACCAAACTCAACAACATGTTATGATGCCAATGGCGGACCGATGTTTCTCTCAGTGCATTAGAGCACTCTCGAACACCTCCACCATCCGTCAGTCAGTTTGCCAGTCGGTAGGTGAGGCGAGACGAGACTTATGGCTATGAGCTGCCAAGTGGTCGCCGCTCTCAGGCTCTCGGCCTCTCGGCCTTTTGGTCTCGGCCTTTTTCGAATGGCCAAAATAATGTGCGTGGCCAAAGGGACATCCGCATGCAAACGAGGAAACCCATACACACGCATTTGGCATTCGGACTTTGCAAAGTTTATAATGGCTCTTCTTTGTAATTTGACATGACAGTCTGGATGGAATTTGTGTGTCTTTGTTATTTTTGAAGTTCTTCTGGGCTTCTCACATTTTATTTACAATGGCATTATACAGTGAGCAATAAGAGTTTTTTTTACCGACAAGTACTTTATTTCACAGGTGATTCTAACTTAAAGTGTAGAAAAATTGTGTTGTATTTATGTATATTATTTAAATCCGATTTGGAACTGTTTTTAAGCCATCTTTATTTAACTTTGTCCTCATATACGTGAATGTACATACTCGTACATATGTGCACTTTAAAATCGAAGTCTACTTCTTGGGGATTTCGCAAGCCCCATTGAAATCGACGCAAGAATTGAGCACACAATTGTGCTGCTCGAATGAAAGAAAACCGATACAAATTCATGGCAGACAGCGACGTTGTCAGGACTCGACAACAGGACTCGCAACAAAAAGAGCGAAAAAGAAAAGGGAATTTGAATGGCTGCCCTGGGCAAAATGGCGGCTTCGCAATCGAAGGCAAATTGAGCGGTACGCAGCCAGGCAAACAGGAATATACATAAGTAAACATGCAATATATATGCTTTTATCCATGTCGCTAAGCATTATCCTGGCCAGCACGGGAGCAGGGGAGCAGGGGAGCAGGGTTCCTGGCCCCGGAGGGGAGCTCAACTATGCTGACAGCCGGCAAAGGCAGCCAAAGCCGGGATTACTGCAGGTCTCGCAGGACCCGAAAGCAGCTGTTTCCGTGGAAGCACATCGCACTCCCACGATATTAAGGTATTAGCAGCCAGGGACAGGGCTTTCAAAAATGCATGCAGCCAAAAAACAGGACATGTTCTCGACTTCTCAAACTGGACACACGCAACTCCTGCGACTCGCCTTCCTTTTTGTTCGAGCTTGTTGCTTAATCGCCGCGGCCGAAGACAAATGCCCATCAACCTGGTGGGTGGTGGGTGGTGGCTGGAGCGGGGATACACCCACAATAGAACAACTACAACACCACTTCCCTGATGAGGGTGCACTGGGGGTTGCGGGCACGCCCTTTAAAATGGGCAGCCTGCAGCTAAAACAGCGCTGCAACAAAAACTGAGCAAAAACACAGAGCTAAGAGTACTATGTCCACAGAGAAATGGAGTTGCAACACCACTAAAATGTTTTAACCTGTAGAGTAATCCTTTTTCCAAAGAAAAAGGTTTGCCGCACTACAAATACTTGTATTGAAAGTATTCGATTCCAGCAGGATAACTTTGCATCAGAATTCTGAAGGTCACATTAACTCAGGCACTCAGCGACATATTTTAGAAAATGCCATCAACTAGCAGTACTTAGCTTATTCTTACAGTGTACTCTGACTTTATCCCACTGTCTTTCGCAGCTGCGCTGCAACTCGTGGCCCAAAGGTCCCTTGGCGACTTTAGCCTGTCGTGTTGCCTCAACGTTAAAACTTAAAAGCGTTGCCACGAAGCTCACTTCCATATTGGTCGGCTTATAATTTATATACACTTTGTGTGCAGCTGGTTTAGCTGTCTTACTACGCTGGCGAAAAATGAACATGCCCACAAAAGCATCGAATTCCCCAAAATATCCGACACATTGTAATTAAGCCATTTAGAGTTTAGTTAAATTGCATGCATACTAACAAATACAGTGCTTTGTGCGCGGGGAAGAGAAATTAGCATTTGTGTTGGATGAGTTCTGTCTGTCATAGCCTCTAGATATAATTAGCCCACTTCTGATCGATCCCGCGGCACTATATTATTTTTGGCCAGCGCTGACATCTGTTCAGATCCTTTCCAGGTAATTAGATTGACAACTTAATTGATCCTGCCACCCCAAGAGTGCCCGTGCCCACCAATTGCAACTCGACGACTCCAAACAGCAAATGACCGTAATCAACGTGAATGGAATGGAGTACGGACCCAAATAGCCACATAGCTCGGCTCCACCTCCGCCATCGACCCCGTGCTTGGACAAACAAAAGACCCATTTAGATAAAGAGTCAAAGTCATAATCATAATAGAGGGCGGTGGGCCACTGTGAGTATTTATATGCCCCCTGCAACATTTCTGCCGCCCACCAGCAAAGTGACCAACTAAAAGTTATTACGCAACACCCGATGCACTTCGAAAGGGGTAAGAAATAGGGAACAGGACAGGGGAAGGGCAGAAACGATTGATATCGTGCTGCCAGAAGGCAGCGAACCAACCCAACTCATAGGGCAAAATGCGCGATAAAATATTGAAAGCACTCCAAAAGCATTAATAAAACGGCATCCGTGCTCCGTGGGCTGGGTAAGTGGGCACACGTGAACTTTACACCTCCGCTGAGGTCCGGGTCAGAAATAAAGTAAAACCAGAAGGAGACAGGACTGGAGCACTCCAGGACACGGCATTCCCCGCCAGCTGTGCCTTCATCGCGTGCGTGCCACTCGTTTGCCGCGCCGCACGCATCCATTAGGATTCAAATTGCGCGCGGTGGCGTCGTCCTCGTCCTGGTCGTCCTTTTTATGCGCCTGCCTCTTTGACTTTGCCTTTTTTATTTTAAGCACATACCCTTTCCTGGGCACTTTCTACGGAAATATTTAAATATATTACATATAGTTTAGGCCAAAAACTACCTATTTGCATGTGGGTTGTTAAAGAAGTGAACTAGATTAGTTGAAAAGTATCTAACAGGTGGAAGAAAGCGTTTTCACAAGGCCAACAGAACGTTAAAAAATAGTTTAAAGTTTGAATATAATAAAGTCTTGGGAAAGTCTAAGTCAAAGATTTCCGAAAAAGAAACTTACTAGAAATAATTAACGTTTCTATTTGAATAAGGGTATATCCACAACCTTTATCCAAAACAACTGTATTTGGATGGGATGGGTTTAGTTTTAGCTACCATTAGAGAACTCAGTGGTTGCACGCGTCGTCACTTTGCATTGGAAAACCAGGGCGTCATCTGCCAGGACTCGTTGTCCAGGCAAAAGGACACGAACGTATAACCGCCGCATATTATCTAATTAGGCGGTACTTGTAAGCCACATTACGAAACAAAAAGTTTCGCCATTTGGGGGCAACAATGTACAAAAAAGTGGCACTCAACTTTGTTTGGTGTTTGCGGGCGGGTTACAGGCCAATTTGACTGCGGGTTCCAAAAATTAGGTGAAGTTGGTCAAGAAGCGACAGTAAAAAAGTTATAAAAGCAACTCAAAGCCAAGGGCTTTGTAATTAGTAGACTTCAAGGAACGTTAATCGCACCACGGACCATATTACAGATGTTTAAAGGACACAAAAGTGGTTATATTTTTGGGGCAATTAAAAAAGAAAATATTCTGGGAACCTTTAAGTTAAATCATGTTAATATTCGGGAAAATGAGGCAAAACTCGTATTGAAAGAAGACGTGAAATGCAATGTCATACCAGATAGAAAAACTAAATATAAATGTAATATTCTCCTCCTTTACAATATATTATCATTGTATGATAATTCTATTATACATATATTATGTATGGCTTTTCAAAAGTGTCTGCCTTTCTCAACAAAATGTGTATAATACAGATACCTTTTGTAAATGACTGCTCCACTTGACCATTTTTCCGGTCAATAGATTTAAATGAAGTCGACAATGGGGGCGCTCCATCCTTGGACCGCCGAGTGGATAACTATTTATCATAAAGCGGAGACGGTGTCCAGGACAACAGTGGAGATGGGTGTGGCGGCCTGGCAACGCCCCCTTTCAAGCTTTCCGGGACTCCTTGGGCGCGCGACTGGCAGCGCATCTGTTCCAAAGCATTTATCAAAATGTCAATGCAGCACTTAACCAAATCCATTAAGTAACTTCGCCTTAGCCTCCGCATCCGGATCCCCAGCCGCTTTTCGCACTCATTCAGGCGCTCAGTCGCTCAGTCAGCCAGTCCGTCATGCAGTCATCCAGTCAGTTTGTCATGCATTCATTCATCTATTCATTGGCCATAAAAAGCGCCGGCTATTGTGATCCGCCGCCCAACCACCCAGCCACCCACCAACCCACCAACCCATGGGCAAACTGGTAAATGCGTCCATTTAGCGGCAAACAAGCGACAGATCCGCTTGTAATCCTTTAAGTGTATGCAGCGCCAGTCATGGATATGGGCGGATATGGACGGGACGGGACGGGACGGGAGGCGGAGGACTCCTGGAGCGGGGCACTCGCACTAACGCACACAGACGCAAAGTCAGTCTGGTGACAGCAAGTGCAATAATTTGTTTGCAGTTTTCCCCGTTAAGTGCTCTATTTTGTACAAATGGAAACATCACCAGGCAAAGGAAAACGCTCTTGTTCGAGGGTGTTGCCGCTATCCTGGCCCACATCCTAGCTTCCCTCCCCTTCCCCCTCGGCCACCCGTTCACCCGCCCCTCAGAGAAGTTGTTGCTGTTGCTCTAACGAAATCAATTCGACAAAGTTAAATAAAGACGAATCGAGGGTGGCGGACAAAGGGACTCGCCCAGGACGAATTCGTGACTGACTCGGAGCAGCCTCATTGACAAAGTCAAGTTTCGAATGGAGGGACTTTCGAGCGAATCTGGCACAGTGGTGGGAAATCATTAACTAGATGAAAGTTAACTTTCTTAATGATTTTCAAAGTAATGCAAAATATTTGTATAGTTTGGGATACATACTGCGAGAAAGTTCTATCGCATTTTAAAAATTCCCAGCTAAGACATATGAGGTATTTAAATAGGAGTTTGCCTTGCTTTTTCAGGCCAAGTCTGCAGTTTCTGCTGAGTACAATCCAGTTTACACCACACAGGACCCAGTGTTCACCCCACTCCGGAAACCCAAATAGGAAAGGAATTTCCGGGCGACCGCCGCTGAGCTCTCGCTTATGACAAAATCCCGCTGTTTGTTTTCGGAGTTCCACGAACACACAATATATTCATTGGCTCCGCATATCCGAGGACTTCGCCACCCCGAGATGCGCAGGGTGTTAACAAAGCGCAGCACCAGTCAGTAGTGGGTTAACTCGACGGGCGCATTGATGACATATTGGGCGAAACTCGGGGGTACTGTGCTCTACATACCGTTAATGTTAATGCTTTTAATGTAATAAAAGCATTTGCAGCGTTTAAGGGCGTTTTCGCAAGGATTGGGTGGCTTGCTTCTCGGTCTGAAATTGGACAGCTTTTCGGTTGGTCCTCACTTGTTGCCGCGATCGTTGATGCCACTTGTCAGCAAGTGGATTCTGGACATCTACATATAGCTACTCGCATAAAAGCAGCATGGGAGGAATTGGGGGTAATGCATTTGACCAGATCCTACGCCAACTGACCTCATGAATAATCCTTGGGAATAAGGGAGCGCCCGGTGGCGAGGAAAACTGGTTTCAGGACACTCCCTCTTTTCCGCCAGGTGGAGACAGCCAGGCAAGTTTATTGTGCAGCTAAAATGGGTAAGCCATAAAAGGAACGGCTTGGTGCTTAACCATTTGAACTCGCCTCCGACCTTCGCACTCCGCAGGGGTTGGGTGCTTCAAACTTTTCGGTGAGAAACAAAGTCTTGCTACTTTTCACTGTTGTTTCACGAAGCTTTTTTGCCTTTTGCTGCAATATGTTGCTGATTATGCCGCTGGGATTAAGTGTCAGTCTGCCCAGCTGCATAATGACCTTAATCAATTTGCCAGCAACCCTCGGAGAGCAGTTTTCAGCGGCACTTCAACTGTTGCATCCACATGCGACTGTCTGTGCGGGAATCACTTAACGCGGAGGGAGCGACGGCCCAGTCATCGATATATTGAACTACAGCAAACGGAGCAATAAAAAGGGAATGCTCCGGACCTCCTGTAACCAGAGATGAGTCAACTGCGCTTCAGGGCCGCGGAAGGAGCAACCCTCGACGCGCTAAGTGGACTCATCAGCCCGGACACGCGACTGCATGGAGGGCCCAACCCTGGGATAGTTATCATTCGCATATGGAAATTCTAGCCGCGTGGAAAGTCCGGGAAAACGCGTGCGGCTTAGCTGCGCATAAGCCCCTTCAACTTGGCAAAGTGGAGTTCCGAGGGCTCAGTGCTGAGTTCGTAGGTGCGAGCCACGCACTTGACTTGTTAGCCACGTTAAAAGTGGCTCACACGTGCCTGCAATTAGGGCTGAAATGGTAACTCGATACGGAAACGGGCATGAAGTCTGCTCTCCTCGCACTCAACAAAATTTTTAAGACATGTCTAAGTCTAAGAATCAGTTGAAGTTGTCGCTTGCAAGTTAAACAAACGAAAACATATCTAAGTTGATTTAGTTTGACTTCCCCAAAGTACTCATTAATTTTATTAGATTGATTTAATTGCCAGTTTTCGGTCAGTGTACCTCAGGTGCGTGTGCTCAGCACCATAAAGCTGTCTTAACCAGATAACTGCCCATCTCCGACAGCGGCGACGACGAGCAGGTTCATTTCCATTAACCGGCAAAGAGGCGTTTAAGTTAATAGCAATGGCCCCCAGTACCCCGCCCACTGCGGGCCATCGCTGCCGTGCCGCATTCCGAAATCCGGAGAACGGTGTGTCTGGAGTGCGAGTACGGATCACGGGCTCCCCTCCATTAGCGCGTGCCGTGCCTCAACCGACGGCGTGTTGCACTTTGGCTTTGCCACTTTTAGTGTTTCATAATTAAAAATGTTGCCGGGTGTCGTGTGGTCGACCTGCTCTCTGGTTACAGCAGTTACAGATACCACACCATCTGAATCCAGGCAGCCAGCATCAGCTCATGCAATATTAAGTCACGGGGACGCACAGGAGCCAAACCCCCAGGACGAAGGACCCCATCTGCAGCTGGGCCATTTTGTCGCCTGTTTCGCCGCCATTTGCCAAGGTGAAAGTCTTTTTGGGCACCTTTTAATGCGTTTGCTTTTAATTCCGGGCCGTGAGCACTTATGTCCTTGCCCCACCGCCGCATTCTTGCCCCCTCCCGCTCCTGGTCATTCAAAGTAAGTGGCAACAAAGCGCTGCGACATGCTCACCTCGCCTTTCACCAGGACCTTCTTTATTATGCCTATTATAATTTACTTTATGCTTTTGTTTCGTATTCCGTTTTCTTTCCCGGCACTCGGCAGTCTGATTAAGTCTTTGTGGATGGGTTTTCTGGGACGTAATGTCGTTCTCCTTTCTCTCCGGCAGTTATGCAATTTGTTAATTGTGGTTCTTCATAATGGTTTGTTACGGTATCTTGCAGTGAGAAGAGCTTTTCTACAATTCTTTGCTTTGTTTCTGAAGAGTCCTTAAGCGCTTCTACACTTCCCAATATGGAAACTTTTGAATTCCTTCACATATTTATGCTCCATTCCAGAACCTTTCCAAGTGGTGCAACTATAACCAACAAAAAACCCACTAAATTCCATGCTTTAACCAAAAATTAACTGTCAAATATGTTCGTTGAACAATTTGGGAGCAAAAACTGCTTGGCAGGACAATTGTACCAGGAAAAAGGGGCTGGGTGCTGGGTGCTGGGGGCGGGGCAATGGGGTGCAAACGAGGGCGGCGTGGGCGTGGCGTGGCAGGGCGCAGTGCGGACCGTGCAACACAATAACTTTTCAATTTATGGCGCACATTCCATCTGATGGCCATTAAACAATGGGATCCACTCGCCACACACATTTTCCTATTTTCTGTATTTTCATTCTTGTTTCAGTCTTTCTCGTTTCATTTTTCCATTTTTGTTGAAGCTTTTGTAATGCGCTTGGCTTTCGGCTACTTTGCAAAAAAACATTTTGTTCGCCGACTGTTATTTCCCTTTCTGCTATTTTCTTTTTTTTTTTCTTTTTTTTTTTTTGTGGCAAACAAAAGGCGCGCGCCCGTTGGCAGCCATTGAAGCGTCAAGTCCGAGCTGCAAGCTGACCAAACGACCACCGGCACCCTTGACCGTAGCTGTAAAACGTCACAAAAAAGGTTTACGCTTTTACGGTCTACGGTCTACGGTTTACGGTTTACGGGCGGAAGAATAGGCGACAACGACGACATGGAAGGCCCATGTCGGATGTCAGATGGCGGAGATGTCGGGAAGCGGGGAAGTGGGCACAGTGGCCCTCACTTCTCCAGTTTTGAGTGCTCCCCAGCTCGGTGCCCATCATCAATCGGGTTCGCCTTCGCCTCCGCCTCGTTGAGCCGCCTTTATGGTTATGGACGGCGATTTCCGTTTCCTCCACCACTACCATGTAGTGGTCCTGGGCCAGTCCGTATTGTGTCTCAACTGCAACTCCATCAACCGGCAGGAACCATTGGGCACATCAGGTCCCCAAGAATCTCCTCCTGCACTTAGGCAACTCCCTGGTCTTTTTTAAATCAAGTGAAGTTTTCAACGTAAGTTCAACCTAACAGATTTCAAAACTACTTTACTACCTTTTCTATTTCTCTTTCGAAATGCATTACTTTTAAATGCCTACTTTCTTTCTACAACATTTGTTTCTACAACATTTCTTTCTACAACGTTTCTTTCTACATTTCTTTCTACAACATTTCTTTGTACAACATTTATTTCTACAACGTTTCTTTCTGCAACGTTTCTTTCTACAACATTTCTTTCTACAACGTTTCTTTCTACAACATTTCTTTCTACAACATTTCTTTCTACAACATTTCTTTTTATAACATTTCTTTCTACAACGTTTCTTTCTACAACATTTATTTCTACAACGTTTCTTTCTACAACATTTATTTCTACAACGTTTCTTTCTACAACATCATTGTAAATATCGTAAAATACCTCAACAGCCGAACTTTTGGCCAATATCCAAGTCGAGCAACTTTCAAAACCACACAGCTGTTTATTTCGAGTGTACTAGAACCCCAAGTGGGAGTCTCAAACAAAAAAGAAACGAAACGAAAAATGGCAGAAGAAAAAGGTTTATTGCGGTCTCTATAAAAATACACACTTGGGGTGATTTCCTCTTTTGAAGCTGGCACAAAAAGTGCTAGGTGTGGGTGGCATGGGATGGTATGGAATGGTATGGGATGGAGAGGCGGGAGTGCGCATGGAATCGTTTGGGTTGGCTTGGGATAGCCGGCTGCTGTTGGGGTTAGGTGGGTGGGTGGATGGGTGGGTACGTCTACTCTAACGACTTCGTTTCGGTGCCCATTTTATTTGCCTGCTCCGAGAGCTCGACTACTCGACTGTGCTCTGTGCTCCATTATCTTGGCTTTGCCTTTATGGTCTTTTGTGTGCGTTTGATGAAGCCAAGATGGCGCAGAAAATGGTTGGCCAGGGCCTGAAATGGGGTAGAAGTCCGGAGCATGTGGAATGGGAAACTGGGGGAGCACGGAACACGGAGCACGGAGCAGGGAGCAAAGAGCTATTTCTGCCTGCCTGCCTGTTGTTGAATTATCAGCCACAAAAATGGACGTCGCCATATTTATAAAAGGAGCCAGGATCGCAAAGTGTGCGCTCCAAAAGGACGCAGCAAATCTGTGTGCAAAGGAGTGGAAATATTGGGATGCGGGTTCAATTTTGACCAGAATTTATGGGCAACTCTTTAAGGAACGGCATTTTACTTTTCCACAGCTCCAGCTCTTACAGTGTGCTTTAACTATATTAAAACGGATTTATTTTGTTGAGCAAACTATTTACCTTCAAATAGTATTAAGTAAATTAAGTAACTTAGTATTGAACTCACATTTTATGAGCACAATTCAGTGCGTCTCTGATTTCAAATTGAGCAAAAATTGATTAAAGTGCACCTATTTTAGGTGAACCTTCGGCACAAACCCACATTCCAACTGAAATTAAAATATGTCACACAATTAATATATATCCCTGAAACCCCTATATCATCGCAAACATAAATATTGTCTGGGACTTATGAGTTCCTTTTATGGAGGCTCCTCCACGTGACAAATAAAGTGTTGCTCATAACTCCCGGAATCCTCTCGCACCAGGGACAAACTTTCAATCTGTGCCCCTTTGGCTGTCGTAACTGCATGGTCACGTCCGCATAGCCACGCCCACCCGTTCCAGGGCCGCCCACCGCCTCCTCGAAGCTGAGGCCATAAACTCAACTTAGCTGCAAGTTCTCAGTTGAGATTCGGCAAACAAAAAACTGAGACGTGCAATGGCCCGCTGCAATCACCAATTTACGTGAGCTCCCTGCGGCAAGAAACTCGGAATGTCCTGATCCTGACACGCCCACAATGGTGACCCAACTGCATGTCTACCCAGAGGTCATCACAACATTACCGCCCTAGGTGGTAGCCCAGCTCAACCCGTGCACAGGTACACTGTGCGAAGTGCAGTGGTGAAACAAATATGAAGGATTATTTAAGGATAGGTAAGCATATAGTATGGGAACCCATATAAAATCGAGAATATATCTTTAGCGGACTTATCCATTTATCCTTGTATAATAATAATTTACCCAGTTACAATTATGTGCTGAGCACAGCTTTTTCTCTACGTGGAAGCCAAAGTAGTTTGACCATTCGGAGTTCACTTCCCATTCTGGCTCTTAAATTTTTATTTTCCGGCGCTGTGCGATTCCCCAATGTGCTGGCAACTGGGAGTGGAATGCACTTGGAGTGGAATGCACATTCTTTATGCCTGCGCATATCCGTGTGGAAGTGGACGTGCCGGGGACATAAAGTATCAAAAATTCAAGCGCCAGGCCACAAAAACCTCTGACAAAACTGACGGCATTTTCGCACTCAATTACTTTGCATTAGAGACACCCGAGTTGGGGGAACGAGGGTGCGGGCAGCCGGTTGGGCAACAAACAGGGATTTGTGTCGTTCCATTAAAGTTTTATTCACGCAATCGACAAGGGAGCCGGGGTACCAGGGTGCAAGGACCTTACTCCTTTCCGCCGGAGAAACCCAATCCCAGGCCCAGCCCACAATCCCACCCAACAACTTGTCTCGCTACGGCTACGGCCCGAGCGATAATAAAAAACAATTTGCCACCCATTGGGCATTAACGACAACAAACGACAGTCGCACCAGCCAGCAGCTTCCACCCCCCGGTTTTCCCGCTTTCACAGGACTTTTCCCGACTTTCCCGATCACATACTGATATACAACTACCATCCCCATCCCCATCCGCCTCCTCGGAGCTGGCGTGTCTGGTGCAGTTTTGTCACAAATGGCAACATATGGCCGAATGGCCATGGTTTCAAGTGGCTGCGGACCAGAGCCCGGCGCTCATGCAATAAAATCATTTTGTTCAGTGAGCGCTTTCAGCGCGGCCATCGAATAATTTGCGACATACGCTCAAGTCAATGGCCAGGTCAAAATCGCAATACTTTGGCTAGCATGGTGTGTCATGTGCTGCGGAAATAAACTCATTTATCTATTTGCCAGCTTGAGATTTTGGGTTTTCGGCTTTGAAGTGGGAAGGAGGCGGGCTGCCTCTTATCGGGTGACTGGAGTTTTGCCCTTCCCCCACATGCGGATTACTGGGTCAACTGCAATCCAGCTGTGGACAAACATCCCAGATAGCGACTGCACTGCGGTGACTTCAAAGCCTATAAATAACTTTACTCTAGATTTAATAAACGATTATATTGGACTTAAATCCAAGTAGGCAGCATGTGTACTCCTACGGGCTTTATACCCCTTTCAATTGCCCCAATCAACTACTCGAGGTGCAATCAGTGCCACACATATGCAGCCAGTGTTTATATGGCCACTCGACGGGGCTCAGGTCTTGGAGTGGCTCGTAAGCCCCATCTGGCACCCTCTTTCTAGCCCCGGTACTCCCGAATCCGAGGGTTAGGCCATCGCTGGTTATACAACGCTTGTTTGACACTTTCAAGTGCTTGCCCCGGCTTCGTTGGAAAATAGTTCAGCAATCTGTGTAAATATTACGGCGAGCTGAAACAGAAACCGCACCAGTTACAGATACAGATACGGATACTGCTACAGCTACAGCACCCGGAGTAGAACCTCCAGCGGCACTTCTTAGATCTCCGGACAAACAACCCACTGAAGAAGGCCACCAAATGGATGTAGTTGTAAATGGTCATTAAAAAGAGTTTAGGAGAGGTATATTCGCTTTAGATTTAGTTTACTTTAAGATAGGCAGTCAAAATGCGTAATACCCGAATTTAAGCTATATAATATAACAAAGCAGTAATACATCAGTTTATAGATGACGAAAACTTCTAGTTCCAAGCATTTCGTAGCTCTAAAAGGTTCTACTATTTTAGAATATTTGGATTCCAATAAACTAACTACTTGTCGGTATTACTTAGTCGAAAGGGCCTTCAAAAACACTACACTCGATCCTGGGCGCACGGTTCTGGAGTGACACTTATCTGATTCCGCGGGTTTGGTGAGGGTTAGGCAAAACTTAACTTATCAAGTCGTAAGCCCGATAAGCCCCAATAAGTGCGATACTCGTGGGATTGACTGCCGACTGATTTGGGCACGGAAAACAAAATCAAAACAAACACCAAATCCGCGATCACATTTCTCCATTTCCGTGTGGGTGAGTTCAGTGAGATCGCTAGACGATCGACCTTTGCAACCTGACCACATCCACAGCTCGGCTCATCCCAACTCTGCTCCTTTATCGCTCTGATTGGAGTGAAATCGGGCTCTCCTTGGAACCAGTGATAAGTTAACTAATCGCGGCTATTATTGTTGAAAATGACATATCGGGAATTGGATTGCTTTATAATGACAGCGCTCCCAGCATATGGAGAAGTGGATCTCACGTGAACAGCTTTAATAAAAGTAACAACAAGACATGGGCTGTTTGCCATTGTCTATGCAGCGATTATCTTTAACTAGCGAAAAAACCCAAGAGATAATTTCAGCTAAAATTAGGGGCTTACTCGATCCACGATCGTGACTCACTCAAATGAACAATTGGCAACTGAAGGAGGAAGTGGGCACTTCTATTTACACAGCTAGTGGCAGCCGACTGGTTTTGCTAACTAATTTAACTAATTTCTCTTCTATAGTGGCTGGATACCCATAATTCATTGGGATCTGTATTCACCCCAAGTCAGAGTTGCTAATGATGTGCGGTTGACTTTGCTGGCCAAAGAAAACAGAAACACAAACACAAAAAGATGGAATCAAAAATGCAAACAACTATATCCCGACTTGATTGAAAGGTAAATACTGCACAAATGGACTGGAGAGAAGGATGGTGGGCCATGGACAAAGGATCCCGGCTTTGTAGCCACCTGCTGGGACCACCTGTTTAGATATGCTGCGGACAAAGGAGTCCGGAAGCAAGACAAAGGGCATAGCGATGTGGAAAATAATCAGTGATAAAATAAGAGCATAAAAGCACCGCCACCAAAGGGGTGGTTGCATACGAATTTTGGGAGTGGGGCTGGAAGTTCTCTGGGGTGGTCGGTATGAAAGGGAAAAGTTGTGTGCATTATCCGCCGGATTCATGTTAATAGGCCTCATTTAACGCTGCCGGGGTAAACGCCGAGCGCTTCCTCTTACCAATAAAACCATAAAAATCACTTGCTTCCCGCCTGTGCAGACACAGACATATTGGCAAGCAAACCCACGTACCGCTTACTGGCACTCGTACTTCTTGGGGAACACAGTTTCTGTTTCATGTTTTGTGTTTGGTCTTATCAACGGAGGTACATTCGGTGTGTGTTGTTTTATATCTTTTTACCTGAGCAAGAGGGGCCCACCTTGTAACCGATGAAACAGGGTGTCGACAACTGTGTTGCCTCCTCAATGGGCAAATCTTGTAGCAGACGGCGATAACCGCAGGAACACGGGGCTCCCAAGAAGCTACAACGGGCCCATCGAAATAGAAAACGAGAGGAGTGCACAAGTTGCGTATTTATAGATACCCAGATACCCAGATACTTAGATACCGCCGCGCACGCCTTATCAATGTTCAAGGTATCGACTGAAATGCCGTTCAAATATTTACACCCAGCAGCAAGAAGATATCCCCCAAACCCAAACCGAGGCTACTGCTCCAGAGTCCGGAGACGATGATAAGCGGGAGCGAACATGGGTGCGCTAATTGCGGAATGATAAAACCACCAAGTAGTAGGTATCCAAGCGGGCTGCCATGGGCACTCCCCCTTGTATTGATACCTGCCCCAGGGGCTAAGACCACGGAAATGTGCCACCATCTCGACTGCTGTTGCCAGGATTCCGGATTGCGTAAAATAAAAGAAAACGCCCTGCAGGTTTTCCAGTTTGCCAGTTTGCCAGCCAAATGTCGAAATACCCTGTCTGGATGTTATTTCGTTATTTACAACAGTGAAATGTTTAACCACATGCTTATACATGACAGCTAGAAAGTTGACAGAGTAGCGGGTATCTGATAGTCTAGAGGGTGCCCTATAGCTGTTGATCGCAATGCTATCATGTTATTCTACAGGGCTTAAAGAACATCTTTAGAATTAGTTCAAAACTATGAACCTAAATGATAGAAATATATTAACCAAAGAGTCAAATATGGAAATTGTGCAAATACTCGCACTTGGATAACTAAGCTACATAAATAGTGGCTGAAGAAGTCCATAAAACTCTCTGCAAGGGTATGACAATTAAATAGAATAGGAATTTGTATCTCTGCACACTCTGTTACTGCCAGCATTTTCGACTCGTATTTGCCTAAACCGGCCCCTCAGGAATACGGAAAAGCTCCTGAACCCCAACACGTTGCTAGAGAGTCCTTCGGAGGATGGGGTACGGCATCGAGGACGCGGATGTTACTCCGCGCTTCTCCGGGTTGTTGGCAGCTTCGAGCATATTACATAAAATAAGAAAAATTATGATTTCCACAGGAGGGTAAGAAGTGGGTACATTTCGGAGGGGCTGGCTGTTGCTTAACTGTCAAAATCGTGTAATTTAATAAAGTTCGCTGCGGGATATTGTTTTTTATGGAAGCCAGGCAGCTTTTGCCAGCTGCCAGGCGGGGAGTGGCTGGAGATCTCTGGCTGGTCTTTTTCACGGGGGAAGTGGAATGTGGCTCCTAAAGTGTGCTGCACAAACACAAAAATATTCAGTTCACTCCAGTTACATACGGCATTGCAACAACGTAATGCTGTCTTGTTGCCCGCCACAGGCACTCCACAAACACACTCAAGGGGGTCTAGAACACCGACAAATATATCTATATACATTTACATATACATATATCTATATATATAGAAAAATATCTATCACTGTATATGAGCGGAGCTGCGAAAAGTTTTCATACATTCCACTTGTTTACTTCAAAGCGGCGAAAAAGTTCTTACTTTACGAAATACACAGAACTTGTGCGTCGTGGTAAGTGGAAACCAAATAAATGTTGGAATAAATAAATAAATATTTGTTCAAGTTGTTTTTTCCAGTTCTTTAATCCACTTAACATCTTTAAATATAGAAAATAATTAAGAAAAATGGTGTATCAATCATCAGTAAACCTCTTAGGATCTCAGTAAATATGAAAGCATTCTGCAATTTTGTGACAAAATTGTTTCGAATTTTCCCATACAATAACCTACTTTAAAGCCAACCTAAATAAACAAAATATTTAAGAAAAATGGTGTATCAGTCACTAGCAAACCTCAACTAAAACTAGGGGTCTTCAATTTGATTAAAAATGGAAATATTTCTTAGGATCTCAGTAAATATGAAAGCATTGTGCAATTTTGTGATAACATTTTTTCGAATTTTCCTGTACAATATATTCTTTAAAGCCAACCTAAATATAGAAAATATTAAAGAAAATGTTGTATCAGTCATAAGCAAACCTCAACTAACACAAGGAGTCTTCAATTTGATTAAAAATGGAAAATAAGTGTATTATATTTCCTTGGATATCTGTAAATATGAAAGCATTAGGGAATTTTGTAACACAATTTTTTCGAATTTTCCCATACAATATATTCCTTAAAGCCAACCTGAATATTCCCTAACAAAGTTAGTCCCAGATGTCTTTCCATTCTTAGCCGACGTCCCCAACCATTTGTGTGCCGTTTCTTTTTACGGAGCGAAATTCCTATTTTATTTTATTAAGCAGTGAAGAAATATAAAAGTAAACAGTTGGCTCCAAAAACACACATGACTGTGTACTGCTAAAGTGAAAAAAGAAAAGCAGAGGACGGGCCCACCAAAAAACCCACGCCCCCACGTTTCCTGCCCTGCGCCATATGAACGCCCCATTATTTACTTAACATAACTTGAACATTCGCCTTCAACCCCCGAAAAAAGAAAGCTCTACAGGGGGAGCATCAAACTTCCAAAAAACAGAAAAGGAAAAATTCGAAAGGTGGGTGGCTGGGCGGTTGGGTGGTGGAAAATGGTGGGGAGGTCGCTTGGCTTACCTGCCAGCCGGCAGTTGGCTAGTCAAAAAGCTGTCGTCGATGCTAAGCGCAGACCCAGAAAGCCATCAAATATGCAGGAGGTGGGAATGTGCAGGGAGGCTCCACCATTTCCACCATTCCAACTCCCATTCCCCGCCACCCGAATCCGGAAAAATGGCGAAAAAATGATTTATGTGGACGCCATAAAGGAACGGAGCGAACGGCAACGAAAAGCCAACAATAACCGGGAAAAATAACAGAATCAACTGATTTCTCAACTTGGCTCTGGGCCTGCTTTTGTTTGCCAGACTTTGGAGGGGGCTCTCGGATAGACCCACAATTTTACCTTCCATTCGGGACTTCATTCTTGTTTTTGCCGCAATGAAAAATGCTGAAAGTGTGCTTCACAGACAGCGGACTCCAATGGTATTGGGGTCACCACCGAGAAGGCATAAGATATTGATGTCCCCAGGGGGAGCTGCTCTCCTGTAGAGCTCCGCCTTCGAGGAATAGCAAAATCTATATAGAAGGTGCACGGTATATCAGTTCTCATCGGAAGCTCTTTCTATGCAGCGCCGCAGAAGACATTTTGCATTACCAACTCAATTACAAAATATAGCTATTACTATGGTTTCACAATTATAGATTAATGTACGCTCTGATAATAAACAAAGAAGCCCAACCAAATCTGTCAAACTCACCCCAACATTCCGATTCTCCCTGTTTGCGTACATCAAAGCACCATTTCGAGTCCAAAACTCAAAACCCAAAATTCAAAATTCAAAAACAAAGGTAAGGGCCAAAAGCATTTCAATATAGAGTAGTTTTCTGTTGGTAATGTGGGACTTCTTTTGCCACAGATGTCCGATATCAACTTGACGGCCTATAACGTCTTTCGCAACGATCTGGCCAGAATATTCAAGACTTTTAATTCGTATACTCAAACCGAGTTTACTGAGGAAATTGGCACCAGCACAAACTTTGATTGCAAAGCTGATTTGGACACCAATTCTTCCCAGAAGAGGGTTTCTTCGGTTTAGATGGAATCCATGGAATTCACACTCCGAAATCAATACGGAATGTAGCAGAATTGCAATTTCCATCTGAATCGGATGACTCCGAGTGCCAAACTTCAGGTTACACCACGGAGAGTGGCTAGCAGCATCCTCTCCTGGGTTTTCTCCTAGAGATCTACGTGCCCACGTGCTACGTGAGGAGTACATCATGGAGAGCTGCGGGAATTCCTGGCCAACGAGATGGAGGCGCAAATGGGGCAGTGATCTAGCTAATATCGTATTCTTCCCAAATTTATAGTGCTTTCTAAAGGAAGATAGTGTGTACACTTTTCGGAGCAATCTGAAATCCAAGACCATAATGGAAAATACAAAATCTTCAACCCCATTCCGAGCATAAGAGTTTATGTATTATTCTGTTTAATATATTTTCTTGAGCTGTAAAAATATTGACCGCGGGCAATACACACATTGGCAGATCCTGCAAAGCGAAGTGAGCTCCTTTAAAAAGTCATCCACTTAATCACTTTTTCAGCGACAAATGGGCTCGCTAGCTTTTCCATGCCTTTTCCATGGACAATCAGTTCTCGAGTGAAGTGTTTGCTCGTACTGCGTGATCTGCGCCTGTTGACATTATGACAAATTACATAAGCCAAAGGCAACAATTGCCGGAACCCATTCCGGAATCGCGGGGAAGGAGGGAGGGAAGGAAGGAAGGAAGGAAGGAAGGAGGAACAAACCGAAAACGGATACGCTTAGGAGGACTTGGAGTGGGATTACGGGGTGGTTCGGCTGTAGGCCCGTTAATAGGAAAGCCACACAAGGACTGCTAACGAAGGACACGCGGCCGGCGGTTGAGCGACAAGTGCGTTGGGAAGAAGTCGAGGCGAAGGGCACCAGGACACCGGGACACCGGGACATCGAGATCCTGGCAGCGGGGTGGATCGTCTGTTTGCTGAGCACTAAGTGCGCCGGGCAAGTGGAAATGATAAACATATTTACACAATTTTTGACGGGCGAACGGGTGAAACAAAACACCCGTGGGTGCAGTCGTGCCCAGTCGAGCACTCTTCCCTTCCCGTTTTCCCATTTCTCCGCCTTTCTGGTGTGCGTACGCACTTGAAACAACCGAAAGGAAAACCAAACCCAAACTCGATAAATATGTTTATGTGCAAATAACAAAATATTTGTCGATTGCCCGAAACGGGTGATGGGCGGGGTGGGACCTTGGCTTCAGGGTAGGGCAGGCTCTAAAGGCAGAGGCAGTGCCAGGGGTTTCAGGGATTCCGGGTTGCCGGGATGCCGGGATGCCGGGGTTCCAGGGGCTCGAAGGAAGCACCGCAAGCGCATAATTCAATTTTTCTGCTCGTTTTTGCACATCGCCCGGCACACGTCACTCGAGTCCTTGGGGACACCGAGGAACTGCCATGCTACACCAGCTAAGCCCTGCCCAGCTGCACTGGGAGAAAAATATTGAAACGCAACACGACTGCACTGCAAGAATACTACACTAAATGAGAAGTCTTCCACCAATCCGCGAAGGTTGGGAACAAGCTTGAACATCCACATTATGCACTGAAATTTCTTTAAACTCTGTATTAAAATATAAATTTCAATATAAAGAAATTTAAGATATCCTAAGGACAACAAGCTTAATTCTACGAATGGAATTTATACAGACAGCATAAGGATTGTCGACTGATATATCATTATGGCCATGTTTGTAGCACTCCGTGGATTTTCCATTCTGATTCAGTAGGGGAAAATGAAGTGCAGACCTCTTCAAAAGACGGTTATTGGTCGGGTTGCCTCGATTGACTAGATTTTTCCAGAGTGCACGCACTTTGCCAGGGATGCAGTGGATATTAGTGGCACGTGGCGAAGGCTCGACCAAGGCGATCCGGAGGTCCCAGCACATGCGGTTTCCGGGATCGCCTCCTCCAGCCCCAGGACGTATATTTATTTGTTTGTAATTACGCGTGTTCTAAAAACGAAATCCCGCCGCACTTGAAGCCGGGAAAATGGCTAAAAACGGCTGAGCCTGCTCTTTTCAATGCCCAAAAACTTTGGCGGGGGACACACGTGCAGTGGACCGCCTCTACTGGTTCCCGGGTATTCCCAGCGCATTAGCAACAATGCCGGAGACATTTGGAGTTTGTCAACAGTTTCGCCTTTGGATTTGGTTACGGCTTTGTCCTCGTCAGCGGCGCGTGTCCCTGTCCGATGTCATCTTCTCCGCTCTCGACGCGACGCGACTCCACTCCACTGAAATCCGCAGTCAGTTGTCAACTTTCTGGGCTGGCTTTTAGTCCGGGGATTGCCGATTGATTTGGCGTGGGATTTTCGAGTGGGACATGTGTACGAGTATGAAACGAAATCATAAATGTGACAGGCCAGGATCTTAAGCAACTCGAACGCAGAAATCCCTTTGACCGGCAGCCCTCCCAGGCAGCAATAAATCATCTCCTTAGGAGCTATTCACCATGCATACATCCTCGATCCCAAAGAAAACTTTCTGCCCCAACTTTGCCAGTTATATATTGAAGTCCCCTCGGACCATATATTCCGTGGCAGAGTGCATAAAAAAGCAGGCGGGCCACCGAGCAGCCGCAACACTGAGCCCTCCTAAAAGGGCATTCGAAATGAGCTCCTCCGAGATGTGAAGATGCGAAGATGCGAAGATGTGAGGATGGCGGTCTGCCACTGGGAAAGCTTTCGTATTTAATTGAAAAACACTTAAGCCCCAGTTCGGGCAGCGAGCATGGAAACGGAAAAGCCAGCGCCAAAGCCAGGCCAACCGCAAGGCTCTTATGTGACCCTAAAAGACCGACCTCATAACCCCAACTCATCTTCATCACAAGACCTTTCTGGTCGCTCATAAAAACAAAGGGCGAGCGCCAACAAAAACTTTGCATAATTAAGGCGCGGCCAGCACATGCGAAGTGTATATTCAAAGGGTTACGGAAGTGGCAGCGAAAAAGATATTTAAACATGGAAACTGAATTTTCAGTATTTATAGTTATAAACAAAATGAGCAGCCCTATAATTTCTCTCATATTTCTAGTATTTTACTTTTTATTTCATTTACTTGCAAAAATTGATTTTAAATGTGCTTAAAAAATATAGTAAATGTTTAATTCTGTATTATTTTTAATGAGTGTTTTTAAAGTTTATAGATTTAATAATAAATTTGAAATATTCGTTAAGAAAGCGTTTGAAAAAGCTTTTCTGGTTATTTGTTACCACCACACTATTCTTGGCAAACATTTTTTTTCTCTGTGCAGGAAAATCTCCTAGGCAGCCTTCAGGTGGACAGGACTGAATCAAAGATGGCATGACTTGGCCACTTACCCTCGAGCGCCCGGTTCCTGGAAATTAAGGCGAGCACCAGTTCGGGATTTGGGTCATCCTGGTCGACAGCCAGGTGATTGTGGTGCGGATGTTGTTGCTGCTGCTGCTGTTGCTGCCCACCGACCAAGTGAGATGCCTGCGGCGTGGGTGGCAATTGTTGCTGCTGCTGCTGCTGCTGCTGCTGATGGATATGCGGCTGATGCTGCTGATGATTATCCATGGCTGACAGGTGCTGTTGCTGCTGCTGTTGCTGCTGCAATGGATGTTGCAGCTGCTGATGCTGGAGTGGCTGCTGCTGGGGCGGATGCTGAAGCTGGTGCTGGTGCTGGTGCTGGTGGTGATGATGTAGCGGTGGCGGTGGTTTCAGGGTTTGCATCATTGCTGAGGGGCCGGCGATTTGAACACGCGCCGTATGAGTTATATGTTTCAGTTAGCTTATTCCAATTGGCACACGGTTATATCTCTAGCCCTGTTGGGTGTTTAAAAACAAATCTTTCTATTAGCGCACTCGATTACTCGGGAAGCACTCGCTTCCCGTTTAGCGTTTAAACGAGACTCCGCTAGGCGGGATCGCTGTCTGCTCGATAACTGGCATTGGTTCGGTCCCAACTGTAGCCCCGTTGACTGTTTTCCCCTTATCGCGGCGGTCTCTTTGGGTGTCGGTTCTTACTGTAGATTCTAGATTCCAGTCTTGCGGCTCGGTTGGGATCGTGCTCAGTGCTCAGTGCTCAGTGCTTAGTGCTCGGCTGCTCTATCAGTTGAAGTAGCCAGGGACTTGAACAATTTGAATTTACTTGCGATACCAGGGGACACTAGACCAGGTGAAAGGCGGGTGAAGTTTATGTAAGTGGGGATGGGGCCGAACTGATCGGTAGATATTCAAAAGACCAGTTGGCGCATATCTATCTATTCATCGTCTGTCACGAGGAGAACTCTCGTGCGAAGACAAACTTTCGGATGGCCACTATTATCTATTTAAAAACGGTCAAGGTCCAGGTTTTTGAATCGAAAAACGAACGGCTAATAGTTCCCAAATCCCACAAAATAGGTTAACACTTTTTGTAAAATATTGGAGCGTAGTATATTAATCGGAATTTCCAATTCACAGTTGATTATTATTTGGAAACTGGTTCAGATTCAAGATCATATAAGCAAAATACCCTAGTATGTTAAAATGACTAAAATCTGGAGTTAGAGCTCACGCATTATTCTTATTTTCTTTGCGTTTAATCTTGAAAGAAACTAAATTCTGTACTGTTAGTTACAAAAGTCAAGCTAAATATTTCACACCCCTACTCTATGTTTCGAAACTCATTTCATAACTATATCAAAAGATGTGTATACAATTTGCTCAAAATAAACACCAACTCAATTTTTTGTTCTTGAATTTGAATTCCAGATTTGAATTAAGCTGCTTGTTTTCCAAGACTTCCCCAAAATATTGGCTTTTTATTGAGGCTTGCGTTCTGCGACGGCCGTGTAACCCGTCGCAATGATTGGCATTTACCCTTTTTAAATTGATTGCGTCACTTTAACACTCAGCTGCAGTATTTGTTAACTAGGTTAAATATTTGTTTATTTTCAATTTTCTTATTTCAGCATTTCTAATTATTTTATTTGAATTTTCTGCGGCACTCGAATGCGAATTTAAGCGAACGCCATTTTGGCGACGGCAACGGCAACGGCAACTTTAACGGTAACGGATTCGGCAGCGAAAACGACGACGGCAAATGCGAACCGAGTGCGGCAAAATGGCGACGGCATGGCTAACGGTGTTTGGCCAACGGTAAGGTAACGGTCTGGAAACGGTAAAGGTAACGGTGTCGGTAACGGTACGGCGACAACCCTGGACACGGCAACACTGGCAGGCGGCTGGTATTGTTGCTGGTGGGAATCCCCTCTATTTGCCGCGCTGCATCTTTATTTATTTTCTTGGCCGTCTAAACTGTCGTCTCTCCTTACTTTGCGCACTTTTTCACGCTTTTTTCCGACTGTGTGAGCTTTTAACGTTGTTGTTTTTTGTTTTTCGCTTTTCGTCTGGTGCTCGTGTGCCGTTTGCCTTATGGCCGCCCACATGGGTGCGCTATGCGTATACGTACTATGTGCGGATGTGCGGGTGTGCGGGTGTGTGGATGTGCGCGTGTGTGTTTACCAATTGATCCTAATGTGACACAAATGATATGGTAAAATGCATACAGCCAGCCCTGAATGGCAGGACAACAATGGCAACAAGGCGGCGAGGCGACAACGCCAACAGCGACGAAATTTTTGTGCTTCTTTTTGGGGCCGTGCGCATGTGTGTCGCTCTCTTGCGATGCGATGCGATGCCCATTTCGCCCATTTGCCCATTTGCCCGAAAAGTCCAAATTCCAAGAGCATTACAATATTTGTAAAACGCAAAAACTTTAGCCCCGAAAAAAGGAAATATGGAAGCTCTTTGTTTCCCTCTGCCTCAAGAAGCTCCAGCTGCAAAAGTGCAGGGGCAAAAAAAGAAGTCAACACAGTGGGTAGAACAAAAAGCCAACCAACGTCGAGCGACACCTTCGTTGGCCCCAAAACAACAGTAAACAGCACTTAAAAGTCAGCAGCGACGTCGACAGAGACGAAACAAATATGAGAGACTTAACTCAAAGGTCCAAGTCAATACGCGGCGCGCGGTCACCAAAAATGCGGGGTCTCCACTGGAAAACAGGCACCGCCCCTTTATATTGAAAATCGCTGGAAATCGGCTGGCGATAGAGCCAAAAGCAACAAGAACTTCCAGGCATGCGCAGGCAGTGGCCATTATCTTATCGCCCCAGCGTCGCCATTAAAATGGGGCTGGGGTGGCCATACGCTTCTACGATTCCTAGAGTTCGATGTCGTTCCAGCGCCGGCGCACTGGAAAACCAGGCAGGGAGAAGGGGTCACTCCGTACCCGAGGCACCCGTTGTCCGTGAGCTTGCTGTATCTGCATAGGGTTCTCACTGTCCGTGTAGTTTCGGAACCCCTATATCTATAGTGGCTACTTGCCACCCCTCCCGAAAACCCCTCGAATGCGTTGCGTCTGCAAAAACGATTTTGTTTTCGCATTTATTTATGAGCCGCTTAGAGCGCGCCAAATACTTTGCCAAACACTTTGAACCCCAGCGCCATGCTCGAGAACCCCAAGCCCCCTCTCCCAGCGGATGACCTCCGCCCACCCACGGAAATGGACACTGGCAGGGAAGGTCGTTTATGGGCTGCGGAGGAGCAGGGAACGCGAACAGCTGGAGTGCGTGGGTCGCTTGAAAGGTATGCCAGTTCTTGGGAACGCTGCACAAAATTCCAGTTACAGAGTAACCATTGTTCTGTTTGGAGCATTTCCATTGCAAGACAGACCCATGGATCATCTTATGCTATAAAGGTAATTCCAGATCTTATTACAGTGCACCACTACAGCTGCCATTGCATACTAACTGTTTCGAAGTTGGCCATTTTTATATTACAAATTCGAACATCCAATACTTTCTTAGTTCACCTTACTGGGTTTGCATTACGAATGCGGAACAACACGAAAACCCGGTATACCCTTGAACCCACTGGTACCGTGTGTAAAAATATAGGGTAGGGGCATACGAATGCATCGTGACCCTGAAAGTGATGGTGCATGGAAATGGCTGATGAAACCGATGCACTCAACGAAGACCGATCGCGTCCAATCCAATGCGATCCCAATCTGTGGCCTCCCAGGCGGTGCCTCACTTCCGCGGTTACCAAATCGACTTTGACTTTCAAATTTTCCAACGCCTTTGTCGCGGCCGTCTAATGGAGCCGTTAATGGTTAGACACATGAAGTATTTTGCCAAATGGGCTCGACTGGGGACAGTTAATTGCTGATGATGCGATGATATGGAACCGGATTGGCAGTGGATGGGAGGGACTACGGGGATTTAGTAAGCAGTGCTGGTGTTTGGATAACACATTTTAATAGACAATTAACAAGCAGTTTGTTCAAATTTTCTTCACCGACATTTTTCACTTTTGTCTGGCGATCTTGTTTTTTCATTGTGTCTTTTGGTAGTTACATAAACATTAATCTCGGCAATGGGTCAGTCAGAAAGACAAAAAACTTGCTGCCACTGCACATTTTCACACATAGCCGGATTTTTGTTGTTTCTGCTTCCACCCGAACTTTTTATTGAACGGGCCCGAGATTCGGAGCTCATTGAGACTTGGTTAAAGCGCAGCCAGCTCATTTGTAGATTCGAATGTCAGCGGTGCACAAGTGCGGAACCAACCGAGCGGCTAAGCACCCAAATTCGCCCTACAGCACACAGCGCCTTTGTTTGGATTAACCAGGATCATGGACTTTGATGAGTTCCGTGAATTTGGCCATGCCTCCATCGAGTTCCTCATCAACTATCTGAGCGGCATACGTGAGAGGTGGGTGTCTCGAAGTAATCCCGGCCGTGCTGCCCCTAATCTCTATGTCCCATCCAACATCCAATAGGGATGTCCTGCCCAGCACGGCTCCCTATGCGGTGATCAACCAGCTGCCCAAGGAGATCCCCGAGCAGCCCGATCATTGGCGGGAGGTCCTCAGGGATCTGGAGCACATCATCCTGCCGGGGCTGACCCACTGGCAGTCGCCCTACTTCAATGCCTTTTATCCGTCGTCCTCGTCGGCGGGCTCCATCATCGGGGAACTGCTGATCGCTGGCATCGGAGTCCTTGGATTCAGTTGGGTAAGTCACATACAAAGTGGAGGTATCCCACAGATTCTCCTCTTTGCAAGCAATGTTCAAATTAATTACGCGAGTGCAACAAAACAGGCTTACAGTGGAAAAACAATCGTTAGCCACTTTGTTAAATCTATTTTCTGGGAAAAATGATTAGGAAAAAACCTAGGCAGCCTAAATATCAATGAATTACTACTGAAAAATTATTGTATCTAAAATGTGTAGCTGTCATAAATCGATGTGTATAAATATTGCATATATGAACACTCATTATACATTTAAAATAATTAATATTGTTACTTTTATTGCGATAGAAGGAAATACTAAAGAGTTGCTTTTCGAGAACCGTCAGCAGACACGTGCAATCATCTGAATTCACAATTATTGTTCATTACAGGCGGTCCTAACAACCAACAATAATCAATTAGTTTTAAAAACTGTAATTTCTTTCACCGTTGGCTAAGAGAGAACGGCTAAGAGAGCGCCAAGCGACCAAAATAGTGGGAACAGTTTGTGGGCTGGTGGGAAAGTGGCTGGTGGGAAGTGATTGTCTGAGTTTCGTTGGTAACAAAATCATTTGCCAAATCAACGCAGCACCTGAGAAATTCTTATCGATCGGCACCTATAAATCGGTTTAAAGAGGTATGTGATAAATAGGCTGGGAAGTTAGCCACTCAGCGATTAGCAAGCTGCCAAGTAATTGTTTTTCTATAAATGTGAGGCACGAAACATACTATCCCATAAAACTATAATCCCGACGACCGATTCGTTCCCTAATCTTAGCGATTGGACACGCATCACGAATCTAAGTGCAGAGCAATCGGTTATAAGTGCTTTTGAAGTTAATAGCTGATTTAGAATGCAGGTATTTAAATGGCATTCTTGGGTAAAAGTATGCTTTATACGACTGAAATAAATACCCCTTAGTTTGGAGTTTCTTTCCTGAAACCTTCCATGCTAATTGTGCAACGTTTCGCATTTCCATGCTTTGTGCAAGCAAAGTTAGCTAAACCAAGAGAAGTAAGCAAGTCGGTCTCGCGTTTGCTATAATTTCCATAAAATAGCCAAATTGGCTGCACCGACAGCTCTGGAGGCTGACCAGAGAAGTCGGAGTATAAAAGGCGGCCGTCACCGGCGATCGGGTTCAGAGTGAACCTCAGGCAACTTGGAGTAGCATCAACGGATCGGGAGTTGAAATCGAGCTGGGCAAACAAGTCGAGAACGACGGAGAAATAAAACCAAAACAAATAGAACGTGAAAAGTGCAAATAGAAAACGGTTTCGAGACATTGTCAGCGAAATGGATGCCAAAGAGTTTCGGGAATTCGGCAAGGCGGCAGTTGACTACATAGCCGACTACCTGGAGAATATCCGGGATGATGACGTGCTGCCCAATGTGGAGCCGGGCTATCTTCTGGACCTGCTGCCCACGGAGATGCCCGAAGAACCCGAAGCGTGGAGAGATGTCCTCGGCGACATTAATCGCGTCATCAAGCCGGGACTGACCCACTGGCAGTCGCCCCATATGCACGCCTACTACCCCACCAGCACTTCGTATCCCTCCATTGTGGGCGAGATGCTGGCCAGTGGGTTCGCCGTCGTCGGATTCAGCTGGGTAGGTCGGATTCAGATGGCCGGTGAAATCTGCTGCTGACCCATTGTTTTGGCCGGCTGAATGGGCGCCCATTGTGCGCGGTGGGTGAAAGTGAATCCAAGAACCCGACAAACAGGTTGCTACTGCACCGGATCGAAGAGAGTTTTTCACACAACTCCATTGGAAATTGTCACCATTTAAAGTTATTGTGCAGCCAAACTATCCGTTTCGCAAACAATATTGTCATTGCGGACAAAGCAGTTGCTAAACAATAATTCCAACTTAGTGGAATAGACCGATTTAATTCATAATATAATAGACAAATTCCCAATAGGTCGTTAGCTTAAAGTCTTAAGAAAAATTGCTTGTCAGACCTCTGATTTAGCAGATCTGCATTTAATATTAAACATATGTATAATCCCCCACAGATCTGCAGTCCCGCCTGCACAGAACTGGAGGTGGTGGTCATGGACTGGCTGGCCAAGTTCCTAAAGCTGCCCGCACACTTCCGGCACGCCAGCGAGGGACCAGGAGGAGGAGTGATCCAGGGATCGGCCAGCGAGGCCGTTCTGGTGGCTGTCCTGGCTGCCAGGGAACAGGCGGTGGCCAGCTACAGGGAGTCGCATCCGGAGCTGAGCGAAAGCGAGGTGCGTGGCCGCTTGGTGGCCTACTCCTCGGATCAGAGCAACAGCTGCATCGAGAAGGCTGGAGTCCTGGCTGCCATGCCAATTCGATTGCTGCCGGCTGGAGAGGATTTCGTACTTAGAGGCGATACTCTGAGGGAGGCCATCGGGGAGGATGTGGCAGCGGGCAGAATCCCGGTGATCTGCGTCGCCACACTGGGCACCACGGGCACTTGTGCCTATGACGACATTGAGTCCCTGTCCGCCGTCTGCGAGGAATACAAGGTGTGGCTCCATGTTGACGCCGCCTATGCCGGAGGAGCCTTTGCTCTGGACGAGTGTTCGGATCTGCGTAAGGGATTGGATCGCGTGGACTCGCTGAACTTTAACCTGCACAAGTTCATGCTGGTCAACTTTGATTGCTCGGCCATGTGGCTAAGGGATGCCAACAAGGTGGTCGATAGCTTCAATGTGGATCGCATTTATCTCAAGCACAAGCACGAGGGTCAGTCGCAAATTCCCGACTTCCGCCACTGGCAAATCCCCCTGGGTCGTCGCTTCCGAGCATTGAAAGTCTGGATCACATTCCGCACTCTGGGAGCCGAGGGATTGAGGAACCATGTGCGTAAGCACATCGAGTTGGCCAAACAGTTCGAGCAGCTTGTGCTGAAGGATTCCCGATTTGAGCTGGTGGCTCCTCGCGCTCTGGGACTGGTTTGCTTCCGGCCCAAAGGTGACAACGAGATTACCACCCAGTTGCTGCAGCGACTTATGGATCGAAAGAAGATCTACATGGTTAAGGCCGAGCATGCGGGTCGCCAGTTTCTGCGATTCGTCGTATGCGGCATGGACACCAAAGCCTCCGATATTGATTTCGCCTGGAAGGAGATCGAGTCACAGCTGACGGACCTGCTTTCAGAGCAATCCTTGGTGGCTCGCAAATCGGGAAACGTGGGCGATCTTGCGCAGCACTTCCAGATCCATCTGGGCGCCGAAAATGCAACGCACGAGAAATCTCAATGAGAAAAACGGTTAAACTATTTATGTTTAGGGACAACCTAGTTAGTTTGCGATGTAGTTTGTAGTTTCCCACATGTTTATGAATAAAGTGAACTTAAATGTACGAAAATAGTGCACATTTCCTTTAGGAGTAAAATGTTTTTTAGCCCGCTACAAATCATTAAAGTCTATAAATATTTACTGTATATAACAATTTTTAAAAGCTTGAAAGACAATAAAAATTGAATAGATTCTTAACAATGTCCTTGAAACTCTTCAACTCTTAAACTTTTTTTCAAAGCTTTGATTTTTAAAGCATTACAAACTTTCTCTGATTTTATTTGAAATTTAAATCAAAATTTTGGCGGTAAAGTGTGGCTGCTTTTGCATAAAAGTCGATACAATTTTCATCGCACTTCGATAAGTCCGCCAAGGTCTATCGTCAGTGCCGCATCCGCAGGCAAACAGCTGTTTCTTCCAATTGGACCACCTGATATCGATTGGATAACAAAATATAAACAAAACAAAAATAGTTTCACTTATTTCAATACTTATTTCAATAAATACTTATAAATTACCTCTGAAGAACTTTAGCTGCTACTTTTCATGTATTTAGAATCGGCGCAGTCCAGTGCTCGCCTTGGTACGACTTCGTATTCCGTAAAGTATTATATATTATATACAAATAAAATGTGTAATAGACCTTTTAACAAAAACCTTAGATCTTGCTTACCTGCAATTGGATAACCGGCAGCCTTCCTTTGTGGTAAATACTATGTTTCTGCTTATTAAAAGCAACTCGGACGTGTGGGATTTTAAAGGCCTTTCCGCCTCTGAGCCTGTCAACAAATACTGAAAACTCCGACAAAATTCTAAAAATTACTTGAATTACTTTCGGAACTCCAGGAACCAGTCCCGCTTGCCATGCAATGGTAAGTTGAACAGCTCCAGCGGATTTTGATGCGGAGGGCAACGTCGAAACGCAGCGCAAACTAAAAAAGAAATGAAACTGATACCCTCTCTTGTCCGCAGTTTTAAGCTGGCCAGCAGGCGCAGTTTATACAATGCACGGGTGCTACAGGCGGATAACATAGGCGACCAGCAGCGAAGTCCGGATCTGGAGGCGGCACGCCAAAATGCCCAGATAGTGGTCGTCGGCGCAGGACTCGCCGGTCTCTCGGCTGCCCAGCACCTCTTGTCGCACGGGTTCCGACGCACCGTCATCCTGGAGGCTACAGATCGTTATGGCGGCAGGATTAATACCCAGCGCTTTGGTGACACCTATTGTGAACTAGGCGCCAAGTGGGTAAAGATCGATGGATCGCAGGACTCGATGTATGAACTGCTGCGCAACACGGTGGGTTTGGGCAAGCAGATAAAGCAGCCGGATCGGGCCACCTATCTGCAGGATGGAAGCCACATCAATCCAGCCATGGTCGAGCTCATCGACACCCTATTCCGGCAGCTTTGCAGAGGCTTCAAGGTATCCGAACGAGTGAAAAAGGGTGGTGACCTGCACTCGCTGGACAATGTAATGAACTACTTTAGAACAGAAAGCGATCGCATCATTGGCGCCTCCTTCCAGCAGCCAAAGGATCAGCTGGCGGCACGCGAGATCTTCCAGTCGCTGTTCAAGGAGTTCGGCAGCATACTGGGATGCTGCCTGGAGTATGTCAACATCGAACACATAACCAAGTGCCCAGTGCAGCAGGAACAGCGCCCGCTATATGTACCCACTGGTCTTGATAATGTAGTGGATGATCTCATTCAGAAAATGGATAAAGCGCAACTGCAGACCGGAAAGCCTGTGGGCCAGATTCAGTGGACACCAGCGCCAAAGAAAAGTGTGGGTTGCCTGGATGGCAGTCTTTATAGCGCCGATCACATAATATGTACCCTGCCGCTGGGTGTGCTCAAAAGCTTTGCGGGCGTTCTGTTTCGACCCACGCTGCCGCTGGACAAGATGCTGGCAATACGCAACCTCGGCTTTGGCAATCCCCTCAAGATATACCTCTCCTACAAGAAGCCCATTGGGCGCTGGCTAAAAGGAAGCGTGCGGCCACTGGGAACGCTGCTAAGTCCCTCAGCGAAGCAGCAAATCGAACGCAACTGGACGCAGCAGGTTGTGCAGATCAGCCAGGTGCCCAGCAGTCAGCATGTGCTGGAGGTGCATGTGGGTGGCGGCTACTACGAGGAGATCGAGAAGCTGCCCGATGACGAGCTGTTGGAGCAGATAACCGGTCTGCTGAGGCGCTGCGTAAGCAATCACCTGGTGCCGTACCCACAGGAAATACTGCGCTCCAACTGGAGCACCTCGGCGTGCTACCTTGGCGGACGTCCTTACTTCTCCACCAGCAGCAGCGCCCGTGATGTCCAGCGACTGGCCGCTCCGCTGGGCGAGAAGTCGCCGGGTCTTCTCTTCGCCGGAGATGCAACCTCGCTCAAAGGCTTTGGAACTATTGATGCCGCCAGGTCCAGTGGCATCCGAGAAGCCCAACGCATTATTGACTTCTATTTTAAGAGCATGCACAGCGGTTAACTGCAATAGGAATTCCGAACTGGCTGCTAAATTGTACAGTTTATTCCACGGATGCTCTCTAGTCAAAATTTATAGTTAAAATTTGTTCGTACTGGTAAGCAGAATACATTTGTTTTAATTAGGCGTATAACGTTAACAATAAATCGATAACAACATCAATGATACAATGATAGGACAAAATATGTAAATCTAATGTAGCGATGGAGGATCCATCTTTTGTTGCGATGTAAATTCCCTAAACATGTCGCAAATGGAAAATGTAAGGTCTGCTCCGGTTTTTAAGTCATATAATGCATTATTATTATCATACTGGTCCATTTTGTAACATATAGAAACAGGAAAAGCTACCTATATTCATTTGTAAATTAAACGCGGAACAGACCTGCACAACCACTTTACTGCTCCTGCTCCATCTCGTCGGCAGCGGCACTGACCTCCTTCCACGAGTACTCCATGTCCTCGGACTGGGTGAATCGCGAGCATATGGCCATGCGCAGGAAGTACACGTCCTTGATCTTGGCAGGCACCAAGTGGATGTGGCCGCGTCCATTGATTCGCTTGAGAAGAGCTTCGTTCCGCTCGTTGCTGCCCTTCAGACGGAAGCAGACCAAACCCATGTTAATCTCAGCGGCCAGTTCGAATCTGGAATCCGCCACGCAGAGATCCCCGAACAGTTTGGCAAAATTGCAGTGTCTGCGGATGTGGGCTTGGAGATTCTCGACTCCGTACAGCCGGAGGACGAACCAGAGCTTCAAAGCCCGGAATCGCCGACCAAGTGGGATTTGCCAGTGGCGATAGTCCGGAGCGGATCCCTGCATATCGTGCTTCAGGTAAAGAGGGTCCACATTGAAGGCGTTGACCACCCAACTGGGATCCTTCAGCCACATGGCCGAGCAGTCGAAGTTCACCAGCATCCATTTGTGTGGGTTGAAATTGAAGGAGTCTGCTGACTCAATGCCCTTCATCAGGTGGCGATACTCGGGGCAAATGAAAGCGGATCCGGCATAAGCAGCGTCCACATGGATCCACACATTGTGCTTGTTTCCCACTGGTCCACACTCATCCAAGTAATCGAAGGCGCAGGAGTTGGTGGTGCCCAGGGTGACCACCGCATAGAAGGGAATCAAACCCTCGGCCAGATCCTGTTCGATGGCCTTTTCCAGGGCAGCACCACGCATTCTGTGATTCTCGGACTGCACAGAACGGAGCTTCACTCCTCCCAAGAGGCCAGCACGCTCCACGGAGGAGTGGGCCTGGTCGGAGCAGTAGCCCACCAGCTTGCCCAGGATGGTGTGCTCATCCCACTCCGGATGCAGCTCCTTCACCTCCTTCACCTTCTTGGCCTTGGCTCCCAGCAGAGCCACCAATGTGGACTCACTGGCCGTTCCCTGGATGACGCCGCCTCCCTTGCCGCCCGAACACGCCAGGAATTCCGCCGGCAGCTCCAGCATCTTGCCCAGCCAGTCCATCATGACCACCTCGAGTTCCGTGCAAGCGGGACTGGCGATCCACGTGAATCCGATGCAGGCAATCGCACCACTCAGCATGTCCGCCACGATCGCTGGATACGAGTTGGCCGTGGGGAAGTAGGCATGGAACTTGGGACTGTGCCAGTGGGTCACTCCCGGCATGATGACGCGCTCTATGTCCTGCATCACATCCTGCCACTTCTCCGGCTTCTCGGGCGCCGCATCCGGAATCAGGGGCTTCAGGTACCCGGGCTTCACTTCCGGCAGAACGCGCCTGTAATTGGAATAATTGCGTTAGCTTCTGATTGCATTGGGCGCCCATTCAGGAGGAGCTTCTTGCTAATTGGCTGCGAAACTCAGTTAGCCCACAAAGCCATCAGGAGTGGGGTAGGAGGATACCCAACCATCCCCACTTGTTGCCGTGGCACGAAAATCAATAGCAATATGTAGCAAAGTGCTTTGGGAAAAGGATAAAAGGGGCAAAGCTGATAATGATGACAGGATTTGCTGTTCCTTCAATTAAGAGGATGAACTGAGAAAAGTAGACGATTGAAAAGAAAATGGTTCACTTATATAAAACAAAAGAACTCGCAGTGAAAAGATGGGATGATTATTAAAACTTAATGTCGAAGGGACTTTAATAAAGTAAATGCATTACATTTGCTCTAGTTCAAATTGACTTTCAATTAACCAGTCAAACAACCGCAGCAGGTGTCGAAATCGTTTACTCCGCCGACTGTGATTTTCAAGGTAGTGGAATCGAGACCGTTAGAATTGGCCAAGAATAGTGAAATACCTGAGTTGCTTTTGGCCAAGACGCGTTTGTGCTGCAATTACGTCTACGTGAAAACCGACCTTGACACGCCAACTTCGAAAAGCTTTTAATGGCGCAATAATTAATTAGTTTTAGGCCCAAGAGCAATGAAAGTACTTGGCCCTCGAGTTGGGAAGGTCGCCGCAAGTCTCTAAACAAAAGTACAAGTATATTTAACAATGGAAAGGTCCGATCGGCGCGACTTTCCCGTGACTAATGCTCAAACGTGTGCGAAATGTCATTCACTTGGGCGGCATCGAGCAGAACGAACTTTCAATTCGAACGCAAAATGCTGAGGTCAAGCGACAGATTGTGATTCCATATAAATAAATTTTTGATACGTTCGATACGTCGCTTAATTAAGTTTAATTCAAGCTAATTGAGTAGGACGCCAGTTGCTCACCTTTCGCGTATGTTCTCCAGGTATTCGGCTATAAAGTCCACCATTGTTTTGGCAAAATCCTTGAACTCCGGCGCCTCCATGTCGATCTTAATGTGGGTTCAGAAATATTTAGTTAGTATACACATGCCTAATTGTTGGCTAATTGCTTCAAGCCAGCAGACATACCGAAACCTTGGGGTCCAGCTTATCTTCCAAAATGTTAGCTTTACCATTACCATCACTCTGATTTGGTGGGTTAGTGTTACGAATGGGTATGTGGCTCATTTTCAGAGTGATTGACTTTTTGCAATGATATGAACTCGAATGGCGCTAATATAGACTAATACGAAAGAACGTGCGATTATTAATGAAAGTGTTATTAATAAAAGTGGGTATTTTAAGATCAGTGCAGTGCTTATCAGTGCAGTTTGCGCAGTTCAAACATAAATAGCTGCAAACGCAAATGAACGACATTGATCACTAAGTACATGGTGGGAACAATAATGAAAATGATAACAATGTTATTAATATTTTTAAGCGTTTTCCGTTTGAGTTCGTTGCCTAAGTATAGACTGTGAATTAGTATGGTAATTAGAATGTTTAATGCATTCTTGCATTAATTAAGACTACTTTTTTTTTCTCAATTCAATTTTTAACAACGTAAACAGGTTGGCATTGAGACGGCGACTTGTTGCCAGCAAATAAAGCACTTCAAATCTTATTTTAATAGATACACAAAACATGCATATACCATAAACCAAAAGCCAAAAAAGCTTAAGCACTAAAGAATTCGGGCCCGAACTATGAAATTAAGCCGAAGCAAGGCTAGATGCCCAGTTTTAGATACACATTACGTATACGCAGCGTTAGCCCGAAATGAACTTTTTGCATGCACATGCACTCATTATGTTGGCCGAGCACTCGAGGCTTTTGAGCAGCCACACTTTCGTCACTCGTCACTCACCGTGCACTTTAGTTAACTGCTTTTAATTATTTGCACTTGTCGTCAAGCCTTACTTCCGCTCCGAACTAAATCTTTGCTCCAAGTTCAGTTTGCCCTCTTGTTTGTTGCAGCTAATATTTATTTGCTGTTCTGTGAGTTGATTTCTGTGCTGAATTGCTGTGCGCTCGGCGTTCTCCTCTTAACTGAGCGCTGCTCGCTGTTGGCCATGGCTTTTAAAGCCCGCCCAGCAGCGCTGCCAATTCCGCAGGACCGGTTCAATCTCATCTCAGTCGGCGGTATGTAAAAATACATTCTCCACCCGTTTGATTTGTGCACGTTCTGCACGGTTAGTTTGTTCCTTACTTTTTCGAAACATGCATTAATTGCGGGCTGAATCAGTAACTGGATATCCGCGGGATTTTTCGGCTTATTTTTCCAGTTATTACATCTCAGGAATCTTAAGATTTAAGCCTAGCTATATTAAAGTATTTTAAAATATTGAAATTTCTTGTTTACATGTATAATATTACATCGCAAAGACCAAAACCACCTAGTGAATCAGTTTGAATTCTGCTCACGTGCTTCCCAACGCGAATTTAAGAAAAGAGCGCGATCTCGTCAGGAATCCCCCATCATGAGTCACTCGTAACAGGGTTTTTGTCGGGCTCCCCAAAGAAAAAATCACGCAAAAAAGGCAAACAAAGTCAAATTCATAGAAACGCAAAAATTGATTAAGCTGCGAATGGCACGCTTTACGCGCATCTTGAAAACCGGTTATTAGAGCTCCACATATGACGTGCTTTCTGAACCGCCCATGGCTTTGTGACGTCAAATAATCCGATGCTCTCACTCACTTTCGCATTGCGCTAGGGGAAGTGGGCTAGGTTGAGCCTTCTGAGCGGGCAGTTCCTTGTACACTGAGAGAAATACAAGACCACCTCGGCCTGACGAAGATTATAGGGTCGGAAACGCTTTGTTCTACTGGTTACTTACTGGAACATAATAATACATAAATGCTGGAATGCCCATTTCAAAAATACTCTAATTTCAGAATGTTTTTTCTTAAATCTGTAACTGGTAGAAATTCTACAAGACCGCTGAAACCATATATGCATATACAAATTATTTCGACAAATTTTGAATTGAAGCAACAAGACATTTTTTGCGGTGTAGGGTGTAGGATGAGTTTCCTGCGGGTGGGCCAACTGTTGCTGAGTGCGAGCGAAGTGCGTGTGCCTGACATTTCAACGAAGCCACTTTGGCAAATCACTTGGCTGAATCAACAGATTTATACGCCATTCCGACGGCTCTGCTTTCGATTTAATGTGGTGGGTGCTCCACCCAGCCACCCAGCCACCCAGCCACCCAACCACCCAACCACCCAACCACCCAGATAATACTGCTTTACGGGTGGCTGGAGCTCGGGTCGATTGGGGCGAAGAGTAGAATACTACAAATTGATTTATGACCGTCTTGAGTTGCGAATGAATAGGAAAGTATTGCCGTTTATGGGGGTCGAGTGGCGCCTTTGAGAGGGGATTGCATAAACAGGCATAGGAGGTGAACAAGGGCCGAGATAAGCGAGCGTGTATTTAGGGAAAATCAAATCGCAGAGCTCCAATAGGGCGCGTATTTAGTATACAGATGATATGATATGAGCAATTGATTGGATTCGTTTTAAGATTGCTCTGTAGGTATTCACATTTCAGAAAGAAACATTCATATGACCAAATCATTTTTTACCATCCCTTGCATAACCATCACACTCAATTGAAAAGCGCACTCAAATAAGGATTATCATTTATTGTTTGTTCACATAATGAAATTTTCTTATGGTCTGTGTTTCTTTGAATTACTGGAGTTCTTTTAGCCAGTTGCCGATCTTAACGACCAATTCAGCAGGACGCGCACGCGAACGACCCAAACGGAAACAACAAAAGTTGAGCCGCATGCGGAGCGCACACTGCGACCGGATTTCGAACCCGATCGGGAAGATAATGGAAAAACCGATTACATGAGACAAATTTTGGTTGTTTCGCTTAGTATTCTCCAGTCAGTCGGGCGAACGCTTTAGAGTAGTGCATATTTCAGCAGAAACAAAATCGAAAAGTACTTAGTAAATGCTATAGGTAGTTACAACTTAACGGAACTAGATGCACCCAGCTACTGCGCGATGGTGGATGGCAGATTGAGCAGCGTGCTCTGTCCGCTGGGCAAGTAGGCGACTCCGCGGGACCGGGATAGCTGGTAGGCGATATCCTCCGCGGCTTCAATACGTCGCAGCTCCACCAGACCGTCTCCGGCCTCGCCGAAAGACTTGGCCAACAGCCCAGCGGCTTCGGCATCACCCTCCGCCGAAATGATGGAGGCCAGCTTCTGCTGCTCGGCCTTCTCCACCACGAAACGGGCCTTCTCCGCCTCCTGCTGGGCAACCTGCTTCATCTCGACGGCCAGCGTGAACTCCCGACCGAAGGTCAAGTGCGTCAGCGAGATGTCGTCTAGAATGAAGCCGAACTGCTTGGCACGGACAGTCAGTTCCTGGGAAACGCGCTGCGACACCATCTGCAAAGAGGTAAGTACGGTAAGTTGTGTCTTTTTATACTAAACAAAGGCATCTCCTGAGTTGTGCTCACCTCACGCTGGGTGATCAGCTCGCCGGCGTCGAACTGGGCGACCACGGCCTTCAGCACCTCAGGGGCGATGGAGGGCAGAACACGCTCGTCGTAGTCCTGGCCGAGAATGGTATAGATCTTGGGCAGCTGGTCGGGAATGGGACGATATAGGATGCGGAGCGTGATGTTGACATTCTGCAGATCCTTGCTGCCCGTGATCACAGGAACGTTGCGGGGCTGGGACCGGATGTCGAAGATGATGGGCCGCTGCACCCATGGGATGAAGAAGTGGGTGCCCTCGCCGACCACGTTCTCCTTGATGCCGGTGAAGCGATCGAAGATGACCGCCCGATGGCCGCCCTCCACATTATATAATGCCGAATTGACAACGCCACCCAATACGGCCACTCCGAGGCCCATTTGGCCAATGCGATTGAAGAACTGAGCAGCCATTATCCTTTGGAATAAAAAAAACCGAATATATTTAGTTACTGTTCTATAAACTATATATGTAAATAGAAAGCCCACTGGACTTGGAAATTTCATCAGTTTTTAGGTTAGAACGTCATGGTTAGAGACAATGTGCTGTTTCAGTGGTTTAATACCCAATTCTGTGGCTCTTCCAACGCAGTTAGCTCGGACCGCTCATAGACTTACTTGTTTATGGTTTTTGTTTGCAATTAGATCAAATTATTGTGCAATTTTGCCCTTTGAAATGCAAAACACGAAATCCAACCGCACGGCCGTTATCGATAATACAGTTGTCGGTGGACCGGCACATATCGATACTTAGCATTAACATTAGCAAGTCAAAGTATCGTATTCGATTGTTAGGTTTTAACATTAACATTAGCAAGTCAAAGTATCGTATTCGATTGTTAGGTTTTAAATGTGAAAATAACATGTCGCCACCACTGTTTCTAAAAATTATCGATAAATTGGTGAACTTGGAGCCAGATTTAAAAAGAAGATAATGATCAACCAGCCCAGTTTACAACAAGAAACTAACAATTAACAATAAAAGATTATTTTTAATTCGAAACTAAAAACCCCCCAAAATTATTGCGCCATTTCAGCACGCCCGGCGACCTTTGGCATCTTTTTGTTCGTAGAATCCTCCAGCTCCTTGGCCTTGTAGTAGTGCGGGGCCACCTCCAGCAACCACTTGCTCTCGATTTCGATAACCTGACGCATGTACTCCTTGGAGGTGAACACCAGCTCGTGATAGAGCACCCACCGCGGCAGCTCCTCAAAGAGTGAGGAGTTCGGGTGTATCATCACTGTCTGATTGTGCTTGATGGTCTTGTAGTGACCTCCCTTGGAGAGTCGCGCCACATGGTAGAAGTATCCGGCGGTGGCTGCCTTGCGCACATTTACAGTCTCCGGCAGGCAGCTGACCATGTCGATTTCGACACGCTGCATCAGTCCCACCAGCTGCTCTCTCACGTCTCGAGCACGCTTCATCGATCTGTACTGGATGAAGTTCTCATAGCACCACTGGGTGCTGTAGTCCGTCTCCGCCCATTGATTGTAAACCTGCAGGAGGCTCAGGTGGTCGCCGTGCATGTGATTGAAGTTTTTTCGGGCAGTGTCCGCGTGAATGATTTTGTCCTTGGGCCTGTAGAAAATGGCGCTGTTCACGGACAGCATGGCTGCAATGGTCACCATCTCCTCGGAGCATTTATATCTAAAACAATGTAGGGGTATGAAATATATTACACTTCTTATTTGTTGGATTCACTACATACTTTTCGCTTGCCAGCAGCATCTTGCCCATCATGGGATCCACTGGAAACTCGGCCATACGGCGACCCAGCTTGGTTAACTCTCCATGGTGGTTTAGTGCACCCAGGGCATACAGCTGTTCCAAAGCCAATACCAGTGTCTCGTGCGGCGGAGGGTCCAGGAAGTCAAAGTGTATCAGATCATTAATGCCCAGAGCCTTGAGCATGAGCACCGCATTGCCAAGATTAATACGCTGTATCTCCGGAACGGTATTGTCCTCCAGTTCGTGCTTGTATGCCCACGCCGTGTACAGACGAAAGCACTTTCCTGGAGCGGTTCGTCCTGCTCTGCCCGCTCGCTGATTTGCGGAAGCCTTGGAAATGGGCACCACCATAAGTGACTCCATGCCAGTACGGGAATTGAAATTGTTCTGCTTGGCAAACCCAGGATCAATCACATATATAATGTTGTCGATGGTTAGCGAGGTCTCTGCTATATTGGTTGCCAGGATAACTTTGCGGGCATTCGGTGGCGTGGGCTCGAAGATTTTGGCCTGCATATCACTCGGGAGATTCGCATAGACGGGTATAACAATCAGCTCACGTATTTTAGAGCCAAGCCGCTTTACGCGATCCTGCAGAACCTCCTGGCAAGTCTCGATCTCATCCTGACCCGTGAGGAATACTAGAATATCGCCTAAGGGTTGAGTGGCATGAATCTGCAAAACTGAAACGCAACACGCATCAATGTAGTCTGCTTCAGGAGCCTTCGTGTAAAAGATATCCACTGGATAGCGGCGACCGGGTATCCTAAAGATGGGTGCATCATCGAAGAAAGCAGAGAACTTCTCCGCATCCAGAGTGGCACTGGAAATAAGGAGCTTCAACTCCGGCCTGAAACGAGCAATATCCTTGACCAGGCCAAACAAAATGTCCGTGTGCAGTGTCCGCTCGTGAGCCTCATCGATAATCATCACACTGTAGGAGGCCAAGTCAGGTTCCGACAGGAACTCTCGATGCAGGGTGCCATCAGTCATGTACTTGAGAATGGTGCGGTCTGAGGTGCAGTCCTCAAAACGGATGCTGTAGCCCACCTCGTTGCCCAGTTTCACGCCCATTTCCTCGGCCACACGTGCAGCCACCGACATGGCGGCCACACGACGTGGTTGCGTGCATCCGATCATCTTCTTATCCTTGGTGAAACCAGCATCCACAAGGTACTGCGGCACCTGTGTAGTTTTGCCCGATCCCGTTTCACCTTCGATGATGAGCACTTGATGTTCCTTTACAGCAGCAATGAGATCCTCCTTGAAAGGATAAACAGGCAGGGATCTTCTGGTCTCGTCCAACGTCAAGCGTTTCCGTTCCTTCTCCGAGAGTTCTGGCTGTCGGCTGGATGATTTGTCCCGACTTCCGTCCAGGGTTAGCGCTTGGATGAAATCGATCTGATCGTCAAGGAGCAGCTCATACTCTTCCGCCGCCTTGGCATCTTTGGCACCGAAATGGAAACGCGCCGAGGCCAATTGTTCAGCCTCCCATTTCTTCTGCTCCGAGTTAGGTTGCTTCTCAAAGTCATCCACCTCTACGTACTCAGCTTAAGTAGGATAATAGCTTATTAGTATTTATCCAGCACCAACGGACATAGTCTACATACATCGCTCTCCCTTTTTCAGGTCCTGTGGCATATTATAGCGCTGTACGCGCTCTAGTTCCCGCGCCTTTTCGTGCTCCTTGGCGATGTTCAGCAGTTGCTTCTTGTATTGGCGCTCCTCCTTCTCCCGTTTGGTCAGGCTGAAAGCAAACCACGATTATTTGGATACATATGTGGGTAAGAATAAGCTTTGATCGTACACGCTCTCATCAAAGAGGTATTCATCGTCCAGGATGTCCGCCTCCAGCTCGGCCACCTTGTCATCCTTGCGCTTCTCCAGGTACTGGCGACGCGACTGAAGACGCAGGTGAGGTACTATCTTATCCCGATCCTCGTGCTCCAGCTTCAGCCGCTTGGTGGCCTCTTCGATGGCCCTGCGTCCGCCGGTGGAATCAACCACATTGCGCGTCCGATCGTCATCCCGCTTCTTGAGCCGGCTGGCGAACTCGTCGCGCTCCTGCAGGTCCTTTAGGCGAGATTCTTCCTCACTGTCCGGCTCCTCGGCGCTGCTGCTGCTGCTGGCCGTGCGTTTTCTGTTTTTACCAGACATTTTACAAAATTTCGCCCATAAACAAACCGGCTGGCGATAGGTAATTCGATAACTTACAGTGCTGCCAAGCTAGCTGGGAATCTAGGTTTCTTCAGCAAGGGGTAAAACACAAAAAAAAAATAATTCCATTATTTATATCTATAATTTTGTTATTATAAAATATGTTTATTCGATTTTATAAAATAGGCTGAATGGTGATGTAGTTTGAAAGAGTTTGGTACATTTTCATGGCACTTAAAATTGCCTTAGCTTCTTTTGCTGTTTGAATTATTGCGCAAATCTATTAGCAGTGCGCATCACTGTTCCCCCAACAGCTGTTTAACGCGTATAACTCACCTCAGTTTCGGACCATGTCGCGCCAATTGAGTTTTAATCCGCAGAAGGAATATGAGTTGATCGAGTACCCCGGCCGAGTGGTTAATCCTGATCGGATGATAGCCACTCTAGGCGGCATCATCAATGTCTCCAAGGTAAGTATTTAAACCTTGTTGGGGGCGGCTTGGCTGATATCTTATTCAATTCACAGGTTCTGGGCGACGAAGTGAAACGATTGGCATTGCACTTCCATCCGGAGAATCCCTACAACAAACCCACTTTTGGGGACTGCACGGATAAGACTGGCGTCCTGCTATCCATAACCGTGAGGCGCCACAAAAAGGACAAGCAACGGCCTCCGGAATATTTTGTACGGGTTTTGGGCCACTGCAGCAGGAGTTTCACCTTCGAAAGTGAGTTGATGCTATGAATTTAATATCCAAACTATTCTAATTTCGATTACACCTTAAGCGCTTTGTGATTTCCAATACTTACCCCTTTGGTCAACTCCCAAAAGTGACAATGCAAATGCTGCCCAGGAGCTCACCTTCGCTTTGGATCAGTTGAAACCCAGGGACACCACCGACTTGGACTTCTTTAAGTGAGTAACTTCTGCATAGTCTTGTTTTTAGACTAAGAAAATGCGCAGCTTATTGTTCTTTATTTTAGTCTTATGAGATAGTTTTTTAAAGGGTTCGCTGTATTTTTCCCACAGACGTCGCCACAGTCAGTTGCTGGCGCTGCCCGAATTGTTCACCCATGTGGACACAGTCTACGCGGGCACACATCGCATCGATCCCTCAGAAGACGGCCAACATGAGGTGCTGGGCGTGCAGTCCAAGTCCTCCTACGACAACCAGGGCGTGGTTTCGTTCAATATGGTGGACAGCTTTCCGACTCAGGCAGACTCCCAAAACCTTAAACGACTCAAGGTTAAGTACGTTTCGGATGAGCAGTTGGCTTTGGTCAAAAAGCTCTTCGATGACTGCCCAATTTGGACCCGAATCGCGCTGCAATATGAATCCGGGTTGACCAACGACAAGCTCAAGTGCATCACTCCTTCCCTGGCATTTTACTTTAGCAACGGTCCATGGCGAACTTTGTATGTACGCTTCGGCTACGATCCCCGCAAGGACTTCAATAGTCGCTACTACCAGACCTTTGACTTCCGACTGCGATTCAGCACTGGCCTCTCCGAATTTGTGTACGCCAAGAAGTTCGTAAAGCAACGAAGAGCGGCGAACGCTCCATTCGCGCCCATAGAGGATCGAGTGTCTGATTTGGTTCAAGACATTGACTATCCCTACTTTGATGAGCACAAGCTGCCGCGCTCCAGACAATGCATGCTGCGCTATTGCGACGTCCGAATGACAAGGATCCAAGAAATGCTGGAGAAGATCCCCACACCTCTTACCGGAGCTGTGTGCAATGAGCGCACGGGCTGGCTGCCGCCGGGATTTGATGCTCAAGTGCGACAGATTGTCTGCGCTTCCATTAGTGAACTTTTGCGCAATCATTACCGCAAGGAGAACCTTACAGCCGAGGTGGAAGCAGTTACCCAGGTCGACGAAGACGATGAAGACGAAGCCGAGGACGAGGAGACACAGGAAGAGGACATGGACCTGGATGAATCGCAAGCCATGAGCAACTCGGAGCAATACGTAGACAATGATATCGAGCAACTCTTCGATAATATCACAAGCTGAGTGAGGACGCCGACTGAAATGATTATTATTTATAGCATAGCATATATTATTTTTACTCAAAATAAAAACCGAGCTCAATTTCTTTAATATACTATTATAAAGTAAAGCAAAGTTGTTTAGTTTACTCAATTGAATATAGCGAAGGTGCAGCCTTTATTCATTAATAATTAAGCAGATAAGTGTAATAAATTTCATTCTCAATAGCAGAAGCTAGAATTGTTGGTTGCAAGAAGTGCTTTGACTGCTGTAAATGCTGGCTGAAGGAATATCCTCTTCTCCACAGCCTAGGGCCTACATCTGTCGAGGAATCGAGGATACAGGCACACCTCGCGGATGTGGTAGCGGTTGAGCAGCCAACAAAGGAATCGCTCCAGACCCAAACCATAGCCACCATGTGGCATGGTTCCATAGATGCGCTGGTCCGTGTACCAGTAGTAGGGCTTCGGATCAATTCCTTCGCGGGCATAGCCCTTGAGCAGCTCCTCGCTGTCGTAGATCCTCATCGATCCACCCACAATCTCGCCGACATTTGGCAGCAGAACGTCCACACTCTCGGTCAGGCGCTGATCCTCCTTGCAGCGCTGCATGTAGAAGGACTTGATTTCCGCCGGGAAACGGCACAGCATAATGGGTTCGTTGATGGTATCGGTCATCTTGCGCTCAGGAGCCTCGGGAATATCCTCGCCAAACTCATAGAAGGTGCCATCGTCCTTGGTCACGTTGTTCTCCTTCAGCCACTTGATGGCATCCTCGTAGTTCATGCGACGGAATGGCTTCTGAGGAGGTTTGAAGTCAGGGTTAAGCTCCTTGACCAAATAGCCCCAGGGAGACTTTAGAACACGATCCACCACGTCGCAGACCAGATCCTCCAAGCGGTCAAGTAGATCATCAAACGTAAGGAACGCACACTCGGCTTCCACGTGCGAGTATTCAGCCAAATGCCGCCGCGTACGACTCTGTTCCGCACGATAGCTCTGGGAAATGGTAAAGACATCGCCCAAAGCCGGCAGGCAGGTCTCCAGGTATAACTGCGAGCTCTGCGTCAGGTAGGCCTCCTCGCCAAAGTACTTAAGCTTGAAGAGCGTTGAGCCCCCTTCGACCTGGGTCTGTACCAAAGTAGGGGGCGTCACCTCGTTATAGCCACGTGCCTCGTAGTGGGCACGGAATGCTTGCGTCACAACGGATCGCATCTTGAGCACTTTCGAGGTGTTCTCGCCACGTATCATGATATGCCGGTTATCGAGCTGCACGTCCGGTTGCGCTTCCTCGTTGAGAATGGCATCGGCACCGCCGGGTGGAGCCAGACCAATTAACTCCCAGTAGTCCACGTTCAGTTCATGCCCTCCTGGGGCAGTCTTTCCTTCTGGAACTAGTTTCAGGGTACCAAACAGGACTACAGAGCTCTCCGTGCTGAGGGTGAGCGCATCGTAGGTCTGGCAGAGCTGGTCGTTTAGCACGCACTGCAGGAAACCGGTGCCGTCGCGAAGTGTGATGAAGATCAGTGACTTTCCCTGACGACGCAGACGATGCACCCAACCGTAGACCTTGACACGCGAGTCGCGGTTGGCGGTGCCCTCAAAGATTCGTATTTTGCGGGCCAACGGCAGGCTGGGATCCTCCGATATCTTTACCTTCCGGGCATCCTCCAGATTCTGCTGGCGCTTCTCCGCATCCTCCGCCTCTCGTTGCTGCTTCTCGGCATTCTTGTGCGACTCCCTGACAAACAGTTTCTGAATTTTCTTTAGTTGGGACTTGGCAGCCGGCTCGAAGGGCTCCGCTGCATTCGGATCCTTGCTGTCCACGTAAATCGTGGGAAAGGGCTCCTTGCCCGCATGACGCATCGCCTGCAGGATGGTCTTAAAGGGCTTGGACTCACTGCCTTCGCCGGACTCATCACTGCCCTTCTTTTCCGAAGTAAAGATAGCACCTACACATGGTCGTACATATAAATATTGCACATTATACTTCTGGCTCGCTGGCAACGTGGACAATTTCTATCAATTAAAGGCATACTTACCCAAGGTCAAATCAGCTAACTGGTCGGCTGGCATCTTGTTCGCTTCGTGACTAAGATTTGACTTACTAATTGTACGCACAAAATTGCATCAGCTGCAAGTCGACAGCTTTGACGAAACGATTGCCTGTCGCCGGAAACTCGATAGACAGAATGAAAAGCAAGTGCTGGAAAACGCCGATTGCCAATTGGATGCTGAAAGCTACAAATATTTTATTTTTATTTTATTTTTTTTTTCTGGCGGGAAGCTTTGTTTTTAGTCTTTACTTTAAGGATTTTTATAAAAATCTGTATGTTTGTATTCACTTGCCCTTAGAATTCAAATCGATGCTACCTAACAAATAGATGGTATTATTCAACAATTTCCCATTATTCCAGTATTCAATGGAAATTTTGTTTCGAAGAACACTAGTCTCCCGTCTCCCGACAAGTGTTGTCACTTTTAAGCCAAACCTGTCGGATATTCGGTTCCATATGAAGATAATTAGCACCAAAGTTCGGCGACATGATGTTTTTTAAAACACTAACTTTTAAGATTTGTAATAAATACTGATACTGGATTTCTAAGCTAGTCTATAAAAGGGTTATGAAATTTGAAGATTATTAGACTTCTTTATTTTTTAGCTATCCGATTTTTTCAACTACCTTAAAAATAGCTGAATCTAGCTATAAAATATCTGCTCCCCTGCGAGCTCTTATTTATTATCGATAACTTTAAGTGCAGTCTGACCTTCGTGAGAAAACGTAAACAATTTGAGAAAATATAAAATGCCCTCGGAAAACAGGTGATTGCAGTATAAATACGTGCCAAACTAATTCACTAACTAAAGCTACTATCGCCTCTTAGCAGAATCAAAATCCTGCCCAAGGCGGTGGTTTGCGAGGAGAGCAACCTGCGCGGTGACATCACCTTCTCATCGGGTTGTGTGGTTCATCCGAGTGCCACCGTTATCGCCGATGCAGGACCCATAATAATTGGAGAGAACTGCATCATTGAGGAATACGCCACAATAGCCCACCGCTTGGAGCCGGGTGCCGTATGGGATGTCAACAATATTCTAAGCATTGGCACCCACAATGTCTTTGAAGTCGGATGCCAAGTGGAGGCTGCCAGGATAGGTGATAAGAACGTCTTCGAGAGCAAGTGTTTTGTGGGCCGCGCAGTTACTATTTCCAGTGGTTGTGTGGTGGGCGCAGGAATCCGGATACATACCAGTCAACTTCTGCCCGAAAACACCATTGTTTATGGAGAACAGGGCCTGCAACGTGAGGCCATCGACAAGCAGGGATCGCAGACCCTGCAAATCGACTTCTTGCGCAAAGTCCTGCCTAACTATCATCATCTCCGGAAGCCCAACTACGATCCCAAAAAGGCGCGCAGCGTGGTGTAGTCTGTAGTGTTATTTATATATATATAATCCGTCATGTATTATCCACTTTCACGGCATTAAAGTCTGCCATCTCCTTTTCGAACGTAACGATTGTATGATCACACAGACCCTCCAGGTCCTCCAGTCCCCGTTTGAGTATATCTATGGCTCTGTCTCGATGGGATTGGATGCGAAAGTGGAGCTTCTGTTCTGTGGGATGCGGGATGGTATAGCCACAGAAATCCACCTCCGGGTAGCGGGCTATGATCGTTTTCAATGCATTTCCCAACGTGTGGCCCTCGTTGGTGAACACAAAAGTCCGAGATCCTTCGCCGTTCTTCTCATCACCAGCCAGCTGGAAAAAGTAATTAAGAATTAATTACCAATTTTAAAGCCACATTGAGCCACATATTTAGTTCCTTGTCTACCTCTGCCAATGCTCCCATTTTCAGTTGGTTCAAATACTTTTGCGTTTGTTTACAAAAAACGTGCAAGACACATGCCTCGGCAATCGATTGTGAAGTCATCGATGCTCATCGATTGAAGTAGCTAAAAATGGCTAGTTCCAATTGGAAGCAAAGTAGCTAAAAGGCAGGGATGGTTTATCCCAATTGAAATTAAAGTATTTCTTAAGCAAATTTACGCAACATTACTGTAAATAAAAGAAATAATAAATTCATAATAAATGTTCCGATTATGTATTTATATATTTGTATTTGATTATATCTGCTGAAACATTCATATTTTTTGCTTGTGGAAAAAAAAACAATTACTTCTAAATTGAAAGTAATGCATAGCTGCCGACCAGGTGTCATCGATATATCGATAACGTCGTCGAAGTTTCCGCCAGCTCCAGTTCTAGACGCGTTCTGACACGGACGCGGTTTTCAACCAGAGCATTGAATTGTGTGTGTTGTTTGTTAATTCGCTTCGTTCTGTGGCCAATTTTATTGGGCCAGCTGCGAAATCAGTTTTGTGCGGTGTCGGCTAAAAAAGAAAAGAAAAAGAGTCGTAAACAGCCGCATTAGCATAATTGCAAGCCGCCTTCTGCATACGTGTGTGTGTGTGGTGGTTTGTTTGAAAGCATCAGCAGAAAAGGCGGCAAAGAAAGAAGCAGAGAGGCGAAGCGGAGCCGAGAAAACAAAAACAAAAAATTGCAACGGCAAACATAATTATTTCGCAATGCATTCAACGTGAAGTTGCTCCAAAAACACCGACACTCGGCCAAAAACGCATACAACGACGAATCGGCACTTCATTTTACATACTTTTTTCACGTTTCCATCAGGAATTGACTGCAATACAGGTTTGTTTAATGTACACCATGTGCTTACTAATAATATCGCATACAAAAATAAGCGTTATTGAAAAGCTCGAACTGTCATTTCAATTTTGTTGACGGCCACGCCCCCCGAAAATTATGCAAATTCATGCGCCCTTTATTTTTTGGACGCACACAGCTGCCAAAAGGCAGCTGCCTCTGCCGCTGTGCAGTCGACGCTGCTGCCCGCGAAGGCGGAAGTAATGGCTAAAAAATACCAGTTCAGAGGCTTTACTAAAGCTTTATCTTTATCGTTACTGTCCTCCTGTTCCGCTTTTCGTCTGTTATTGCCAATCATGTAGACTTTTATTCCCGAATAATTGGTAAATTTCCTAATTGGCACGTTGCATTCACGTTGGCAGCAGACATATTCAATTTAAATCCCTTATACATTTTTGAAAACATATTAATTAAATAAAAGACGATAAACCATTTTCTTTTAAAACCAACATTAAGTTAAGCGCCCTAAGATATACAGCAACTTATTGCAAAGATACCCAATAGCTCTTAGCCAATGCTGACTGTATTTTGTTTCCACTGGTTGCTATGCTCTCCTCCCTATACCCTCGCCATTCCTCTCTGCCTTCTTTTCGGCATCCTGCTAACTCCTTTTCACTCATTTGTTCGGTGGTAGCAGGCACACACACACATGTACACACATCTGTTGTGCCTTGGTGGTGACTAATGCGGCAGCATGTTCCGTTATCTCATGCGTTCCCCCTCCTCGCGCCCACGCGCCTCAACGCTTGTGTTGTAATAATCACTTTTTGTGTATGCATGTATGTGCGAGTCTGTCTCACGTTTCGTTTGGCGCCATGCGTTCCCCCCAATTTGCAGTTGTTGCAATTTAGTCTAGGCTGCGTTTCGCTTCCATTTCGTTTCCCCCATTATACTGGGCGCCCTTTTGGCTTGTTGTTTTTGTTTTTACATGGCCTGCAGTGTATGTATGTATATATGCATGTGTATTGAGAGCCGGCATTTTTCTGACTCTTGTGTGAGTGAGAACGAGGCAGCTGCTCTCTCCTGGCCGAAAAAAAGTCGTTTGCTCTCTCTCCTGGGCTAACTCTATTTTTTATGGTTTTCTTTTGAGTTTGCAATTATGTTGGCTTTGTAGTGGTTACAACAAAGAAATTGCATATACCCGCCACGATCGTCGCAAAAAGGGGGAGAAGAAGAAAATGAGAAGTGTGAAATGGTTCTGGGAATACGATCCAGAGGGTTCTCACTTGGCCCATGTAAATAAACACATGTATGTATGTATGCATGTACATATTTACATAGCAACACAACGATATATGGCCTGTATATAGGGAAAATAACTTCCCTAGCATTTACTTGCGAAACTGATTCGTAAACAATTCACTGACACGTGTGTAATACATATGTACATATGTATATATTTTTAACTTACAATAAACGCAAACGAGTCGAATCTGTAGAAGTCATCAACGGATAAAAAAAAAGGATACATACGGTAGACCATTTGAGGATTATATTATTTAAATATAAATAAAGCACAAAAGTATTTTTTGTGTATAGCTGCAGGTGAAAATAAAGGGCTGTAGAGGTGGGAGTCCGAAATTGTAAGCTCTCCCTAGAGTGGTATATCTTCCACCTTGTGCCATGAATATTGCAAATAATCCACTCGAAGTACAAAATACCTGTCAGGGTGTAGACACAGTGCTTTCAATTGATAGGGAACAGGTTATACATTTAGTTTTAAAGCAAACATTGTGTGTACACATAATAAGTGTAATATAATATTATGTGTGTACCTTTTACCTGTTCTTATCGTGACTTAATAGATGTTTTTAAGAATTGTGTTAAAATAATTTTGTCAAAATTATTAAAATTTAGTCGTATACAAATAAGCAAAAGTGTGTTTCTTCTTTTATTTAACTGCATTTTTAAACAATGTTTGCCTTCACATTCGACTGCCCACTGTGCCAGTAATTTCCAAGGATGCTGCAGACATCGAAAGCCATATGAAACGAAATAAAATAAAAAACACAGACAGTTTTGGGGCGAAAGGAAATGGAAGAAGTAGCTGAAGTGAACAAGGGGCAAAGGGGAGCTGGACTCAACAGCAGACAAGAAAGGTAAAGTGGCAATGGCACAAGACGAAGACGGAGAGCACGGCGCAGAGAAACGAGAACAAGGAACAGACGGAAACACGGACACGACGACGTGATATTCCAACATCCTGTGCAGCGAGTCACGAAGGAGGTGGGGAGCGCCATAGAGCCGGAGAGCACGGCAAAGCAAGGGGCGGAGGAGAGCAAAAACCTGTCATCTGCTGCATTCGATACGGGCCATGAATAGGGGGAGAGGGGGAATCGAGGAGGAGAGAGGGAGACAAAGACGCAAAAGGATGGAGCTGCAAGCATTTTTAGAATTCCCAAAATCAACATAAAAACATAATAAACGATGGTGGCCAGTCGAACTACACAACAGGAAAAAAGTTTAGAATATTAAGTCAGGATTTGCAAGGCCCAAAAGTGGAATTGAATATTTTTCCTCAATAGGTTCAAGTTTTTCGCCTTTGCTGTTAATGGCAAATGCAAAATAGCAGTGCATTCATTTCATAATTTATGATATAACACAGTTTACGTTATGTTAATAACAATAACAATGTAATCTTATGTATGTTAATATACGTACAATCATCAAGTTTTACATTGGAGTTTTATACGACAAAAACAATACATCCAGCATCATCATTTTTTCCTCTGTAAGAAGAGCCAGTCAAAAGGAAGCTGAGCTCAGTCCCTCCCCCCTCCCTCCTTCTTCTTTCTGTTTCTCTATGTGTGCGTGATCGCAGCCCAGACGCAGCAGCAGCGACGCCGGCAGAGAGACATAAAACAAACAAAAACCTCACATGCATTTTTCTCTGGTTTCGCCTTTGTTCGGGTTTCCTTGTTTTTAGCCTTCGAGAAGTCGGGTATCGAAATTTAGCCATATTTTTATGGGATATATTAACAAACTGTAGATCATTTAGTTGTTAGTAGTAGTGAATATTTCATATAATAATTTATGCATTACATGTACATATATATTTAATATAATTTAAAATCATAGTATTCATTTATTTTAAGCTGAACCCTGAAATATGGGAAAAATGTTTGTGATTGAGTGTCGTTATAGCACGATTGGATTGATTATTAAAGCCATGAGGATTATAAGTTGGAGCATGATGTAAGCTTAGAAAAGCGAGTCCTTCAACATGGGAACCTAAACCCTGGCATCCGCTGCTCCTAGGAATATTTAAGTCAGCGAGCTTCGGAGAGAGTGGCTGCTGACTTCCGGCCTTTAGTTTCAGGTGAATTGAAAGGGAAACGGCGGTGTAAACCCACCAGACATCCTTGTGGTTTTCGCAATTGAAATGCATGTTTTATTCGTGCATTATTTGCGCATTTTTTTACAGTACGCTCGAAGGGATTTGCATAATACGCCGTAGAGCGGCCGTAAAATGTGTCCGATGCCGTCTGTTGCCGTTGCCATCGCCCATATTGCGGATGGGTGTTCCAGTTGATGTTGTTCATGTTGTTCGGTGGTGGTTGCTGCTCGAGTCCTCGAAGGACTCGCATCGCATCCCCTGTGTGTGTGTCCTGTGCCTAGTTTCGTTTCATTTTCGTTTCACTTTTTCCCTTTTCGCCCTGCTGCTTGCCGCTTTTATTGTCGAACTTTACAGCTGCCGCTTTCATTTCATTTTACTTTATTTCACTTTTTTCGTTCTGCCCAACTTGCATTTTTCCCCCGGTTGTGGCTTATTTTTGGCAGGGTTGGTTTCCACTTATGTGTGGAACTTGCGACGGCGTGTCGTATGCTCCTGACTTTGATCCCTTTCCGGGGGGTGGGACCTCTGTCGTCTGGCCACCCACCCCTCGGCCGAAACATTAGGGAAAGTGTCTTGCAAATAAATAAATAGTCATGTCAGCCATATTATTAATGCCCGGGAAGAAAGGTTGGATGGAAGGTGGCTCAAGGTCTGCGTTCGCATGGGCGGGCGGATGGGTGGTGGGTGCTAATCAACCCTCCTGCGCTGACGGCGAGGAAGGGGGAACGCATCTTACTTCGAAACACAGGAACTCCCATTACAGTGACAACTAACAGTAACGAAACACCCAGTTAATACCAAATACTACTTAATTGTGGCGTTACAAATATTCGAAATAAAAATGTCATATGGATGGATATATTTCAAAGGAGTTGTAAGCTTTGCATAGATAATGTAAAATATGATGAATTGATATTTGTAGGTTGATATATTCCAAGGATGTTAAGAGTTAATGTGGCGTTGGCTTTAGAATTGGTATTTGGCTTGGGAGTCGTAAGTCGAATGAATCTAATATCAAGGGATAATCACCTTTAAAAATCAATCCAGAGCGGCGGGCGCTCACTGTACGCAATATATATGCGACTACGCATTGCTGTCTGTTCGCGTTGGGGTCAACAAACTTTTGGGCCAGCCCCCAGCATCAGTGCGTGTGTGTCTGGGTGTCTGTGTGCCTCGGTGTGTATCTGGTTGTGTGAGTGCGTGCGGGCGAGTGTTGGTGAGTGCGAAAAGTGAACGATTTTCCAGCAGAGCTCAAGCCAAAAACCCCTGCTGAAATCGGCGGACACTAGCACGTTCTACGCATTTTTGTGCATTGACCCCAGACAGACGGAAGACCGCCCCAGCCAAACCACCACCCCCATGCCACACCAACCACCCTTCCCCACCCCACAAGCGCACAAGCACACACACACGCTTTGCTCCCCTCACACGCACACACACGCACATCTGTTTGTTTGCGTAGTACAATGGCAACCCTCGCTGATTTGATTTTCATATGCTGAATGGAATTTGAGGGTGGAATGGATTCGGATTCAACGCCCTGCCGTCGTTGGCGAACACCTTTATCGGGAGTTTTATGAATTTTGTTGTATTATTTTTTACGATTCTATATATTAAAACGTGTGCGCTGCTATACACGGTAAGGAATTATTATAGGAAGCTTAGCCAAGCAAGTTATAATATATATTTCAAATAACATGAGATTTTAAGCGTAGGGTTACGTTAACTTTAATACCATTATTTCATTATTTTATTAACTTAGCATTTGGTAAATTAGAAAGTAACGCATTCTTTGTGTAATAAAATATACAATTCACAAAAGGAGGTATTGACAAAACTTGAGACCCCCAATTACTTCTTCTTTTTCTTGAGTTCGCTGCTGGATCTTCGATTACAAGTTTATGGCGGCGTAAAGTCAACAAGCACCTTTAATTGCACTCTCTGTAGAGAGCTCCGCCCGCAAGCTTTTGTTTTAGTGTTATTTTACCTTTGGGGAGTGGGGATATAAAATGATTTTATTGCCTCCGCCCCCGCGAGGTTATTCTGGGTGTGGTTCTTCTGTAGAGATTGATGGGATTTAGTTGAATGATTTGGGAGGACGACCGGTTCCTCAGTTGCTGTGGCCGTTCTGTCTTTGTTTTCCGCTTTTCATGCTGTCCGTGAAATTTTCTGAGCAACATTATTAAAGGTCATTTACTTTTGTCAACCATCAGGGGTAGTTTTCTCTCGGCTTTCAGGTTCGCTCAACTTCGGTCTCGGATTCCCACTGTCCTGCGTCCTGTGTCCTTACGTCCTCATGAATATGCGAAAATTTAACGCATGCAAATGGTGGAATTGTCCCAAGAAAACTGTCTTGTAAATGAATCTTTATGGGTCTTGTAAAGAGGGTTGTAAACGACAGGGCGAGGGGTGTCCGGAACCCCGGGTTCGTGGGAATTTTGTCAAAACTTTTGTTGGGAAATGGCTTTTGGGATGGGTTACGAAGATACGTTTCCGTTTTGCATGAACAGGTTGGCCTTTGTTATTAAGTTAGATGCCATTATCGTAATAGGTCTGCGGGGATCTAGTTTTTAGAGGCGGGTACAGATGAGGGGCATTATCTTAGCTACAATCTTTCAGGAGAATTTCGTCTCCTTCAAGCTCCATTTGTGTGATTTTCTCGGAACATAAGCAGCAGCATGTGTTTCTTTGTTTAATGTGCTTTTGTTGGTTCTTTTGCTGTTGTATTCGAAAAAGCAAAGTTTCCAACTAAGGGAGTACAGTGAGCTTCAACAAAAACGATTTAAGTGTTGGATTATGTGTATATATTTATTAGTTTTTAACAATTTATGATCAAATTGTGTCTGTGGCAAATTAGTTAGAAAACTAATTTAACCCAGTATCTAACTTATCCTGTTTTTACTGTGCCCATATTTTGGATTCCTCCAGAGCAGTGTCGTTCCTGGCATCCCCCAACTTCAATTCTTCACAGCCTTGAGTTCTCCAGTCTTCTTGCACTTGGAAGCATTGGAAGCTGCCCTCCTTTCTTCCCGCTCCCCACACAAAAAGTTCACACGCTGCTTGCCGTTGGAGTCTTCGGAACTGTCTTTGACTTTGTTTGGCTTTCGGCATACGAGTATATTTGTATGTTCGCGGACCAGACGACAAGACAGCTGTTAAAGCAAATTAATCTAACAACAATAACAACAGCGGGCCAGAAGAAACAGAGCGGGCAAGAAGAACAGCTCGTGAATTCTCAGACCGACGTATCGCATGCATATTGAAACACTGTATGTGGAAATATTCGGAGTGTGGTTCAGCTGAAACTGAAATTGCTGATAAAACAATGTAAATGCCTTTGGAGGTGGGACAAGAGGAACCCATTTGCCCGTAAACAGTGTACAGTGAACACTGTTATTGTTCTTTGAATTTCGATCTCTAATAAAATGTATCTTTTCAATTTCAAAACTTTTATCGTCATCACACCTACGGATATTTTGAGATATTTGCAATGATGTATAACCACAAACCAAAAAGGCTAGCTGTCAGCATGACTCATGTCTTCCATCGATAGAGTAGTGCGATTCCGGATTTCGCTAACCGAATATTTCCGATCCACCAATGTAGCCACCACCTATCAAATTCTAGTGTAGTGCAATTTGTTGTTGCTTCCGCTTGTTGTTGTTTAGAAATAGAAATGATTTCACAATGTATGTACTTTTTTTGTGGCGAGCTTAGAGCTTCTGTTGACCGTTTCGTTTCGTTCAGTTCAGCCAACCTCCCCGATCCTCCTCCCGGTTTTCCCCCTCCGAGCCCCCGTTCAAAAACTAACGAAAATAAAGAAATAAGTGAAACAGCATACGAGAAGGAATACAAATAATACAAAACATCAGGAATAACGACGAAAAACAAAAAACACGTTTCTCAGACTCGGTTTTGCTGATTTCTTATTAGATATTCTGGTGCTGCCATCTGTCCCACTCGCTCGCTCGCTCTCTCGCTCGGTCGCGCCCCAAAGACACTTATTATTTATTCTTTCGCTGGCCAGCAACTCGTGGCTCTTGGTTTATGGTGATTCAGCTCAAAACGAGAAGTGAATGTACCCGCCCGCCTCCCGGCCCCGCCCCCAGAGCTCACTCGGCGCTGGCAGAGCAGTTGGCGTCAGGAGCGACGCCAGTGGGCACTTAGAAAAAAGTTTGCCCGATTTGAAGAACTAAATCACCTCTTACACTGATTAGCTGGAAACCCAGATTGGGGCTGAACAAACAAGAAAGTAACGTCAAGTAAAGTAATATGCGCCACCCTTCGCGAAGAATACAAATTTTTAACAAATATTACGTTAATATTAAGTTTTAATTTAAAAAACTCTTCTTCGGAGCATAAAGAACCTTGCCTCTTTTGTAGAAACTTGAGGGATTCATAATTTAAAGCTCGATTGAACCCAGCGGAACAACTTTTATTTTGAGTGTACCTTGTTTTGCATTTGGCGTTTGTGTTCCGTGGTTGTAAAATGTCAGTGTTAAATAATATTAATAAATAAACCAGAAAAACGTAAGCAAATTTACCGTTGTCTGCGGTGACTAAGCGATAGATGCAGTGGGAAGCGGGGGAAGCGAGACGGGGAGAGCCAGAGTTTAAAGGAAACTGCAGTTGGGTGAGTGAGAGAGTGAACAACTGACTGATTGACTGACTGATTGATGGCCATTGGCCAAAGCAACAATAACAACCAAATCACAACTACAACAACACTAACAGCAGCGAGTAAGAGAACAAGCTTTAAATTGTTGTTTCTGCCGTCAGTGGGTTCTACCGCTTTTCTTCTTCTTCGCCAGTGAAGGTCAATGCTCGTACGCCAACGCCGCTGTCGGCGTTCTTCTCCGATTCCGATTTCGATTCTTCACCGATTTCAATTCTTCAAGTGATGGCGACGTTCTCCACCGATTCTTCAGACCCTTTGTGTTGTTGATATTGCGTGATGATTGGCCTTTGTCGTTGTTGTTCTTGTTTAGCTTATAGGTTACACTCAGGAAAATGTGATTATGGTAAAGCATTACAAAAAATGACAAGCATACACAGTTACAACATTCATTTCCTTGTCCAGAATTGTTTACATTTTATAGTTAATCTCTGTGCTTTCTTACCAGAAATCATTAACTACCACATTTCTACTTTTTATTCACTTCAACTTAAAAAAAATTCCAAAATGCTCCTGGTGCCTATGAATGTTTGGTCTTCAATTGACGGCTCATTTCTCTACCCCCTTTTCTCGCCCAATTCGAGTTCATTTAGGTACAAACAACTTCCAATAAAATGCTATCCATAAAGTTGGTTAATGATAATGATGTTGTTTTGTGCAGGCGTGGCTCTCAGCTGGAACTCCCTCCATTTAATTCTTCACCCAGCATAGAAGACAATCCATATAATTATGGAATAATTTAATTGTTTCAATTTTGAGCTGGAATGCCTACACTGGGGCACCCCGAACTAATGTTTTCCGGGCTTGGCCCCATCGGTAATCTGGCGGAACTTTTGACCGAACGTAACCCCCTGATTGCCCCGAGTACATAACCCTCCGCATGGAACCGGGCCTACATTAAAGTTCTTCGGGGAAATTAGTGGGGAGTAACCCACTCGAAGTGGCAGAGGAAACGTTCAAAGGCCCCTGGGAGAATGAGAGGTCGCTCTTTGCTGAGTTCAGTTCAAAGAACTTCCCACATCTGATTAAAGAAATAATCTGGGGTGTGCGAATCATGTTGAGGGGCCCAAAGGGGAGATGGGTGAAACGGAACTTAAAAGCAAAGCAAACCTCTGGATCGACCCAAAAGTGCCATTTCCGTTGGACCAGCAAAAAATTATGTGTAGGCAGACGAATCTAATGCAAACACCAAGTTGAGTTTTGTGTTGATTAAACTTGTTGCCATATTTAATAAAAATCCCTAAAGAAAATCCATTTCTAAAGAATTTCATAAATTCGTTTAATTTTTATTTATTTTCTTATCAACATTACTGTATCCAACAAATACAAATGCAAACCAAGAACTATAAATATACTACAAAATATATTTATAAAATATTTTGTTTGCACACTTCGTTTTCCTCGTTAGCCAACTTTGACTGTAGACGGCGTCATAATGTGCCGCATCTAATATCGCAATTCGGAGCGTTGCGAGGAAGAGTTCGTTTGGTCGAAAAGCACGCGGTTCGTTGGCTTTAAAAGTGTATCACAAGCAATTATGAACGTTGACCTTCTGCCGAAACAGAAAAAAGTTTCCACTAAAGGTGAAAGAACACACTCTCGGCCGGAGACCCCAAAATGAAGGTAACAACCACATTAGCAGAGGCTGTGAAATGCCAAATGCGGGGGACGGTGAAGAAAACCTAATGCCGACTGGGGCGACAGTAGGCTACCCAAGAACCCCACAGAACCCAGAGCCCCAAGAGGAGAATGCGCCAGAAGAACAAAAGTTCTCGAAAGCAAACTGGAAAAGGAGAGGCAGATGATAATAAAGAAGGCGCACGCCGTCGAGAGCAAAACAAAGCGAATTTTTGGCCAAGAGCACAGACACAAAAGACTCTTCGCCGGAGTCACGGGGTCCAAAGCACAGATACTACATACCCGATCATACACATACACAAACACACATCATGTAGAGTATATAGATGTGGGTACTATAACCTGGTCGCTGACTTTGGCTCTTTTGAAAGTTGAAATGCTTGCCTAGGTAGAGCCAATAAACGAGTTTGAAACAAAAGAACAGAAACAGACGCTTAGCTAACCTATCTACCGCCACCACCCCCCGTGCACCCACCCTCCCCTCTGACCTCTCCACCTGCTTTTTTGCGCGTGTGAAGATCGCGAACCGTGGGCACTTGGGGAACGGATTGGTAACTGGAACAGCCGCTGCGGCATTGAACCGAGCCAAGCCGAGCCGAGAGGAGAAGAAAACCAGAAAGGAAGGTTGTATGTAGCTTGAGGCACCACCGATTATTCTGCTCCTCCTCCTCGCAGGTCAATCATTCCACACCGCGATTGGCCATCCATCATACATTTCAACTGGAACAAGTTTTAATACATTTCGTTACTACACAAAACTGTTTTGCACAAGTCACATACTATTCGCCTGAATTTTACTTTAGTAAAGGAGGCTTTTCTTTAATTTTATAGTGTTTCTGGTAAAGATCGCCTTAAAGTTGTATTTCATGTAGATCCAACATCAAAAAAGAAGGTGAACTGGATAAAGTTTAAATGAAATCACTTCTAATTTGTATTTGATTTTGTTTTTATCTCACAATTGCGAGATTTGATATGCTCGATGATAACGAGATAGGCCTATTTTTAAAACCTAAATATTATATTAGATTGAACGTTGTGTGATTAACACCTTGTTTTTCAAACTGGTTGTTAGATTTGTTAAAAATCTAAGGTCAAGAAAATAAAAAAAACTAGTTGTGTTGTCTCATACTTCCGTGAAAAGACCCCTTAAAAGTCAACTTTCAGTGCATCAGCGATTCAGGTTACAAAGGTGGACCTTAATGTGTCATCCCCTCAGCAATTATCCGCCCAACCAACCATCACCCACCACCCCCTTTTCATTAAACCACTGGGCCTGAGAAATTGCCCAAAAAGTGACAGTTAAAGCCGGTTATAATTAACAGCGTTCATCAATTACATGAGAACCGCCCACACACACATAGGAAATCCCACCTTTGGCGACAGACCGCAGTGACAAAGCTCTGAGACCACCATTCCATCAACTCCCACCCAGCGTCACCCGCAGGCAGGCTCCTTTTTTGTGCGCAGTGCATAATTAACGTAAAGTGTTTCGCAGGGAGAAACCAAATTAAGGAAGCGGGGGAGCAAGTACAAGAGATCCGAAGGACACGTTAGAAGTAATGCGTGTACTTAAGGGCTTTATGCTCTAGCAAATGGCTTCATTATCTGTGCAATAAGTTGGTCGTCCATTCAATAAAATAAAGCAATTTGGTCCTTAATTACAATTAACCATTGTATAACCAGCACACGTATTGTTTAAAGATTAAAAACGCAATTTCTAAGAAACTGTTCTTATAAAGCCTAAAACTTGAAGATAAAAGATAATGAAAATTATAAAAATATTTACGTGGTAGTTAATTGGTTATCAAATTTAGTATTAATAAATTCATTTATTTCTTTAGCTTTTTAGACAAACTTGATTTACTTGACTAGACGTTGGAACGATTATTATACGGTAAGCTATGGAAAAGAGGACTAATCCAAGAACTTTGAATTGCTAAAATACAAGGATGCCTAAGGAAAGGGAATTCAAGGTTGCGTTGTGCTCCATCTTTCCTTTTTTTGTTTTCGCATCCGCATAGACAATAAATCTATCTTGCGACCGCTTTGGCACATCCATCTCTCATTCTCGCAGCCGCGTGTCCTTCGTACTAGAAACCCAATACCTGCCAGCATATGAAGAGCAGCTCGATGGAGTGAGGTTATGGTGGGGCAGGCGGAAGAGGGACGGACATTGGGTTATTCATCATATCTCACGTACGCGTCTGATGTCTGGAGTAGCTCCTCTTCTTCTCATTTGTATGCCATGCGGGTGCCCCTTTAGAGGGAGATAGCTGCGTGGAGAGAAAGAGAAGGTGCACGTTATTGGACCCCACACACACACCAAATGCGAAACATGTGCTAATGCTGTTATTATTTATCTTTTATACCCGGCCCTCGTAAATTTTAGAGGGTATATTGTATTCGTACCAAGGTACGTAAAAGGATACTATAAAAATGGTATTTGTATTTTATGGAGTGTCGATTTCAAAATTTAAAAGTCTGAAGGGGCAAAAGTTTTAAAGATAAGAACTCACGATTTACGGAGGAAACCTTTATTCACTTATTTGCTATCCGTATACCAAAATTCATATCATTTGGATAAACCAGCAGGATATTTTTCTGTCGGGACACTCTGACTTGTGGATTCAACTTCCGCTTGGAGTTTGTTGCATAAGTGATAAAGGACGTTTATTAAGAGATTTGGTTGATGAAATCACAGATTTTATTTCCATTTTTGTTGTATAAATGCCGTTTTTTTTGGTTGCAGAGCGATAGCAACAAGTTTGCGCGTTATTGTGTTTTTTTGTATTATTATTTTTTGTCTATTCATGGTCCGCAGGTCGCCGGTTAGTTGGTTTATTGACATCGCCGTTCTGCCTGCGTCGACGTCGACGTTAGCTACACACTTTTTCAAGTTCGTGAATTTTTTAGCCGTTCGTTGACTTTTGCCGTTGCTGTGTTTCCATGTCTGTTGTTAACGTTTTATTTAGTATGTTCAAACTAATGTCATTTTAAGACTGTCTCTGTATTTGAGAAACCATCTCTTTTTCGGTTCCAGTTTCGCCATTCGCTTCTAGTTAAAAGTATCTCGCCCCTTCGCAACAATATTTTTTCGCAACACTTGGGCCAAACCATGAACTTTCCGAGAATTACGAAAGAGAAGAAATAATATGAAGAAAAAGGGAGCAGTACGAAAAAGCTCAAACTAAAGTTTGGATTTCAACAAGCTTATTGAAATTTCCTGAGGGGGCGTCGTCTTCGCTTATTAGTTTAAAGCGAATTATGAGGTCAGTGCAAAAAACAATAAAAAAAAAAGCACACTCACAGCGGGAAGACACCGAAGAAGAAAGAAAGACGACAGAAGAGAGTTCATTGAGGTGCCCTCATTAGCTTTAATGTAAGGGGATATGGTGGGCGTTGAAAACCGAGAACCATATATCGCCCTCGAACCTTGAAAAGTGTCCCAAAAACAGATCCCCAACAAAATGCGGGCCAAGTGGCTTAAGTTACGTACTCCATTCCTCCCAAATTTGAATTGCACAGAAAAAACTTCAATCATTTTCTTGGTATTCGTTTTACGAACTCTGTCAGATTCCAAATTCTAGTTTAAGCAGATATAGCTCTGTATCTATATCTGAACTATCACTAAAAAGATCGCCGATCCTTAATAAAGTGGTAAATAGTAAAGTAGGTTGATCGATCTTTTTTTTTTGTTTTTGAAATAATCTCTAGTAATATGTTTCTTTATGTTGGAACCTCAAGCATCCTCAAGAAAGCTTTGGCTGCTTCGCTCAAGAGGGCTTCCATTAGACCATGCATACTGAGCTCGTGTTCCGGAACCAAACGGTGTAACTAACTGCCTGTAATACTGTGTATAAAACCATCCATTAGTGACAAGAAAACTGACAAATGGGCCCATAGATGAGAGAGGAACATGCAACACTATCAGAATTCTCACCACTTCCTGCTGTAAGAGAGGCTCGATCGAATCATTGGATTTTATATGCCGAGCTCTTGAACACGGCTTCTGCTTCACCTGGCATCGGAACGAGTGAGAGAGACGGGGCGAAAGCGAGGGAAAGAGAGGGAGCGACAGCTGCATCGCCTGCTGCTGCTAATTTCCGGTTTCAAGTGTCACATTTTGTTCCAGCTCAACGTCTTTCCCGAAAATTATTGAAAGAGCCATAACAAATATGTGATCGTTGTATTTTATATGGTTGCTTTATGGGCTGGGCCCTTCCCCGCCGATCAAGGGAAACATCTGGCGGCAGTAGTTGTTGTTGTTCTTGCTGTTGCTGGCTGTGTGTGACAGCTGCGAAAGGGATCGCTCGACCGCCATCCCCCTCCCGCAAGCAGCCCTCTCACTCTCACCCCTGGAAAAGATTAGCACGGCCGGGTTATTGAAACGCGCTGGATTGAATTGTCTGTCAATATGGCAATAAAACAGTTGAGGCTGAGGTCGGTCGGCTAATGAACGTTCCGGTGACGGGGTCTAACGTAAATCCGTAAAACGTAACGTATTCGCCGTTAGAGAAGTACCACCACTCCAAATTTATTCCGCTTATTCTAATTCAGATGTCAAACGCCTTTTCATTTAATCAAAATATTGGTATTGTTAAATGTTTGAGACAACATCTTAAAGGCTTGTATATTTTTATTATTCAAAAATGACTACTCCCTTTTGGAAAAAAAAACTATTAAAACACATTATCTTTATTGAAATGAAAATATAGCGATAACTGTGTTAAGTGGTAAATTCAACAACAAACTTTAAGTATTAGCGGAAAAGTGTGGTGAAATTACTGTTACCCATTTTAGTTCGTAATGAAGTTGGCCTGGTGTTGAATTCTTATATTCAGTAAGAAGTCTTGACAAGCCTAAAAATATTATGAGTTGGCAATTTATTTCGTTTTTGTTTTGTGCCAAGGTTCACTTTAGATGCCCGCAGCAAATTTTTCCAATTGTTATTAAATTATGGAAACCCAAATATTTTAGTTTGCGCATAAATTTTACTGCAAGTCCACCGTTTTAATGACTTACATGTGCGCATATGATTGTTTAACAAAAATCTAAAATGGCTCTTTGCTGCATTTCGTTGGCAAATGTGCCTTGTGGCAGATGAATACGATTTTGCGAGGTTTGACTGTATTTCAGGTCGTAGCAAAAATACATTTCAACGCTTGGCGTAATTGTTTTTTCTTTGCCATTGGCGGCTGGCATTTTTTTGTGCTCTTTTGTATTTGCTGGATTTTTTGCGGCCGTATCTTTTCGCTACTTTAAGCACGTCGTTCGTCAGAGGAGTGAAGTCGAAGGTTCATGAACCGCCGGCAAGGACAAAAGTCGTGGCTCTGGTGGCGCGACAGAGATGGCTACACATTATATGGACATATCGATCTCGTGCCCGTGCCATATCCCACTATTCCACTTGTTTCCCTGCAGCAGCAGCATTATCTTCCCATCCCAGAAAGCCACTTGAACCCATCGGTTCGTGGAACTGTGGCGGGCTAAACAAGAGTCAATAAAAAAGGGAAGGAAGGTTACATATACGTTCTGCGGGTAACGAATTTTTCAAATTCCCTAGACGGCAGAAATATACTTTTAAAACACTCTTATACTTATGACTTAAATGGTTTTTGAGTCCCATACGCCCCATTAATATTAAAATAACCATGAAATGCATATCGTAATAGAACTATACATTTAGAAGTTCTAGAATCGAATTACATTTGCGAGTACCGAATTTAAATCCGTGGGTCGGTGAGTCTGGGCTTCAGTGTGTGAGTCACGCAGCCTCCCGAGCGATGCGATAGCATCGCAATTGGCGCACAAGAAATCACTGACCTTGACTTTAAACAAAGTTTAAGGCCCTTTGTGGCAGCCAGCACATTCATACATAGGTGTATTTCGTGGTGTTGGTATGCATGGACTGTATACACACAAACATACTCGAACAAACAGCATAATTATAGAGCCGAGCGGTGTTTCTAGACTGGTTTATTCTCCAAAGTCCCCGGACGTATTGTATCGTATCGCTGCGGCTGAGAAGTCGACGCCTGTTCTTGTCATTTCACGTTATTCTTTTCTTGTGATCGGAATACGTTGAAAACGCTTAAAACGCACATGACGCAAGCGCGCAGACTTTTACCTGGCACGCTGCCCCTTTCCTACCCATTCCCCATCTCTCTTGCACATGCTCCTATTGCATCAGCGCTATATAGTAGGAAAAGTCACCAGTTGTAAACTAGCCTTGTTGGTAATGACCATAAAAAGCTGAACTTGCTTATACACAGGTTTAGACATCTATGTATTTACCACATAGCCAACGATTTCTGGTCTTTCGTTCTCTGTTGAAAAGTATTACGAGTCTAGTCGAGTTCGGCTTGTTTTTGGTGTGAGAACAAATGTAACTTCGCGGTTTTTGATCATACATTTTTCTAATTTCGAATATACAAATTATTTAACTACACACATTTAATTTAAGTTCAAAATTAGTCAAGATTGGACGACTAATTATAAATGTATGTATATACATTATATATTATATCACAACAGTCTGAAAACAATAAAGCGTTTTAATTTGGCATTCAGCAGTTGCTTAATATTAAATATAATTACTGCAAGGGTATATCAGCTTCGTCTATCTAACTAGCTTCCTTTCTGGATCTTAATTATACAAATTCCAAAATTCATTGGAACCAAAATGATCTGCAATTCAAAAGAATACAAATTTTGGGAGCTTTTGCTTACCATTCATCATTTCAAAAAACCCAGAGCTGTAATTATTTCCAGTTCTGATTCCATTCAAATGATGACACTTTTGTACGAAATCAAAGTTTATGCGAATCGAAATAATCGTTTATTGCAAAACAAACCCGAAAATAAACGCGAATGATAATCTTTTGACTCACTGCACTGGTTCTATGCATGGGGCTGAGCCCCAAAAAACTCGACAGATAGTACAAGTTGCCCCACGACCAGTGTGGTGTTCCACCGCTTCCGCTCTTCGCAGCCCTTTTTCGGGCTCCTCTGCTGCGCTTCGTTCATCGTTCGTGCTTCTTCTTCTCCTTCATCGCCGCCGTCTCCTTTACCACTCTCTTTGTAAGTGCAGCTCACTCCCACTCGCATATGTACATACAGAGCCCGGAATACTTGGAGTGCACTGCTCCCTCGCGCAATTTATGTTCTGTTCGAGTACATATGTACATACGATACATACATATGTACGTGTGCGAGTGTAGGAGGTTGTCAGAGGTCAGTCTCATCGCCGCATGTATGTAGGTATGTACATACATACAAATACCCGTTCCAATTGCCAAACCATTCCTCTTGGCGTTCTGCAGAAACTAGATTTCCCGCTCTCTCTCGGTCCCGTTCGCTGGTCTTTGTCTGTGTCTCTCTCGCTCTCCCGCTAGCGATAACTGGTTGAGTGAGTTTTTTGGCTGCCCGCTTTTGTCGGCTTGGTTCTTTCGTTCCGTTCCCGCTCGTTTCCGTTCCTCGTTCCGCGTCTTGTAAAATTCTTCTTTGCCATGCTGGTTCATTCTCATTCAGTTCTTAACACTCGCCGGATAAACAACAGTTTGGCGCTCGTTCGCGTTCACTTCCCGTCGCGTTCAGAGAGAATACACTACTACTGCTGTTGCGTGTGTGTGTGCGTGCGTGTGAACTGTGCGAAAAGAAGCAATATAAAGTATTAATACTAGTGGAATATTAAGTAAATCTAAGTGCAACAGAAACATACACATACCTAGCCTATGTACGTATGCTACAAGATATATTAGCAACAAATAAATGTTAATTTAAAATATAAAGGAACAAACGCCACAAACAAATTGTTTAGTTTTACTGAGCCTTCTTCTTCTTCCACCGATGCCGTAGAGTTCATCAACTTGTTTAGAATCGCGTACGTGACTGCTTGCCTGTGTGAGTGAGTGTCAGTGTGTTGGTGCTGCCTTTTTCCTGCTGCGCTTCTTCTTGCTCGTGCTTCTATCTCTTTCTGGCGGCGCATCACTTGCATTGTTGCTGTTTGTTGCAATGCAACAAAACATATTATTCTTGTCTATTCCCCCTCCTGGTCTTCGCTTCCTTTGGCGTCTGTTTATGAGTTTGTGTGTGTGTGTTTGCTGTTTTCAACGTCCGCGCGCATTGTTGTTGGCTGCATTAAGTTTTCTACGTTTCTACGCTTTTGTTATTATTATCTCATTTCTTATTTCACTCTGCGCCACTGTCTGCTCTACACAGTCACGGCCAGCAGTTTGCGGTAAAGTGTAAAGTTGTTCCTACAGAAAATCATAAATAAAATAAGAGCGCAAAATTTGAAAAATCAACGTTATTATTTTAGTTTGTGCAATATTGCAAATTCGGTTTTACATTTCCCCACGACCTTAACTTTACTTTCTTATTCTCCTGTTTCGAAATACCATTCTGTATTTTCCCTTGGTCAATAACCACTGTAATTGCAAAAGCAAACAAGAATCTGATAATGATGAAATGGTTTAACAACCTCTGCAGCTGAGAGGGGAGCGCACTTCCTTCAACTCGAATGCGCGACGGCCTTCCCCCGGCCAAAAAGTCCGAAAGCCGAGCCTATTTATCGCGACCCAACTGTTCAAACACTTCCCCAACATTCAATTTGCGACGGCGACTGTGTCCATGGGTATTGTCGTGGATATCGTTATTGTTATTGTTATTGCATTTGTTGTTGCTGCCGCCGCGATGCGGAAGAATAAAACACGAGTTTGTTTTCTTGTTTCTGTGTGTATTTTAAACAAAAATTATTACGGCAATGTTCTTTAAACTTAATCACTGTAGACTGACAGACTGATCGACGTGCAAACCACGCTTGGGGCTTCTCATTAATATACGAACTGCCGGTTCGAGTGAGTGAGTGCCTGTTTTATTTACGCCGAAAGCAAAAACACAAGAGAAGACAGCAAAACCGAAACCAAAATCTAAAAACGTGTTTCAAATTTGTTCCTATCTCTGTTGTGTTGGCTCCAGTATTTGGTGTTTGGTTGGTGTACAAACATGGATACGAGCAGAACGGAAAGACGAAACATAACATATCGAATGCTATTTATTCCATGTGTCTTGTTTCACGCTCGATTTGCGTCGCCAGCAGAGCTAAAAACTACGCTTACTGATTAAAAAAGCTGTCGCCGGGCGATATTTATTTTGAGTCGAACTGATTGTGCTGTGGTTACTCGGAAGCTGGAATTAGAAAGAGCCAGATATTTTATTAAAAACGCTAAACATACCAGTAACAGGAAGGAAAAATGTTTAAATTAATCATGAATAGTTGTAGTTCTTGGAAATACATATGTTTATACTTAAACGTAAACACTGGGTTGTGCAACCTTTATCACAACTCTATAATTTACTGTTTAAAAATAGGTTCAACTGTACCCTAAATTCACAGAAGGGTTGTACAATTATAATGTTATAGTTGTGCCCTTGTATTTCAGCTAAACACGTTATCGTATTGTTTTGAGCAGTCGAAAAAATTCTGTATCTTAGCCTGAGGTGTTTGTAAGTAAAGAGCGACCTACAAATTCATTATCATTTTCATTCGCTCAGTGATCACTGTAGGCTTCCAGCTGCTTTGAAGATTTTCTGATTTACAATTCAGATACGTTGACGACGATCCTTTTATCAACAACGATTTGGGCCATCTCCAATTGATTCGCCATCGCAACCCGATTGTCTTGTGTAAAATGCATTTCCTGTGTTGTTTTGTTACTTTCTGAGTTTTTCTAGAACTCGGTCGGGGTCGTTCTTCTCGCGTCTCTCCCCACCAATCTTTTCTAGCTCTTTGCCGTACCAATTTCGTCGTGTTGTGCTCTGCTTTGTTTTGGGTTCATGTGTGAGTTTCCATTATCAGAGAGCGTTGCTTACCACCACGTAATAGATAACGCAGGCAACCCGAAGTTGGTACATCTCTAATTGAAAATGTTAAAGTAGATAGCAAATATTTATCGAAAGTTAACACGAAAACGAGGCGTACAGAGAACACGTTCCAATTGATTATATGATGTTGCAGCGCAAGACGATGGCATGTGCATCTGCGTCTAAACTTCCTTTATAGAAGAACATTTTTGGCACTTTCAACGTAAGCGTCTACATAGTTTTAGTTAATTTGATCTTTTGCACACCTGAAAATACTGTTTGCTTTAACATGTAACCTTGAAATAAAGTAAGGAAGTGTGTTTCCTCTCAACTATTTGAAATCTACATAAGAAGTCCCTTATATGGTATTTCGTTTCATTTATCCAAAACTCTGAATGGAACAGAATGGAATATTCCCAGCCGACACTGTACCTGTGCAAGGTTGCGTCGATGTTTTCTACCACCACTGTGCAGGACACACAGACACTTGCCATCTCGCTCGCCCTCGCTCACAATGCAGCAGGAGGGTGGGGGAAGAAGCGGCAGCTAACGAACCACAGACACTACAAAGCGCAGTAAGAAAGAAAAATGTTGTGCAGAATACAAAAAACAAGAACAGACAACAGAAACGAAAAAAAAAGAACAAGAAGTGCAATGACGACGCCGTTGACCTGCGGGGCCTTTGATGCGAGTGAGAAAGAGAAGGAGATGGTCGTGGGAGAACGACCCGCGAAGTGGCGAGTGTGAGAGAGGGAGAGAAGAGGAGCGTCTGGGATCTCGGGACCCTCTGCTAAATTGAATGCTGCTGTTCCTCTTCTGCGCTACTTCTTCCTTCATTCCCCTCCCCATTCCTGCTCCGCGCGACAACAATAAAACTCTTGTGCAGATTTTGTTGTTCCTCGTTTTTCGCCCATTGTCTCCTTCAATAAAATGCGTCAAGTCAATTTCATTCACCAGCAGCTGCTGCTTTGGGGGTCGCTTCGCTGCTGACGCATCGTTGGCGTCGTCTGATAAAAAAAAAATTCAACAAAAAAAAAAAAACCCGGAGAAGCAATCCTCGCAGAATTCGACGAAATTCACTGGGGATTACAGTCGAATAGTTTAGGAAGTATATGAGGCACATGCCAGTACCCTACCTTCTTACTTGACTTGACTCAACTTGTCTTAGCTACCTCTCAAAACAAAACAATATAAAAACTCGAGATATGAAACTACATTCGTTTAAAAATAAACAAATAATAAGATTTATATGTTTGAAGAATTTAGAAAGACAACATTTATAAGACAACTTCTATGTCCAGAACTCTTAGAAACCATTGATGGTATTAATCGAATTAAAGACTTTTTGATATACTCTGTTTCGTTCACAATGATTAACAATAAATACTTATTAAGTTGGGCTAGGAAGAAAAAGATTTAATATCCAGATCATGTCAGTTTGGGACCATAACAGTTGCTCTTTGCCAATATCTACTGTAGCGTAATTTGCATCAAACCAAGGCAGTTGCGGTCGTGATGTTGGCGGGGCCTTTGCGATGAAATCGAGGATGCGAATGGAAGGAATGGAATGGTTGCTGTGGCATGAGGATTGGAATTGGGATCGGGACGGATATTTTATCTGCCAAGCGACGGCATTTTTAGAAGAGTGTGTATGTGTTGGATTTGTGTGCCTGTCGAGCAGGTAAAGGTAGTTTCTTTGTTCTGTTTTATGGCTTGCTCTTTGTGTTGGGCTTCTCTTTTATTTTTCGCTGCATTTGAGAACGTCTGTATCCTCGGCATAAAGTTGCGGTCAGAATATTGGGATCCAACCCATCTATTGATGCTCAAATTGTTGCAAGAGAACAAGTTGCATCAAAAGTATGCACAGTAGCACGCTTTGGCACAGCATAAATACATATAATTATAAAACGAGTTTCGCTCACATTAGTTTTTACATGCAGATCATTCAGCTTTTGATTTAAACTTGTGCATATTTTGCATTTTGACATAAGCACAATATTGTGCCCACCACTGTTGTCAGTGGGTGTGTGTGTCATGGTAATTGCCTTTGTTTTTGCTGCCGCTATTACTGCTTTTGGTACCATTGAACTCTGCTGCAGTTGCAACCCCAAAAACATTCCGCAGGGGAATGCATGGAAGTTGAACACAGCCTTGTTTATTTTGCTGCACAACCAGAACGTACGCCCTGCCTCCTCTTACCCCATCTCTTTGTAGTTGTTTTTGCTGGTTCCTTATGCATTTTTTGCGGAATTACAGTGGAAGCCCAATAAATCGTCTAAAATTCGAAAACAAATCTTTTTACAAGACACGGGAAGAAGTAAAGTACAGTGCAGTAAAGCGCACCATCGATGACTGGTTTTATGTTCATGCTGGCCAGGTTCCACTGTAGTTTTACGTACATGCAGCACCCCCTATTTTCTCCCACATACCAATCAAGAATTTGGCTTGAACTTGGTGCTGCGCGCTCTTGTTCCCGATCATTATTTTTTCCATAATCATCGTCATCAGCAGCACATCGCAATGCCTCGCTTTGTTTTCTTTCCAGTTCTTCTGAGCCATGAAATTTATAATCTTGTACAAATTGTTTTGCATTAGTAATGCCTGTGCGCAGTTTGTTCCACTTCTCACATGGGGTAACCACGTCGGTTCTTTTGCTCCGCTTCGCTTTGCTCCCTTTCTTGTATTCTTATTCTTTCTTCCGACGTCCGCCATCCGCTGTTCCTCGATTCTTCTTCTTTTCTCGTGCTTAATTATGGTGGGAGGAGGGCGAAAGGGGGGTTCGGGCACGCCCTCAGTGCACTGCACTCGCATTTCTGATTATTAGCCCGCTCTATTTTTAAACACTTTTACAAGCGGTCTGGAATTTGTCCGTACACCCCTTCTACCCTTCCCAAAAAATACTGCTAAGTAAAACATATGGCACAGACATTGAGCTCCACTCCCTCTTCTCGAAAAGGGGAGGCGATTCCATTCAATTCTTCTGATGGGCCCGTGGCCCAATGATATTAATCTTGTCATGATATACAATCCCAACTGTCAGTTTGATTAGTCCCGAACCGCTTCACCACTCTTCCGTCTGTTCTCCGTCAACTATCTTCCAAATTTGCTAATCTAATCGATAGACAACTCGTTCATTATCAATTCCCCTCGCTCCCCCCGCCAAGGAATACTCTCTAATTGAGAGTATTGCACTTTTGTCAAGGAATGTATTGGTTTTCATGTACAGCAAGTATTTTAGATGCCTAACTAAATATAGTAGGCTTGTTATAAAGATTACTTATTAGTCAATACTTATCTTATTCAATGGAACTAGAAATAAAATAATGGGTTAATATAATGGCATAAAGTAGTGTAATGTGAATTCTTAGCTATAAGGGTATTTTCGTGGTTCACAAAGAAAACGCAGGTCTATGTTTTGTTTCCACTTTGAACGGTGACGTTTTGGTGCTATTCTTGTATTTATTAACTAATTTGATCAAATTGCCGGTGGTATACAATTTATGAGTCAGGTTTTGTGTATTGCTACGCTTATGTGTTTGTGTATGTGTGTGTACTTCAGGTGTGAGTGAGTTATCGATACCTTTTGAAGATCACCGCTTGATTTTTGTTGCCCTCCCTCATTTTCCGCGATTCGCAACAGTTCGTAATGTTGCAGAAAGCAACATTAAAATGCCGCTATTTTACACGTGTAAAGATGTAATTTTTAAACGTGTGTGTGTGCGAATTTATGTGCCTGTCGTCTGGCTATTTTCCTCTCATCTTTTCCGCTCTCCGCCCTCTTACGACGCCTTACTGCCGCCTTTGCCTGTATACAGAATTTTTCGCTATGCAGTTATGTTGATGAGATGTGAATGCGATGATGCTGCTGCAACGTCATTTCTAGCATAGTTGTCTCCTCTCTTCCTCTCGAAAGTTCTGCGGCAACATAGAACAGAGAAATGCAGAGTGAAAGGTTGGGGAAAAGAAGAAGGAGAGGGCGAGAGGCTGGCGGCCGAGAGAACGTTTTGTTGCTAGTGCTTTTGGATGCGGTCGTTGCCCAAATTGGAAAAAAACATGCGCAGAGCATACACTGAAACGAAATTTGTTATGTTATAAATGAAAAGTAATATATTATTTAGCGGATAGGACATTTTGATTTTTAAAAACCTGACAAAACATATATGTATGCCAAAAAATAGAAGTGATTAAACAAATTTTTAAGAATAATCATTTATCTTTCATAATGTAAACTTTGCTTAACTTGTGGAATTGCGAAGTATGTTCCTTTTTTGTTGTGTGTATTTATCGTTTATCGCTTCCTGCTTTTGTTGCGCGTCTCTCTTGACGATTCTCTTTCTCTGCGCTGCTCTCTCCATGCTCTCTTTAGTTCTCTCACGCAACCTGTAGCGCGCGCAAAAAAAATGATTTTTGCCGAGGAAAATTGTTGCTCTTTCGGGGGGAAGTTTCCTCTTTTTATTTATTTTGTTGTGGGTGACTCGCCGCCATATTGTTTTAGGGGTTGCTAAAACATAAACGAGAGGGGGTAGTGATGTGTGCAGTTGTATTGTTGCTTTTGCAGCCGGCATTCAACAGTTCGGCAAAAAGAGCGCTCTTTTTGGGACTCGTCCCGCGCTGGTCGCTCTCTTAGTAAATGTAAATAGGATGTATTGATTTTTCCCGGGTTTTCCGCCAGTTTGTTTCTCTGTCTTTCTGGAAGTTGCTCGGTTAAAAGGCAGACACCAAATTCTCAGACTGTGGAGTGTGGCATTGCATTGCATGGCTGCAGTTTGGTGCGGAGTAGTTGTTGTTTTTGGGAGCTGGAAAATCCCCAGGACATCTGCCGCTCTCCGCCGCTCCGCTGCCGCAGCCACTGCCGGCGTCGCTGCTTTTGCGGGGACCTGAGCTTTACCCGGGTCGCTGCATTATGCGCAGAGTTAGTTTTGCAGGGAGCCGCGTAGCATTCACGTCACGCAATTTGTACATAACTAGCGAAGTTTTTAACATTACTTTAGTTTGCAGTGTCCTTGCCGCGCACGACGTCACTGTAATGCATAAAATAAACCAAAAAAAGACTGAAGTAACCTTGCATTCAATTATCCTTCCTAATAACCATTTTGTTCTCTTTTCTCATTGCAGCCTTTTGTGCGCGCGACGCAATTATCTGACAGCACTTGAAAGTATGCTACACAAATTTGTTTCAACTTGTTACTGCAACAACAACAACCAAAACAACGGCAACCATCCCACGCAATTTATTATATAGACTGCGTAGCAAGCAAGAGCGAGAAAGCAACACGGCAACCAGCAGTGAGAAGCAACAACAACAACAAGAAATCAGGAAACCAGGAAGCAAACTGGAATATATAGAAAATTCTACAACAAAATACAGCAACAAAGAAGCAAAGGTAAGTCGGCTTATCTCCGTTTAACGAGTTTTACGTTTAGTTTTCGTTGTTCCGCAGTTTTTCCCTTGCCGGGGAAATTCACCGGTAAATATAGCTATTTACCACCATATATGGTAAAGGTATTCAGATTAGGCGGTTACTGAACAGTTCAAATAGTTAAGCATTTCTAGAAAATTGCTGAGCTTAGTGAAATAATTTTGCACAGAATGTTTGAGCTACAAGTAAATGTTTTTATTTTTGTAAATTATACTGTGCGCGATTGGTTTATATTCCTCTAACGGACTCCTAATGTTTTCATTTTATTTTAAACAAACTTACTATTCAATTCCTATAAAGGGATTAGCATATGTAACTACAGCTAGAGGAATATTTTAGGCAACCCAATCAACCTGCAAGTCAAACAAATGAACATCCTTCACAACGAAAAAGTGAATAGTTGTGGAGCTACAAGGACTTTCTAGGGAGCACTGGAAGAGGCATTAGGTGTGGGTGTATGTGCATGATAAATGTACATCCAGTCTAGACAGTTGCAGTCACCCTTCCCTTCCCATCCCTCCGACATACAAAATTCCCCCCTCGGGCGCATTTTTCGGGGTTGATTTTGAGTTTCGTTTCGTATCGCTGGCTCTCTTTGCTTTCACTTGGATTGCCTTTATGTTGGGTTTCTTGTTGACGGAAGTTTCGACTGGTCTGGAAATCTAGAGAAGTTTCTCCGGGGCTCCACAGTTTTCCTTATTTTTTGTTTACTTTCCTGCGACGGGGGTTTGTTGCGGAACTCCCCCCGTTCGTTATCCCTGCTTTTACTGCTGACTTCTACACAACTCCAGATTCGGCGTCCCTCTCGAAGGCAACGAACCGCGAAGGCAGCGAAAAGGGGAAGTAAAATTATGATTACGGGGTGTCCTGTCCGTCTGATGTGCGTGCGTTTATTGCATTTGTGTCCGTCTCAGCGCAAGGATAAAGGTTGGGGGGTGGTAGATGTAGAAGGGCAGCGATTTCCTCCCCGGTCAAAGTCCTTTCATCCAGGCGTACAGCTTCACTTTCAGCCCCGCTTCTCCACTCTGCCGTAGGAAATTGGAATTGTGCTTAAAAGCATTCCGTGGGGGCGCGAGCCTTAGTTTGATTCGATTCAGTGTGTTGGGCTGGGGAAATAGTAATGCCAGGGGAAAACGCAAGCCACATACCTTTCAACTGTCTTCGAAGATGTTTAATAAAACACGGTTCACAGCTGTCTCGCTTTGGGGGATTAGACGGAACCGGCTGGTTGGAAGGAGGCAATTAACTACAAATTATGATAACAAAGGGGATGACTAAGGAAAAGGGGCCGTTGCTTGTGGGTGTGGCATATTTGTTTGTTTGGAGGGGCCATGGAAATGCCAAAACGTTTGGGTTCAAGTGGAGGAATTGCTGACTCACAAGGATAAACGACAAGGACCGCAGGTGACTCATGGGTCATTCGATTTGAGCGGTGGAAGTGGGGAGGAGTAGGCAAAAAAAATAAGCGTGGTTGGCACAGACAGTACTGAAACCAATGCTAAGATTATTCACCTTTATTGTGGGGAAACTTCGATTAAAACAAACGCAGTGTTTTCGATAGATGTATTTGATCTTAAAGATCTTAACTATCTACCACCATGTTTAATTAAACCCTCCGCCTGCTCTTTCTCCTTGCAGCTGTTACTCCTAAAGGTAAACGGAGCCACCGACGGCACTTACAGCACAAAGATGGCGTCCTCACCGACACCATCTCTGGACTCGATGCGGGGCGGGGCGAACTCCATCGAATCGTACGAACACGCCGGCTATCTATCAGACTCTCCGCTCACGTTGAGCGGTTCATCGCCACCGGCCAGCGATTCGGCAATCTGCAGTGATGAGTACACGGGCGGCAGCAGCGTAAAGTCACGCTCTGAGGTGACGGTAATCAATGGCCATCACCCCATTTCGGCCTCCGTGTCGTCCAGCTCTTCGGCCAGTTCGTCCTCCTGCTCGTCGTCATCGTCCTCATCCTCGTCTTCGTCATCGTCCAGCTCCTCGACCAGCGGCCTCAGCGGTTGCGGCAGTACCAGCAGCAGTGTGATCAGCGCCAACAATGTTGCGAGCAGCAATGGACCAGGCGTTATCGGCAGTAATCTTCAGTCCTCAAACAATGGCGGCAACTCGGGCATCAGCAGTCTGGTCGTGGGAGCCGGCAAGGGAAGCAACAGCAGCAGCAACAGCTCCTCGAGCAACACATCCGCCAATGGATCTCCGCCACGTTGCACCGCCTGCAAGAGCAAGTGCAGCGACGCGGTGGCCAAGTGCTTCGATTGCCAGAGCTATCTGTGCGCCAATTGTGTAACTGCTCATGAGTTTATGCACTGCTTCAACGGACACAATGTGTGCCTGATAAAGGGTTTTGAAGCAAGCACCACTGGCACTCCGCTGTCCGTTGGATCGCCCAGCAACAATCCGGCATCGAATGAGTTCAAGTACTCCAGTTCGCTGACCATGATGCTGCAGCAGCAGCAGCAACAGCTCGACTCGCAACAACAGCAACAGCAGCAGCAACAATTGCTGCCGGCGCAGCCCATGTCGCAACTCTCGAAGATAGTACTGGCAGCCGCCGCTCAGGCAAATTCCCAGGAGCAACAGCGAGATGATAGCATCTATGGTTCACTGCACCCACAACAGCAACAACAACAACAGCAGCAGCAACAGCAGCAGCAGAGACAACTCTTCTGCCCCCGACACAAACAGGAGCTGCTCAAGTTCAGTTGCCGCACCTGCTGCATCCTGGTATGCAAGGAGTGCATTGTACTGGAGCACTCCACAGGTCTTCACGAACTGGAGAACGTGCAGTCACCCGGAATGACAACCTCTACGGGATCCACGGCCAACGAGACAGCTTTGCAGACTCTGCTCGCCGATATGCGTGGCAAAATTGGCGAGATTGTCGGCATTGCTGGAAACTCGGACCAGACTCTAACCAAGGTGAAGCTGCAGTACCAAAAGGCTCACAACGAGTTGAACGAGACGCACCAGTTCTTCGCTTCCATGCTGGATGAGCGCAAGACAGAACTGCTTAAGGAACTGGAAACGCTGTACACGGCCAAGGTTAACAGCAACAATTCGTGGCAGCAACGCTCCCGCGACTTGATCGACAAGGGACTGGCCACCTGTGAGGCGGTAGAGCGGAGTCCTGCTCCGCCATCCTCCTTGCTGGCAGAGGCCCTTCTCCTGCGCAAATCCCTGGAGCAGCAACTACAGACGGGCATTCAGGAGATGCAGCTACCCTTCGAGATAGAGTTTATGTCCAACTATCAGTCGATTCAGGCAGGCGTGCGCAACACCTTTGGTTACATTCGAGCAAACAGCTCAGACGGCGGACCTACTGGCATGAGCCTGACGAGCAATGGCCATGGAAAGCAGCCGCCAATTGCCCGGCCAACACAGAGCGCCAGCAATAGCAGCGCCAGCAGTGCGGGCAGTGGTCACCATGGTCACCACCAACAGTCACACCATCATGGCCACCACAATCATCAGCAGACGGCCCATCATCAACAGCTGCAGGCGCAATCATCCCTGCATGGCTTGGGTCTTGGATTGAGCGGCGCCAGTTTGTTGGATAGCAGCTCTGGCGCAGGTGGAGCAGTGGGAGCCTTCAGCAACGTAGGACTTCTGCTCAGCGGTCGCGATCGCAACGCCCTGGCAGTGGAACAGCATTTCGGCGAGCTGATGCCCAAGCGAGGAGGAGGTGGCTACACCGGCAGCAATGGTTCCTCCACCAGTGCCGTGGCCCACTACAATCCCTACGAGAAGTGGAGCAACGGCGGTAGCGACAATCTCTTTTCATCGGTGACAAGCGGCGTGTCCGGCAGCTCTGCAGTGGCCGATGCGTTTGCCAGCCTGTCTGCTGTTGGAGGATCCGTGGTCAGTGGCGCTGGAGCCGGCGGAAGTACCGTGAGCTCAGAATCGCTGCTGGACCTTACCAACAAACTGCTTTCGGCCACTATCTATCCGCCCAAGTCGCAGATCAAGCGCCAGAAGATGATTTACCACTGCAAGTTTGGCGAATTCGGCGTGATGGAGGGCCAGTTCACAGAACCCAGTGGTGTGGCGGTAAATGCCCAAAATGACATCATTGTGGCGGATACGAACAACCACCGCATTCAGATCTTCGACAAGGAGGGACGCTTTAAGTTCCAGTTTGGCGAGTGCGGCAAGCGTGACTCGCAGCTGCTGTATCCGAACCGCGTGGCCGTGGTGCGCAATTCCGGCGATATCATTGTCACCGAGCGCTCGCCCACGCACCAGATTCAGATATACAACCAGTACGGCCAGTTTGTGAGGAAGTTCGGGGCCACTATTCTGCAGCATCCTCGCGGCGTGACCGTGGACAACAAGGGACGAATCATTGTGGTGGAGTGCAAGGTGATGCGTGTGATCATCTTTGATCAGAACGGCAATGTGCTGCACAAGTTCGGGTGCTCTAAGCATCTCGAGTTCCCCAACGGCGTGGTGGTCAACGACAAGCAGGAGATCTTCATCAGCGACAATCGGGCGCACTGCGTCAAGGTGTTCAACTACGAGGGCCAGTATCTGCGGCAGATTGGCGGCGAGGGAATTACCAACTATCCAATTGGCGTCGGGATCAACTCGAACGGGGAGATCCTCATCGCGGACAACCACAACAACTTCAATCTGACGATCTTCACGCAGGACGGGCAGCTGATCTCGGCGCTCGAGTCAAAGGTGAAGCACGCCCAGTGCTTCGATGTGGCGCTCATGGACGACGGCAGTGTGGTGCTGGCCAGCAAGGACTATCGGCTCTACATATATCGCTATGTCCAACTGGCGCCAGTGGGTATGTAAACACACAGACACACACTCCATGGATGTGAGTCCGGAAAGGATGAGGATCTGTGGTCCGGCTCTCACTACTTCTATAGGCTAAGTTCTCAATAGTCTGACTTGCGCGGTCTATCCAGCTCTAATTCTAAATCTACACAATCGAAGTTGAAATCGAAATCTATAAGCCCCTATCTCCCCCGATCTGTCATCTCTCATAGCCTTAGACTTTGCTCGCTATGTAATAACACACACGCACACTGTTGGAATGATTTTTATTATCTTTTAAATTATTGTTGAATTTTGTTTTATTTTTTATATATATTTACACTGTTAAGCTTAGTTTTTATTTTGTGCGTACTTGTTTATGATAAATATATATATTGTGTATTCATGTTCATGTTCAAATCGGATAGTGTCGCCGCCTCTCTATATCTTTGCACACTTCTCACTTCAAACCCTCCTATCTCGCGTGCAAGTCATCTCTTATTCGCTTTGGCTGTCGATTAGAAGCGCACCAAACAAAAGCAAGCAAAAACACCAGAAACAAACAAAAAAATGACACTTTTAACTATATAAATACCAGAAGAAATCCCTCCACTTTTTTCTGTTCGTTGCCAACAGCAAACAAAAACAAAAAAAAGAAAAAATTTAGGAAAAAAAAAGAAGTTGATATAAAATAAACTTAACAAATAACCGCCTATGAAATGTCGAAAAGAAATGAAGCCGCGTATCGAGCATTAATTAATTAATAATTGATTGTAATTCTTAGATATATGATTGCGCAAATTGTTTGTTATTATTATTTTTGATTGCATAAACATTTGATACATTATATATTATATAACTGTTTTTTACGTTTATAAATTATTTTTGATTATACCACTTATTGATTACTGATTATTTATATGTATACATTAATTAATTACCTTCTAAGACATGTTTGCTACTTCTATACGAAATCAACCGAACCCAAAACCGAACCGCGACACAAACAACAATTCACAATTTTTATACTCGCTTAGAATTTATGTTTTTCATTGTTTTATTGTACACACGACAGAGGAAAAGAAGATGGAATGCCCCTAATAATAATGCAGACAAAAACCCATTTCCGTTTCTTTAATTTAAACAAAAACAGAAACAACTAAACGCACTGAAAATAGTTAAAATTTTTGTTCTTGATTGTTGAACTATTTTTTGTTTAGGCATTTATTTTTTTAAAGTAATTTCTTTGTTCGAAAGCAACACGGACGAATTTGTTGTTTTACCCCAAAATATATTACTATATTATACGCAAAAATTATTTGTTGTCAAATTGAATTTAAATAAACATTGAAACGTGTATATCAAACAAAACAAGGCGATATTTATGTACACCAAGCAAATACCCCTCCCCCCTCGCAGTTAGTGGTAACTTGGAGTGCGAAGTCGAATTATCTTAAGGGTGTGCATAGATCTAATTGAGTATTTAAAAGTAACATTTAACTAAAAGTTGGCAATCAGCGCAGAAGACTTGAAACATTTATAACTATTATAATTATACAATTAAATATGTCTATTAATATACGATAAACACTTAAATCAGTAAATCAAAAATCTCAAATAATTTAATAGTTATAAAGAAGAAACCGCGAATAGGGAATAGGGATTACCCAGCCAAGCCAGACCAATCGCTAATTTATGTTTACTTCCTTGACAGAAATAGGGACTAAATACAAAAGCCACACAGTGCGCAACAATCAGGATCCAATAGGTTGTTCAGACATTCGAAGGATATTTCGAAGGATAGTTCAATTGGACATTCACGTATCCTTGCTCTGTTACGCACTGTATGCACATCGACTTATACTTGCAATGATTTAGTTAAAGCATTTACTACTTGTATGGGCATATGCCTCAAATGATTGCAGAGCTAACAAAAGTGTTCTTTAGGGGTTAGTTAAAAGGAAGTTAGGTCGTTAGATATTTAAAGTGAATTACTATTAAGGCAAGGAAACACAACTTTTTGAGACTACAAACGCAACATTAACAGGAACAGCATTTAAAAAATGTTTATTTTGTAATTTTAAAAGTAATCACTATGTATTTTTGTTGGTTTTGCTTGGAACGCAATGCGACGCGACGCGAACCCCGCCCCTTGAACCCATGTCGTCCCCATTGACACGCCCACACATAAGCAGGTATTAGATTTCTTGAGTATAATTTAACATTATTGTATTAAACACGTAGTATTTAAATAAATTAGTTGCCCGTTCCCTTGTTTGTTTTGAAAAAACTCTTTGTTCTGTGTAATTTCTGACTTGCTTGACCTATTATTTGAATTATTTGATAATTACCTATGTTTTGTGTGTATTTACTTAAGTGAGATTATTAAATATACAAAAATATATTTTTTAGTTCTTTCTTGTTGTAATCTTAATTGACTTTAATTGAACTATTGTATTGAATTGAAGATAATGTATCGATGTAATGGTAGCTGTAATAACGATGAAGGGTTTAACAAAGTATTGTACGTTTTCTGTGTGAGAAACACTTTTTACTTGACAGCCAAAAAAAAAAAGCAAACTAAAAAATACACAAAAACTGTTGAAATTTTTTTTATATACAAATTGTTGAAAATAAATCTTAAACTAAAACCTAAAACACATAAGATACTGCAAATTGATGGTATTTATTACGGCCTAATGCGTACTATTTAATTGTATTTATTATTAGCATTTTAGCGTGCACAAGCAGTTTCTGAAAAAGAAGTTTTATTTGTATTTTGTGCTTGCATAACTTTGTTTTTATGTTTATCAACTATTATTATTATTACATTTTTAAATGTTATACAAAAAACGAACTACAAACACACAACATGGGACACAACACACATGATTACGACTATTATAATAATAACAAACTATAAACAATAGACAGCATACATCTGCTCCACGAAAATGTTGTAAAAGCCCACACAAAACACAACCCAACAAATGCCACAAAAACCAACTGAAAAACCATTAAAGATTTTATACCTATTCTGACAAAAAGAACCAACAAACTGTTTGCTTTATTTTACTTTCATTTGATTTGAATATTTTCCCTTATTTTCTTAGCATTTCTAGCTTAGCATTGGTTATATTTTGATCTGAACAGATGCGATGTTGTTAACCCCCTAAGGCCGACTTTCCTTTCCTTGCCTTTCCTTTCCTTTCATTTCCTGCCCCCGACCCCCTGAGATCTATATATATAGTAGTGGTAAACTATTTAATCTTTATATGAATATATATGTGAATGTATGTTGATAAACAAATTGATGAATTGAGAATCTAATAGACTGTGCAACCACAAAAATGGAAAACCGATAAAAGTTTTTTAAATATATATATTTCTATATATTTAAATCTCGGGTAAGGAGCAACAACACAACTCTGTGGAATGTGTAAAAACAAAAATTATTTATATATACATACCTATAAGATACAGTGTGCAACCATAGCACAGTGAGCTATCAAAAGTAACTATACTAGCAGTTTTATTTCCGATACTCCAGATCGATATGATATGTAAACCATTTATACCGCCAATTAACTGTGCTCTAACCCTCTATGTAACCAAACTGGGCGTTAAGTGCCCCCTGACACTTGCTTTGGTATCTCGCTCTATATATATATATAAATTTATAAATTTATGTATGTTAACATTGCCGATATAGTATATGTAGTTGGGCATTCTGCGTGTGTCGCCATTTGTGATTAGTTTTTTGGGCCAAAGTCTCGAGTCACCAAAGAAAATAAACGAAGGAAACAGGACGCCAAAAATGTAAGGAAAATTCTGAAATGGAAATTCAAAAGTAAAGTAACTCCACCATTTGAGTAGTGCTAAGTGTAAGTGTTGTTTAATAAATGGCAATGCATGCTGGTGCCGAAGTGCGGCCGCCACATACGCGTATTACATATACTCGTAATCGTATTATGGCTACTATTATTTTTGTGATTGTTAGGAGCTCTCTATGAATGTTGAACGGAATCGAATCGGATCGGATCGGATCGAAGCGAAATCGAAGCGAAATCGAATCGAATCGAATCGGGATCGGTCCATCTACGGATCGATCTCACTCTCTTTTTGGGGTTGGTTAGGAAAGAGGAGACTGTCGGCACAAGTTACGCAGAACAGAACTAGATGTTAGGATGTACGGATAAGTACGAGCATATTGGTGTTTGTATGTCATATCTGAGGAATCATTTTAATTGTAGTTTATATTTTTGATAAATGTTATTAAGGAACGGAACAAAACGTAAATCAAAGTCATTTGTCTGCATTGTTGAGCATGTTTGTATGGAATTTAAATTTTGTACAAGTTCTAGTAGATGATCGGCAGCAGTTCGGATTCGAAAGCGATAGCGAAATGGCAAAACAGCAGCAGACTACGAGTATAATGAATGGAACCCAAATCCAAAAGTAAATTAAAATTCAAACTGGCTTCGTAGAAGTGTTTTTAAGTATTATTAGTATATGCATTAGATTACGAAAGCTCTGAACGAAATGCTTAAACCACTAAATTATTAACAACATACCATATAGATATATGCAGCTAATTGAATAACCATTGAGTGTGTGTGTATACTTTTAGTCCAGCACCCAACGTAAAACAATCCCAGATCAGAGTTACCCTTTCAAACAGATCTGGAATCGTTTTTCGCTAGTGCCTGGACCTTTTCAATAAGTAGGACTTCAATTCTGATATTCCGTCAAATGTTTTAAGTGGATAGTAGGCAAGAGATACGGGAAACCAAATATATTTAATATGCATGCTTGAGTAGTGTCTGTTTGAATGTCTGTAATTTGTACGTAACTCAACGTAGCATTAATGACAAATGATCGGTTCATTGCCCCATTAGTTCCCCTATTTTCGCATTAGATGTAGGCTATCCCTACGATTAAGTAGAATAGAAATTGAGGAACAATATCGATTCATTGGATTACTTATTTAGACCTTTTTAGCGCTTGGTCAAGAACTTCACCGAACATTCAAGTAGCAATCCAAACCAACATAACAACTAACATAAACATAAATGATAAATACCAAACAAAATAATTAACTATGACTGATTTTATACACGAATTGAAAGGATTTACACAACAAATTATACACATATACATACATATATATGAATATTTATATTTATAATGTTGCTACTATATAAAATTATAAAATAAAACAAGTTGACGTTGAAGCCCCGGATTAAGTCCAGGACCTCTCCATCTGTAATACATTTTACACTTTAGGCTACTTAACGCTACATTCTTGTATATCTACGAGTATAAAAACTATATTTATGTGTGTGTTTAAAGGCTTGAAAACAAGCCACTTAGTAGTGAACTCAACAGTTTTTTAACACTCGAAAACAACAAAATCTTAGACTGCTTCAAAAACGTAAACGTGAAAAATATGAAAATATGAAAAACTCTTGTGAAATAAAATGAACATAAGACTCGTTTAGGGAATTTTTCTGAACAGATTTTCCGTTTCCTTCCGCTTTTTTTTCTCCCTATGCACTTGTTTAAACTGAGAAACTATAACTTAATTGACTTAAAGCCGAATGCGGATTTTCACTCTCGATGAACTAAAAACCGAATCTCGAAACGCGCAAGACAAACAAGGACAAGGAAAATGAATATTTTCGCTAATTTTTCTAGCTGCAAATAAAATATTTATATACATCCGTGAATATAATCTATAATAATAATGCATATACGCAAAGTAAGGCATATTAACTGTTTGTTGTTAGCTGCTTATTCTTCCTATTGAAGATTACGAAAAATAAAAACTACAAAAAAAAAAAAAAACAAATTCATATCCCAAGCATTTTTGTAATTTTTAACGAAAAACGACATATTGAAAACAAACTCTAAAAATACGCAAAAAAACAACTAAAGCATAATTTTTAAGCCGATCATTTTAAGAAAAAGTTTATCTAACTTTAAATGTGAACCAAATGGGCAATGTATAATGCAATAACTAAATAGGAAGCTTAAAAATACTTCTGTTTATCACACTTTTTTTGAAAGGTGACGGAACTGCGTTGGTGACCTTTAAACTTTAAAAATTTATTTTGATTTCGCGTTGTAATTACATTTCCATCCAATTTAAGATTACAATTTTTCAATTCCTTCATGAAACCATTTGATTTATTTAATTTTTGATTTTATTTCTTGCAGTATTGCACAAATTGCACAGCAACATCAATGAAACCAGCAAGAGCTACTTGGCAGACAGAATACAGCAACATTTCATTTGAAATAGAAAAGCAAGAGAATCGAAATATTTTTAATAACCAAACATTCCCCAGAAATTGTGTTATGTTGAATTTGTTGTTGAAGAAAGGAAGATGTAATGTAATGCCGATGCATGGACAAGTTTACGTTACGCAATTATTTTAAATAAATTTTGGGACTCAAAAATTATATTAATATTAATGTATTTGCAATTAGTGTAAATGAGTCTCTACGGTCGAACCGCACACAAAGAATTCACACAGACAAGAATCAACGTTGCTAAATCATTGAAATATGCATAAATGTTAGCTCATCTTAATCATAATCAATCATTCAGCATAGATTTTAATATTTATAACGCTATATAGTGCAACTAAGCCGATCATGGTATCATCATCTAGTCATCATGCATACATATATGTATTTTTATAATTAATTATTATTAATATTAAATAAAAAAACAAAAATGAAACAGAAAAACAAAAACAAAAACAAATACAAAAGGAAAAGGAACACCAATCTAATGTTAAATGTCGTTATAATTAAGTTTTCTTTGTATACACATATATATTATGTTTAGCTAACGATTTATCAATTTTCCGTGTAAGGATTGATTTTTATGTCTCCCCCAATTTGAATTTCTCGCTAAAGCCAAGTTGAATTTGAACATACACAAAAAAAAAAAAAAAACAAGTGAATTCTATATACAGGGTGTTGCTTAAATGGCTTTCATATACTACGTTGTCATATGAAACTAAGACATTTTATCAGCTAAAGTAATATGTTTTCTTTATGGTTAATTGTTTACTCTGTACGTTCAGTTACAAATCGTATATTTCGCTCAAATTTTGTTTTACACGTAAGAGATACAAAATAAAAACGAAAAAACGAAAAATGTTAAAGCAAGTGACAAGAAAAAGTGGAAAATATGGACTGACAAGCAAATAATGTATATCATTGAGGGTTGGCATTTTTATTCAATACTTATAAATATAAATCTATATTACATGTAGACTTTGTCAGGCAGGCCATTCTCAGCTGTTTCGAACGAGGAAATTGTTAACTTTTTGCGTTGAAATGAAAAGGAAAATAAAAAGAAATATATACACGCCCACCAAATGCATACTATATGCCATATACTGTTTCTAACATGCATACAAAGATTTAACCACAGTACAGAGCAATTACAATTCGGTTTAAGTTTGTAACTGACTTAACTTAACTTACTGCCAGGATCAGCTCAGCTCGGCTCCTCAGATACAGATACAGATACAGATACAGATACCCTGCATGATACTCACTCAGCCAGTCACTCAATCAATCATCAATCAGTCATCATCTGTCATTCACCACTAGACACTAATCCATCATTCCCGCAAATCCAGCACAATTAAATGTAATAAGCCCATAAACCAAGAAACTTTTTTGAGAAAACGAAACCGAAAAGCATTTAACTTGAATCTTCTACACTTTTGAGCACAACCAATTGTTTTTTTAATTATATTTAAACTCGACAAGAAAAAAATAAAAGTGTAATCATAATCGTAACTAAATTGAATACGATGTAATTGAATGTGAACGTTATTAACTCATTAACTATTATTATTACCTAAGATTCCAACTGTATGCGCATTTTATATATATACCTATATATAAAACATTAAGGCAAACCCAAAATAACAACTCATTAATGTAATGTGTAAGAGAAACAAAAAGTACTTACAGTAAATTATATATGAATATTTTTATACATGTGGGAAAACGTAAAACAGAGAACGAATCATAATTTATTAAATGCTGAAATTTGCTAGAGTGGCGAGTTCGGGAACACCTATTTGAATTTGATATGACAGATTTTAAACTGTGCTCAAAAATCCAATGGCAAAGTAAACAGCGTCAGCGAGAACTTGAAATATAATAAAAGAAGGAAATAAAAGTCTTTTTAATGCTTAGGGGCCACAATTTTCGAAGTAATTAAAAAACGAAAAACATGAAATTATTATTATATTAAAATACGGTATTAATTAACATTTAAAAAATGTTGTGTAACATTAATATTAAACCAACCAACAAGAACAACCAGCAACAACAATTGTATTGTAAGAATTTCTATTTCCATTAAACAACAATAAAATTATTTTGTTTTTAAATAACTCAGATGCCTTTTATTATTCGACTACGGTCTACAGCAGAAAGTGTGTTTTGTCAAGTTTTTGCTACTTGTCAAGAAAAAAGGCCAATTACTCGTGTAACTAAAGGCTCTCCTATTAAATATATGTATTTAGATATACGTTTGGAAAATTGGAGATTGCACATTCCCATCTAATGCCATCTTAAGGGTAAGAGATAATCGTTAAGTGATGCTAAAGCTGGTTTCCTGCTGAAAGCATCCACTCTATGCTGTTCCTTTTGGTAGCTTTTGAGTCCTGAAAATAAAGCATTTTATATAATCCGATAATCTAGTTTTTCTTAATGTCAACTCACATAACGCGAAGTTCCTCCAGCGTGGGAACATTGAGGCGAGAGGGCAGCCGTGCTCCATCCTCCTGCTCAACTTCCTGCGGGTGTTTCTTGAGCTTGTGCGACCGGCAATTGGCATTGCAGGCAAAGGACTTGTCGCAGTAGTTGCAAACGTACGGTCGCAGCCCCGTGTGGCTCAGCAGGTGGGTCTTGAGCGTCTTCGAGCGCTTGAAGAGAGCCCCGCAGACATCACACTTCAAGCGCCGCTCCTCGGTGTGCACGACCTTATGCATGTTCCAGGTGCGTCGTGTCTGCATCTTCTTGCCGCAAATGTTGCACACGAAACTGGGCTCCGCATGGATTTGGTAGTGGGCCTTCAGCCGGGCGCGGTTCTTAAAGCCCGCCTTGCAGACGGTGCACTCGAAGGGACGACTTTCCGTGTGAACCAGCTTGTGTTCATTCAGTGCTGTAATTGTCTTCAGTTGCTTGCCGCAACTATCGCAGATATATGGCTTGACATTCTGGTGGATACCCTCTTTGTGGAGCTTCAGCGCCGTGGCAGAGGATAGAGTTTTGTTGCAAATATCACAGGTTGTAGTTGTTTTGTCCACTTTCACACGCCGCTCGATCCTGCGGCACTCGCGTTCCAAGTGTTTCTCATACGAGGCGCGGTTTCTGTAGACCTTGCCACATTTCTCGCAGTCCATGCGACCCCGTTTGGCCTTCTCCTCCGCAGTTGACTCCAGGGCATTTGGCGTGGTTGTCACAGCGAGATATTTTCGCTGGCGATCTACAGACAGCAATTCGGCATCTTCATCACAGCTGTCAAGCATTTCCGACTTAACATCATTCTCGAATGAAACCGGAGAGATGGTGCTGTCGACGCGAGATTGCGATAGTTCCTCTTGAGACAGTTCGTCTAGCACATCCTCCATATCTAGTTGACTTGTGTTCTTTTCCAACAGAATGGGGCCTGTGTCGATAAACTCCTGCTTAGGTATCTCCATTCCCAGTATCTTTTTGGCTTGAATTAAGTGGGAATTCGCCTGCCGCTCTGATATTTCGATTTCTTGGTTGTTTGTTCCCGGCACAGGAAACTCTGGTAATATTTTGGCGGGCTTTTGATGAACAGTATCGGAGTCCAAGCCCGTTTCCATTTCTAGAGCGGGAATGGGCTTGATAATGTGCGTCCAATCGTCCTCGCATAGCCCATACTGCTGACGCAGTGCAGCCACATCCAGTTGCTGGTCGTGATCCGTTTCTGTGCGTCGCAGGACCTCAAAGATGTCCTGCACTTTCGTCACATGCTCTGCAAAATCGATTAGTTCGCTGATGAGCGTATAGCACTCCGTGCACAGCACGCTGCTAAGCTCATCCTCCAGTCGCATCTGGAGCACAAATATTTAATATTATCTTTACAGAAGACTATTTGTTTTCTCCCAGTGACTTACTTGCACTTCGAAGTACTTGCGAATGGTCATTATCAGGACATTGTCCCAGGTTCCCTGGGAGTTCCCATTCAGCTGCACCTTCACATTGCCCTGAGCGTCGTCCTTGGCGCACAGGCGACACCAGTTCAGCCAGTGGCTGCCGTCCGTCATCTTGGCAGTGGAACCAGTGCTCTTTCTGGATTGCCTTATTGCCAAGAAATATCAGTTTAATTGTTTACTTTTAGTTCGGATTTGATTCTTGTTCGGTGCAGTGTGACCAGATACAATTTGTCGTGCTCACGCCACGGCAAATGCTTAATGGCATTTTCGCTTAACCCTTATGTTATACTCAACGCTCTGCCGGACCCATTCTTACAGCCCGCCGTTTTTAATAATTTGTTTTTCCATTGTACTGAATGAAAATGAACATATGCAAATATTGAATACTTCCATTCCATTTTTAGGTATACCTATAAAGCGTTCTCTTGTTTTAATTCTGGTTTTTCCAATAAGTAAGGTGTAAAAGAAATACAGACAACTAAATACAGAAATGAACCGATTATTTCAAAAATCTTGTTTTATTTCACATTAATTTTAGAGTTAATCAGCAACAGCACCTAGGGCTGCCGCAGCATCCCGGAATGCAGCTTCCTCGGCAACATGGCACTGCGGCAGTTCCAGTCCAGCAATTGAAACAAAAGTTGGTGCACTGGATGCAGGCGGGCAGATTGCAGCAGCCTCCAGGATTGCAGCACATCTTGGGCAGGATTGTTCGGATGCGAGTCAAAGGAAGGAAAGAAGAACCCACGAATTGACAATGATCACGGACACGCACTCACTGGGGAACTGAAACTGGAAAAGTGTGTAGAAAATGTGTTTGAATTGAGATTTAGGTGAATTTTGAAAATTCTTTCTTAAGTTACCACGGCAAAAATTTATCTCCAAAAGGTGTTGGTCATTGGGATTTTCAGTTATATTTTTGATGTGTTCAAACCGAGGCTCAGGGAAAGAATGAATATGATCCCTTCTAGATATTTGGTACTTCAAAAATGGTTGACAGATATAAATTCAAAAACTACTAGATCGACTTGAATATTTTGCCTTCGAATATCTTTATGTCAGAGAAGGAAAGCACGACTTTCTAACCTCTGTTGACGGACCGCGTAGTGACGAAACGCAGTGGGAAAATTTGCAGAGATCGGATGTCATTTGAATTCTCTATGTCAGAGAAGGAAAGCATGACTTTCGAACCTCTGCTGACGGAAGACCACGTAGTGACGAAGCGCACTGGGAGAATTTGTAAAGGAAATGAAAATCTCTCATAGTTGTCCGATCATAACCATTTAAATACAGTAAAGTAAAATACATCTTTTGAAAAGTTATCGACACAAGATAGTTACATTTATTATATTCGTTTATTAAGACATTAGGGTTTTAAGTACTATTGTTGGACGTGTTTCGGCACCGACTCCTCCCTATTTCAGCAACATCCCCTGGGGCCGCACGGCATAAAGGTGCATTGGATGTAAGCTGGGGTGCAGGGCACACAGCAGAGTTCCACGCAGCAGTTGTAGCAGCCGCCACACGGATCGCAGCATCGGGGTCCACAGGGTCCGCAGCACATGATCTGATAAATATAATAAGTGTAGTTAATTGAACATATAAATTGAAAATTTACGCTTACGATTTTATTTTGCCTTGGGAAAAGCGTTTAGGGTATCCTAATTTCCTTCTAAAAGGCCAACTAAATGGACTTTAAAAAGCCATATTCAATTCTTCTTTTTGCAATGTAAAATAAAAACTTACATTCAGCCTATTTACAGAAATAGGAACTCAGAAACAACAAAATAGGTACCGGAAAATGTTGGACAAAAACTATTTTCAAAGGTGTTAACACATCGAATTTTGGAAAACGAATGGGAAATCCATTTCGCTTAATCTGTTACGGAGAAATGTGAAGTGACATGAAAAATCGAGGCTTATATGACTGTAATAGTTTACACATTTGAAGATCAGAAAAAATAGTATTTTAATGCATTAAAATTCACATACCTTTTACTACAGTCACAATCTTTTCTATAAGAAAAAATAGTTCTAACACTTTTGGAAAATCCTCTAGTTTAGCGGGAAAGCATATATAAGTAGATACATTGCCTTACAAAGGGTAATGCGATGGAAACCTTTTTATTTCCTACACTGGTACCAAAATATAGTGAACATTATTGTTGATAAAAGTATTATTTAATATTGAACGTTGTATTATAAATTATTATCAATTAACCGGCTTTCGAAGCTTCGACGGCAGGACTCCACTGAGGATAATCGACCTGGGTGGCTGCCTCGTATTCCTGCACCAAACAGTCAACCGTGTTTCGTGCGATGTCCAGCTCCGTCAGGTCGTCCTTGAACATTGACTCGCGGCGAAAATTGTCGAGGAAGGCGTTGCGCTTCCTCAGCTTATCGTACTGGGCCAAGGCCCTCTTGAAAAGCGCACTGATTCCCGTGTGATTGGCCATCATCAATCCGGATACCTTGTGGGTCGACTGCACATAGGGCGAACTGCGCGGCAGAGCAACCTGAATGCTCGCCGGACCCCATGGTATGAAATTGGCCAGCTTTCGCTCGCGAATGCGCTGCAGCGACTTGTGCACCTGGGATGGATCCACCTCGCCCTGGATGATGTTCAGTATGGAGACGAAGCATTGGCGGCTCTGCTTGTCAGTCAAGGCGGAAACCATCATGTTCTTTGGCTGTAGAAGCCGACGCATCACATCCAGCACGGTGGTCTTTCGTACGCTTGTCTTGGTCTGAAAATGTTTATCTCTTTTTATTTGAACACCCACTAATGTGCAAAGAAACATCATATACCTCGCAGTCCGACATCAGCGGAGTATATCCCGTCATCAGGAAGTGCAGCTGAGGTGTGGGAATGAGGGAGGCGGTCAGACCGATGAGGTTGTTGTTCATGTACGAGGGATATCGCAGAGTGGTGGTGCTTAAACTCATGATGGTGGATACCAGATTGTTGATCTGCATAAAAGTGGGCGTCTGGATGTGCAGTCTTTCAGTGGCGATGCGGTTCAGTGCGGTATTATCCAGGACCACCACACTATCAGCGCACTTGGTCAACCGCTTTAGGGTAAGGATCGAGTTGTATGGCTGGACAACCACGTCGCTGATCTCGTCTTGATTGGGAAAAACACTGTACGTCTGTATGAGCTTCTTGGGAAAGCGTTCGGACAGCCGTTCCAGAACATATGATCCCATTCCGGATCCTGTTCCGCCGGCTATGGAGTGGCACAACACGAATCCCTCCAGCGAATCGCTGCCTTCGGCCTCGCGGTCCAGGATGTCGAACACCTCCTCCTGCACCTTCTCACCCTGGCTGAAGCCGGAGGCCCAGTTGTTTCCTGCTCCACCGCCGTGCTTGGAGAGAAACACATTCTCCTGGTTATACAACTGGAGGAGGAACAGCCATGCATAAAAAATATTCAAATAAAATATATAAGACATTTGTATTCCCAAAATTTTGTAAATTTCATGAAATTAAACTAAGCTGTTAAATTAACGGTTTTATATGGTTACCAATGCAAGGCAAACATTCTGATTACTTAAATGCAAGTAAATATGAGTATTTTATAAATTCCAAGACAAAAGCTAATTATTTCCATTGCACTTCAGGCTATTTTAAATTAGAAACTTTTAAATGAAACTAGAAAGATCATTTCCCACACTGACCTTGGAATACGGAGAGGTCATGATGTTGTTGATGACCCTGGGCTCCAAATCCAGGAGAACGGCCCTCGGTATGTAATGGTTGTCATCCGCCTGGTAGAAGAACACATCCTTGCGATCCTGTCCATCGGTGGCGAAGTCTTCAAGGACGCCATCTGGGGAGATGCCGTGCTCCAGGCACAATCTCTTCCAGAACTCGAAACCAACTGCGGGATTGAGTGATCTCGGTCAAAGCTGGAGTCTCCTCGATTTGAGAAGAACTTGGAGAACTTACTTTGGTTGCCACATTGGCCCAATTGAAGGGTTATAATCTCGCTGGGCATTTTGTTGGATTTTCAGTTTGGCTTATTTCGCTTTCTTTCTCAATAAAACATAACTGTGCAACTAGCGATGGAAATGGTTCGCATTAATATCGATATACCTCAAGCTTAAGAAGTACGAAAACTGTAAATTATTACCTATATCTTTTCAAATTGCTTATGTTTTAATTAGTGTTAATGGGCTTAGAATCAAGACTTAAAATGCTTAGAGTCCAGATTTACGCTAATTTTTAAAATGTTTGAGTTCAAATATGATTAGCCATATACTTATATTTTTTATTTATATTGCATTTTAAGTGCAATTTTCGTTAACTAAAAAGTTTGAATGCGTTGACTAGCTTTTTCAACTGCACAGCACACCCTGTAGCCGGGTGTAACGGTTCTTTAAGAGTCGGTATTTTCAGAGAACCGGGCGACGTTCACACTGCCAGCCTGATTGAAAAAATTCGTTGCAAATGTTTATGTACGAATATTAAATAAAAATCAAAAATGCTGCGGCAGGAGAACTTGGCGGCCAACTTCTGCGGTCTCCTGGCCAGCCAGGGCTATAAAGGTGAGTTTGCATTGGACCTATTTGTTCAGAGCCTCATGGAAGTCTATAAAAATCGTAGAGAAGGCAAACGAATGGCGCATTTTGGGTCAGGAACAGGATGGATCTCTGCTCACGTCCTGGATTTTCGAGTACTCGGACGAGGATCAGCGCAAGGAGACGTGCATTGGTCACTTCCACGCCACCAAAAAGCAGTTGCGAATCCTTTGGACCCTTGACAATTGCCGTGAGATTGTCCAGGCAACGATCAATAGCAGCGTCACGTTGCTATCCTTCGTGGAGAAAACGGAGGGCAAGCTCTATCAGGCCTTTATCGTGGAGGTAAGGAGCTCCGAAGGCGGCACGGCCACGCCCCTCAACTCGGAGCCCACCACCCGCCAGATGATGACCCAGTTCCTGTGGCGCGTCGAGAGTGCCACGCGCACTTGCTGGCAAGACAAGCTCCTGGTGCTTACCCACGAGGAATGTAGGTGTCATGTTTATCAGAAAATAACCCACATATAACTCCTATTCGCGTACATTTTCTAGCCATCAAACAGTTCAGCTGCGTGGTTAAACAGAGCTCCACAACCTGCTCGACTGGCGGAGGCGAAGGCAGCGCCTGGCGGCTAGACACCAGCATACTCACCTACGAAACGCTGGCCAGAAACTTTAGCTGGGCCCAGTGGGATCCCGAGTGCCAGGCCCTCTACTACATTCACTTGAAGCCGAAGGCCAAGAGCCTCAGTCTGCTGGACGAGAGGGAGGAGGCCGGTGAGCAGGCCACTCCCACTTTAAGCCCCACGCTTTCTGCCTTTCAGTTCAACGAAAAACAGCCCACGGAAACTGTGGTACGTGCAACAGTTTAAAGTGTAAAATATCGTGGTGGTTAGATATTTCTCTTCCAGCTAAATATACCCCTGAATTTGCCGAAGCTGCCCAATGGCTCTAAGGAGGAGTCTCCAAGCTACGATGACGATGCGGTTCCCTTGCGTGTGCACGATAGTTCGCTAAATCTCATCATTTTGGCGGACACCTCGGGCATGTTTTTCGTCTGCCACTACTATCTGTACCAGCCGATGCAGTCGGAGCAAAAGGACGTGCACTTTGCCTACTCGGTGACTTTACTTCACCACGGCTGTGTGGTGCACTGCGTTATGCCCGGAGTGCCGTGGCAAAAGGCTCGTCTGCTGAGGCCAACATTTGCGCTCCACGGCCAGCATCACTTGCTGGTGTCGTCCGCCTTTTTTGTCCATCTCTTGGACGTGGGACTGCAACACGAACCGAACTGCCACATCGTGTGTGCAGCCCACAATCGGAGTCCAGATATCACACAGCTTGTGCCTTTGCGGAAGTGGGGAGCCCTGGCTTACGATGCGGCCACCTTGGACCTCGTCTCCTTGACCGTGCCCAAATCGCATTTGATAGAGGCTTTCCGTAATGACAGCTCGCTGGACAATAGAATCAGCATTATCCACTACTTCCTTTTGCACTCGAATGATATGGATGTGTTGGCCGAACTACTGAACAATATCTTGGAACGCCCGCTCTCCTTGGATACGGTGGCTCTGTTGAAGGAGGCTCTTGTGGCTGGCAGTTATGCGGCTGCTGTTCGTGGACTGCCAGAGGATGCCAAGCCACTGATGAGGCTACTACCATTGACCACTGCCTCAGCCTCGCGACCAATTCACGCAAAGGTAGCTGACATAAGCGTGGGTCTCTCCCATGAAACCCTGCACAATACCAGCATGATGCTGCTCTCGCCACAGCAGCGCCTCTCACCTTACCGCACGGATATCTGGACTCGATTGTGGGACCTTCTGAACGAGTCTGCCAAGCAGGAGCAGCCTAGATTCAGTGCTGAGCAGGTGACAGAGAAGTTGATCTTTAGTCTGGCCTGCTACCAGCCAGAGGCTCTGTCCAGATGCACCACGCCCCTTTCGCCAGACGCGGGCACTGGCGGATTTGGTGACTATAGCAGCGGAAGTGCTTTTCCATTCAGCAACGAGGTGCTGCCCTTTATCGAGCTGGAGGGCTGCACAGCCAGCAAGCAGGAGCACGTCATTTCTGTGGTGGGTTGGTGCATAATCTTGAGTTAACATTTTAATTAAAGCCACGAAACTTACAGTATCTGCGCGAACTGAGCGTTCACTTGGTGAAGCACACCTCAAAGCCCAATACTGGCTTCCGCTGGCTGAAGGAGACCTTTTTCGAGCGTTCCCAGGCTCCAGCTCACGTGCATGCGGTGGCTTCGCAGTTCGTTTCCTCGCAGCTCGAACTCTCGCGGGCTCTTTGCTCTCTTGTTTGTCGAGCTGCGGGCTTAGATGCGCGCATGGAGACCTCGAGGGGCTTTCAGTTGATGTGGGTTAATGATGATTTCTAATCTGACCAGTTTTCACTAATATTTGTAATGATTGCAGTGACCAAATGGCTGCCAATCAACAGCACTCCCTGTTTCTAATACTTGAGCGTTATTGCCTGGCTGTGGAATCGATTGCTTTTCCCCTGCCCGAGGGTTTCTCCTCGTTCTTCACCTATTTGGGCTATCGGGCGCTGGGCTACGATATGTTTCTGCAGTATGTGGAGAATCATGTGTTCGAACTGCAAGTGGATGTGATGAAGGCCATTGTTTTCGGTTTGCTTTAAATGTACACTTATTTTGAAGTTTGTTTAATGTTGACTAATTCATTGCTGCAGATATTGAAGATTCCCCACTGGGAATTGAGCGGAAGCTGTCACTTTTGTCGGCTCTCCCCAAGCAGCGTGCTCAAAGGCTTCTCAAGTGCTGGCAGCATCCGGACAGCCTTATGATCCGAGGTCGCGAGCATGCGGCCAACATACTGTCGGGCCAGCAGCAGGAGGTGCTGCACCAGCAGAGACCAACGGCCTGCGCGAACCAATCGCGGAATAATGCGCGGAGCGGTAAGAGTTCGTTCGGTTACCCCATCATAAACACCATAACTTTTCATTTGCACACTCTTCACCCACACATATCGTCCAGCTTTGGGCAAGCCCCACACTGTGGTTTGCCACTCGCTGCTTTTGGTTTTTCTGCTTTTCATTCTAACCACGGTCGTCCTGAGCATATCGAGTTATGTGTTCAGGCAGCGCCCGCTCACTTGGTAGAAACCATGCCCATCGTTGACCGGTAAGAAACGCTGATCAGTGTTCGCCAGTCGTTGTCCCACTTGCACATTTTGTTTGTTGTTACTTAACTTAACAGTGCAGCTTTCTAATGGATAAATGTCGGTATTTTTGCAGATCTAACTGCCGAAGCCCTTTCGCCACTGGACTCCTTTCTCGACCTGCTGACAGCGAAAGCCAGTCTAAACGAATTGGACTATAATCTGCTTATTGAAACTACCTTAAGCTCCATCGACCAGCTGAAATTGGAGGCTTGAATTTAATGTTTAGAGTATCAAATGAAGTATTGTGTCAAATTATCATGTACTTTTTACCGACTTGAAGCGTCCACCCAAGTCCAGCTTACAAATATTCCAAAGATTTGATTTGTCAAATGTATTACTTAAGATTCTCCCCGTGCAGCTTTCGTCTTTGTCATGGTTATGTGTGCTTTTAGTATTAATTTCCTGTTCCTATTATTTGTGTAACGACTGATACACATGCCAAGTCTGTAACTATAATTTATTTATGTTGTTTATCTATGTACCTAAAATCATGTACGTATTTGTTTATTCTGTAGCTATTTATTTTATGTTACTGCAATGTATCTCGCATTCCATAATAAAATAACGAGTTGTAACGTAAAAATTGTCGTAATGGTTTTTTGGCAACATGAGATTAATTCAAAATTCAATCCATGACCACAATAAAAAATATCGATGGTAGAAATATATTAAATGCATGTTTATATTTCTATAGTTTACTTAAAAAGGAAAACGAAACGAATGTTTGTGTTGGTATAAGCCAATTGGATGTTCGACGAGGTTGTTGGACGGAACATCGAACTGCAACCGAGCTTAAGGTTCCAACACGACTGTTATACCGTTTCCACCCCTTCAGATTCCACAGAACAAGTCCACAAGAGCACGCAGTCCACACACACAGTCCACAGCGCTCGGCGTGGAAGCCATTCGCTTCGTGGCAAACTGTTTGTTTATCCAGTTGACAGTTTGTGGAAAATCGTCACGGTGAACGCATCAAACGGGAATCGAACGCGGAAGAACGGCGAGAAAAGCGAGGAAAAACGGGTGCAGAGACAGGACTGATTGGGAAATATGTGCGCCTGAGTTTCCCGGCCAGAAGGCAAAGTGCCAAATGCTCTGACAAATAATTCCTGTAATAATCAGCGCGATTGAAATCTACGCGACGCTCATAAAATTCAAATGCAGCGCAAAAAGTGAACAGCAGTGCAGCGGAAATTAAATTGTTTTAGCCAGTGCCAAAACGGAAATAGAAAATCGGAAGCAAAGCCGAACTACAGTTTAAACTCTCATTGCGACTAATCGAATCCGTTGGATTAACCGAGTCCGAAAGATGGCCCGCAACTTCCTCACAATCGGATTACTTTTGACCCTGATCGCCAGCGGTCAGGCTCATCTAAATATTTTCCTCAACTTGCATGAGGTGCTGCGTCTAATCGGTAAGTAATCGTGTTGATTTTCGCAACTCCAGTCGCCTTTTGGCTTTTCAATTAACTTGGCAATTATTTGCCACTTTGTGTGCGTCCGACTTTAAATCAGATTTGATTTATGCCAAGCCGGGATTTTCTCGTTTGGCTCTTGGGCAAACGAATTGCGACTTCCTGGGATTATTTACTCTTTTTACGTAAATAAAATATGCCTTTAATTGTTTCTGGCCTTAGAGCTTTGAACAGCATTTTCTCTTCTCGAATTGGCCAGCTTACTAAGAAAACGTTCTATTTGTCGAGCATATTTTCTGTACCATTGATTTAATTGTTTGGTAGACTTGTCTAGATAAATAGAAATGCTCAAACGATTTATTGTCCATGTTCTTATTTATAGATTAACGTTTAATTAAATTCGCTTGTGGAGTAGATTCGCTTTTGAACTGCGTTCTTTTGCTTTTACAAATAAGTTTTAAATTTCTTCCATAGGCAACATTCAAGAGAATTGTTTAAGTTGGTGAAAAGTAATTTTATTAAAATGTTAAATCTTCAAAAGTAAATAAGCAGCATTTCTAATTTTATTTACTCTCTTGCTGGTCTACAAGTGTACTTGTATTCATTTTCTTACATAAATGAATACTATTTAGATCTGCTTCTGCAATCCGAGAGACTGGATTTTTCCCTTATCAAAACAGATTTGTTTATATCCATCTAATAACCAGGTTTCCACTTGGGCAAGCTAATCGGCTTGGGATAGCTTGAGACCGATGTCCAAGTATCTTTAATCTACTTTTATATTTATTCTTCCCCAACCGCCCACCTCATCTGGTCCGACCCAAGCCGTTCTCCACCAGAAAGAAACAGAAACACACACAAATCCTGTCGAAGAGATTGCCAAGCTAATAAAAGTGGGGAAAATTGTTTTACAATGTGTCACAGGCCCAGACAAAGAATTTACAAGCCAGTGAATATAAAAAAATAAATCAGTAGCCCAAAAGGAAAGGGTGAAGCGGCCCAAGTTGGGCCACATCCATGTGGGATCATAAAACACATGCAAAGTGTTTGTTCGGTGAGCGGCAGAGGGGTGGGCAGTGTTTTCTGGGGATCGGGAGCTCCAGATAGGGAAAAATTATCAAAAATTATGTTGTAAAATTTACAACACTCGCGTGTTTGTGCCCGTGGCTGATTGATGGGCGTCAGGAGTTTCGGAGTGAGTCCACAGATTGCATCGCGTCACTTGTGAATAACTGGGTAAATATTTGAGCTGCAGTGCCGGGCTGCTAATCAGGCGCTAATCTAGCCGGTTATCACCGTCTGCCACTCGTCGTAATTCATGTTTGATTGCAGTTCTGGCCGCAGAGTCCTGGCTGCTCGGCTACTCACCTCGCTATCAGTTAAAAGCGCCAGCAGACAATCAATCAAAGGCGATACGGCAAGTGGGTGGGATGGTTTGGCATGGTGTGGTGTGGGATGGATGGCCAGTTGAGGCTTTCCACTTGACATGGCCCCGGGAAATTTATTAGTTGTGTCAGCCGAGTGTCAAACGAAATCAGCATTAAAACCCATTAAGCGGTGGCCGCTATTCATTTTTCGCCCGACTCCTCCAATTGCACTTTCGCCGGAGGGTTTTGGTTTCGGTTTTGGTTTGGTTTTCGGGATTGGGTGGCGATACCCTCTCCAATTATTCAGCGCTGACAGCGGGTTGCATGCCTGACCTAGTTTTGGAACCTCCACTGTGTGTTCGCAACGCCCGGGTAGGTGTCACTCTTTTTTATTTTATTTTACCTTATTTTTTTAGCGGTCGCTTCAAAAGCCTTTGTGTGAGTGCACATCAATTAAATTGTCAACCCAGCAGCAGCAGAGTGAAGGAGAATCGCCCGAAGAAGAGCTCCATGCACTTCCATGCAGCTGCGGCATGGCATTCACTGTTCGTTAGGCTAACATCCATACCCATAGCACACATAACCATGCTCCGCCATGCCAACCCATGGCCCACCCACCTTTCCAGCCAGAAGTGCGCCCCAAATTGCTGTGCTCTATGCAAACCATGTCAGGTGTGGATCAGGCCGGGTGGTGGGGTCTTCTTGGTTCGGTGGCTCTGTGGCCCAGCTCGTTAGCGAAATGAGCGGATATGTAAAGTCGGTGCAGTTGATGGATTTTGCGGTTGCAATGAGTGACCAAAGGGGTTTGGGCGAAAGACAGCTCGAAAGTAGTCAGGTGTGGCTGTGGATAATCCAGGCAAACACGTATCTAAAGGGAATTGCTATTATTCCATCATAGGATACTGATCTCCTATGCCTTGTGGCACCTAATGCGCATAGCTAGAAAACCAATTAAATTCATTTACCCAGACCCTTCGTAATTTTGCTAATAACATCGACACTCTGAAAACTTTTCCCCCACACTTGGCTCAATGGGGCTTTTAACTTTGCGCAACTTTGTAGCCCTGCCAGCTGTCTGGGCAGATCCGTAATCCACGTAACCCATGGACGTTGCCAGTCACGTTTCGGGTCTGTCTATCAACACTTGCTAATCTCAACCCCATCTCTCTAAATGGTTTGACACTTTCAACTGGCGCGGGCCGAAAGATTCATCATCTCGAAATGAACATGATTTGCCGGCGAACAATGGAGTTTGTTGCCAACTCACGTTTGGCTAATAAAAGCAAGAGCATTTGCCCCGCCCAACAAAACATATTTCGGCAAGTAATGTGAACTCAATTAGGGCGCAGCGGCATCATCGCCATCATCGCCATCATCTGCATCCCAGGGCTCAGAAGTTGAAGCGAAATCTCTGGCGTGCGTGGCCAAAAATATTTCACCCTCGGAATAATTAATGCTGCAGTTGGAACCGAAGGCATTAGATTTGCCAGAGCGTGCGGCATGTGTTGCCAACTTGCCCCGACAACACAAACAAGCGGTTGCCCCTGCCCCTGCCTCCTGCCTCCTGCCACCTGCCACCTGGCTCCTGTCTCCTGTCTACACCGGGAACAACACTTATGTAGTACAGGAAGTACAAATACTCATTACACATGTGACTTAGAATCACTCTTAAATGCAACAAGTACCCCACGGCAGCTTCCTGGTTAAATGGGCTTTAAATACACTTTTTTCCTCGGTGTACCGATCCATCCCGTTGCCAGGTTGTTATGTCTGGCTTCATGCTGAGTTAAACGCGTAATTGGCAAATGAACAACGCGCACAGAAACAGAAGGCAGAGATGTCGATGCAACAGTGACAAGGACGACGACATCAACTGCTGCTGCAACAGCAACTCAATTGCAGCAACTTCTGTGCCCACAGCATGTGCAACTTTTCGCTAGTCGGGCGGAATGATCTGTTGTCACTCGATATTATATAAATCATGCAGGGAAAATGTAATAACAACATGTTTGAATATGAAATAGTAATAGTAATTTGTGGGCACAATAGTGTTTTGCCTACGGTACACTTATAAATAATATATCTTTCACTTTCTGTGCCATTGAAACGTATAAAAGAAACTTTAAATTACGGGTTCGTTTTTCTGCGTGCACTCCACTCCCTCACCCCTCGGTTTTGCTAGTCATTGTCCCTCCTCTGGCCCTCACTTCAACCCCGTGTGTTGCATAATATTACTATGCAGCGTTAACAAAAAATCGGTTATGGTTAGGCGACCACGCCCACGTAATTGAAGCCACCACTCGCGCTTAATTAAATCACTAAATCATTGGCGGATGTTGTGTTTGTTTGTTTGTTGTTCAGGAGCCATTGAGGGTGACAATTAACAAATTATCATAAGCAACTTGTTGTTCATCACGCATTCGCACCTCCATGTGCACAAATGTAGATTTGCCAGTCAAAATGTTAAAGTTTTTGAACGCTAAAAGTGCAGCAAATATAACTAAGAGCTTGTGGGAATTTGCAATAAATGGAAGCTTTAAATGTTTTATGGCGCCTGTAGAGCAATTTTCAGTTTAAATGTAATCGGATTCACAAATAACCCTTTATAATCTTACATGTTTTAATGTAATTTACGATGCAAGCTTCATTTAGTAATTATATTTGATTTATTCCTCCATATATCGTGTATTATAACAGAAGCCTTTCGGGTACTTTTTAGTTTCATGGCATATACAAAGTTAAGCTAACAGTACCAGTACCAAAAAGCATTAAACATTATAAGTTACTATTTCAATTTTGGTGATGAATAATACTTAATACACGCAAGTGCTCACTTCCCTGTCAATCTCTATAAGATTGGTGCCATCAACTGCACCCAAAAAGGGCAAAAATAAAAAGCGAACCCGAATTAAACTATCTATAATTGCTTTGAAGCAGCCCATTTATCCGGCTTTCAATTAAACTAAATTTATTTAAATTAAAATCATATTTCACATTCCAATTTAGCAATGCCACAAATTCCCCAAAGTGCTTTCACATATCAACTCGATTTTCACCCCCTTAGAGAAAAATTGAGTTTCCTCAGTCATATCTAAAGTGCTTCAATGCTCGGTGCTCGGTGCTCGTCTGTCAGTCGGACCGGACTTGTTATCAAATTAATTTAATCAGTTTCAATTGTTTATGTTCTTTTGGACTTCTTGCTGGGGGATCTGCTTTCGGTTGCATTTTCTTTTTTCGGATTTTGCATGATTGGTGGTGGTCAGGCACGAAATGGGAGAGTTTTCCGTCGCCGCCCATTTTCCCGCACCCCTTGAATGAGGAAATGAAGAACAGAATGAGTTGCACAACTTCCAGTCGACTTGAGCGTTTTTCCCAATTTTCGGTTGGAGTTTATCATTTGGTTTTTATGATTTCTGCTTTTTTCCTCCGGCAATTATGCGCCTAGACAAATTGTTGCGTCCATTATGCGGCGGATTTAATGGCTTGCTTCGATGGCAAACACATGTGGGCGGTGGAAATACTTGATGGGCTTTCACAAGAACGAACTCCGATTGCGTGTGGGGATTAAATCAAAAGAAAGCCTCTTGTATTTATGCTAATCATTGGGAAAATGCCAAAATCATCTTACCCGCGCACGGCAAGCTAATCAAATAACCTTAGGGCCATCCGAATGCGAAAATTCTCCAGCCCGAGGGTAATTAAGCCGGAGTGAAATCACTTTCCCACAATCATGATGGGTGATTAGCAGGGGGTTGTCCGCTTTCATCCAGCAAATGCAGCGGATATGCTGCAAATAAAATGTCTAAATAAACAAAGGCCAATGCACGCGACCAAAAAGCAATTGTATCTAGTGGATACCTACGCACCCAACCCTCCAACCCTCCACCCCTTAAGTCCCAAGTGAGAAAAGTCGCACACAACAATGTCAATGGCGGAGGAGGGTCATTGGAAAGGTAGCAGCACAACCTTCCCAGCAGCCCAGCGTCGCTACTTAATGGACCAGAAATGCGTCGTGCAAACAGCAGCCGCACCGGGAGCACCAGTGGAATCACATCCCCCCCAGAATCACAGCTCGGTGTCCCTGACCCTCGTCCTGCCGGCGAACTGCGTATGCAAACAAACGGGCGCGGAGGGAGGACTTTCGCCCGGAAGCGAAATGCCGGGCCGGATGGCTCTGCCACTGAAAACTGAATGAGAAGCAGGCGGGCCCGGCACTTGAGCACGCCGTGGCTTCCATCCCTCCCTGCCTCGGAGTCAGCGTCTCAAAGCCAGTTCCAGCGGCTGGAAGCCACCCCTGGTGAGCCGGGGGACCTCCTCCCGCCGCCATTCAACCCTGCCTGCAACCCGCGTTGAGTGCTTTATTTGCAACCGCTGGTGGCAGGGGTGGATGTAGATATGGATGTGGATGTGGATGTGCCTGGCCAGGAGCCTTCGCCTGCAGGCGACTGCAGGCTGACATTACCGTTGATGACAGGGGCACAGTGGTGTAAATAGAGTAAATCAATGTAGCTATATTAAACTAGGATTGCCAATGTGTTTATGTAATGCCAAATACTTTGTATCTTAACGTTGAATATGCAGAGTAAGCTTTGTATTTATCCCACCTTTCGTACCACTGTTTCGTACACTACTTCCCATATTTTTATTGCTGCCGAATTCCGGCGGGCGCCTCGTCGTCCTCCCTTTCCCTTCACTGCCCACCACCCCGGGCCATCCTGACATGACTCTCGTAATGAGCCCGTAAATTATTTTTTATTATTTTGTATTTAATTTTTTCATTGCCCGCTTTTGTTCGTTGGCGCAACTCCTTTGCGTTCAGGAGGAGACCAACCGACAGGAAGCGGGAAAAAATGCCGGCGCGTGTGTGGCATCCATTTGATATGAGAATTGATTGTGGGAATCGAATGTGGTGGTTCTGCCGCATGGAAGGAGGGGTTCATTCAACGGCCAATCGATACTCAACGAGATGGAGCGGCACAATTCGGCGCTAAAGAGGCCTAAATGAAGCATATTACGGGTTTGTCAGGGAATCCATTAACCAAATGCTAATTACTTTCCGCACAATTATGTGCTTCGAGCTCCAAAAATCCATAAGCACATATTTACCCAATGCAGCTCATTGGAAAATTTCACACGCCCGCCCAGCCGAAGCTTCCATGGATGCAGTAGCTCCAGCTTCCCACGCGCAGGGAAAAGATAGCAAAAGGGGGGGACTCTCCCTTCATGAAAACACATCTGGCTGATTCTCTGCGTGTGTGTGTGTTCTGATAACATGGATGGCAATTAACCATTTTCTGGAGCTCTTAGGAGCCGAAAAAAGCGATATGCATGTGGGGTCCGTAATGAGTTTCTTTTGGGGGATAATCTACAGATTGGACTAACAGAGGGGGTCGTACTTATATTCCACTCTTCTAACCGAAAAATAATCTTCCTCAAACCGCAGATATTTGTAAATATGTGGGAAAAACTTGTCGCTCTTCACCAGAAAAGTGAATCCTTCACAGCTATTTGAAGGTGTGAAAAATGTGCTGCTTCATTAGGGAACTTTTAAACTGAATTGTGTGTACATTATACATTATTATTTCCATATAACACCAGTTGGGGCACGAATAAAACCATTTTATGCGCCAAGTGGAACACGTTTAGCAAAACTTTTGCAAGCAGCTTAAACTTCCGAACGTTTTTCTTCGGCATCATAAAAACAAAACTTTGCTCCAGAGTCGAGCTGAAACCAAGTCCCATAACTCACACAAACAAATTTCGAAACTGCTGTACGTTCGATTGCCCAAAATTTCAGTTTCATTTATTTGGATATTTTGAAGCAGTCCAGTCAACACCCTCGGACATGTGCCAATCGTTTCCCCCACAATTTCGCGCTAATCGAAATAAAGTCAGCATTATTTCTGACTTCCATGGGGCTTCCTGGCCTATATAATTTATGTCTGCAATTGACGACAGTGAGAGTTCCTGCTCCATCATCATCTGCGTTTGTAATTTTCCTGTCACGCCGATGCAAACTGCACATGGCACATGGAGATCCGGAGTGGAACAGAATCCTGATTATGCTGCGGTTTATTTTGAGTTTAATTAGGCGCTGAGCAGAGTATTTATAAAATCCATTTACTTATAGTAGAGGGTAGAACAGGGGGCACTGCGAGGGGTTTTTTGCCGATTCGCTCCACGGCGAATGCAATTCGCTCTGCGTTCTTCCGTGAATTAGTCGCGGTTATTATCAAGTCTGTTCCCCGATTCCCCAGCCGTCCATGATATGTGAGTGTTCCCAACTCGGGTTTGTTGTTGTTGGGTTCTCTTCGGTGTGGAGCGTGAAATGTCTGGTGGCTCGGGGGTGAGTGGCCATTGGCAACATTATCATTAACATATTTAAATGCGGCGTGAGCCAGGGGTGCTACCAATGAATAAATAAGTGAATGAGTGTATTCAAATGTAAATCTATTAAGTGAGCGGAAAAGCATGAGTAGCATGAGTTCTTCGAAGTCAATTTCACATGGTGGCAGCTTTGAGTTTCTAATTAAGATCATTCGAAATTTCAAGCAATTAGGTGTCATTTACACAATTTGCCAGCTAATATCGTTGATAGTAAGCAGAATTATGTATAAATGAAGTCCATAACACCTTGTTACCTATTGCACGCTTGCATTTTTCAGGTTCTTGTTTTCAGAGTACGTCTTATTATGCTTACCACTTACCCACTTAAACAAACATTTATTTAACGTCCTTCTAATTACTTAAAAACACCCGCATACAATTATCTCACCGCTAAGCTGTGTTAATTAAACAGATCTTAACATATGGATGTATTTTTTCTGCTTTCCACTTATCCACCGGACTTGATGAGCAAAGCAAACCGCCGAACAAAGTAGAGGGAAAAGCAGTCGGAAAAGCAGTGGGAAAAGCGGAGAAAAGCTTCTGATTCAGCTGCGTGTGTGGCAAAGTTTACACTTTTCGGTTGGATTTCCGTTTTATTTTTCTCCCTGCTGCATCGTCACGTTTACAAGATGATAGAGCCTTAACCACTTTTCAACGGCGACTGAAAACAAACCAGAACCCAAATATATATGTGTGTATGTATTTGCCTGACCCAAAAAACAGTCGAAACAAACAAAGCCGAAAAGTTTCCGAGGGGGTCACTCCAGCCACTTTTTTCGGTGCGGCTTTTTGGGGGTGGCATGGGTGACCATGTCCACTTCGGTGGCAGCAGCGCCTACGCCAGTGCAACAATGCTAATCTGCTCTTCCTGCCGCCTTCTGCTCTTTGTTCTGGCTTGTGGCCCGGGCAGCTGGTCCGCAACAAAAAGTCAATACTACTGGAGGTTCAAGAGCTCCGCACTCGGTCAGAGTCATAAATTACCGCATCCCTGGGGTGCTATTGAAAAATATGTGCGTTTCGCTCCCTGACGATCCGCCTCTGCCGTTCCCTCAACGATGCCCCGAGGACGAGGAGGCTCCTCCGGCGTTGGCCAAAAACCCGACTGCCTTGTCAAAATTGTTCATAAATTTTTGGGCTGAAATTTCAGCACAGGAAGTTGCTGTTTACTTAGCACACACACTGTGTCTTTTTGTCTTTTGACTGCGCAATGGGCCACCCATGGCGGATGAGACTGGATGCATATCCAAATCCACAGCACACATTAGGAGCTGACCCGAGCAGACCCAGCCAGCAAACCGCAGGGCATCCTCCAGCCAGGTGGTGGAGTTGGTGGAGGCGCTGCCACCTGTCCTCCCAGAGGAAACCCAGTCCAAGCCCCAAACCCCACCCAGGGCCAATCCTAAGCAGCCCATTTGCTTGTCCCTGTCTCGTGGTGGTCGGTCCACCGCCCTCGCTTTATGACTTACCATAAATTTTATGACAGTGCCTAGACGGCGATATACAGACGGATTCGGAGATCCCTCAACCAGAGGTGATAAAAATTTCATTACGTCACGCAATGCAGCTCGAGCAAAAAGGCTGGCAAGCACACTGAGAGAAATGCGGAGAAAGAGTGTTGCGATACGCTAACTTTTTATATAGTAATTAAGTCCTGAATAGTTGTTTACCTAACTTTATAGTGGAAGCCTCTTACAGAACAAATGAAACACAAAGAACATAGCCTTTTTCTCAGTGGACTCCCTGCGAAATTGATAAAAAACTTGGCACCAGTAGCAAGTTAATGGCAGAAATCCCAGCCGAGGGTGGAGCCCGGAGGCAGGACTGATGGATGTGGGTGGGTCTTGCCACATCAACTGGGTTCCCCGTTGTCTTGGCCAGGTGTCGGTTGCTATCGCTCGGATAATAATCACATTAACTTCTCCAGATAATCACATTAAATTTAAGAGCTCGCCCGTTAATGCTCCCTTTGATTTTTTATGAGTCAATAAGACTTCACTTCATTTCAGTTCACTTCACTCCCTATCACGCCTTTGATGGCCAGCCATCTACTAACCCAACATTTGTGGTTCTACTGTGCACCTGGCCAAGTGCTTTTCGAAGGACTTGCTCCTGAGTATCAGCCAAGTAGCTCGGGCATTAGATTAATTACCGATTAGTGGTGGAATAATTAAGCTGTTTAATTGCCCTGACCCAAATGGGTTTCAGTCAGGAAAGGACTTACAGGAGTGCTCTGGAAATCTCCGCGGTAGGACCTGACTTAAATAACCAGAAATCGTTGGGCGCCAGCTGTAAAAAAATAATAGTACAGTTTTCCAACATTAACTCAAGTTAATGTTCATAAAAATCATAATTTCTTGTTGTAAGGTTCGATTTATAGCAAAGAAGTTCATTGCAGTTTTGGCTTTCTATATATTATACCATTTTATTTATGGGGTTCCAGCATAAAATGTTCCATTAGCTCTTACTTGAAGGATAGTTCGAAACACATTTGAGGCCGTTTAAAGAGCACAAGGCAACCTAACCAGTTGGGATCGTTTCTCCTTTACATTTCCAGTTGAAGATCGAGAATCAAGTAACGAGGCTTACTCGTAAGAGATACATTCTTCTGCCCCAAGGCCAGGCGAACGCCATAAATGTAATGCGTTTCTATTATGGGCCTCGTCATAGAGATCCACCAACAGTTGGCAACATAATTTATGCACCTCAGCCCGCCTCCTGCGCGGAATTTATGGTCTTGACCAGGGGAGAGCATCCATATCCATCGCACCAGGCCGCGTCGAGGTGATAATGTTGGGGAAAACACACGAGTGGGGCTCGGCTTGAGAAGAGCTCCAGCATCGCGGTAGAAGGAGCAGAACCAGTATGCAGCGGTATCAGACCAGAACCCAAGATGAAAGACCAGAGACCAGAGACCAAGGCAAATAAATTGCAGCTGCTCGACCGGGGCGATGAAATACAAATAGAAATACTTGGCAGCTACTGGACGTTGGATGAAGTTGCCACAGAAATGGTCGGCGGGAGCAGGGGCGCAATCTGCCGGGGGCAGCACACCGACTGTCAGTCGCAGTCACTCCACATGTCCTTTGGCTTGTTTGTCTTACACTCTGACGCTCCGTGGATCGCAGCCGGGTGAAGTAAAGTTGTTTGGCCAGACGAGACTTGGCCAAATGTCGGGCCAACGCAGTCGAGCACGAATCATGACCATTTGGGCATAAAAATTACCTTCCTTGGCCGATTGCTCACTGGGAGAAACCAAAGTGAGATCGAGGCGCACTGAGGTATTAATTTATCCATTTGAAGCCAACAGTTTATTCAGTAAATCACCTTTATACATACAAACGTGTAGATAAATTTGTAAATTTAAGTACGAATTATTTTTTCAATACCATTTTTCCGTGTACTAAGTGTAAGTTCGTTTTCTCCGACTTTTCTTGACCTTTTATGGTTAGCTTGAGCTCAGACTCCCGACTCACCACTCGACTCGTCTCCGATTTAATCAGCCTCGCCGACCAACATATAATTTTGTGAATTGCAAGTTGCATGATAGGCACAACGGCCATGTAGTTATGCAGTTCCCAGGCCCAATGGGTACTCCCTTTGCTCCGACTGGAGGCCAGCAAATTGAATCCGCTTGGGCTGCGATGTACTTGCCTCTGGCTCAGATACGAGTGAAGTCCGGGCTTTCTGCGCTCGTATGCAGATTGAAATGGCAGAGCCCATTAGCCTTCGACACAAGCCTTTTCCTCCGAGGAAAACAGAGAGTTGGCCGGCGGTAATGACCCTAAATCAGCATCAACTTCTAGGCCAATGCCCAAACGAATGTCATCATCGGCCGCGGGTCCCCAGAAAGATGGAGCATCCCCCAGATGGTAATAAAAATGTCGTCTGACTTTCGACGGGGGTGTCCCCCTTGCTCTTTGGTCCCTCTGTCTGGGCTTAATGCACAACATATTCATGTGTCAAAAGACAATTTCGGATTTATGGCCTGCGAAATCCCCAGCCAGAATCCAGCGCATGACGCAATGTGGGCGAGCAACCAACAACGACAAAAAATATGTTAAGAAAGCATAAAATGATATCCAAACTACCCACTATGATCTGGTCTGGGCTTCAGTCTGGTCCTGGTTTGGAAATCTCGCTCATGTCTGTCTGCCTTGGGTTTGCATAAATTAGGATCTGGACGGGTTGCTGAAAGGAAAAGGAAGTCTAGGTGGGGGGAACATTCAGTTGGTGGCGCAAAAAATGGCTATTTTCTTTTTTTTCCTACCATATCTCCGCATGTGTGTGGAAGAGTTTTCCCTTTTTTGGTTGATGCGTTTGCTATGGCATTTTTAGGGTTGTAATTGAAATTAAATAGATGTCGTGCCATGAATTCAAATCGCCCTCGTTTGGCCTGCAAAATGTGGTTCTTAAAGATTTAGGGCTGTCAAATCATGCTTGGGGTATCTGTAGTACAGCTGAAATTTGAAGCAGGAAAACAGGACCTTGATCGAAAACTTAAATTCTCGCCCAGAAGTGCGGAAACTCCCAGCTAGATAGTAAAAAATAGTTCCACGCGGAACTGTTAGCTGAAATGCATTCATCCTTTTTGCGTCAGTCCAGCTGAAATGGCTGTACTTAAACCCAACTCTTGCCTTCCTTTTTGCACATCCCTTTATCAACACCCAGCGAGAAAAGCAATTGCTTTTCCTCCCCTTCAGACATATTTCCTGCACTTGGGTAACTATTTTCGCTCAGCTTGAAAGCTTTTACTTTTCTCCCAGCGCTGAATTTATGTGTCACTGGCACTGGAAGTACGAGCAGAAGTTTTGGGGCGCCGCCGCCCACCACTTTCCCCCGTGCTTTGCCCTGATTGATGTTGGCCAAATCGATTTTCCTTCGAGCCACCTGGCTTCGCAGCGCTCCCACATCCGCAGCATCGACTTCATTTGTTGGGCAATCAGCTCTAATTAGCACCAGACCAAGTTGAAATGCAAAACGCGTAGCGAGGGGAGCTCGAGGGGTTGTGGGCGATGGGTTGCTCAAAGTAAATTGCTATTACTTGCCTATAATTGTGTTCGAAGTCGAGCGGTGCGCGGCGGAAAAGTTTTACAGCTGCGGAATTTTAATTGTAATTGTTTTCAAAGTTGAATGCCAGAATGGGCGACTGATAGGAATTGACGGCCAAATAAAGATGCTCTTTAAAGGGATCGTCCACTTGGGCGTACATAAATTTGATAGTACAAATTGGTCTGAATGTTGTAAATAAGTCATTTTCGCGACTGTTTAAGACTATGCTTATAAGCCATTTAATGTGGCCTAAGTTCATAAATAAATGCTGCGGGTTTCGGGCTCCTTTCGCCGCATTTATATCCGCTCACATATCCACTTCTTTCTCTGTTTAATGAGCTGCACCTCACATGCCTTCGGCCCATTAACCCTTTGACCCCGCACCGCGGCGGCGCTGCAGTTATCACGAGCTCTCTATCTGGCTTAGCGGGGCTCATTATGCGACAGTTTCTCATATCTGCCCTTAGACCCCGACGCCCTGCCCTTCTCTGCCCCAACTCAGCTGAACTCAGCTCAGTTCAACTCAACTCAACGCAACTCACAGGGCTTACTAATTACATTTTCAGAGTGCAAACGAAGCGTGCGAGCGGCGAAGAGGGGTTTTTCCGGGGGTCGGGGGGTCCGGGGTTTGCCCCACTAATTAGTACGATATATATGTGTATGTGTTTATAATGCGGACCGCTTTATGCGCTCCTCTAATTCCCGGTGGCATGAATAGACCCAGGAATAAGTGGCATAAATTAAAATAAAATGTACAAGTATGAAATGTAACTGCGGCCGGGCCGCGACTGCGATAAAAATCTAAAATAAACACGCTGCAGCAGCAACATGCAACACACTCGCACACACACAGCAGCAGCATTAATTAAGCATGAACATTTAACCTGCCCACACGGCCACGCCCCCTCCATGCCACATCCGAAAGGGAGTCGCGTGTCTTGGCCAGGGGTCTGCCTCCCTTTTTATAATTTGATTGATTTATTGTGTATCCCACGGAGGCGCCTCCTCGCAGTTGCACAGGAAGGGGCATCTCACGATGTCTTTCCGCCGAGCGCACGGCTAATTTAATTAAAAATGCATTGTTGGACAGGTAACAGTTGCAGGTTGAGCACGACCTGTCAAAACTATCCGATCAATTTGCGGATAAGGGCAAGTGGAGGAGGGGTGTTGCAGGAACAGGTGCCAGCCGGAGCTCCTAAATAGGCCTCACTTTGGCTGGAAAATGTAGGGTTTTCCCTTGGGCGCGAGGGCTGTGCGTTCGTCCATCATCCCGTCGTTGTTAGCCAACTTATTTGTTGATTGTCCGCAGTAAAAAGGGTCCAAAAGCGGGCAGCGCAAAAAATAACAATCACTTTAGCTGCGCAGCATGCCATTTAACTCCTTCAATATGTCACTAAAGTGTCTCGAACGACAGATATTTTCCCAGTTCCGATCCAGCTGGAGGAAAATCAATTTTCCACGCCTCCGATGAGCAGAAGAAAACTGTTATCCCTTGTGATTGATTATGCAGTCGGGTCGAGTGACTGAGCGAAAAGTTTTCCCTCAACTCACTGGCCCACAAAAATATATCATTAATTTCGCTCCGACTGGGTGGGATTATCACTGGCGTGTGGGCTTAAATGATATGCAACAAGCATGCACATGAAGGAAAATCGCAGCATTGGATTCTGTATGCCAAGAACTGCTTACGTTCCAAATGATTATTATATTCAATGTGCTAATGGCAGTTTGATTGCCTGCTCAGCTACACCTTCCACCCATTTTTGCAAGTGTACTAATGTGTTTACCCCTTTTCCATCCATTTGCAGGAGTCTCGGCGGAGCTCTACTACGTGCGGGAGGGTGCCATTAACGACTACGCCCTGAACTTCGCCGTGCCCGTGCCGGCGAACATTAGTGACGTGACCTTCACGTGGCAGTCCCTGGTGGACCATCCGCTGCCATACAGCATCAATATCGCCACCTCGGACACGGAAGTGTTGCCGCGGCCCATTCTGAACATATCCCGGATCGGAGATGTGCCCATGGAGCCGCAGACGTGGGGCATTGCGCTCAAGTGCTCGGGCACCAGGAATGCCGAGGTCACGGTCACCATTAATGTGGAGGTGATCCTGGATCGGGCGACCAACAACAATACGAATCTGATCTTTAAGCGGAAGAAAATATGCCTGAGGGAGGAACAGGATAGTGCGCACGAGGAGTACGACGACGATGACTTGGACTTGCTGCAAACGGCGCGTAAGGGACACGGCGGAGATATACACTATGTGGATCGCAACGATGAGCATGTGGTCGCCAATGGACAGCAGGCGCCGGAGAAGCAGCGCCCCGTGGTCACAGAGTCGCCAGTGGGTCGTGGAAACGCGGGTGGATCAAAGCGGGACTTTGACCCGATGCTGCGCGAGAACTTGGTGCCCCCGGCCAGTGGCCTGGTTACCCTCATTGTGGGTGGCATCCTGGCCCTGGTGCTCGTTTCCACCCTCATCCTGATAGCCTACTGCGCCAAGGGTCCCTCCAAGCGACACCCCTCGAACGGAGTGCATCTGATCAAGACCTCCAGCTTCCAGAGACTGCCCACCATATCGTCGACTGCCCACAACTCGATCTACGTCTGCCCATCGACCATCACTCCCACATATGCCACACTGACGCGGCCCTTTCGCGAATATGAGCATGAGCCTGAGGAGTTCAACCGCCGTCTCCAAGAGCTGACAGTCCAAAAGTGCCGCGTCCGGCTCTCCTGCCTCGTCCAGGAGGGAAACTTTGGGCGCATCTATCGCGGCACTTATAACGACTGCCAGGAGGTACTGGTCAAGACTGTGGCTCAGCACGCCAGCCAGCTGCAAGTGAATCTCCTGCTCCAGGAGTCCATGATGCTGTACGAGGCCTCGCATCCGAATGTCCTCTCCGTTCTGGGCATCTCCATCGAGGACTATGCCACGCCCTTTGTGCTCTATGCCGCCACCGGAAGCGTGAGGAATCTGAAGAGCTTCCTGCAGGATCCGTCGTACGCCAGGAGCGTCACCACCATCCAGACGGTGCTCATGGGCTCACAACTGGCCATGGCCATGGAGCATCTGCACAACCACGGCGTCATCCACAAGGACATTGCGGCCAGGAACTGTGTGTAAGTATTCCTGAAATGGGGGTGCGAACAAGAAATAGGGGTTAATGTTGGGGGAAAATTACAGAAGAGCTAAGCTTCTATTAAAATTTAATTATAATCCAATAAATAGCAATATAAATTATACTTATTTTGCGCTCTTTTTCTCCCCCAGTATTGATGATCAGCTTCGTGTAAAGCTCACTGATAGTGCTCTGAGTCGCGATCTCTTCCCGGGTGACTACAATTCCCTGGGCGATGGCGAGTTCCGACCCATCAAGTGGCTGTCCTTGGAGGCCCTGCAAAAGTGCCATTACAACGAGGGAAGTGATGTCTGGTCCTTCGGCGTCCTCATGTGGGAGATGTGCACTCTGGGCAAACTGCCCTACGCCGAGATCGATCCCTATGAGATGGAGCACTATCTCAAGGACGGATACAGACTGGCCCAGCCCTTCAACTGTCCTGATGAGCTGTAAGTATTTTCTTCCACGCACTTAAGCATTCTATACTGACTAGCTAACTAACTGACTAGCTATGATTCAAATTATGTGATAAATGATATCATCATTTAACGATACTAATGCAATCTCTTTCAATCCTCGCCACTTTCAGCTTCACCATTATGGCTTATTGTTGGGCCTCCATGCCAACTGAGCGACCTTCGTTCAGCCAGCTGCAGATCTGCCTATCGGAGTTCCATACCCAGATCACCAGATATGTTTAACCAGCGGTGCTGAAGCATGCCAAGACCTGTAAATACAACAAGAGGCGCCGTCGCAAGATTTTCCAGCAGACAACGTCGTCCACTTTGTTCCCAAAGACATATTAAATGGTAGCGCCTAAATACTGGGGTTGTAGCAGCTCCCCAGGCATACAAGTAAATGTACGAACGACTTATGAGAAGATGTGGGTTAGATGGGATCCTTCTATCCACATAACTCCTCGATATACATTTAGTCAGTAAGGACATGTGACATTTCAATGCAAGAATTAGGATTATCTGGAAAACATAAACCCCCTGTTAAAAAACACACAAGTTCTCTAAAAAGGAAGAGCCAAGACCCAGTAAAATTGATGCTAGGAGACCCCTTGATGACTCCGCCAGGAAATGAAGTAAATAGCGAATATTGATATACAAATCGTAGCTAAAACAGATCCATTAAATCAGAAGCCCACAAAAACCAGTGCTAGCATAGGTCCCAAGAATTACATATGTCGTAGTTTAACAGAGAGCGTTGCACGTTTGCCATTATAATGGGATACCAATACGATAACGATAACGATAACGATACCGATACATATATCTACTTGTATGTACATGTATTCAAGTGTGTGTTTATGTCTAAGAACCGTAGTGCTAGTAAGAACTCGAAATATTTATCTAATGTTAGTGCACAGCCGACCCAGAACCCTTAACCCTAAGTTATCGCCCCTTGTAGTGCAGTCTCGAGTTGTAAGTTTTTGTGTAATATACTTAAGCAGTTCGCATTAGTTCTTAAGTTACTCTTATGGTTTTCTATGGCAGAGACACAAAAGAAAACGATTTCAATAAACGTCCGTGCATAATATTTAAAAACAAAACTAAATGCTGCCTCTTTTTTCGAGTGGCCAGGGGGAAATGGAACGAGCCACGCTCTGTGGTAAGTGGTAAGTAAGGCATTCTCATTGAGCCGGGCCACGCCCGTCACTTAGCCTAAAACAACGCACTCTAAGAGCAATGTGTTGTTTGGTTACCACCTACACCTGCCCCCAATCCCCAAGCCCCGAGTAAGTCCACCCAGACCAATCTCTTTGCAGCACAAAAGCATGTAATGCCAACTGCCTATTTGGGAGTAGGCACTGCTACTACCCTGCCGCTCACTACAGGTGTCGCTCGATAATGGCAGCTGTCTCGACATGCTCAACATTCTGTTAACTATTTATAAAGCCTTTCTTTACTGGAATTTTCAACTCTTTGTGACTTTGGTGTTGGCTTCTTGAATTATTTCTCAAAAATCAACGGATGTATTGTATGCATTAGCCATTAGTTGTCCCCAAAGTCCTCCTAGGGACTCTCCACTGTACGGACACAGGTAAGGTCCTTTCCCGCACACCTGCACGTGAGTTGTAGACGGACGAGTGGAAGGACCAGGTCATGGCATGCCTTTTGATTGCCATGCTGACACTACTTAGTTTTTGGCACGTCATGCTGGGGACATGATGTTGGCAGCGCTCTTTTTAATATGCCCGACACACCATCAACGAGGGAAGACTAGTTTGCTCCGCCTCCTCTCGGATCCTCCGGCTTGCATCCTTTGGAGCCGCTGCGAGTGGGCTGCTCGTTTGGCACGTGCCCACAGCCGGGGCATTTGGCTAAAGCCACCACGCAAATCGAAAGCTAATAAGTACGCGACCGTCAAGGACTCGCGTCCTCCACGAAAGTGGCTTATACTGAACTGAGCCACAAATCTCCTGCCTTATGCATAAATGTAGTTCATTTTAAAAAGTGCGCTTTATCGTTCTGTACAGAAGAACCAAAGCTTTGAACTCTTGATAACTGAAAGGCTTTTAAAAACACAATTTAATAGTTACAAAAAAATCTTCTTTGTACAATTTAGTTATAAAGCTGCCATGGATTATTTAAATGGCCAACTGCAAGCTAAAGCACATAGTAATATAAAAATATCACAAAAAATACTTTGTGGCCAATCTGCAAACGCAGGAAAAAGCAATCCCACAAAAAACTTTTTACTAACTCTTAAAAGTTCGAAACTTCAAAGTGATATCGATGAAAGAGCAGCGAACTCGTGACTCTAGTGACACCGATGAAAAAGCGCATCCCTTTGACTTTTTGAACAAATTGCCAGCAGTCAGTTAATATCCATAAAAATCGCCTTGCGGTCTAAAAAGATTTATGGAGTCCAAAGGAACCCAATCAAAGGGCCCGAATTCGGGCAACTCGAATAGTTGCGTTTCAATCAAATTAAACTGCGGACCACCGAGGGGCGTACAAAGGATATTAAGTTATTAAAAGCGCAGAAAAGGTGAGCTAGCCCGTCCAAAACAAATGGAAGCCACATTGGCACGTCAAAAGGTAGCGGCAGTGAAACCGAAGTCGAAAAATGGGCGGAAAATGAAAAGCATCGCAAAAAAGTGAGTTTGGAAAAAAAACTGCAAATTGAAAAACAAAAGCCAACTGGAACTTTGTTTTCGGTCAACACTCTAAGCCAAAAATCAACAAATATAAAAAATTTGGTGGCACGTGAGGCAGCATTTCAATTTTTTAGCCTGCTGGAAAAGTTTTCTGCATCGGCAATGGGGAAACCCCCGCCCAGTGCCATAAAATACCAGCGACGACCGGTGAGCGGAAAAAGCGGAAAAGTGGAAATGCGGGGAAAACAAGAGTGAGTGAGAGTGGGGCGACATTTCGGTCGTCAGTCAGCGAGCGTGGCGTCCGTTGGGTGCCATTTGGGATGCCATCGGCCATGCCCCATGCCCCATGCCACATGCCCCATCTTCCGTCCTGCGTCCTGCTTCCTGCGTCCTGCGTCCTGCCCCATGATCCCCATGTTCCCCACTTGCTTACCGTTCTCCGCTCCCTGCGGCTACCTGATGTCTGAACTTTTCGCTGGATGGGCTGGCGTGGGTTGATGAGTAGTTGCCAGTGCTGACAACCTGAGGATTGGCAAACCTAAGTGGAGCAAACAATTGGAGCCAAGTTTAAAATTTATGAAAAATAAATAAATATTTTATATAGATTGTTACCAATTTTTAAGAAATTTACACAACCCTAAACCCTACGAACAGAACTATTATTTTGTTTTACCATTTTTTGAATTTCCACCATTTGATCTGTGCATAAATGCCATTAAACATCACTTATCACTAAGATTCATTGTATAGTTCCATTGGTAAAGGAGATAATTTCTAAGCAAATGAAATTTAATCGTATTATAATAGGATACAATTTAACGTGAAAAAAGCTAGGATTGGCTGGACCCACCGATAGGGAGTAGGCATCAGTTCTGGCGATGGGTTGGCCAACTGCATCCCAACTTTGCCAAAGTCGGTCGGGGCCTGGAATGTCCTCAAAAAATTGATTACTTTGTCGAGAGCGCGACGCGGTCCAGTTTGGTTCAGTGCGGTTGGGTTGGCATGTTCAAGCTGTTGATTATGGCCACGGGGCATTAGCTGAAAAATAAATATTTACCTTTGAAATTATGAGGCAAAGTTGGCCAGCTTCTGGTACGAATCCTATGATTGTTGCATCAGTTCGGCGCGCTTCAAAAGTTTTTTTTCGATTGCAAAACTAATTAAAAAGTTGATGAAGTTCGTCGCTTGGAATTACTTTTAAAGATTTAATTCGAGAGGAACAGAGGAAGTGGTTGAATGAAAGGGTTTTGAAAGAGTTGGGGTTCATTTCTTCTGCGGTTGTCACGGGCAATAAGTGAGGAAAGGAACTATGATGCGAATGCGATGTAAATGCTGTGCATTTCCACAATTAATCTTATTAAACTTGAATGACTGACATTTTTAGAATCTCTTTCTGTTCTCTTTTAATGGGCCTTAAAACGTTAGTTTAATTGTTTATTACTGGCTACAATTATAGCAAAAGTCAGCCTTATCTCAGGTTACTCAGAACTTTTGCGTGATTTTCAGTGACTTTAAATTAAAGTATCCACTAGGGCTAAAGAACGGACATAGACAGTTTGTAAGTTTTAAGCTGAGAGAAGCGCGCTGCTTAAGCCACTTTCTCCACTCAACCCTAACCGATTTTCCCGCCCGCTGAGAAAATGCCAAATGCAAAAATTGTTTTTCAATTTCTTTTCTTTTTATCCAATACACGCAGCGGAACGAAGCAGCGAGCGAGCGAGCAGAACAGAACAGAGCAGAACAGAACAGAGAACAACATTAGCATACAACTTTTCTTATTATTTTTTATGTGAAAAATTCTCCAAATTGCCGCCGTCGCTGGGAAATGGGAAATGGGAAAGGAGTTTCGGAAAAGCGGAGCGAGTGAGCGGCAGCACCGTCAGCAACAAAACTGCAAACGGCCAAGGAAGCGGAAACGGAAGGCATACAACGCCAGACAAACGCCAAAGGAAAATTTCGTTTGCTCGGTGGTGTAACGAAGGGCTGTATCTCAGTACTCAGCATACATAGATACGTATCTTCCGAGTATTTGCATCTGTATCTGTGGCTCTAGCTCCGGCTGTATCTGCAGCTGTAGTCGCGTCGATGAGTCAAATCCAAAGGTTGAAAAGTGAAAACCATCGCGAGTTGGCTTAAAATACATAATAATGACATGGAAGGAAATGATTTTCATTTGCCAGCTATCGCCTGATTGGAGTTACGGTTAGCCAACTTCAGCTGCACTCGAAAAAATAAAATCTTTTCTATAAACTGTGTATTATGTATTTTATTTAAATTCGGTGTTTTCATTTCAGTCTGCCTGTTTGGCCTGTTTCAGCCTTCTTTGAAACAGGACTTCGACTCTGCTATTCAAAACTGCTCCCACATTTTTATTGTGTAGCCTTCAACTTCAGCCACCGCTTCATTTGTCGCAAAGTTTTATTGAATTACTCGGGCGTGCCTCCAGTCGCAGACTGTCTATCTTTTCGATGGTTGGAGGATTTTCACGGAAGCGAACTGCGTAGGAAGTTCGCCTTCCTTTTGATTATAACGCCTTTGAAAATTCATTAAAAACTTTTTCCACTTTTTGCCAACGTTGTCAATCGATTAGCCTTTCTGCCTTCCCTTTTCGACCGAAAAAGGCGACACCACCTGCATTAATTTATCATTTTGCACCGCCACTTTTCGTCGCTTGGCGCCTTTGACTTTGCCTTTGACTTTCTGCCAATTGTCATTATTCATCGCAAACTGTTTGCGAGCATCCACGTCCACTCCACCTCCACCTCCACCTCCACCGCTTCCTCCATTTCCCAGTTCCACGTGGCCAGTGTGAGTACTGTGAGTTTCCCTTTTAGCAAGTTGCAAGTTGGCCGAAAATTTCCCACATATGCCGGACGCCGTGTGATTAATTGTCGCAAGTATGGCGGGCTGCCTATGTACAATGCCCGGAATACCCGGAATCAAGTGAGTCGGTGGGTTATTGCTGGTTATTTGTGTTGACGCTAAATTCTGCAGTCAGGGCTCATAAAACACTGGCTGAACTTGCGATTGGCGGGGGAATTGGGATCGAAAGTCCCAACTTAAAGCGAGCAGTGACAAGTTTCACTCGTGTGATTTATAAACTTGGCTTAATCAAGCGCTGTCGAACTGGTGTTATTCGAATTGTTGTCTCTGTCAACGTCGATAAATCGGTTTCTTGAATGGGTTTTGGCATATGTTGGTCAGTAAGGGGCAGCCATTTTTCTTATATCTGCAATTGCACGTTTTTAGAGCTTAATAATTGTCAAAAGTTGCTTAAAACTGGTTAAGTTAGTGTTTACCAAGCCCAGTTTGTTCCACCCTTCAAGTGTAATTTTGGCTGATGTTTCCCAGTCCGGCTCATCTCTACACACAGATACAACACACAGATTTCCCCATTGGCATCAGCTTGAAACAATTGCACAAAGCAGCGACAGTCGCGCCATTATATCGGCAATACGAGATACGGAGTCCCAGAGCCAAAAACACACATACACATCTCCTCTTTGGGATGCAGCGAAGGCTACATCAATTTGTCGAATAAGCAACTTAATCATTTGCCATTGTCAATGCAATGCGGCTGCCTTTTGGCCATTACCGATGCTGTCGGTCCAAAGCCAGGATGTCGGATGGCTGGGTGGCTGGATGGCTGGGTGACTGGCTGGCTGGATGGCCGGAACTGGAACCAAACTTGAGCCCGAAGGAGGATGGCCGGCAGATGGGCAAACTGGAATAGAACAGAAACGTTGCCAAGGCTTCGAATAAAAATTATGCAGACTCGAAACAAGAACGAATGAGCAGTGGGTGGGTGGAGCAGCTCCATTCAACCGACAAATGTGGCCATGCCACTTGCTGCCAAAATCAGCACGGCCAAAAGGGGCACAAGTTGGAGGGGCTTAGCTCTACTTGACTTGGCTACGAATCTGCCCCTGCCACTGCCACTGCCACAGCCACAGCCTCTGGATTTTTGGCTTCAACTTCAGCTTCGGTTTTAGCACTGCCTTTTGGCCGACTGCAGTTGCACAATTTGCCGGCTGGGGGTTCCGTTTTTGGGGCATCCACTTGCTGCTGCCATATTGCCACTTGCCACTTGGTTTTATGCAACAAATCATTGGCATAATTTAAGGCACCCCCTCTTTTTGGGGGTTCGCCGTTCGCTGGAACGGCGGCTTGGGGCTAAGTGCCATGCATGGTCAGGATGCTCAGTTGCTATCCCCTTTCCACTTCCCGCACTCTGTATGATTATTGAATGCGGTCGGAGAATAATGAGGCTTCTCTACCATCTTCGATGGCTGGTCCAGTCCATAAATGTTGTGTCCGTACAGTCAGCAAGTGGAGTATCAAGCGGATTAAACCTGCCATCTTCTCTCTTTCAGCTTTGGCAGGAGTTGTTGCTGATGTTTGGCTTTTTAAACTGCGGAAATCCGCAGAGGTAACTTGAATCTTTCAATGCAATTTCCAAAGTAAAATAGCATCTAGTACGTATTAGGCCTCGTATTATTTGAAACTTAATCACACCTATCTGCATTTCAAATGAGGATTATGAGTATATTTTCCACTAATTAAATTTATTTGACTATCATTGTGCCAACTCGTTCCACACCCCAGTAATCTGAGACCAAGTTTCCCGCTCATTCTGGCAACTTGTTTATGGCAACTTGCCGCCAGGCCAGCCAACGGAATGCAGATGGCCAAGAGAGGCAACGGTGGCCAGGAAGCGCCAATAACAAACAATAATACTCGTAATGGTGCCGCTCGCAACGGCGATTTAATTAAATTTTTTGGCCCAGCTCCGTTCTGCGCTGGTCTAGTTCTGGGTTCCAGAAACCCGGCTTTGGCCCGCTCTACGTGCCCAAGGAAAACGGGGAGTGGGGATTGGTGGGGAGCAGCTCTTCAGCCGCACACGAGTGTGGTATCTGTAGGAATATACATATACCTGGAAACTCTGTCGCACGGCGACATATGCGGCGCATAAATTAAACACTCCTTGGCCGAGGCGAACGAGCTGGCTCACGTACTGGCCTTTCTAGGCGACTCTGCCACCTGCCGGTTGCCTCTGGCTTTTGGCCATAAACGTGTAGGCACTGCTCATTAGTTTCTCTCGACTCAAACTGCTTGAGTCAAACACACACACATTCAACGCTCAGCAGCCAAGCAGCCAACGGTGTGTATGTGTATATATTTTACTTTATTGATTTAAATTCATTTTTCTTTCGCCGCCACCCGACTGCGACAACATTATTCGCATTACTCGTTCTCGCCCGGCTTGCAGTTGAGCAGTTAATCATTTCTGTCCCCGTTTTCCATCTGCACAGAGCACTTCACCCTCGTATTTGTACTGGTGTTGCACTTTTTTGGCTCACGTTCGATTCAATTTCCAAAAAGGTGTCTTCCACTTGGCGCTCCTCCAGCTCCTCGACCCCACGGCACTTATTGGGCAAATTTACGGCCCATCGTGAAAATATAAAGAGGAAGCTGCGTGTTTTCGAAATTGATGAGAAATTTCCATTTTATGGATTAATGCAATTCGGTTTTGTCTTAGCTATGAATCAATCTAAGATATTTTCATCTCTAGCGTATAAATATGTATTTTCTTTGGTATGTACAGGCTTTAAGAATAATAGCTACGGAAATAAAGCTAATTTAAGCCTTGCATTGATTATATTCAGTCTGGCCTAATAGTTTGTTCTGTTCTTCTTTATTTATACTATATTTTATTCCGCTCGTATTTGCAAAAACTGTTTCGGAGTTGGAAAGTGGAGCTGGCTTCTTGGTCCGCTCTTCTGGCCCGCAGTGCTGAAAAAGTTGGAAGTCCCAGTCTGGTGGTCATGTGCCGAAGGAACGTAGCTGGATTGTGTCCAATGAGGTGTGGCGTTCTGTGGGGTGGAAGCGGAGTTTCCGAGAGGAGTGTGGGCAGAAGTTTATCAATAAAATGCTGCGGTACACGAGTTATTTCTTTTGCATAGATGGATAAGCAGACAGATTGGCAAGGAGCAGGAGCAGGAGCAGGAGCAGGAGCAGGAGCGGCACAGTTGGAAGTCAGTAGCCGGTTGCTCGGTTTTGAAAGCACTTTTTGTGTGGGCGAATATATTTGTGCTGAATGGTCATGGGGCATGGAGTGCATGTGGAACTCAATAAAAATATGTTTGGGGTCACAGCCGGGAAGTATGCCGCTTAACCTCTAGTAAGTAAAATGTAAGGGTAGAATTGAGATCCAATAAATCCATCAGTGGCGATAAAGCACACAGCTGTCAGCCCATGTAATTCAATCCAATTCCGAGTGCGGAAAACAACACTCGAAGAAAAGATTCAATTTTAGGGGCTCCATTGGAGGTGTGTGTGCATTCGGATAACTCAATTAACATCGTACTTCCACGAATTATGAGCGGATTTGCGAGCTGGAATAAACACGTATCTGGTGTCTCGAATCTTGTATCTCGTATCTTGTATCTGGTATGTTTTGAAGAATTACTCGAGCTCAAATTTCAGACAGCAACGAAACACGAAACTTTGCCGGGAACAATTGATTGGAAAAGGATTCGGTGCATGGCTCGCTTTTCCCCCGAAAATTAATTCCCATTGAAGCGTTAATCCATTCCAGGTTCTCGGCAGCAGGGTCACCAAATTGTTCAAATTGTTGCATGCGCACATAATCGGATTTAAAGGGCCGGATGGGTTTATTTTTTAGAGGTTCTACCCTGGGGCAATTGCCTGTGCTGCCGCAACTATTTAGTGACAATGACCTACTTGTTGTCCGCCGGCTCACAAAAACCTTATCCTAAACACTCACGGCCGAGCAAAATTGTGCATAAATTAAAAAAAATGGTGCGCAACATAAACTATGAAGCCGTAAAAACGGGTGGCAAAGGATATTGCCTTGTCAGCCTCCCCTCGCCGTCCACTCCAATGTGTTTTTCCTTTCAAAGGCAAAATTGATGACAATGCGGCTTTTCATCGCCTCGCCTCGGCAGCCTTCGTTTTATTTTCCGTGCCTGTGTGTGTGTGCCCAACAAAAGATAAAAATTTTTATTAAAACCATTATAAACTGATTTTGTTGCAGACAAAAACGAGCGGGGAATACGAAAGAGGGCCAAGTGAAAAGCAGACCTCCTCCATTCGACGCCTGTCGAAGGCTCTGCACTTAACCGGATAATGAGGGGATCCTTTGAGGAAATCCTTGCTGAGAACTGCTTGATGCAATCCTGTTAGCAGGGTATTCCTTAAAGTGTGTTCCGAGTACAATTTGAATTGAAGTAGGGCTCTGTTTTCATTCCCACCCTCTATATATTTACCTAATTGTTAGCCATGGCAAGCTTGGTTTTCCACTTCAATTTAAGCTCACATAATCAGCAATCAGCAATTGAAGACTTCCCTGAATCAATTGAAACCTTATCCCAGCAATGATCTCCTCTGGTTGAGCTCATTTAAGTCGATCGATTGCGGTTGCGCCATTTTATTGAAGATAAACCGTTCTAACCACCAATTAAATTCGGTGCTCAATAAATATCTCGCCTCTTATCGAACTCCACCCACAGCTGATCGTCTTTCACCGATGCCAGAGCATCGCACACACCATATATCATCCCCTTTTGGCGGGAGGACACAATGCTTTCCATACGTACGGGCCTACAGTGCGTTTCGAAAGTGTACGGCTTGTTATACATGGACTTGTGCGACAACTTAGGTAATGCTTGCTATCTGATATGATTGCATAACAACTTGTAACTCGATTGTAATGAATTTTAGCACAGAAATAGTACAAATTAAACCCCTCAAACTTAAGACAGTTAGCCAAAATGTAATATTATATTATAAATACATATTACATACATCCTTTCCTTACGATGCAGAACCGCACTGTGGAAAATCTATTGCCCCGCTGGAATTACATACGCGAGATTAAAGGAGGCGCCCACATACGGTAAGCAAATATTGTACGTTGTGTAAATATCCTGTCTCCATATCGTGGCTGCGCTTTCCGCTTCCGACTTTCCACTTTGCATTTTCCAGTTTTCCCCGACCCTCGGCAATATTAGGCTTTTGTGTGCCGCACGGCGAGCGTCGTGCTGGGCCAGGTTTTTCGCTCTGTGTACGGGTGTGTGTGTGATAACAAACCGAGGATTATTTCGCATTACTTTATTTTCAGGACCGCTTGCAAGTTTTGCGGTCTTTTGGCACAGGCTTCGTCCCTTATAATTTACACGCTGATTGCACGACGGGATTATGTATAATTTCTGTACGGTTTTTGGTCCTGCCCGAAAATGCCAACCCTCCGCCTCTTTAGCACCTCCTGGCTTATCAGATCCGCTAGGTAGATATATTCTTTGTGTGATTTTTTGCCTTTGCCTCGGCACGTTTCCACAGGCTTATGAAATTAATTGTACGATGCGTGTAGGGTAGATGCGGTGATGGATATGGATATGGATATGGGTATGGGCGCATTTGATTATGTTTTGGCTAAATAATGAAATTATCTGGCAATAAAGCCTAATTCCTTCCCATGGCTCTTGGCAATTTCGAAGGTATTAGCGTGGCATTAAGCCTCCCAGACGGTCGAGGAGTATAATGGATGGTGATTCGCTGGAGGTTGGATAAGTGAAATGTAAGGGAAAGTCGTTCGGGAAAGTGCTTGACCCAACTGACCTAACACAGTAACCGCATTAGATCCCTCACAAGTGTGACGGACCACCATGTAAGTGAAACCGAACTGAAGGCAGGCGCAAATATTGAAAAAGCTGCCATCTATCTGTCCAACTACACGTATCTATCCAACCTCAACGAGCACATTAATTTCCAATGCCATTAACGAGGAGAAATTTATGGGGAAGCGGAGAGGTTCGGGCTATGGCTACACTTGAAATGCATCAACGGAGACAACTGAAACATAATACAAATAATTAAAAATAGCCCAGGGATAGACAATGGCGCAAATTGCCTGCCTGTCAAAGGTCCCAAGGAGGAAGGTCCAACCCCTGGTCTCCTCTGGGCGAAACAATTGTGTCAATAGGTTCACCCGCATTCGGAGACAGATAAACACAGAATGATAATGGTCATGAACAGCTGCCGGCAACTGTCAACTGACTCAAGTAAGCTGGAATTTTTAAAAGAGTGTCCATGCGTGTATGGAGTATGGGATACCCATTTATTTGGACTCATTCTATACTACTCTCAATGCCATTTTATGATGCATTTGCTTTATGTCGCCAATTATAGCACCTAACCAAATTTAAGCCTTGGAGTGATATTTCCTAATGTATTCATACTATTTCTAAAAATTGTGCTTATCCCAGCCAGCTCGAAAGTACACGATACCAAAAGATATGGGCGGAACCGAATCCAACAGGCTGCTGCCACTGGGACATGATCTATGAGACACACGCAGAGTTTCTGGAGGGGAAAGGATGGTTGACAGAGGAAACTGTAAGGCGACACCTACAGCCATCATTTGTTTACACAATATTGGATATTGGATAGGATAAGGCGAGCCCAGGGAAAGGAAATAGGCATTAGCTAGAAATTTGTTAGGCCAAACACGCACTCGAGAAAGGACAACAATGGATGCGAAAGAATAATCGAAGGCGGATGGAAAATTTATGCAGGCGACAAATTTAAAACGCATGTCCTGTGGGTGAGCAAAAAGTCAGTTGGTCGGGGCAAGGAACATGAGGTAGCAGTCCTTAAACTGATCCTTTGTTTATTTATCGTCTGCTGCTGTGTTTGCTTTCTTTTGTCTGCAGCGCCGCTGGGTCGACCACACGCGTCCCTCCCATCCGGCAACAATACGGTTCGATCCGGTCATACTGGTCATCCTGGTCACGGCTTAGCTATTCTCTCCTTCTTCGCAGAATCAGTTGGAGGCAGGTGGACTGGGACGGAGGTCTTCATTAGGGGATTGGCTCGTTTTACGGGCATTATTAACGTGAAATTGGCAGGCGGTCAATAGGTCTCGGCTTTCCCTTTGTTTGGGTTATTCAGAAATTGGGTAACCCGAACTGAAGAAGCCGATCCACGAAGCCACACAAGTAGCACCTGAAACAATTGGCCAAATGCGAAAGTGAACAATGGGCAATGCGAGTCATCGATGGTTGAATGAAGACGTTTCCAATTCCCAATGGGCTCACATTATCCCATAATTTCTTTCCTAATGTCTGAGAACAATTTGTTTCGTGATAGCCAGTAGTTTCCCTAATCCAGCAGTCCTGGTCCCAGCAAGTTCCAGCAAAACAAGGCGTCTATTCACGGCTATCCCAAAAACATAATACATGCTTATCGCAGATATTCCCAAAAAGAGGCGACTGCCATTAAAGCCATTCATGAAGTCTTTGAAGCAGGATAAGCACATACTTGGGGGATTTAGCGATGGGAGCGTGACACGATGGAGGCCGGAAATGTTAATAAATATATCGTATTAGTGAAATATTACATTTAAGATTATATGTTACATCCCCAAACGTTCATCTCTACAAACAGCCGACCCATTTCTTGAGTTTGGCATCGCAGGGATTTGAATACATGCGTTTGGGGTCCAAGTACCGCAGCGAATCAATTCTGCTTGTGGGTTTTGTGACATTAATATGACATTTATTTGTCACAAGACCCGCCTGCTTGGGACTGCCACCCAAAGCGCCCTGCTTGGCTATCCATCAACCCCTTAAATGGGTTGACCAGGGACAGACGCATAAATTCCCCGGAATGCCTGGTTATCAATGGGTTAATAAACGCGGTTATAAAATATGAGTTCATTATGCCCTAGTTATAAATACTTTTCCGAGCCACCGCTTGTTGCACTCCCGCTCCCAAGTAGCATTTCCCAGTTCGCATTGCACTGCAGGGGCAATAAATTCGGGCCCGGAGATTCGGACTGCCTGCAGTGAATGGGAGACCAAGATTACGGATGGGTTGGACAAGGGGGTGGACAGGGGGGTGGATATGGGGTGGCCGTGGCCTGGCAGCATATGGCGGTCGGGTCGCTTTTGTCGTACTTGTAATAAGAGATTATATATACTTTATGCGACTTTGGGCCACGGACACGCGTCTCTTGTGCGTCCTTGTGGCCTGTACTTAAGTTGATCCTGCGCCTCTGCTTATGCGCCTGGCTTTGAGCCTGCGGAGCGAAGGACACGCGCCCCTCCTCGAGAGTCCTTCAGGTCCGCATTCGCAGACAGCAGGAAGTGCTTTGTGTGCGTTTCTCACATTCATAGATTGCAATCATAAATCAAACGTTTTGTATAATGAGATTTGCTAATGGGGTAACTAATAGTGGAGGAGAGTGGAGGGCAGAATACGAGCATTATCATATTTTCCAGATACTTCGGGCTCTTGATATTATACTTATCGGTGTAGAGGTTTAGCCTCAATGGGACCAGCAATTTGGCCTTTAAGTCTTAGCTACTACCTTACTTCAGGCCAACCTTTCGGCCAAATGAACTGGCTGATCAAGCAAATGCCATCGGAGCCATTAACACGCTGCTCATCTGGCCTGGAACCCATTTTTGCAATTCTCCCCGGTGTTTGCCAGTGACATCTGCTTTCAGCTTCACACTTTCGTTGGCCCGGAACATTTCGCATTTAGCAGGACCCGTTGTCCTGCCCTCCAGCGTGTTTACCCCAGTCCAGTGGCCATCGCCATCTACATCTCCACCGACAGCTCATCACATGGCATCTCTCATCTGCTGTGGCACGTTAGTCGCTTCCGGTCTTCCTGTCCAGCTTCCCCTTCCCCCTCTCCAGGAATCGGTTTGTTTGCATTCGCCAAGGGCTTACGCACTGCCCTTTTTGCTAGTGCCCGTTGCCCTTTGCCCTTTCCAGCGATCCGCCCGCAATCAAGCGTTACTTTTGTTTGCTTTTCGGAACTCTGGTCCATTAAGTGTCGTCGAAGGACGTCGCCGCTGGTGACTTTTCGCACTCGATCCGCCGATGCGATGCGACGGTCACGTGTCAGGCTCCGTTCTGTAATTGTATCTTATAGATACAATTACAATTTTTCAATATTTTCGCACAGCGGGCACCCTGCTGCACGGGCGTGTGCTGGGCGACAGTTTCGCACCGCGCACTCGTTATAGTTTCGGGGCATGCCGAACTACTCGGTCTTCACGCTCCAAGCCACTTAGCTAACTAAACAATTTCGCACCTTACAAAATTATTTACACTTTAATTGTAATATATGCAATATATCTAATCACTAACCTATCATAGTTTTAAAAGTTGAGTATGTGTTATAATGTATAATTAAAATATGTAAATATAGTATAGCTTATAATATATATAGGGTGGCTTAGAGGGTAGCTTATAGGGTGGCTTATATATTACCTCATTACGTTTTTCCTTCACAATAGATCTTTTGTTTGCTACAATTGTATTACTTTACACAATTAGGAATATTCGCCAGGTAACAGGTATCTGATAGTTGTGATGCCCAGCTAGAATGTTCTCACAGTATCCCCGTTGGCGTCTCTTTGAGGGCGTTATTATTTATTTATAGTGACACTTTATTGCAGTGCCACAGGCAACGGCTGCAGGATATGCACACGCACTCGTCCTGGCTCATGGAGGCGAGTACATACGTATACCGAGGAACACGATCCGAGGCAGACACTGGGAAGGAAGCAGGACACGGACACGGGCACGGACACGGGCACGGGAGATTGTAATTGCGCATTTGCGGCGTCTTGGAGTCCTCAACGGTCGGCGGAATGTGTTGCATCATTGCCTCGGTGGCCTTAATGTCCTGGAGCGACGCGTCGCCTGCTTAATGTTGCGTTGCGCATTGCACGAGTCTGAAAGTCCGAGTCCCAGTGGCAGTCGTAGTGGCAGTCGCAGGAGTGCTCCAGGAGCTGCTTTTGTTTAATTTAATGTGCCCACACAGTTGTCGTTGTCCCGGTGACATTATCATAATTTTTCAATTTATTAACAAAGTCAAAACAGTTTAGCCGCCGCCCCCCGTCCTCCGCCAGGCTCATTTATTATCTATGTTATGCAGGGACTTGGTCTGGCTGGATATCCTTGTCCTTGGCTGGGATAAATGTCCTGCGGTGTCCGGGCTACAAATGCGCGTTAAAACGGCTTTAATTGTCAGCCATTTCATTTCATTATTTATACTTCCGCTTTGGGATCTAACGCTGTTGGGGGGTTTTTCTCGATATCGTATGTCTAGTGGAATTTGGGTACTTTCTAACGGGAGTGACGTTCCCACCACTTAAATGCTGATTAAGACAAATTCTCAATTCATTTCAAGCATTCGAGGCCCATGAATGATTCATTTCCTTCCCATCGCAGAACTTTAAATAAAGTCAACAAAGGAATAAAGCGTTTCTGGGTGCATACCGACTTAGCTATACCTCTTATGTACATAATCCCAGTTTATATAATCTTATACTTAATCCCAGTTGAAGTCGTGGGGGGAATCGATGAAATAACGCCACTTTTTAGAAATAATTCATTTCAAAGCATCGGTCGCTACCCGTCTCAAAAGCGTATATACCCCGATTCGCAGGAAAACTTCAAAGTGGGGTCTAAAATTAACAATGCCGCTTTCTGTTCGCGAGGCCCTCTTCAGACGAACGGCCTGTCACTGGACTTTATTTAATTGATCAAGAGCAAACGCTTCACTTTAATTGACCCAGAAATCCGAACGAAGAGATGATTTGAATTCAAGGAGCGGGACATCCAGAGTCGAGGAAAAAGAACGTGGAAGAGCGGTGCTCCAAGGCCTTTTGCCACTTATGAGGCACCCACGTGGGCCCCGGTATAATAAGAACTTTAACACTCAAAGTTGCCGCCGACTTTTGGGGGCGTGATGGGCGAAAAACCGAAATCCAATTTGCAAGTTTCTCAAGTGGCACACACACATCCCAGGCAATAGGTAATGGTGTTTGCCCAGGAATATGTACAGTGCTCCGCGTGCCACTCCGAACTCTGGGAACGAACCCAACCCCTTGGAACGCTGACAATCACGCACGATTTCAGGCAAATCTAATTTAAATACGAATACACGTCAGCCTGGAAACCCAGGAGCTGAGGATCCGAGGGGCGGCACTCGAGGAGCAACCTTTGATGGCGATGGCTTCCGAAGGCCCCCGACCAGAGTTACCAGTTTGCCTCAGTTAGTTAACTGTTTATGAACTAGCAGGGACAGGGGAAAGGGGAGGGGAAGGGGCATCGGAAGGGGCGTGGCCAAGCACTTTACACTTTTGTGCCAACATAGCAGCTCTTCTAAAGTAATTAAGTGTTTTTCCACATGATGGCTTCATAGACTCCGGCCCAGCCAGCCCCCTTTTACCGCCCATTTGCAACTTCTTGCACTGAATACTTTTATAATTGGTTTAAAAAACGTGAAAGAAAGTGTTGGCTGGTTTGATACTTGCAGATAGTAATCCCCTCGTTGCACTCCACTTTACTCGAGCCGCTTATAATAAACTTCCACCTCGAGCAACAAAAGCCCTCGACGGCAGCAGCAAAATCATTAATAAACTATTAAGGTATTTCTTGCCCCCCCCGAAACTTGGGCCCCCCAAACCAGGCTGCTGGTTTTGGATTTCTTCCGGGATCCTGGAGGCCTGGAGCGAAGTTTCGCGGCAGACGTCGGAATTTTGATCCCCGAACGGAAGCCACAGATATCCACATTAAGAATGAAAATTGGATGGGCGGGCTTTCCGCACCCAAATGGAATCTTTGGCTCTAACGACGCTTAATCGCCAATAAAATCTCCCAAGTTAGTTATTAAGTATTGTATTGTATTTAAAAGACAGTGATAAATTAAGTGATGCCACCAAAGTATTCTGGAATTCCGAAATAATGCTGCAAATAATTCAATAAGGAAAAGCCACACAATCAAAACGAGATAGCCGAAGAATGGCAAGAATTCGAATTCGTCGAAAGATCTCAGATTCTGCAGGTGCCATCCCGACATATCTCATTCCGACCACGTACTCATCACCCAACATTGGGGGCTGTCAAGGTCCCACATATATGGAGCTTTGGAATCGAAGCCTTAGCATTGCAAATTCAGCCTGCAGACTGGGAAGTGCCATGCTAACCATTAACCATTATCACATTTTAGCCTTAATGGATCCAAATGTTTGTTTTACAATGTCTAAACCGTCCCCTTCAAGTGGCAACTTGCAGTGGCAGTGGCAGCTAGTTTGCCATACAAAACATTTGTAATCAGGTCCAATTAATCTGGAGACTCGTTTCTCCGCTGCTGCGGGTTCGCCGCTTCTGCTGCAGTTGAAGTTGCTGTTAAAAATAATTTCTGTTGACACAAAGATTGAATGCCTCTTGGGGCAGGCAGAATCGCAGACTGGAGGCCAGAAGAAGACAAACAGCGCAGCGAGCCCGATCTGCGATAATTTATGCCTTCGATCACATGAAGACATGAAAAATGTCGCCGCAAGTTGCCCCAGCAATGAGATCTCCCAGATCTCCGATCTTGTATCTGCCAGACCAAGACCAAAACCGAACCTAACCGATCCGATCCGATCCGATTCGACTCGATCGATGGCCTTTGCCAAATGCAGCGAGCATCGGGGAAGCAATGGGGAGGAGGTGGAGATGGAGTTGGAGGTGTTCAGGATGGATATGGCTGTTTGCCTGCTTCGGAATCGAGCATAAATTAAGTTGACAAGCGCCCGAGTTGCAAGATGTGCCTCTGCCCCGCGTTACTGCCACATCGAGTGACTGAGTGTCTGTGCTAGTACACGTAGTTCCACACTCCGCACTCCTCGTACAATGTAAGACCTCGGGCATATCAGACTAGTGTATTAAGGTACTAAAAATACAGCTATATTTTATTAGGGATCTCATCTTAAGGATCCTATTGATTTCATGACATAAAACAGTGAACTGTATCCAGTGCAAATAATAATAGTGCAAATAATTAATGAGTATAAAAAAAAAGTATAAAAAAAAAGTCGATTAAATCAAATACGGCTAATCTTTGTTCTCTAGACGCTTTCAATATATTTTAAAAGTATTTATATCTTTAAGTTATCCTATTTCAACTGGGTATCTAATAGTTGCAATTCCCACCTATCCCAGATTTTCTGCCCGCTTCTTGGGGGCTTTGTCGCCCCAAAAACGACCAGCGTCAATTTAATGTGTGGACATAATTTTCCTGTCGCATTCAATATGAGATGCTCGCAGCAAAAAACAAACAACAAGCTTGAAAATCTTGCACGTGGATTGCATCGCAGATGAAGGACTCCGCAGCCAGGAGCTGCGAGCTGGGGGCTGGGAGCTCGAAGTCCGGACAACGAGGAGCTCTGAGTGCTGCACTCGGATCCTGATGTCGCCGATAATGGGCAAGGCAATGTGCACACGTTATCTGCACATTGCGGAGTACTTCGCAGGGTCTCCACGTGAGCGATGTGAGGACGACTTGGCCGGAATGGCAGGAGAAGTGCAAGTGGATGGTGTAGCTGGCCGAGAAACGGAATGGCGACATTTGAATTTACAGCAGGTCACTATTTTGTGGGAAGAGTGGGGAGTGATAACCGACAATATCACCATTAGTTTCGCCAATACATTGTTAACCAAGATTCATTGCATTAACTAATCCGATTTCCCTCACCAAGCGCTTCATTATAAAAGGATTTGCGTTTCAGTCGAGCTTGATTATTGATCCCAACCCCAGTTAACCAAGTTAAGCTGGATTTCCATATTCGCATTGCTTCATTACTTCCTCCGGGTGGAGCTGATGACGACGGGGACTCCATAGCTGGTGGACCCGCCCATTGTTCTCCTAAAAGGTTGGTTAATGAAGTCATTTTTAAGTTGATGCTTCCGTTTAATTGCGGGTCGTGGCTGTCTAACCTTTCCGCCTGCCTCGTCAACTCCTCCGCATGTCAATTGCTGATGAGCTTTTAATAATGTTTTTCCTTTCTGCCGGCGTGTTCTTTCTTCTGCGTTCGCCTTTTGCCATCGTAATTCTCTTTTCAGCGCCGACTTGCCGCATAATTCGATTATGGTGCGGCGACTTTCAAGCAGATGCGGCACATCCACATCCACATACACATAAACATCCACATCCATATCCGCGTGGCGAACGGTGCTGCGTTGCAATTTAATTAAGTGAAGTGCAGCCTGGCTGGCGGGTGGAGTGGCAGTGGCAGGTGCCGCGGGGGTGGTGTTGCAAAAAGGCCGCCGCCGATCAGGCGCGATTATCAGCAATTGTCGTACACCCACACACGCCGGCGATGCAGCTTTCCATGCTTCCATGGAGGTGGACATGGGATGTGGGCTGTGGGCTGTGGGGCACGGTAGATGGAGGAGGACATAGCCACCATAGACGACACGTGCGGCGTTTCGCGTTTGATGCAGGGAAGCCTTAGCCTGGCTTTATTTGGCAACCAACACGCCCACATAATTATCGCTATCGACTCGACTTTGCCGCACGCGTCACAATTTGAATCCGGATCCGAATCCGAATGCGAATCTGAGTCCGACTTTGGGCGAGGACTCCCATCCCAGCGCAGTTCATCAGTTGTCGGGAAAACTTGTAACGAACTTTGAACATGTACAATGTACATTAAATTGGGAATGGTCTCGTTATTTATTAGCCTTCGTTAGTGTTAAAGTGTGTTTCTTCATTCCGCACTCTTCACCCGGAAATAAAAATAGATTGTGCCGCCTTCCTGGAATTCCCTACAATTAACAAATATCAGAGCAAGTATTAGTAGAACAATGTCAAAGAAGGAATAAAATGTGTTAATGGTAATAATATTTATTTATTTACCAAAAAGACTTTCCAAATGAAAACTTTTAGCTGCTAAATACATATTTATGCTGCTTATCAATAGTACTGACTTGTATATGGAATTTGAAAGGATATTTGGGCTTCTGCCACGCACTCGCTTGGCATGCAACTTTTCCGGATAAATGTGTGGCATCCATCTATCCATCTGCAGCTCCCGATGACCAACTCAAATTTTCTTGCATTTTCCAGCTGTGGCCAGCTTAGCGTTGTCTGCTCGGCTTTTGTGTCTGCTCAGTTTTATTCAATTGAACTTTTCATTTACCGACCGCTCTAATTGGATTATCTGTGAGCAAAGGACACTACGAGCATGTGCCGCGCTGCCTGCGTTTCACTCTAATGGAGTTGTTATGTTTCTGCTGGACGGAGCCAACTCAATTATGCGCATTACACATGAGGGGCGAGTTTTGGGCGGGAGCTTTGAAATGCCACATGCTCTAAGCCAGATTCATTGAACAGGCCTAAGCGAACGTTAAATAAAACCGGAGCAGCAAAATGCATAAATGCAGAGTCGAGTCTGCGAAATTCACTTTCGAGTTGCAGCAATGCGAATTGATTTTATCCGTCAACCACTAACTCAATTGACTTGACCCGGCGACGATGTTGGCCTTTTTGCCGCCACTTTGCATTCTCGATTGGGAGCATTGCGATTCGATTCGATTCGACTCGACTCGACTCGGCTCTGCTGGTCCTGGCCTATTGACATTCCCATTGCGATTTGTTTTCAGCTCACTTGACAGGTAATGGCAGCCCACTGGAGTTCTCTGCCATCCGCTGGAGGTGCACTGAGCGAAAAGAATTAGCAGCGCCCAACTAGCATACCGTGATGATTGAATAGCTTGGATATTGAACAGAAATCAAGCACAATAAAATATTTTTTGACAGCCATAAAATGGGCAGATTATTAATGTCAATCACATCGGCATTTTTTATGAGGGCGAACATAACCAAGTGCCTCAAATTAAATCAGCAGGTTTTTTCGAGTGTGCTGGTACCCCTTTGCCCGGCCAACCACTCAACGCTCCTTGGTGCCATTGTCACCGGGAACGTCGGCCGTGACAAATTGCTTTAACATTGATTTAAAGACAAGGCGGCTCGGGGTGGACAGGAAGACAGGGAAGCAGGGAAAATGAAAGGAACCAGGACGGGCGGCATTTCACACAACTGCCACGAAACGTCAGGCCAGACAACGCCCTAATCCCGCTTCCGGATAGGAATAGTGCGCGGCATCATCGGGATACCCTCCCGATACACAAATATCCGAGATGTCCACACCCCCCGGGGCGGAGCCATTGAATCGATTGGAACGGCATGCTGGGCAGGACGGGAGGACGACCTTGCTCTTCAATGAATAAATTGAATGCGTTTTCAATTTTTAATAAAGCTGAAATGAACGAGTGACTCGGATCGACTCGAATGGAATCGAATGGAATCGAATCCAATGCAAGAGGCATCGAATTACGGATTTCAAACCGCACGGATGACGACGACTCGACGACTCGACGACGCTGGCCATTATCCTTGATTTATGTGTATACTGCTGGTACACATCCATCCGAGCGCGAAGGTTCTTTGGGTTGGTTTTTTGGGCCTTTCGCCATAAACAATTACGGGGACCGTTTACTTTTTGCACTCACTGTTCGCGTTTTTGGCCAGCTGCGGTTTTATTATTCGACTGCCTGTCCATGGCAAAGTCAATGGTGGTCCTTTGTGAGGAACTCCCTCTGTCTGCCAGCCGTTGAGCTTTTGCATTTTAAAAGCAATTAGCAGCGAATTTTTTGGCATCGCCATTTGTTTTTGTTTTTCTTACCCGCCTTTCTGCCTCCTTTTTTTTGCCCAGCGATTTTCAATAATAAAAGTAAGTCCAAAAAAATGGAAGCTTTGTTTGGTTTGCTGCCTTGTTTGTTGTCGTTACTGGCACCAAACAAAAACGAAAACGACACGGGGACAAACTTTAATTATCGCTGCCGACTACAAGATACCATGGACAACTCGGAGACTTTCACTTCTTCTACGCCTTTCTTGAAGCAGAAAATTGAGTTTTTAATTGGAATTCTAGGGGTCAAAGTGGTGAAAAATATATAGTATACGTCCAGCAGTGAATCTATACATATATTCTCTGTTATTTTAAGCGAAAGTTTTCACATCTTCAAGGGCGCTTGATTTTATTTTTGGGAAATTCTTCGATAGGAACTATTCATTTAGATTGTCTAACAATTACGGAATTTATTCGCTGGGTGTTCTATTAATGGCCTGTTCGATCCTGACCACTCATCTAAATACCGCATACCCTGTAAAGACTGCGCAAAAAATTAGCTGAGAGGCTAACAACAAAATGGCGTGTCCATGCTGTGGCCAATAATTCACTCCACCTGAGTGCGAAACGCGCAAAAACAGGATGAAGAGAGAAAACCCAAAAAAAGCCACAAATGAAGGAATTAATCAAACGCTGTTTACATGTCAATGGATTTTGTTTGATGATTAGTCGGGAGAGTGCAAAGCAGCAGCTCATCAAAAGCTGTCAGCTGCAAAGGGTTCGTGGCTGGGAAAATGGCGAAAAAAGTTGATTGCAGTTTGGCGCACTATGTTTGGCCAGGACCTATAAGCAGGAGGGGAAATCCAGCCGCGATTGGCCGAAAAGAGTTAAAGTAACTGCCTTTTGCCCGATGAGCGATGCCTTTCCACTGTTTCCACTGTTTCCACTTTTCCACAAAACAGTAACGAGCGTCAGCTTGCTGACCAAACAACTTTTTGCGTGTTTTGCTTCCAAACACCCGCATTGAAAACAGGTGGAACCGCCTGCGTCGCTTTTCCCACTTTTCCACACTCACACTCACACCCGCCCATGGTAACACACACATCCATATCCTTCACACGGCGCTGTGTGGCGTCAATCAAATGATTGATCGACTTGATTACCCCCCCGGCATCCAATTTGAGTGTGGGCCGAAGATTTTGATCTGCCTCAGCCGTTCGCATTAATAAAACAAAAGAAACCGGAAAGTGGCTAACAGCATTAGCAAGGCGCAGGGGTCGGGGAAATCAGTCAATTAGTAATCATTTCTGATAAGGAGATCTGCCGGTTCGGAGGAGTGGAAAAATGCCGAAATTTATGGGCAAAATGCTTGGGCAATAGCTAATAAATAACATTGTCCATGGCGCTTGCTTCGGTCTCGTTGAGCAGGCCAATTCCAATTTCGGTCTCGATTTTCCGACTCGGTTTCATCCATCAATCAAACTGCGAAACTATGCAAAGAGCTCGGAAATAGTTCTCGCACTGTTGAGGTTTCCGGCATCAATTATGCGCCTGTCTCAATATTTATGAAAATTGATTTCGGTTCCTCCGAGCGGAGCGCATAAAAACCCTCAAATGTCAAAGCCCATTAAATGGAGTTATGGATGGGGTGGCTCCAAGAGATGCTATCAATACCTGAATTAAAATAATCAGTAATCAAAAAGGGGGATTTTCAGTTTTGTATCTATAGGAATAATAACTAAAGTATAAGCGATGTAGTTCATAATCTCGCCATCGTTTATTCGGCACATCAGTTGGCAAGAATTTTAGAAACAATGTATTCAAAAATCCCAAAAACCAGGTGCCCTTTGTGCCACTTAAGCAGATTTGGTTAATTGATTTCTAAGCGCTTGTAGCTGTCGCTCATGATGATTAGGGCACAAAAGGTGGGAAAAGGTGTCGACACAGAGGTGACACAAATGAAAATGCAATCGCCGACTGTAGGCGAGAATTAATTTTTCCAAACCGAACTCAAAACTCAAAACGGAATTTGAAGTCCGCCGCTTTGAGCCCTGCTTAATCTGCATGAATAAAAGTCGCGCGTTGATGAAAAGGTGCTGAAATCCGAGGGCACAATGGATGGGGACTGAATAGAATGTGGAAACGGGAGATTCGCTGGATGGCGGAAAATTCAATCAATGCGACAGCTTAGAAATGCGTTTGTCATAATTTCAATGGACCATTGCAGAAAATTCTTCCCATTTCTCCTCAGTTTTCCTACAGCTTCACGCTGCGACGGCATTGTATGTAGTGTATTTATTCACTCCACCGGCGATTTTTGCTTTTATTTTTCATTCTCTTCCGGGGAAAAGGGAAAAGGAATGAATTTTTGAAATACGATTGCCGAATGTCTTGAGAGGGGAATATATGTAGACAAGGTAGCTAGTCGTGCTGACAGCCAGGCGAATTGTGTTGGCCAGTGTTATTGACATACATTTGATGTGGTGAGCATGGTGCCGACTGCCACGCAGCAGGCCAAACGTTTTCCAGTTTTCCAGCTTTCGTGTGGCATCCACACTGAAAGTGGAGGATGTAATGGACTTACTCCCGAAGCCCTTTTGATTATAGACTCAACAGTGAAGACACACGAAGTAGACCGTAATATTATGCGCCATATGGATGATATGAAAAAAGTCTAACTGCCGGCGAGAATTTAATAAATTTATTTAGCAGGCACACACAAACTATTGAGTGTTGTGAAAAATCTTCGGTACAGTACCCACTGTAGCGAAGTTGAACTGCATTTCCCACTGTACGTGCTGACAGTTTGCGACCGACAGGAAGAGCAGCGGAAACGGGGAACGTGGCTAGAAAATACTTATAGATCATTGATTCCTGATAATAAAACTATCAGCGGTGACGTACCGCATCTCGAGTCCGCAGCAGGCAGACAGGATTCGATATCGGGACAGGGCGTATAAAAAACAATAAAAACTCAATAAAAGCCAGGGCTCGGAGCCTTAAAACCACGCCACACAGCCCAAGGATACGAAGGCTGCGATGGATGGAGACACCGCCAAAGAGCTAAGCGCAGAGCAGGCCCTTTTATTGAAGGACCTGCGGAGTTACACAGTGAGAAATGCACGCTAAGAAGGCAGTAAGGACTGGTCATGTTTTGTCAAAGTATCTTAGTAGCCTGCAACTGAATTGGAGCCAGGATCCGCAAATCAAGCCAATATTTTTGGTGCAGTGCATGGATAAACACTACGCCGAAGCTGGCAAGATGACAATAGATTTGATTTTACCAGAGCGGAAGGGGGAACCTCGGGACTTTTGCTGGCTGCTGTGATGGCAGTCAAGACCCAAGACACACAAAGCAAACAATAAAAAAGAGCGCAAGAAATATAACAAAAATTGAAGGCAGCCCAGCAAATAGTTGAGCAGACAAAGGAAATAAAAAGAGGAAAATCTGTATAAAAAGCGGGGCAGGAAGGGCGGCGGAGCAGTCACAATAAGCGCACATTTAAAAGTGTCAAATATCCTTTTTATGCGCTTTGCCCCAGCCACTTTCTGGCCGCCCAACAACAAAACAGTTTGTATTCCAACGAGAGTTTCTTATTTTTTATATTTTCCCACTGCTTTGTCAAGAAGCTGGGCAGAAAATTGTATAGAAATGTTAATGCGATTTGATTTAAAGAATAGGGCCCGGAATCAAGATGTAGATGAAGACCCTTGGCCCGGGAATACATTTCCATACTTAAGAGCTTCTTTATGACTTCATTTCGGTGGCAGGTTCTCCACGCTGCCTACAAACAATTAAGCGTTGGCACTGCAGGCTCTGTGGATCCCAGTGCCTCCTGTTCCCATTGTCCGGTGGCAGTGACATTAATTTAATCCTTGAATGCATCTTTGACAGCATCATCAGGCCGAGCAGAGGGATGGGTCCGCCCGAAGGACGAAGGAGTTTCCCACACAAAACACCAGAATACCCAGCTACTGCGTGTGGCATTGTCAAAGGAATTAGTTCTGTGTTTTTGATTTGCGGAAGGAGGCATGAGTAGCAGCATGAGGCTCCAGCAGCGGTCTCTTGATTGCTTAAATAAATATGCCACCAGGCGACTCCGGGCGAGTCCAACGTGCAGCAAACAATGCCTTTGAGAATGGGTCTTTTGCATTTTACAGGGCATTCCCCAGCAGATGGGAAACGTGGGGTTGGGTGGCGAAATCCCTATGTAGAATGAAGTGTAATTTGAGTTTTTGCCACTGACAGTTTTCGGGCACTTTATTAAAATATTTGACTCTGACCATGAGTCGGTAATCATTGTCGGAAGGCGGTTTCTGTTTGGGATTAGGCTGGGGTTACAGCAGCGGGAAGTGGGTATGACAATGGAAATGTTGGGACAATGTTTAATCGTCAACGAGCCCGGGAAATGAAGGAAGCTATTTTAAATTACGTGGCATTATTTGCAACTTTGTGCAAACAATCTTCAACGAACACAGGAATAGTGCATGAATGAGATTACCATATCAATTACCTACTTATGCGGCTCACCGCGATTGCCAAATGAATGCATCCATCCATTTTTCTGCAATCTAGCCATTGCCATATCGAAATCATGCCCAGCAACTTATCAAGCACTCACCTGAGCGAAAACTCGTTTTTAGTTGATTGATCGACTAACTGAAATCTTGCAGCAACCAACAATCAATTTCACACCAAAATTGCACGCTAATGAGTTGCAACAACCACAAATTAGTTAGCAGGGGCAAGCTCCAAGATAGCCAGCAACAAGTTTGGCCTACACTACACTGAGATAAAAGGGGCTACGGCAAGTAATTCAACTACCTCGAATATGGTTTTGTTTAGAAAACACATCATGTAGAATACATGCATATTGCACTGAATCTTCTATTCAGCAAGGAATTAAAATGGAATTTTTCCATCGGTTTAACTGCAGATTTATAGAGGTGTAAACCATTGGCCAGCCCAGTTATTAATTAATAAGCGGCACGCTTGAAATAAATTGCAGCCATTTGTTGCACAGTCAGCGGTCTGACTTCCAGCCCGACTTGGGTTCGGATCGATCGATCATAATGGGGCATGCGGCATAATTACTCCGATGTTGCTCTCCGATGTGACATTCTGCCCACAATGAGCTCTGATTGCCAAGAAACTGTAACGCGTTCCGCACTGAGAAGATGGAGCGCTGCCGCCTTCAACACCCTACCCAATAACCATATTCCCGAGTTCCGAGTCATCCCAGAGCCCTCCCCCAACCGCCTGTGCATACAATAGCAACTTAATTAAGTTGTCAGTTCGCAGGCATCTTCATAAAATGCTCATTACGGCGCGAACCAAAGCAAATCAGATGTCACAATTCAAGGTCCTTTTTCTGAAGGTGGTGGCTTCCGCCGAGGGGTTGGTTATGATGGGGCTGTTGGTTATGGTGGCCATGGTGGCTGTGGTGGCTATGGTGCGAGGATTGTGCCATCACCCATCACCCTTTTTTCCGATGTCCTTGCCAGCCTTGTTTGCGTTGCCTACTAATTTAAATATAAACAAGTTCTCGCACTCCGCATTTCGGAGTCCTGACAGCAGTGAAATCGCTGCGCACTTCCTTTGCTGCAGATAATTTATGCATATGAAGAAGGGCGACAGGCGGTAGGAGAACATACCAACCGAACAGAACTGAACCCAACTGATAGGAAACGATATAATGCGACCCTTCGTTTGCCTCTAATGCAAATTTATATAGACATCGCGACTGTTTTCCGTATTGGGTGGATAAGAGGCGTTAGGCGTTAACTGACATTTGTCGCTTTTATTCATGGCCCGGCCAGGACTTTTGGTTAATTCCCGGGGTTGGAGTTATGGCTTCTTTGCCGGCTACGGAACTGTGATTTCCGCTCGCTAGGTGGGCAGGTCCAACTCACATATGACTCATTTCGAGCTCGGTGGTTGAATCACATGGATAGAGGTGAATTGATTCATTAGGTGTGAGCTGGGTGCGGATGAATCCCGAAAAGCTGCCAGTTGCTGGTGGGTGTTGCCTAAGAGCTCCTGAGGGATTTGCTGCTGGCTTGGTCGGTGGCACCACCGACTGGGGTGAAAGGCGGCCAAACGAGCTGTCAATATCCTGACTTGTTTATAATGCTCCTCTCCGAAGTGAAGGAGTTGTTACTCAAGCAGCCAATTTATTTTATGCCGAATATTGCTTAATGTTTAAGTGCATAATGAATGCCTTTTAACCCAAATTTCCTCGACGAACACTACGATTGCCTTTACCCAACAACCCTTTCAACCGTTGCCAACTTATTTCCAAATTATTGGAGCATCAAAATTGCAATGAATACTGTGTGTATAGTAAATGCCGGCGAAAAGCAAAATAACAGAGAAAAGCGGAGGAAAGCGGAGGAAAAGCGAAGGCAGCTGGGAAAGAAGTCGAAATGCGGTGAAGCCAAGTGAAAGTGCTGAACAAAATAGGGAAAAATTACCCAACTGCGGGGTGGTGGTTCTTGAAGCCAAAAAGAAAACATGTTCACACCTTCCAGGGGCGGAGGGGCGTGGTGGGCGTCAATGGAGGGGGCGTGGACGTGGCATGGGCGACACTCGCCCCTCTGGATTTTGTGCGCACTGCTTACCGAAGTCGTGGTGCGAATATAAAGTAAATAAAAATAGAAACATAAAAAGCGAATTTCGCATTTGCAAATAAATCAGAGGGAAATCAGTTGATGACAGAAAGGGGAGGAAGTATTTATGGTTCGGCTGGGTGGACGCTCCTGGCATTTTCCTTCCCTTCGCTTTTCCCGATGTGTTTGCCCAAATCGTTGAGCAGCGAACAAATTCGCAGAAATTAAGAAACAAATCGAAAATCAAGCAGCTCACGCCGAAGAAACTAGAGAAGTGTGGGATGTGTACTCGAAAAGCTGGGTGGAAATTGTGAAAAGCGTCAAGTGAGGGAAAATTGTATAGAGCTTGTTTGCTCAGCTCTCACCCTCTGCGCCCCGATTTTCCTTATTTTTTGTATGCATTTTTATGGCACATTTTCAAATAAATTTGCCAAGAGATTAATTCGGACCGTTTGGTAGCGTGTAAATAAAATTTTCATGAACTTCTGCAGTGGGTGTTTCTCGTAGTTTTCTCCCCAGATTTTCCAGTCCAGCTCTCTGGGCCGGCTTTGCACTTTTCCGGGCCTGAAAAGAAAAGGGGGGTTTTCGCTAGATTTGGCAATGTGTTAAATGTTGTTCAAGTTTCCCTCTGCCTTTCGCTGGAGTCGTACTCGCATTTTCGAGTGCCAATTTCGCGGATGGCAAGTTGCTTAATTAAGATGTCAAGGTTATTGTTTTCGAGATTGGCCCTCAAGTGGCTGCATTTTTATACCCGCTACTCCTAGAGTAAAAGGGCATGCTAGATTCGTTGAAAAGTATGTAACAGGCAGAAGGAAGCGTTTCCGACCATGTAAAGTATATATATTCTTGATCAGGATCAATAGCCGAGTCGAACTGGCCATGTTTGTCTGTCCGTCCGTCCGCCTGTCCGTATGAACGGACATGGATCTCAGGAACTACAAAAGTTAGAATGTTGAGATTAAGCACGCAGCTTCCAGAGAAAAAGACGCAGCGCAAGTTTATTTCCAAATTAATACACGCCCACTCCAACGCCCACAAACCGCCCAAAACTATCACACCAACACTCTTAAGAAATTTTTAAGTTTTTTTTTCATTTTATTATTTTTTTTCCCAATTTTTACTGATATTCCAGAAATTTCTCGTTTGCACTGCCACAAGCTGAGTAACGGGTATCTGATAGTCGGGAAACTCGATTCTCGCATTACGACTATAGCTAATTACGAATTTGTACTTGCTACTTGTTTATTTTGTAGGATTTTGTACCAGCTTGCGGCATTCGTTTAATTAGTGTTATAGTACTGCACTCATTTCATGTCACTTAATTTCGAATACTCAAATCACGAAATCATACGATTATTTTATTCTATAAGTGCATGCTGGAAGAATGTTATTCTAATTAGCCAAAACTCTAAACTATTTGCTCAAAGAATGCAATTAAATTTTGCGTGATCGATTATCACATTTACATTTCGATTTCTAGAACGATTTTCATTATCGAAACGAGGCATGCCCCATCTGCGATTGCGTTCTATTATGTTAAGCATTGCTTTTCATGTGCAAATTACCACCAAAGTCCGTTATCAGAACAGAGAGGCAGCCTCGAAACGATAAATCCGAGCACTTCCCCAAATGGTCATTATCTTTTAATGCGCCTATTTATTCAGATAAATACAATTCGAAATTCACACAAAAATAATGCGTCAAAATTATGAATTCAACGTTTGCCAAATCAATGAAAATTAATTTCATAAGCGAAAAACAACAGTGCGGCATGGCACGGCATCCAACGACAAACAATCCGATGGATGAGGGGCACGCAGATACGATGATGAGGAGCTGGCCGGGCTGAATGGAGTGTTTTCAGTGATGGGTCTTTTGGGCAGAAATGAAATTACATTTTCATTACGGCCATTCGCAATTGGGTCGGCTCGTGTTCTGCTAGCTGATGATAAAACGAAAGCACTCTCTGTGTGTACATTCCGAACAATTATAAATGCACATCAATTTATGTAGTTATAGTTGCGAAATGCCAGGCATACACTTGGCGAATTAATTATGGAAGGAATGTGAATTGATTGAAACTGAGTGCCAATCAGAGCCACTCCGCTATCATTAAGGCGTAGCCCACTATGGCTAACCCAACGTAACTTATGGTGTTTCTAAAGTAAATCTGAATATATTTCAGATAGAAAAAAGTAAGCTTTTGGCCAGTGCAGGCGCATCAAAGTGAGGTAAATAAACCGAGGAAAGCCAATGAAATTTCATGCAAATCAAATGAGTTTAAATTTTTGAAATCGCCGCCCTTCAGCAGCCGGCCGACAAACTATGCAAAACAGGCGGGCCGGCAAGTAAACAGACATCACCATCATCACACCAAACTGTTTGTCAGGAGCGGCAAACAGACAAATAGACAAACAAATAGCAAACAAATAAACGGACACATTTACAACTGCATTCATGCAGCGATTCACTGCCAGGCGGTACAGTCCTGCCTGTTTGGTTGCACTTGGCGCATAATTATTTTTGCATATTTTACAGTCCGTCCCGCCGCCCGTCGAACGCCTTTTTCCCGCCAATTCGCGCAAATTACGAGGAGCACGAGCATTGAAAGATAAAAATTGAGTTTGAATTATGGCAATAAATAAACAGGACGAGGAGGATGGCGCCGCGCCTGTCGAAGTTTCCTACTTGGTGCAGTGGCGTAGCTCGAAATATTAGCAGGGGTGCACTTTCTGTCTCGTTTTCAATAAGCGAATTAGGAACTGAAGCAATTTTGGCAATTTTTGAGGCATTTATTTTGTTTTGGGTAAAGCAATTGGTGGTTTAAATTGGCATTAAGTAATTAACTAGCAACTGTACTAAAATGATAGCCATAAAAGAATTATTTAGTAAACGAAGAATTTCTATCTATACAATATTTTCTTGGGAAGCCTAAATATTTTTATCATAATTACACAGTTAATAGTCAGTTGGTTTCCTGGTTAAATATTTGTGTCTGCAGATAAGGCACTTCTTTCGGAGCAGATCCCCTCCACTGCCATGTTCTACGCCACTGCTGCTGATATTCATTTATGTCAATTCCTTCGATGTGGGAGGCTCGAGCTCCATTGCGGTGGAGCCAAACAACCCATGGTGTTCTCTAATTGAGCAGCATTCTTGGTGGTCGCCGTTGATATTAATTAGCTGCGATGTCCGCGATGTGGTTAGTAAACACAAATATGTGTATATGTACACGAGTATGCACAAGAGGTAAAGATTGTATAATACGATTATGTCTTGCCGCCACAAAAGCAGCTTATTGCAGGCACTTAAGATTGTAAGAAGGCCAGGCCATTCCAGGCCAGAACGAACTCACTAAACTCACTCCCATGCATGTACATTTAATATACTTCCGGCGGAAGCAGCTTTGCGAAAGTCGAACTGCATATAAATGCAAATCATGTAACGCAGGACCAAAAACTTTCAAAGTTCGAGACTCGGTTTTTTGCTTGCTGTTTACCTTATTGAACTGGCTGAGATTTATGAGGAGTCACAGCTACTCAATTTCTGGGCAAAACCAATGGCTGAAACGAAATGGAAATTTATGTGCAACGAAGGAACTCCGGCGTAACTGAAGCCACTTTCACCGCGTAAACCGTAAAGTTTTGCGCCGTAAAATCGCAAAAACAAGCAGAACGGGGGAAATACAAATTTATAAACCGCCACGGCAACGGAATAAAATAAAATACAGCTCAGGTGCGGAGAGGATCCAAGGGATTCTGGACAGGTGGCGTGCATTTCCTGTTTCCAGTTTCCAGCTTCGCATTTCGCATTTCGCAGCTTGCATTTGCATTTCTTTCGACGCCATGTTGTTGCCCTTGCAAAATGGCGTTTGCGGCGCGCCAACAAAATGGCGGAGGCGTCGGCGGAAGTCGCTTTTCACAGCACGGCACACGCACACACATGCATTTATGTGAACGTATATGTGTATGTGGCAAATAAATTGCAAGTTATTTGAGCAGAAGTACGTACCTCGCGAGACCGCGGTGAAGACATCGTCGGAGGAGTCGTAACCAAGAATGCCGAGTAAACGTGAACTGCATTCGACTTACACACACACACACAGTTGCACGGGGGTCCTGCGGCGCTGCAGTGCAAAATTTATGGCAACATTTATGTGTCGTGTCGCGTGCGCGGTAAATACCGGAAATGCCGGAAAGAAGTGCATAATAAATGACGTTATTAACCCACATGCACTCTCACACACACACTACCAACCGGGAGTAGAACAGGACATGTCAGGACATAAAGACGCTCGGTTAGACATTTGGTTTGGACATAAAAGAGGCCACTGTATAAACAAGCGATTCGCTTAGTGAGCAACAGTACCGCGGGCTTCGAGCAAATGTGCCTCATTTATCGACTCGAGTGTTAGAAGCTCTAACCTTGGTCGTAAAATTGGTGTGCTGCTGGTCAAAATAAAATTATATAGCGTCTTAAAGCGTGTTATACTGCTAGTTAGATCCGCATAATAATCGCCATGCGGAAATCAAATATTCTGATAATAATAACAACAAAATAACATTTCTGCAGAATGAAAAGAAACGCAATTGCGCAGTTGCTAGTGCTTTGAAGCACTATTATTCGATTACCTTAGCCTTTTATGATTTCTTCTCTATCGATCTTCCGCTTCCGTTTGCCTAACACAATTTACGCGTTTTCTCAAAACTCTTAAATAAAATCAACTTTTGGCCAGCAACTTTCCCCACTGCGCCCCATCCCGCCGCAGCTCTTGCGCTTGTGGGGCGCCTACAGCGTAGTCAGCTTTAATTAAATTTTTCCAACTTCCGTTTCGGGCTGGGAAAAAGGACTCTGCGTCACGCCCCCTCAGCGAGGAACCTTTCACTTTCCATTCCGCTGGGAGCTCACTCTTTCCAAGCGTACCCTCGCTGCTCGATGAGTGGCTTTTCTTCTTTCATTTGGCCTCGTTGCCGCTGGCTGCGTCTTGGAATTTTCCTCAAGTGGCGCATAATGAGCGCCACGCGGCGTATGATTAATATTTTTATCGTCCTTAATTCCCGCTGCATTATGATTACATATTACACATTATAAAGCGCCGGCAATCGCCTCAAAATGCAAATCACGTGCCGTTGTACGACAAGCCATATGTTAGCTACCCTATTTTCCATTTCCCCTGAAGAAGGGGAATCCCCTCACTTGTTTGCTTTTGGCCGAAACTCGAGCGCAGCTGCCAAATACATTTCAATATTTATGTTATAGTCGGGCGCCCCTGTCGTCCACGGTTCAATGTGTATCTATGTCCTGCGCTCGTCCTGTCTGCGTGTAAAATGTGCAAATTACCTAAAAGAACCGCAGACGAACACAACGAGACCACAAAACAAATTTAAATAGACATATTTTTTCGCCGGCCAGCTTTTCTCCAACCGCCCACATTTTCTGCCCCGTCCAGCGATATTTCTTTACTGTTTTTACGATTTTTCAGTCGATGTTTTTGGTGTGGAATGTCCCGGCATAAAATGTTGGCTGCAGCTGCAAATTGGTGTGGTTTTTTCAAGGGTCCCCCACTGCCGATGCCACGAGGAGGTTGTGTTTTATTTGTGTTTTTAGCGCTAAAACAAATTGAGGTCCTGCTCCTAAACGGGTCCTGCACGGCATGTCCATGGCCCCTATCCGCTCCTCCGCAGCGAACCATCCATTGTTATGTTTATTGGCGGTGTGCCCTACAACTTTATGGGCTTGGATGCATATGATGCGGATGCAGGATGCGCGATGCAGGATGCAGGAAATGAAATTGATCACGGAAAGGTTGGCAGGAGTGAGAAACATTCTAATTGGATGAAAACGAGGAGACAGCTTTTTCTAATGCCTCCAGAAATCATTAATGTAAATTTAAACTCAGCTTTGTGTGCGTAAAAATGTGAATGTTTCCGCTTTTCTAAACAATAGCTTCATTTCAGCTATTTTATGGTAAAAGGGGGATGTCATGTGAGTAAAGATTGACTTCAGAACTGGGGTTTGCTTATGAGCTTGGGTAGCTCACCTTGTTTATTTTGTATTAGTCCTTCGCAAATTTTTGGCAAACAAAATGCGTTTTCAATTTTCTATTCTGTTGGCTCTAGCCCTTTTTGCGAATTGAATCCTTTTTGTGGCACATGTGGGAGTAAATAAAAATACTGTGCAGACCAACGGCAATCGCCTGCTGTGTTGTTTTCCACTTGCAGTTATTGTTTGGTTATTTAAGAGCGATTCAGCCAGGCTTAGATATGTATATATTTTGGCTGCATATGCATATATGCGTTGATAACAGCCATTCAGTAGCCGTGCAGCCACCGAGCCATCCAACCAGCCAGTCATCCGAATGTGGATAACAATTTCGGTTGATGTATCTGATGGACCTTTATTTGTGGCCTTGCATTGTTCTCCACTAAGCCAGGGGAAATTGTTTTCAATTTTAAATAGAACAAACGTTGACGTATAAATTGTGTAAATGTTCAGTCAACAATAAAATCGGCACCCAGGAGGACTCGACTCGATCTAACAAAGAGTGGCCGAAAATGATTGCCTCACTGCACTAGCCAACAAGTTGACTATGTTGGTAAGTTTGATTGTATATGTGGACTAATATCTGTGGGGCAGAATGGGGCCGGTCAATTGAGAGGAAGTTCAAAGCTGCGGCTATTGATGGCCAAGACGATCCTGGTGAACTCGAGTCTCGAGCCTCGAGTTCACTTGGCCATTCTATTAACCAACTTTGAATCGTCCACCTCCCAACGGTCAAGCACTTAACTTCGAGTGGCGGCAACAGCATGCTGAAAACTTTTGCTTTCCATCAAAAAGGCTGCTCAATATGCACTTAACCACAAGTCCCAGGCAACTCGGCCCGGACTCCTGCCAGCTGGAAATGATGATGTGCACCATAACTTAGCATATAGATGGAGAATATATATTTATATTTAAGCTATTCTGTGACATTTATGATGCGGACATTGCCGAATCTGTGTCAGGGGTAGCACCAGGAGTGGCTGTTCCTGGTCTCCTGGTCTCCTGGTCTCAATCTGACTCCGGCCGGTCATCATAAATTTATGCACTTTGTGCCGCAGCCCTGCAGTGACCAAAATTACAATTATGACAGCCGCAAAAAGGTTTTCTGGTGCACCAGCAAAAAGTATTCGGCCTGGGAGCAGAGCCAGCCTTGTCCATAAAATGTTTAACATGATTAAGCCAACCAGCCGACCAGCCACCAGCTTTACTGCAGCGTGAAACAAAGAAGAAGGTTGACAGGAGTGAGTAAAGCCGGCTTGCTTTTTGGACTTAATTTCAAGGTGCAATAGGAAGAAATGGAAATAAATGTTCAAGGATTGCAGAGGGCAAGCTAAATGTATTTTGTGATTACTTTCTCGAAAGCTTATAGTGCCAACTTTACAATATTCGCAAATCCCTAGAAATGCGTTCATAAACATACCCACATTGGCCAGCAAAGTGTTTTCCCTTGAATGGTTGTCCATACTATATGGACTATAGTCTCCAGACCATAAGTGTGCACAAAAATGCTCTCAATTTCACTGCATATGTAGGAACTCCTACACTATTTACCAGCCTGATGGACTTGCCTCGCGTCCTCCTCAAACCCCAAAGACCATCCTTAGATGCGGATGAATTCCGGACAAATTCCAAGCGATTACCATGGAATCATTCGCTGGCTTCTGCCAAGAAAGGCGGCTGGGTGAAGGAGTTGTTCGCGTGGACGTGCCGGCCATTCCCATAAAAAGCGCCACACACGCCCTCTGAAATGCTATACGGCATAATTGCGACACTCGGAGGCGGCTCCAGCCAGAACCAGCACCAGAACCAGAATCAGAACAAGAGACAGAACCAGACCGATCCGACCAGACAACGATAGTGACAATTAACAGTGGCTAACTCCGATGCGGCATTCCAGGGAATCTCTTACCCGCTGGTGGACGAGTATCCCCTGGTATATCTGTCAGCTGCTGTCGATGGTAATTTGAAACGTGAAACCGCAAAATCCAATTCCCAGACAGGAGTTCTTTGTTTCTGGAGGTTTGGTTTTTTATTGCTGCCTTTTGCCTCTCTCATGTTTGCCCGTTTTATTTGCCCGTCTGGGAGTCGCCAGCGGCTCCTCTGACCTCCGCATCCAGAGTGACTGCGATGTGCGAGGGAGCTTGAAAGACTTTATGCTGTTTTCCACACCTCATTGATTTGCCGAGTTGCTTACAAGTGCATTTAGACAATCAATTAATCGGCTGCACTGTCCCATGGAGCAATTGCGAGGCTAAGCCGTGTGCAACTTGATTTATGATATCGCATGACAGTCGAACAAGGTCCGCACATATTTCGAATGCCTCCGTGCTACCCAGCAATGTCATTAAGTTCGTATCGGGAAGTCCTACAAGTGGGGATCAGTTTTGGGAGGAAGCCCGAGCTCACCAGTGCGCAAACTTTATTTGGCTGTAATACGAATTTAACAACCGATTATGGCGATATAACTGACGACGTGCGCATTTGTGGGGCTTCGAGGGATAATGGGATATACTTACGTACATAAGTCGGTATATTAAGGCAAGTGGCCCCAAAAGCTGTTTGTTAAATACATTAGGGAGTGCCATATATTTTTATAGCAACTGTTTGAAGGCTCTTAAGTCTGTTAGGCCACCTATTTTTATATTTAAGGCTATGTCATAATCATGCAATACTCATGTAACTGAAACGTTCACCTTTCTACGTCTGCATGCGAACTTTAATGAACTTCCTTTGAAGTAGTCATTACCAAGGTGACCGAACATATCTCAATTGTAAATCACTTTTATGGCGAGCATGAAATCTCCCTCATTTCCATCCCGAACCATATTCTCCGCCGCCGCAACACCCCTAATACATTAAATGCAACATTTATTACTTCATCTGGCAAAGAGCTCGCCAACAACAACAGTTGCAAATTACACCTGTGCTGATGGTCGAGGGAAAAATGATGCAGCTCGAACTCGAATTGCCCATTAGTTAGCCATTCTTTATATGAGCTTTCATTCAAGTCTTTCATTTAATTCTAAAAACCGCCGACTCTCGCTTTTTAATTTTTATTTACTATAATAATAAATATTTTAAAAATACCAGCTAGAATTTATTATATTTAAAAGTGTCTAGTACATTAAACTCATTTTAATGTAAAATCCAATCCATTTATATCTGTTATCACCAGTGCTCAGCATACCCCTCACTCCACCTCGTACCGCTTATAAAAACTTTTCATTTTACGTTGTTTTGTGTCAATTCAACTGGTGGCTCAGGTGTGTGTGTGTGTGTGAATGTGTGCTGGGGCGCCACCTGGCGGACGCCTGGCCAAGTGCAACACCATAAAAGTTCGCAACTGTAAATTTCGTAGCGTCAGCGGTTCACCCGATGTTGTTGGAAAAGCGGGAAAGTCCCTTTCCCGGAAAAGCCGAGTCGTCGCGTTGCCATTGAAACCACAGAAGCCATTTTTGCATTTGGTGGCACATTCCATGGGGCCATTGTGTGGCTATTGTTGCTTTTTTGTACCTGCTTCTGGGCCATATTTACCTTTTAGCTTTTTTCGGGAGTGGGATTCGCTACACTAGCCATGCTATTTTATTTCCTACAACTTTTTTACGGGCTGCCTCGAACAAATTTGCAGCGAACGAGAAACTTTGCACAATTCACTTAACTTTTTGGGCAGCAGCCGCAAGTTTCGCAGAGTACGACTCCTGACTCCTTTCCGTCCCATTCCATTTGCCCTCCAAAAGATGACTTTAACGGCATCAGCTCCACAATAGATCATTTCTGGGTAGGTCTAGGGGGACCGGGGTTTGGGGGAGCATCTGCATAAAGTTCCACCAAGTTGGATTGGGGCAGCGACGAGGTGGAAGCGTGCAAATATTTTTCACTCGGATGCACTTCGTCAGAAACTTGCTGCAATTATTTTTTTGGTCAGCCAAAACCTATAAACATTCCGCTGGCAAATGGAATGCTGAACTACGAATTCGATTAAAGGACAGTACATCGCAATCAGTCGGGAATAGATTTGGAGATTTGGAGTTGGAAATATAAACCAAAAAATAAATAAAGAGGCTATTATAGAGGAAATAGTTTTGAAATATCATTTCTACGATAAACTTTAGAGCAAATCTGCCTCTGTAACATACAGTGAGAAATATGGCAACATATCTCATCTGGCGCAAATCGGAGACAGGGAATCATAAATGTCAATCTCAAGAGCTTACGATCTGGAGCAGCTGCAGCTGAAGTAGAGCTCCAAATGGCATGTAAGTGACTTCTGCGACAAATCATAAGCTTCATTAGGCTCCAGCAATTAAGCTGCTGCCCATGTCCGCTTTGTAATTTTTTGGGGAACGAACTTCGTTAGAGAGACAAGCCAAAAAGACAAAATTATTATTAATGTCTCCTCCACTTGTGCCCCCGCCAAGAGTGCATCACATTATTTCAATTAAACTCATCAGTGCCGGCGGTCTTCCCGTCTGCAATTAACAAAGCGATGTCTGCACTTTACTCCGCTCCGGAGAATTGGAGCAGGGGCATCGGAGTGGGAGAATCGGGTCCACATGGAGATGGCACTCCGTGCGGGTGTGGGTCACACAAATATGATGCTGGCGGCACTTTGCTAAGTGCACACCGCGACAAATTTAGAAATTTCAGAAAGTATTCAAGCACTTGCTCACTATAAAAAATAATACTCTTTCAAATAAATTCTACTTTTTAATAAGAAGATTCCACAACGAAGACCTTGTTTTTAATGTATCTTTCGGCGAAACTAGCTTGGCTTTCTTTCTGTGCTCCCGAAAACCATTGAGCCGCAGGGAGGCGAAAGAAAGTTCCATCAATTTTCGAGTTGCTTATCAGGAGAGGCTAAAAATAATTTCCCCACCATTTGCAGGGGGTGTGCTGCCATAAAGTGGCGGCTCAGGCGACAATTTATGGCGTAGTGAAAAGTTCAACCCGTAATAATTTACTTGGTGCACCGCGAACGGCTTCCTAGGTAGCGCTCCTCCTTTAAGGAACCTCTTAAGCGCGTTGCATGTTGCATGCGGCGTGTTGCATGTTGCTGGCGGGACAGGAAGTGCAAGACATATGCATGGGGCATGCAGCGAGGATATAGCCGGATAGCGGAAAACGCTGGCAAAGCTGAGCCGGAACTCAGCGGATCCGGCCGCATAAGATTAGCCCGTAAAATATTGTACATTTTGCACGAGGGTCCAGCTGAGTGCCAAATCCCAACGAGAATGGAGAGTTCTAAACAGTGGGTACTAGAGGGAGAAGGCTTAAGTGGAGGGTTTCGTTTTAGCCAAGGCAATTTAGTGTTGAAAACAGTTATAAAGCCTAAGGGGGCTAGTACGTACAAAAGCCATATATTGGCACCACATTATTTTGATTTAAAGAACGATACTCGGCGTTGCACTAAGCAAATGCAGCGTAAAATAAAATGAAATTCAATGGTGCTGGAATTGAGCGAGTCCATTCAATTTAATTTCCTCCATTTGCACTTCATTGTCCGCCACTCGGCTATCGCCGTTAACGAATCTTGACTGTGGCACTCCTCCCGGCGCACGGAGTGGCAACAATCCTGGGGCGACAATACAGTCAACAATTACGAATATGAATTTTTGAAAGCGACGGCAGCAGCGCGACTTTCATCTCTCCACGGACATTTGGCACGGAAGAAAAGGACGAAGGACGAGCGGGGCGGCTAGTGATGGCCAGTGATGGCGGCTGGTCAGCACAGCTGCTACTTCGGGCCAACTCTGTCTGTGCTCCGCATCCCCCTGTTTTTATGGCATTGCCACTGCCACTGCGACTTCCGTTTCCGTGCAGTTTCCGGACTCGCTTTTTTCCTGGCCCGGGCAACAGCTGCGTTGACTTTGAAGTGCAGGAAAACGAGAGCTAACAGGGAAAACTGCAGGCCCCCGGGGGAAAACTGCAGCCCCTTGACCAATGTCAATTGAGTGAAATTTACATACACACAAAAAGAGAGAAGATAAAGCGAAACCCACAGCGAATTCCTTGCCATTTGTGCGTGTGGCTCGGGGGAATTTATGGCAAGTTTACGGCCTACATTCCCGCGCCTTGCCGCATAAAATGTGGCACATTCCCAGACGATGGGGGCACTAAGGGATACAGATACAGATGCAGATGCAGATACACACGGAGGAAGGTGCTGGGGATGAGCCAGAAGGTCATTCAACTGGTTTTTGGCTGCCGGCGTCAACCTACTTCCGGTTTGTCGGACGCCATTTTGTTGCTGACGCGGGCTTAAACAATAAATTTTATAATTAAATTGGCGCAAAAACGGGATATGCAATGCTGTGCGTGGGAATGGGGGTCAGCAAAGCCGAAAGTTAATTGAAACGTTGTGTAAATAAATATTTAATCTTTATTATGCAATAAATTTAAATACATTTATTTTCGTACCCACACACGGCCATCGCGAGCGCGCAGCGTCGTGACTTTTATTTATATTTACATTAAATAATTAATAATTACATCAACTTTTATGTAATTGCTTATTACGGCCAACCATTGTTTTAACGTAAATAATGACCGAATAATGAGTCGAGCCCAAGTGCTAACAGCTCTAGAGATGCGGCCGATTAAGTGATTGTTTCGAGCACTTTTCACGTGGAATGCCTGCCCCCTGAAATATTATTCCCGTATCGAATTAATTGCGCACAAGCCAAAGATAAATTGAGACGCATTCATTTTGCAGTACATTTCAAATTCAGAAACCGCTATCTGCAGTTAAAGTTTAGGCAACTGAAGCGTACCCATATTATTTATAAAAAGTTATTTAAAACAACGTCAATGGAAAATGCTTCTACCTGCTTAATGCAGCCAATTGAACAAATCACATGCGAGTTCTTTTGCCAAGTATTGAAGATGGCATCTTGGCTCTCAAACTCGCTTTCTTCGACTAAATGGAGCCGAGTGGCGCCACTTGAGTGTTTAATATGCTTCGTCTGGCGCTTTTGAGCCTTCTTCGCTGTCGAAAATGTCGGGATGTCGCAACACCATCTCCATCTCCATCACCATCTCCATCAGCATCTCCATCTCCATCACTATCCGCATCATCGTCATCATCTTCCCAGTAGTTTCTTTGAGCTGCCTTTTGAGTGTCGGGACGCGTGTCAAAGCGCAAACAAAGCTCCAGCTCCAAGGGTCCAAGTCGTTCCCATCCTTCATACTTCTCCAGAATCCACCATCTCGCTTCCTGCTGGATGCAAATGCATTTTTGCAGAGAGCAAAAAGCCAGTAAGTAACGTGTGATCGGCTGAGCGATACCCAGCACTCTGTTTAGTGAACTAAGCCCAACGAAATCTTGGGATATTTTTTGATATATATTAAAATCAGTCAAAATACTGATTTTTAAGCTACATACCTTGGGAGGTTTCGGCTCAACTTATCCTAATTAATAGACGCTTGTTGACACCCATAAGTATCAAACGTTCCCAAATACCCAGTTCCAGAAATCCTTTGATGCCTCGCCCAGCTGAGCCACTTGACATAATTCCAAAGTGTTTGCCGCTTTAATGCGTTATGTTAATTAGTTTGCGGTTTGGTTGGCATCGTCTGCCGTTGCACTCGAGTGGCATCCACACACCCAGGCATCCCTGTACAGACAACAACCGTTAATGGGTCAATAGTTTCTGATAACCAACAGGCAGCCAAAACGAGCCAATGCCTAGAGCCCTTTGCATAATTCATGGGCTGCACAAAACACACCAGCGAACGAGATCAGCCGCAGCAAAAAGTTTTTGTTTTGACCCGAAAGTCGTTTCAGTGGAAATTTGATTTCACGCGAGGCACCAGCAGCAGTCAATGGCAGTTGGCAGTTGGCAGTTGGCAGTTGGGGGTTGGGAGCTGGTAGCTGGTAACTGGTATTTGCTTGTTGGTAGTAGTTGGCACTAACAATGAAACACCCGACAAAGGATGCAGGTCCTGGCCCTACCACTGCGAGCACATAAAAACGTATTAAGCATATTATCTAGGCAGGCACAGACGCCTGCCAGCCGACGATCCTGTGCACAGCAGGACTTTGGATGTGCCGGCTCTTGACATCGCCGGAATGGAAGCCCAAAACAGGATGACACGGGCACAGGAGTCGGTTTGGGGGGCGGTGGCGGGGGAGCAGCCAGTTTCGTCTAATGAAACTTCAGATTTTTGGCTTTGTTTTCGTTATGGAAATGAGGCAGTCAACAGCCAAACCAGCCAGGAGCAGCTCCACGCAAGTGCACTGCAAATATGGAATGGCTCTAATTTGGCTCGCTAAATGAAGCAAAAAAATGAATTTTCGTAGTTGCAGTTAGGTGTTTTAATCAACATTTAGTAACTTCATCGTTCATATTCCATTGTATTTTGTATGTTGAGTAACATACTAATTTTTTCAAGTGCACAGCCAAGTCACAGACATGGCCATATGCCAGGAACACCCACACATGGGCGGCTGGTGTGCGTTTGAAACAATGTTGTCAACAACAGCCGACGTGGAGCAAGGGCTCAAATGAAAGGGCAACAGTGCGTATGAGTGTCATCAACAGCATTGATTTGGGGAGGCCTTTGAGCAGGTAAGAGTGTAGTGCGATCAAAGCCAGTTATTTAAATCGGCTTAAAGCCTCATGAAGGTGTTTATGGGCGGATAAAAATAAAAGCCATGGTAAAATAGTTGTCTAAAACATAAATTGGCCGCATCGGAGCGGGTTTTATAACAATTGGATTTTAGAACAATGCCAGTTTTGTTTAATTGCACAAGCATAAGACCGTAATCCACTTAGAGAGTTGTGAAAACATTTTTAACTTCAACCAATTAACAATTATAATTAACACACTCGGATTTATTACAAGGGCAGATATTAATTACACCACGATACAAATATTTCGAATGGGAAATCGAATTATTTAACCGTACAATAAATCAAGGCCTCTTCCATTAATCTATTTCGGCGTTTGCAAATTGCTGACTGTTTTCCGAACTGCGTTTGGATCATTAATTGATTTCGAACACAATCTCGGGCATAAGTGGATATCGAAATCGATGCGATTCGTTACACTTGGCGAAGGTTGGAGCTCTTTGGGGTTGTTCGTTGGATTTCGCTGAGAGGTGCGAAACAAACCCAAAGTAAACCTAATTAGCGACAGATTAAATCGGATTAATTTTCATTTAACGCATGAATCAAAAACAGGCTGACAGTCACTGCCAGCAGCACGAATGTCCCTGCTCCAAGGACCCTTCACCCACTCCTGGAATGCTCCTCATCCCCCACTGCCATTATGCCCTTTTTCTGCTCCTCTGGCGTGCTCTGCTGTTTTTTCTGCTGTTTTTGCACGCAGAAATGGAAACCAATGGGGTCTATTGATTTCATGGCGAGCATTGTGATTAATACATTTCACACATTAATAATCTGCTATAATAATGGGTTCAAACCTCTAGCAGCGAAATTAAATTGCTATTGAATTCAGGATGCTTTGTGCTGGGTATTAAGCAGTCCTGAGACGCCAGCTCTTCGCACTTTTTCCGCTGCATTGCTTTGTTTTCCACCGATTTGACCCCTGGTAGCACCAACGACGAGTGGGAAAAACCTGTTGGCCTGCTCATGGTTGGGTTGCTCTGGGGTTTTTGGGGGCTGGTTGGGGGTTGGTTTTACGGGCCACGTCGAGTGCGGCTTTAAACACGCCGAAAAACACACAAACACATGAAATATGCATGGAAAATTGAATTTTCCCGCGGTCCCATATTTTCGGAGGATGCCCGGCAAAGGCAAACATTGAATGGTGCGAACAATTTGATTTATGCGCATTTGCCGCAATTTGTTGTGTAAATAGAAAAGAAGTCAGCATTTTAATTAATTTCTGGCCAGGCTGCCACTCTCGCCCCTCTCGCCCCTCTCGACCCTCTTCAGTTTTCCTGCTGCCGTTTCCTCCATCACCGTTTCCTCTTTGCGACTGCCCCAATTAGATGGCAAAAAATTGCTGCAATTTTCCACATTTGAGGCGATGTCTGGACCAGGCACTTTTTCCGTCTCAGCTCCTGTCTCCTTCACTCAACTTGAGCTCAGTAGTTTTCGCAACCAATTTGGCCCCCACTCCTTCGCCCACCACTCTATTGACCAGACTAATTGCTAACAAAGTGTCAACAGTTTGTGGGAAAAGCCTTGGAAAAGGAGGAGTTCGGGCGCCGTCTTAATTGCCAACGTTTATGATTTAGTTAAATAACAATTAGATGCAGTTGCTCATGCTGGATGCCCGGCAATTGAAGGAGTTTCACAAAAGAGATGGAGATGGGTATGCCAACTGGAAAAAGAAGAAGAGGATACTTTTCCATCACAAGGACGAAGACAAATTGATTTTTTTCAAGAACCGAGTGTTAGCTATAAAACTAAACCTCATTCCTAGGAGTTGTGTTTGAATTTATTTTTTCATTTGGCCATTGTTAAGATATTCAGGTATATTTAGGTATTCAGGAACTGAAAGATGTTTCCTACATCTCCAACTAAATAGGACCCACCGCCACAACTGGCACACCCATTAAGGACTTCTGATTTCCAATCATTGCTATATGTGCCCCAGCCATCCATGCCGCACCCACCTGCTGCCTAATCCGATGCCTCATGTTTATGCATATGAAACTACTCGGAAAATGCATATCCCAGATGCCCAGCCGGTGCGGAGGCCTCAGACAGCTTCAATTTGCCACAAAAACACATTGGCAACATTTTAATGAATGTTGCAGCCGCCGCTGCCGCAGACAAACAATGGGAAAAGGGCTTCGAGCCGGCTTTCAAAATGCTCGACAAACATTGGGGCGAGCGATAAAAGTAAGTAAAAAGGATGTGGCAAAGGAGTCCGCCAGCGCCCGCTCGTTGGATGCAATTTGTGCAAATATTGTGGCAAGCTGGGGGCAGGAAAACGGGGCGGAAACAGATCCAACTGCAGCACTCTGAGTGGAGACTGCACTGTGAGAAATTGGAGAGCGAAAGTGAAAAGCCAAAATGTCCTTACAACTTACTTATTGCTGTTTTATCCATATCTTTTAAGCTAGCATAAATACTCGTCATTATTTGGACATTCGCTACTTATAGCCAAAGGTCATGTTAAGCATTTTATTTCCTCATAGATCTTTATTCCGCATTTTGAATCACGTTTTGGAGCTTAGTGCATGCCTAAGCATAGGCATTTTGCATGCGGCGCATGGTTGCATTTTTTGGGCTTACCAGGCAGTCGGAACGCCAGGAGTTGTGGGGAACAAGGACGTGGGGTGACAAGGACGATGCTGCACTGCATGTAGGCGAGGGAGCTGCTGACTCCGAGTCGCTGGGTCTGAAGAGGAGCACAAGGACGAGCAGGAGGAGGCACCAGGTTCAGGCCGAGTCGACGGCATGATAAACGTGCTGCCAATAAATTACACTGCGTCAAGGCTCCCAGGATCCCAGCTCCCAGCTCCCTGCTCCCTGCTCTCTGCTTCCAGCCCACGGCTTCTGGCGAGGAGGAGCATCGGAGCCGGCGCTGCACATTTTTGCTGCCGTACCATTTAAAATTTACTACAATTTCTTTTGGCTTTCACGTGCGCACCCCGCTCATACGGTAAACAATTTGAATGCTTTGGCAGGCAGGACACGTAGACGAGGAGCAGCCAGGACGCTTTTGGAGGCGAACCACTGGCTGGGGATGTCTCTTTCTGCTGGAAACTATCTTGGCGATGGCGATAGCAGAGTGACACGAGCGATCTGAGGTCGTCTTGATTAGCCAATACATCTGAGCTTGCTTCTCCAGAACTTCCGATATAGTTTGTATAACCACTTGGTTCCTTGGGATGTGCAGAAAGAATTAATTAAATGCTTTATTAATGGAGCACAGACCCCGTTAAAAGGTAATTTTATTTATCTTTCTAAATCTTATCTTTCTATTTATCTTTCACTAAAATGTGTAACGAAAAATTGATTGTTCAGTGCTTCCGGTGCGAACGGTGAAGCACTTTATTTAAACAAGTAATATGAGCCGAGCATCGACCCTTCCCAAGCCTTGATTGATTGCAGAACAAGATTAATCAAGGACGAATGAATATTTTAAAAATCCCGTTCACGCTGCCCTTACAATATTGATAGTTGAACAGTTTCCCACGTTGTCTGGCTCTAATCGGAGCGTGCTGGGTTCCTAGGGCCACGAAGCCCTCATCTCTGCCCACACAAGCTGGATCCTCAGTGCTCCTTGCCGCTCCAGTGCAGCAACAGGACAATCGTAGCGTAAAAAGTTTGCTCTTTGTTCGCGTAACCCTAACTATGCTTACTCAATCCGCCGCCCCACCACCGTTTCAGCCATTTGCAATGCAAACACTGCCAGGAAGAGGAGATGCACAGCCGCCAGGAGCTCCTGCTTGCCTCATCCATGGAAGCCGGGCACGCATCTCGCATTGTGTAATATGCTCTGCGATTTATGTTTGCTCTAAGCCGGAGGACACTGCAGAGGCGGCCACTCGCATACTGAGCAAGAAGCGAAACCAGTACCGAAGGAACATAAATTGAAATGTTCTTAGTTGAAAAAATATTGAAATCATATTTGGGGCAAGTGCAGGAGCACGGAACAAACGCACTTGACTTCAGACTGCCAACTCGGTGTCGGGGAATTCTGGATTCTGGATTCTGGATTCAAGTGGTCCGACCTTCCCTCCCACAAACATCACACAACTCACAAATGACAAACATCGTGAGGAGCTCAGCAAAAAATATTACTTTGCAAATCGATGCAACTGAAGGATACCTTGCAGAAAAGTGGATAACCTAATCCGTTACGGATCAGTTTGAGTTCATTTCTCAAACTCGTTTCATAAAAAGAAATAAGACTGATTAAGCTCATAAGCCTAATTAAACTTAAACGTTTTCCTTTCAGTGTAAGATTTTTGAGATTCAGTTTTACCTTTGAGGGTGACCAGGATACAAGAAAAGAAAAAACCGCAATAGTTTTTTGGCATGAGCAGGAGATATGCGCATATACCCTTGAAGAACGGCTAATGGATATGAAAGGAAAATATGAAATGAAAATCGAAAAAATCGAACATAAAATCTCAATTTTTTGCACAGTATAAGCAGAAGAACTTCCGAGTAGGAAGGACGAAAACATGCATTCAGATCCAATGGAGTTTTGACTGCCAGAACAATGGAGTTTAATAGATGAATCAAGACACGCCTTTGCGAGGAGTACAAGAAGTCAATTCAATTGTCTGGCAGCCGCATATAAAATCGTTTTATGTTTATTTTAGCTGCTTTTATTTCTACACTCTGCGCTCCACTTTATGGCTTAATACAATTTTTATGTTCTGGCCATTTTGAAGACTCGCAGGAGCAGCACGCGTCCAATAAAAGCCCGAAACATTTGCGGCAAATTGGGCATCTTTTTGAGGGCGGTTTGTTGGTAGGGAGTGTCACCTGCATTCCCCCACCTGTTTATTTGGCACATAAAACGGTTTTATGTGCGGGTCCTGGCCCAGTTTAATGCTAATCGCCATCATAATACGTTGTTAGCGCTCGTAAAGGCACTCAAACTTCATTCTTATTATTGGCGCTACTTAAGAGGCTGAGTTGCTCGGAAAAGTTTGGGGAAAAGTTAGGGGCTGCTAATTTAAAAGGAGGAAAATTGGTTGTGAGCAATTTCCAGTTTTATTGTGTTCAGAGTCCCAACCTGACAGCTTTCAAAATATACTTGATTATTTTATTCACACTTTCTCAGTAAGTATTGAACATATTTCTTCAGCTTTTGCCAGTACCAAGTCACGCGGTGAACTTCAGTCAAAACCCAGGAATTATCGGCACTTTAATAAACAAGATTTGAATTTCGTAATTGCATTAGCATTAATGGGCAGCTCGACGAAGGCAATACAAGCAATAGATCCCAGCATCTTCACTAACTAACTGAAATTTGTTCCTGGCTCTGGGCAACCGGAAATTGGTTAAGTAAGGGGGTGAAGGGTGAAGGGGGTTGTGGGACTGGGGGCCAGTAAACAAGGGTATTAGTGTTCATTAATTAAGCAAACATAAATATATGGAAGTGCATGCAAGAATTTGCAGTAGTTTAATCAGACCGGCGGCTTAAACGGAAGTTTGTGGGCGGTGCGCCACACGGCGTATGCGTAATCCTGTTTATGGAATCCCTCTAACCATTTTCCATGTTGCGTTTTATCATTCCAACTGCACCAACAACTTACCTGTTCTCCACATAAATTAGGATTTTAGCACATAACAACTGATTGCAGACGAGCTTATTGGGGCTAATTAGGCTGTTGTTCTGGCCGAAATCGAATTCATATAACGGACATACATTCAAAATGACAGGGAGATTGCTAAGTGCATATTTATTTGCACATTATGGAAGATTGGATTCGAGAATTAGTACCTCATTAAACTGTGGGCTGCTCCTGGAATAATACTATCACTGAAGTCCAAAGCTTGAGTTAGATTTCTAAAGTGAAATTTGCATTAGTTTGGGTACACATTCATAACACATACTGTTAGTTTCAACTCAAATTTTAATGTAATAATTATGTTCTGCAAACGGCTTGTGGCTAATGCATACATACATCTGAGCATATGCCAATCCTAAGACTCATATTTATTCACTGACGACAGCCAGTAGGATGTACTAATTGCACATCATGTCAGACCTCCTCTTCGGTTCCACTCCTTGAGCTTATCAATATGCATGACGAGCATTTTGACAAGATTTTTAGGGCCGTCATTTGCATTTTACATACTTAATTGTTTTCGCATTACAGGCAGCCTAGTGACTACCAGAGCTTCATTAGCACCAGGACACATGAGGCAGCCCTGACTTTTTCCCCAACCTGCTCCACCTCCTCAAGCTCCTCCACCTCCGCCTGCTCCTGGAAGTCAAAACGATTAATGTCAACTTGCTTAATAGCATTCCTTTTGCCTCATCCCAAAGGGGCGCACCGAACTTAAAGCCTTCTCCAGTAGCTGGGAAATTACTGAATCCGGGTTCCTTTTCCCCCACTTTTGCAGGCTCAACATGTCATGTCACTTTTGGCGATGGGCGGAGGGGAAGCTGCGGTTGTTCGCGTGATGAATTACACACTCGCCGAAGGACACGATGATGAAGTGCCTGTCATTCGGAGGCTGAAAGAATGCCCACCAGCCGTCCGTCCGTCCGTCCGTCCAGCTATCCATCTATCCATCTATCCGTCCAGCAGTATGTCAGGTTGTCAGTTCGTCAAGCCCCGCTTGGCAGCTGCTCGTATTGTTGTGAGCCATTTGCATAGAGCGTCTTCCGCATAATTTATCGACACTTGAGCAAAACTTTAATTACTCCCCAGCCTCCAGGAGCAGAACCAAATTTTTCGTCTGGTAATGCGCCCGAGGGATAATACTATGAGGGAATTCCGAGGAGCAGATGGGCGAACGTGGGGCAGATATCCACCATGTGAATTTGTGCATATGGGGGAAAAATTCGCCACAAGCCTGTGTCCTTTGTCTGCGAAATTCAATGCGTGTTTCCAGTATATCCTTTGGCCATACATAGCACCACATTGCAATGGATTTGGGTAAGGGGTTTGGGGTAGTTTTTGATAGCTTTCTGTGGACTCCTGCACACACTGCTGCCTAATGGCCTTTAATTGAGCGCTGGGAAAACGTTCAAGTGTTTGCGGCTGTTGAAAAATTTTAGGGAAATTCGATATTGAAAATGAAGTGGCTGTAATGCTGGGCCTTGGCCAAGCCCAATCATTTCCCAGGATTTTCTTTTTGTTGCCTGGGATTGACACTTACAATTTGTTTGCTGATTGCCATTATGTAATAAGTGCTCTGCATTAGCAGAATGAGTGGCTCTAATATTTTGGAGCGGAAGGCCAGTCTCTTAAATGGCTTTTTCCGAGGCGGTTAAAAGCCGCAATTCGACTGAATTTGTATTTGAAAAAGCTGTCATACATATACATAAAATAATCAAGTATATTTATATATAATTTATGGGTCTTGTTTAATCTAAAACATGTACTCAGATAATACAGATATTACACACATAGGTACTTTCCAAAAACGAAGAATTTACGTTCCATAACTCGAATGCCCTCCGATCCAGCTCACCCCAGAATGCAATCGCACATTCGCTGGCAGACGCGTTTCCGAAGATTCTCGACTCGCAGGAGCAGTTTGCTGTGATCCTCGTTGTCCTTGGCGTCGGAGAGGAGATTCTGCAGCTCCTGCACGGCTCCTAGGCAATCGCAGTGCTCGGCGAGTCGGGGATTTCGGCACAAGAAGTTGGAGCAGCAGATGGGATCGCATTGGTGCTTGGGCGCCCGGTACTCCGGCTTACGTCGATCCCGGATGTATTCCTGATGGCACATCTGGCGGTAGTAGGCCCGCAGCTGGCGCCTCTGCTCCGCCCGCCTCATTTCCCGCATGAAGGGAGCCTCCTGCTCGTTGTAGGGGCGATCCATGAAGCGACAGATCTCGCACTGGCAACCTGCCGGTGGACAAGGTGGGCAGGTTTTCTTGGGCTTGTCCTTGCAAACGTTCTTATCCCTGTCTCTTTTTTTTCTCTTGGGCGGAACCTTCAGCTTGCCAGTCGGAGCCACTGGATCGTTCTTGATGAGTTCCAGACCTGGAAATTCGAATTCGTCCACTGTAGTTCCTCTTTTGCTGGGTTTTTCGAACTCCGGGATATCCGGTTGCGTTCTTCGTCTTTCTTCGGAGAATCGCTCTCTTTCCTCCTCTTTCTTGTTTTCTAATTCTTTATTTACTTCGTTTTTGATGTCTTCGTTTTTTTTATTTTTTTTCTTTTTTTTGTTTTGATTTTTATCTTTATCATGGTCATTGTCCTTATTTTTTTCCTGGTTTTTTTCTCTGTCTATTTCTGCATCTTTATCTTTTTCTCTATCTTTATCTTTTTCTTTATCTTTATCTTTGTATATTGCTATTTCTCTTTCCTTTTGTTTTTCTTTGTCTTGCTCTTTGTTAAAAACTTTTCCTTTCTCTTCTTCATTTTCCTTTCGCTTTTCCTTTTCTATTTCTTTTCCAATTTCTCTTTCTTTTACTTTTCCCTGTTCCTTTCCAGTTTCTTCCTTTACTTGTTGTTCTTTTTCATTTTTTTCCCCCTTTTCTTTTACTTTTTCCTTTTCTTTTTCCTTTTTGATTTCTTTATCTATTTCCATTTTGTTTTCTTTTTCTCTTCCTTTTTCACTATCTTGTTCTTTTTTTGTTTCTCTTTCCCTATCCTTTTTCTCTTCCCCTTCCTCTACCTTTTCCTCTTCATTTTCCTTGTCCTGTTCTCTTTCTGGTTCCTTTTCCTTTTCTTTTTCTCTTCCTCTTTTAATTTCTTTTTCCTTTTTCCGTTCATTTTCATATTCATTTTCTTTTCCTCTTTCCCATTCCGTTTCTTTATATTTGTCTTTCTTTTTCTTCGACTTTTTCTTTTCCTTTTCTTTCCCTTTTTCGTTTTCTCTCGCTTTATCCTTTTCTTTCGCTTTTTCCCTTTCCTTCCCTATTTCTTTTGCTTGTTCTTTTTTTGTATCCCCCTTCTTAGCATTCTCTTTAGCTATATCCTTGTTTTTTTGCTTTTCTTTATATATGTCTTTATCATTATTTATGTTCTTGTCGCTTTCTTTATCGTTAACTTCTGGTTTATATTTGTCATTGACTCGATTTCTATCCTTGCCATCTCCTTTATCCCCTTTATCTGCGGTTCCTTCGTCTCGCCCTCCAGTTACTTTATCTGTCTCTCCTGTTTCGCGCTTTCCTTTCCCCATTGGATCACCTAGATCGCCCAAAGGCTTACCGGGCTTACTGGGATCTCTGGGTACTTGGTTATCCTTTCCATGGGACCTTTTCGGCCTGCAGCATTTCTCATAGGACTCGCAAAGCGGATCTGCAGAATGGTTTTGCTCAAAGAACTTAAGGATTCTGCTGTACAGCTGATCGTAGTTCATTGATTCCGGACTCTTGTGCTCCTTTGCTTCCTTGCTAAGGGGATGAGCATCCAGCTTGTTCTTGGCCCACTCGTACTGAGTGCAGCCAAGGCGCGGCTCTAAGCAATCCGGGGGGCAGTACCAGTGGCGACCAGTGCCACGCAGACCACGTGGATCTCTTCTTGTCGCAGGCTCCATGTCGAAAACCTGAGCCCTGGAAATGCCAGTGTACAGCTGGCGCGCCACTCTAGTGGAATCGCGAGTGACCTGAGGAGAATCCGTGCAGTATAGCGCCTCGAATGCTTTTCGGGGATCCAGCTGCTGTTGAACGTGGGGAATCTGCTGGAGATCCGACTGCAATGCCTGGCGGTTCAAAACTAAAGGCTTGCATATCTGAGGGGTATGGTTCTTTTCCGCCAGCATATCCCTTGGGGATGTCTTCCTAGCCGGTTTAGAGTTCCTCCGCTGAGTGCCGCCACCGTTGACCTTGACCAAGCAGGCGGCGACCACCTGGTTGAACACCACCGACTCGGGCTGGTGGGTGGGCGACCCTACGCCATAGAAGCCCAACGTGTCCTTGTGAGGACTCTGCTGCCAAGCTAGCAGCACGTCGTCTTTGACCATGTCGAAGGGTCGCCCACTGCCATCGGCGGCGAGGGTGTTGGCCAACCGTGTGATTTCCTCGTTCTTGTTGGGGTCGCAATGTGGCTTTCCTGTTCGGATCGAGGAGTACGTCTCCGCCCGTTGGGAGCGGTAGTCCTGAAAGTCGCGCCTTCTGAACTGTGGTGGATCGTTTTCCCGGCCAGCGGAGCGCTGCGCCTGCAACCCCTTCCTGTGCATTTCCGGTGGGATCGGATTGGACCACTCTTAATTTTCATTTACTACTACAATTTTGTCGTTATATGTATTTTTTTGCTCCAAACCTTAGGACTTCCTGAGAGTTGAGAGCTTTTCCTGGGACTCAGAGATTAAATGTTGATCTAGTGCCGATTACATTCATTAACTTTAAAGTGGGTAAGGACTAGAATTGGTAACCAAACACAGCATCCGGCACAATGCTTAAATCCAGTTACGAGTGCGAACTTCTATCATTTGTAAAATGTGCTTGTCCAGAGAATGCCATGCGTTTGCAGCCAACCAAATGAACCTCAATTAAAGTTTGCACACTTTGGTTTGCTGTCCCAGTTTTAGGCCACAATGCTGCCCCGATCGACCCATGTTGGCCATGCAATTTCCTGGCCGTTGCCACATAAATTCGCACACGAAAGAGTCTGACAAGGCTGTGCTATTTATGTAGCAGTTCCTTCTCAACCAAAAAGGGAAAAATTCCATAGGCACAAATGCCCAACTCAGCTGTTTTTACCACTGGTGGTTGGAAGTGAATAAAGTACGAACACACACACACACACACACACATAAAGGGGGCATAAATCCAAAATTGTCTTTTGTCGCATAAATATTTTACTTTGGGCATTTAGAGCATCCTGGCGACCGGAGGAGAGGCAGCAAGGACATGGACAATAGGCCAAGCTGGAAAGGGACATGAAACGACATTATTTCTTATTATTAGAACAGCGCAAATAAATGAGACTCGGAAGGCGGGTAGAGGTCGGAGGGGACGGATTTCCCCACGATGGCACTTTGTTTGTCCTGCCAGCACCGCAATTCCCACATGTCTGTCTTCATAAATGCTTTATCTGCGGCAAGCACACACACTTGGCGGCTCAGTGTGTTGGCTTTTGTAATTATGTGCATATAATAAAGTTGACCCAAATAAAAGTAAGCGCCGACTTTGGCTCGCTAAACAAAAGCCATGCACACGGGGGACAATAAGGGGGGCGTATTGGCCATAACTACAATGCTCATATTGTGTAGCAATACTGTGTGATCCGAGCAGTTCATTAAATGATAAGCCATCGCCATCTGGCCAACAATTGGGGGATCAGGCGATGCAATTTCAGGCCGCTTCGAGAAACAATCACTGGTAATTGGGGCTTTAAGCGGCGCGTGTGGCGCAGTCATGCTGCATCACATGTAAATAATCATAATTGATGAAGGAGTTGAGTGGGTGGGGGAATTTACGCTCCACTCACGGCCTGGGCATCTGCACAGGCACATGTCTCCTTGGCGGATTTATGGCCCCAATATATTAGAGACCCTTCGCGCGTTCTCGCCAGAAATAAATTCATGAATTCATAAATTCAGCATAAAATGGCAGCACTCGCATATGCTCACTCCGTTCGCGAATTTGATCCCTTTCTGCTGAATGTGCTTCGGCGTTATCCATTAAATGCGATGAATCAACTGTTGGCCACCATAAACAATCTTTGACTCAGTCTCTGGCACTTTCTTCTCGGCTGCGCTGCGCTCTTCTGCTCATAAAACGTCAGCCGGCGGAAGCGGAAATTTATGCTCGCCATTTTGCAGCGGACATGTTTGTATTTGCGTGGCCATAAGCGTGTGTGCCATCGTGGGCGTGTGTGCGTGTGCGTATATTTGACTTCCTGTTGACGTGCAAGATGGCCGGCAGTGCCGAGTCGACCACTAAAAAGTCGGTAATGCTTCCCAAATGGCGTGCAAATATCCGTAATCTCTCTCCACTTCCACATCCAAACAAAAATAGCATCAAAAGTGCTTCTGACGAAAAAAAATACAACTACCAGTTATGTTAATGCGTTTTGATTAAAGTGGTATTTCATTTTCATCTCGAGCCAGTGACCTTATTTTAGCTAACTACTTCTTTGAAATAGCTAAAACCACTTTTCCATTTGATCAATCTTTTCCTTAAAGATTTTCCTAGATTCCTATGCTTTATTCCGCGGCGATGATTGTGAGAGAAGTGCACTTTCAGACCAATCTCTTGTCTTCTTTCCGAGTGCAGTTAGTTCCGTTTGACATTGTGCATTTCCCAAAAATGTGGCCAATAAAAATGGCAACTGCTTGGAGAAAATGTCAAAGGAGGGAAATGGTAACAAACAAAGGCTGAACGACAAGCAGATGAGGAAAATATTACGAAAAAAGTATGGGACAGAAGAAGACAAGATAATTGATTGTTTGATTCAATCGAAAAGTCAAATGCTTTTTTTGAAGCTGGTACAAAATGGTTTTTGGATGATTGCGTAAGCGACAAAGGAAGCGCACCAAGCATTGAAAATTGGTTACAAATTCTGATTAGAAGCGCCAGCAAAACAGACCGAGGTAAAACCAGGCCAAAAGGGAAATAAATACAAGCTGAAGACAAATTGGGCGTCACTTGCCCGGTGGGCGTGGCAGTTGTACAAATTGAATTGTATTCGGTTCGAGGGCATTGATAAGACAAAGCAATCAGTCAGTCAGTCAGCCAGTCAGCCAGTCAGCCGGTTGGGAAGTTTGAAAACTGGCCGAAAGAATGGAGAGGGAAAAGGAATGTGGATGCTCCGCAGAGGATGATATAATTGGTTAAGTGATCGATTATAAGTGTAAAGTGAATTACATGATAGTGATACCAAAGAACTTTCAGATCAACTTTAAATATGAACCAACTCCTGAAATTTCCTTGAAAAATTCTAATGTGCTTCAAACAAAACAAACAGATCTGTTTTACAAATATTTAATAACTATTTCAGCTAAGAGAATGATTTTTCAATTTTACAACAAACTGTAATATAAATATTGAAATATAAAGCACTTTTTTCCTATGAAAGCATTGCAACCTAAAATTTATTTTATTGCCAAGTAATATTTACTGAAGAGGCACGAAGTCCAGAGCTATTTATTAGTTACTCCAGCAGGAACAGTGGTCTGTGCATCAATGCATTAAATTTAATGTAAGCCAACATATCCCCCACGAACGATAAATGCCCAACGCACTTGCTTTTCCGCTCGATATAGCAGCACATATCATTCACACAATTTGGCCCATACCCGAAAACATTACTTGTGGGCCAGAACAAAAAGCAAACCGAACTGAAACCGCATTTGCATTACATTTCATCATTTTGCCAATTTTGAGTTCTCAATCAATTTGCCGCAAAAAGTATTCGTTCATTCGCAATTTTGCATTTTGCCAATTACAGTATAGCTGATTGGATTGTTGCCAATCTTTTTCCGATTGTTTTTCCGCACTTTTTACTTTCCGCACTGCCTGCATGTGTGGGTATGTAAAGTGTCTGTTCGGTTCTTCCCTGGCATTCCAGGGCAACTCAATTAAATCGAACTGCAATCATATTCACCTGCATCCGTTTCCGCTTCGGAGCTCCATGCTCCATGCTCCATGCTCCATGCTCAATGGTCCACGCTCCACGCTCCATGCTGCATGCTGCACATTGTTTCGCTCCCTCGACTGCCTGGGAATGTATCTTTAAAATTCGAATTCATATTACAGATTACAAATTCGCAGCATGTTTGTCATTCCGCAGTTTTGTTGGCGTTTCTGCTGCTGCTGCCAATTTTCGGTTGTTTTATATATTTTTTCTGGAAATCCCCCACCCTCCTTTTTCGCTTTTTTGGTCCGGCACGGCCATTTTTAATTGCGCGGCATTGTTGCTGGTTTCGCAGGGTGTGTTCTTTATATACGTACATATAGAGTTCGGTCCGACGTTCGACTGATGTTTGTGTACGTACGCTGTCCTTTATTTGATTTCAGTTTCATTTCGAAAATTTGTAATGCGCCTCGTGTAGCGACGGATCCTGCTCCGTGCCTGTTCCGCTGTCTGCCCGACGAAGGATAATGAAACTATGCGCTTGTCGCCATTTCGTTTGTTTTACACTCCCCCCAAAAGTTCCCACCCACTGCGAAAAGCAAGACTCGTGATTGGCACCAGTCGGAGGCCCCTCAAGCGAGTGTCCACTGTACGTGGTTTGGCCACGCTGTCATCATCATCAGGAGCGGCTGGATTCCCTGGGATGGGTTTTAGTTGGTTGCGGTCCGCCTGGTGGCATTTCAATTTCAATTTTAATGCTGGCTACAAAAAGGCGCAAATAAAACGTACGAAATCATCATTCCTCGCTATTTGCTCAAGGTGCTCGGCAGCCAAGGGGCCAGGACACCAGGGGATTATCGAAAAGTTGCAGGATGTATTTGGGAAATTGGCTCGCCAAATTCCCCCTGAGTGTAAGCTGTTCAGTGCAAAGTATAACACTAAGACAGGGAGCTCTGTTTGGTGAAAGCAATCTAAAGTAACGTAGCTCGTACTTGCTGGATAACTAAGAAGTTGCTCAAATGCAATATTGGACATTGTTTCTTCATTTAAGCAACAAATGGCTTTGTAAATTCAGTCACAGCAAATAGGTAATGAACTTAATTACCTCAGGCCATGAATCAATTTTTTCATTGGCACTTATTTCCATTGATCTTCCATGTCCAAAGCCAATTTAATATTTATGAAGCCGATGTGTTTCGATACACTCGATGAAACAGTGGTGCGCCTCATTTATGAAACTGTCACAACAAATTGGTTTCCATGAAAAGAGGAAAACTGGCGAGAATGACCACAGGGAAACGTTGGTTGCAACAAAGCATTGGTGATTGAGCGATTCAATTGAACTCAAGCTGTGATCTATGTCAAGAAATATTTAAATATTTAATGAGGCGAGGCATAAAGAAATCCACCGAAGTGCCCCAGCTGGGCATGACAAAGGCCTATAATTTATTCCAATACAAGTGAGGAATACTCCGCTTCTCCAGTGGGGGACTGCGAGATACCGCGAACCACATTACGCATACGAAGCGTTGCCAACCAGAAGTGGAAGCATTTTCGCCATCCGCCCAACTGACAATTCGATTAAGTTGGGCATAATTGTAGCCGTGAGTGCTACAATTATCAGAAGATTAAATCGCGCTTTATCGCCGGCGACTATCAGCGTATTAAAATGTCAATTAAGTTGAACATTTCTTCCTGTTTGACCCACCGACCCCTCGGTATCCTGATTGCCTTCAGGTGGATTCGAATTAATGCGCAACATTTTGTTTGTGATTTATTTGTTTGGTTTCAATTTTTATTTGTGTTTCTGCATCGACGTGCTGCGCTATTTGTTATTTGCCAAAGACTTTCAGCTGCTCCTGTTTAGAGGCAGAAAATAAATATAAATAAAACGATATTTTGCACCATGGCACTACATTTATCGCACCAAAATATCAAATAATATTTGCTACATTGAAACTGATTCAAATTTTGTCATGCGACGTGTGATTAAATCTCCGTGATGTGAATAATATAAAAAATACATTTTGCGAAAATCAACAGCCATTGTGACTGACCGCAAAATCAATTTCAATTGTCAACAAAGTCAAAACACGATGAAAATCACACAAAAAGCTGCAGAAAAAAGAGGAAAACAGCACCCAAACCGAGCAGGAAAAATCATAATATAACTTTTAGCAACATGCCAGGACAACAATAAGAAAGGAACTTTGCCGTCGGCAGTCGAACAGCGCCAGGAGTGGAAAAAGGAATCCACAAAAACTTTGCCACTCTTTTTGCGACTTAAGAATCAGCTAGCTGAGCACTGGCCGAGGACTCCGAGGACTCCGAGGATGGCCAGGACAGGTTGGCCAGGGGTTGGAATGGGGATCGGGATCGGGATCGGGTTTGGGAATAGGAAAGGGAATGGAATTGGGCTCGGGTTTGGGAATGGGGCAGTGCGTGCCTTAAAGTTTTTGCGGTTTTTTGTCCAGACAGCAATGCAGACGGAAACCGAGATGGAGATGGAGATGGAGACGTGGATGTCGACGAGGTCGTGCCGGGCAACTAATGAAGCCGTTCCCGGGCAAAGCTTAAATCCAGCTTAGGAAAGTCACCTGAGTCTGGGAGAATCTCCAGCTTCCATACTTTAATTCCAGCGGATTCATTTAGATTTTTGTAAAACAGGAAGAGTCTTGATGGCATACGAACACTAAGTAATTGCAATCACGTTCATTGTTACAATTTCGTTGTTAGCCGGGCATTAACGCGATTAATTACATTCTGATTCCCGAATGAAATTTGTAGGGTATTGATTTTTAAATTTCGCAGTGTTGCTTTAACTAATTAAATTTTCTTCTATGATTTAATTAAAACTTAAATAAACATCAAACATTTGCGAAATTTAATTAATTCGTGGGCAAACAAATGTGACACACTTTTTTGCTTGCTGAGCTTTTATGGAATGATTAAATTTTAAATATTTATTGAATTTGTCATGGATGCATTAAAGCCCATATATTGTACGGCTTGAATATAATTTATTAAGATTTCTTGCTTAGCCAATAATAAATAATAAAAGCAACTGACTTATTTAGTCAGTCGAAAAAGGCCTAATTATTTTTGGGCTTTTAGTGTGCATTGCCAACTTTTGTTGGCAATCTGTAAATATTTCAGTTCCACCCGTAAAATAAAATGCGCAGTTCCTTGTGTGCGTAAATCAGGCGAAAATTGTGACCCAAACATCCGGTGCGAAGTATTTATTTGTGCAACAGGAAGGAGGTTGACTTCGCAAAGGGCGAGCAGAGAGCAGGCGGTTTTCCACGGCGGAAATTGATTTCGCTCCGAGGACAGAATAAGGAGCAACACTGGCACCTACCCAAAAAGGCTAAAGGACAACACAACGCACATTTCCTGCGACAAATTTGCCAGCAAAAGGTTGCGGACAAAGTGGAAGTGGAGTACACGGAGTGCTCCTTTTGAACGAACTTTGACTTCTTGTTTGGGGCCCAATTTATGGGTCTATCGAGTTTGCTCCTACTTCGTTGGCTCCTCCCCTCCTCCCCCTTTGTGCAGCGCAAAAAGTTAACTAAAAGCGTCCATAAAGAAGGCAATGCCCTTCAATTTTTAATAGCCGAGCAAGGTATTCGCTTCCCGATCGATAGACCGATATGTCATAAGCAGTTTTGCGGAAAATTTACCTGTTAGAAGGGCATAAAAATTGGTCAGATCAAATTCACGTACAATTCCGATGTGCCGATGTTGTCGTATGCCATTTCATTCGATATTAAAATTTATGCGCAGGTCAAGTCCACACATTCCCCCACACGGGACAACTGAAGCCCATGTCCTGCAGGACCAGGACATGCCGTTGCTGCTGTTTTTGCTGTCCAAATATTTATATTCATTGTGTCAGAGTGTTAAAGCGATAAAATGCAGTGTAAATACAAAGCAGCTAACCCGATTCCCCCACATGCCCTGCGTCCTTTGAGGTCCTTCTGGTCCTTTTGTATGATTAGTTTGGGAGGGGCTGGGCTGGGGCGGTGCCACGCCTACGGGTCTCGGGCTGTTGACCACAGCAACCATTCGAATTATTCATGCATTTAATTTTTGTGTAATTTGCAGTAGAATTTCGGGTAACTAGCAGAGCAAAGCCAACGAAACCGAAATGTTTCGTCCTCACAAGGATTTCTTCCCGACTGCCGGCGAACCCGTGTGTTCGGGTGTCCTGGGCTGGGATTTGTTGGCCGTGCGGAGGATTTGGGTGGACTCGGGCAGTGAAAGTGATTGTGGGTCTACCAAAGGCTGCAAATGGCTTGCCTTCTGCGGCAAATGTTCGAGATGAAAGTAATCTGGTTTGTCCCGCATGTAGCATCTGCGGAAATGCAAACCAATATTACTGGAAATTCTATTTCATGCGGACAAAGAGCTTTGATACAAATTTATGGCGTTGGATAAACATATTCCGGCTTTCCGCACCCGAATGAGTTTATTAATTTAATGCTAAACAAAGAAGCGACCGAATTGCATACCATTTCTAAAATAAACTGCTCATGCCTAGAATTTTTTTGGCCCTGCTTTTTTCTCACTGTATGCACACAATCCTTTGCTTTTGTTTTGCCCAGGTTTCAATATTTATTTAAAAATGTACATTTTCATTTATTCACAACACGTGCATTTTTTTGCAATAATTGTATCTCTGTAATTGCTCTCTTGACATCCATAATTTTATACATGTTTTATTTTAAAACAGTTGAATATTTTATTTGGCATTATCCGTTGAAACTTGTGAAGCTTTTCAAATGGTTGTAGACTAGCGCAAAATCCCAATGCTGAAACTAACCCTAAAATCACTCCATTTGTTTTGTGTTTCGTGACTCTACCCGAGTTCCCCTCATCCCATCGCCCAGGATAATCAACAGGACACATTCGGCAAATAGCTTCATTTGTAAGCCTTTCGATGGCAAGACAGCTACGTTTAAACTAATTAAAGCAACCACGACCACGATTAAAGTAGCAAAAGTCACTCAATCAGGCAGCAGAACCCGAATCAGACTGAGAACTTGAAGCAGAATCAGCATCAGAATCTCGAAACCAGAACCAAAACCAAGCAAGCTGCCAAAGCTCTTCCCACATTAATTATTTTTGCATTACAAATATCGAGAGTGTACGGCGACCAGAGTTTGCAGCAGTTATGATAATTTTCAGTGGCCAGAATTACCACCTCAGTAAAGCGCGCTACAGAGGAAGAAAATAGGAAGCTGTTTAGTTATATACAAAAATTTTTGGGATTTTTAAAAATGTTGTAATTAAATGTTAATGAGTTATAGAAGAGTCTCCACTCCAGTATAATGCTTAAATATGTTGCCATGGCATAGATCGTATTCAACTATCACTATAAATTGGTATTTTGTCATAACTTTCTAATGAATGAACAAATGAACAAGTTCATAAAAGAGTTTTGACAATTGAATGCACCCACCGCTAGGTGGAGCTATTGTGCAATCTCGAAAACTGTTGCGCTGCATATTTCGCAGTTTCACAAGCTGATCGAAATACTGCACTATACCGATTCCCCTTCTTTTAAATCAGGCCAATTTTCCAGTCCATTCATTTTCTCCCTGTGCAGTGTTTTGAGATCTTGTAACTGGGTAACTACGAGCAGTAAGTACCTGCTGCTGGTACTAAGAGTAATTTCCTTAATGATGTTGCACCGCTGTGGCATTATCTTGTTTGCTGCCCTGGCCTTCCAGTCTCGGCTGATAATTTATGCAAAATATATGTGAGTGGAGACTGCAATAACCCCCTCGCCCAGAAAGTTGCCACCGCACATGATATGCATAAAGTTTCGCCCGTTCCACCTTCGTCCACAAGTTGCATGCCAACTCACCTGAGTTGATGTTTTGGCCAGGCCAGAACGTGGTGCTGGCTGAGTCCTGACCCGGTCCGCCTGGCCGGGCTTGTTACCGGTGTCTGTGTGGTCCAATTTACACGATTTCACTTTGGCAGCTGCCCAGCACCCGGGTATCGTAGCTTCTAATGCCTCCGACGGCGGCGGCAATGGCAATCCCCGTATTTATGGTTAGCTGGTTCCGTCACTCTGCTCGCTGTGAAATAACTAGACCAAGACTGCTATCTTTGGTCTGCTGTTCGCATCTACAGTACTTAATTTGCTAAATACATAGTGGATGTTAAAAATGGTTCCATTCACCAGGGGGAAATTCGTGAAGTGGGCATCGATTTCATTAGGCGTCATTGTAGGCGTTTTTACTAAAGAATGGGAAAGCCAAGCTGTTTTGATTCCAACTTTCTGAATATACAAATAATAATTAAATAGGTCAGCAAATTTGTCTGTAAATGGAGATATTAAACTGCAGCCAAAATGATCAAAATTAGTGTGCCTATTGAGCTTGCATCCATCGCCGAATCAGTGAAGTCTTACAAAGTGTCTAATAATTTTGTAAGCTTCCTAGCCTAATTGCTCCCAACGCCAGGGAATTACCCAAACTCCTGGCACTTAAGGACTCGCTCCTCTCACGCATCCATTATCGCTGAGCGCTTTACAAGTGTTTAACGTCTAATTAAGTGGCTGCCGTGGATGCGGATGCGGATGCGGATGTGGATGTAGTTGCAGTCGCAGCAGAAGTGCAAGTAGATGTAGCTGGCGCCCAAGTTTGTTTGCCCGGCCACTTTGGTCGCCGAGCAGCGCGAGCAACGCGTTTTTAATTAAGTTTTTGACACTTGCATTTGGCGCCCCTGGACGGGTTGGTGGGGGCGTGGCTCGTCCTGCCTTTGATGGGATCGGAACTCGATGGATCTGGAGTGCTTTTATTCCTAATGCAGTTTGAAGCGGTCGCAGGCGAGTTATTATAAGCTGAATGATGTGCAATTAAGAGATGTTTGTCAAGAGCGAGTCTCCGATTAATCGAAAATAGTGTTTGCAACTTGACACTGCACTCTAAAGAAAAGCATCGAAAGTCGTATTTTATTTTTAAATATAGTATACCGCTCTTTGATTCGGGTTTTTGTGAGAAATAGCATACCTAGATGACCGAATTAATCGCAACGAATCGGAACAGTTTGTAATTACACTAAGAAATAGGTAAACATATTCCTAATCCGACTATTAGATACCCGTTACTTAGGCAGTGCAAACGCACATGACCAGATCGACTTGGCTAGTGTTCCTGATCAAGACTATATATACCTAATACCTTTTCCCTAAAACTAAAATACAAACGGCATTATTAACCGAAACGCTGATTTATTTTAAAATTCAAAAATTTATTCAATACTCAATATTTGTGTGTTCGTAAATAGCATTGAAACGCCTCTATTATATATTTTAAAGCCATGGTTTCTTATTTTGAATGCTAAATGGTATGTTCCAGATTTTAAATTTACTGAGTTCAAATAAAAATGTTTAGGAGACAACCTTTTTCCAATTCATACGGATTTCAAACTCCGTTTTTACTCCACGATTCGGCTTTGCCGACTGCCTTTTGATGAACACCTTTGACTTGCCGCCAAACTCTTGAAATCCAGCTGCCCTCCACCCACCGCGAGCTCTTAACCCACATCGACCCCATGAAGGATGCACAAAGGCTGTGCGAACTTTTCTGAGTTTCGTCCTTTGTGTTCGGCCCTCGGCCTTTGACAATTTTCGCTTTTGGTGTTTCTACAAGTTGCATAAAATAAATTAAAAACTGCTTTTGGCCCTGCATTTCCATGCTCACCCATCGCACGCAAATGAGCGAAAGTCATCCGAAAACTCTTCACCAGCCCAGCTCCTTGGGAATTGCCTTTGATGTGCAGTTGGCGGGATAACCCCGGGGGAGGAGTTGGCACCTCCTTGGCATATTTCGCAAATATAAGCACGGAGGACAGGTGAAAGGAGCTGCTTGGTCCCTGCCTCTGACACTTTGAGGCGTCAAAGTGAAGTGAGCTGGCGGGGAATGGGTTAGATCGGTGGCTATGGGTTAGACATCTGGTTGTGTCAACAAAGGGCTTAAGTATGCGGCTTTAGCCCTGCTCGGGACTCGCTTGTCATTGCATTTAATTTCCGGCAGCAGGCAGCCGGATGATGGTAATGGCAACGCCATCGACATATCCACATATCCACAACAGCAGCGGCTGAAATTGGAATTCCTTGGACCCGAAAACGCAAACTGGGTCACAATTGTCGAAAAACGAGCAGGCAAAACCAAGAAACTTCCATTCAGATCGACTCGGCGTGGTATTTATGTGACATTTTTATAGCGAACATTTGCTCCTCCGTAGGACCCCGACTGCCGGGCCCCCTATAGAATATCAATAGACGAGTGGGGATAGGAATTCTTTCAAGCTCCCCCACTCCCCTAATCCGCCGGTTTCCTGTCTGGGGGCCTTGGCATCTGCCTGACATTTTTATGTTTTATTGTTCGAGTTTGTCTTTCATTCTTGCGTTTCGGGTCGCCGAGGCTCGGGAAATATTTGAATATTAAAGTGATTTAGTGGCCAGCTGAAAAATGGTGAAAAATCATTGGGAAGGTGAAAATACACGCTTTTCTCCTCTCCCAAATCAAAATCAAGAAAAGAATAACACGCCCCGCCTCGCTCCATGTAATCCATAAAACGTTTTAATTAATGACTACAATATGTGGCGTTGCAGCGGCAGCGTTTAAAGATCCGACCCCCGAAATGTCCGGGCCAAGAAATTGACATTCGTCTGCGATTTAGGTGTCTGTGTTGGTTTTCCCACCTTTTTGTTCGGCACTCCAGAATTATTCGAACGGAACACGAAACGGGCGTTCACTGTTCGTCGGTGTCGCTTTTCTTGTTGTCGTCATCGTTGTTTTTAATGTCAATGAGTTATGTTGTACATTGCGTGGGTGTTGGTGCTGAAATGGTAAACCGAATTGGTCATAATCTGGAAAGTGTTCTTGAAGGCCCCCGCCACTCAAGGGATTCAGTCAATTAAGTTGTTAAAAAAATGCAAGAGGCGATTGAAACAGAAGCTAAAGTTGCAAGTTTTAATAATATATATTTTGCCTTTAAGAAACTATATTATCCAACAATATTATGTGCTATATCTCGCTCATAAAACAAACAACTTTGTTGGCTATTTCAATTTGGGCCGTTTACCCAGCATCCAAACGAAAAGCGTGACAAATTGGCATATCGATTTGCATTTCTGGCACACCTAACTGTGCCTGACCCAAGAAGTCCAGCCAGCCTAGGTCTGCAGATCCAACTTCTCAGATCCGATGACGTGACAGGCCTGAGAAGGGTTGCGTATCCGTTGCCCCGAGCCAGCAGTTCCTTTTAGCTGCCAGCCGATCAATTTCAATCAATCAACCTCCACCGATGCCCCATATCAAACTCTGAGCCTGGTGGACTGGTGGACTGGTGGACGGAGAGTGGCCACTTAGGCAACACAATCCCTCAATTCATATTCCAAACAGAGTGCGGGAGGAGCTAAGGGAGGAGATCTCGCAAAGTTTACACAAATAATTTGTGTTTATTTTAACGGCTACAGGGCGACGCTCATAGCCGAAAGAGCCGTCCATCCCGGCCAGGTCCTTACAGCCGCACACTCCTTGGCTCCTATTTCACCACTCGGGCAGCTGGCCGTTTCCCACGCGGCACTTAATGGCGGAGCCCCCGATTCGGGACTCGAGTGCTCAAGGACTCCGGAGCGGGACTGCTGATTATGCAAAGGAGCGTGACGCGCATCAGGCAATAGAGTGCTCTTGTAATGCGGCCACGCGGCGTATGCTTAATGGCGGAGTTAAAGCCTTAAATCAGAGTGCTGGGAACTGGAACTGGCTGAAGCCGGAGCTTTAGGCCCACTCGAGTGGCCGGCCAATTAGCGGCATTTGGGCACGCCCGAGTGGTAAACATAATTTTGCGTCTAACCGCAGGCGGAACTGGCAAACTCGAATGGCATGGCATGGAATGGATATGGTCGAATGTCCTGGCAACGTATCCAATTGTCGACTTGCGGCTAGCGGCTCCTAACCATTCGGGCACTTTGCCCTCAAGGATCTGTGCGGCCTCGTTCCGCTCATCGATATCAAGTTATTAATGGCTAATGAAGAGATAGCGAGCACGGCATTGAGCGGAGGAAAAGTTACCAGCGACTCAAGTGGCAACTTAATTTGCTAAACAATTTCCATTTGCATGAGTCACCGTGGAAAAACAAGGTCGCCTGCTGAAGTACCCTACTAAATTAGGTAATGGTGCCCAAGGTTACAAGCGTTAATTAAAATAACTTTCTCTGATTTGTTTAGAAAAACAATTAATTAACGAATAATAACATCCATTGGACATTACAGTAGCAGTTCATGACTAGCAGGCTTTACTCTAATCGGAGCAATTTTAAATTCCTTCTGGCTTTCTTTTGCATATTTGATGGCAAGAAGCCTGCGAAAATGGCCAAATTCAAGTGGCCACAAGGCAGATTCGCCATCGCAGGGTATCTGTCAGCTACTCCCAGTGACATAAATTGCCTGGCAGGCGCTGAAATCAGCTTCCGGCCACCAGAGTTCACTCCAGCTGGAAGTATGTATACTCCGGCCAAAATCCCCAGTAGTTTTTTGCCCTCGTCGTAGTCGTTTGCCTTTCGCCTTTCGCCTTTCGACTTTCGACGCTTTTCTGCTCGTTTTGTCACGGGATTTAAATGCAAATTTCTGTCGACATCGACGCACTAAATGCGACTTGCAAATTAATGAAATGAACCTTTAACTTGAGTTTAACTTGGCGCCATTTTAGCCAGAACGGGCGAGATAAGGCGCCACCAGCTAAGAAGGCTAACAGCAATTGGAGCATAAACAGCAGCAAAAACGGCGAGAATGGCGCCCAAGTTTAAACAAAGTTGATTATGCATGCATTAGGTTTCCACAACAGCACAGAAAATTTGGCAACGCTCATTTCAAAGCCACGCCCCTGCCACGCCCCAGCCTCCCACCGCCCACCGCCCCACACCCACAGGACCGCAGAATTTTGACTTTTGCATTTTGTTGTGCAATTTCAGGGCGAAAGTTCAAGTTGTCTATTTCGGGGGCTTGGGCTTGAGTTCTGGGTTTGCCGGCTTGTTTCTGCGGCCCAGAGCTTTAGTCTAGTTTATAGGGCGGAAAGTGGGAGCACTCTGGTGTGTTTCCGGTCTAATATTCGTTGGCCGCTGATATATAGGGAGGCGAAAATGTTTTATGGTCATGAAGTGCGAAAGTGGAAAGTATGGGCAGCATTTTGAATGGCATAAGTTATGGCCGATGGCCATTGGTTATGGCCATTTGCTTAAAATGCTTAGTATTCAGTCAGTGGTAGATGGGCCAAGGAATAACTTGTTTGCAGCGAATTTATGAAAGTGGATTGCACAATACGCAGCTGATTGGAAAGCAGATTTATTTCCTGCGATTTGGTGTGAGCTTGCCCCAGCAAAACCGAGTTAATAACGACATTCAAATTGGGGCATTATTCTATTCAGGAGAATAATCAAAAGACGAGTAGGTCCAGTGGCGTTACCAACGCTGGAATGAAATCTGAGCCGTCTGACCCATTAAATACAGTTTAAAGCAATGGCCGAATCCCCGTTCTCCTGCCACAGTTAATTGTGTCCTTCTGCGGTGGCAACTCAACTTAATCGAGGACATAGCTTATGGCAAGTGTTCCGCTAACTGAGCTCTGCTCCCGGCCATCTCTGGCTCTATTAGCAGCCTCAATTTAGAATGCTGCCAGCGGGAAATAATTGCTTTGGCACACACACCACCACCCACCGCCCACCGCCCACCACCCACATCTCCCAACGCCCCAACGCCCCAAAGCCACAGCCACCCACTCGACCTCGCCCACATTGTGACCCGAAAAAGTTGCTCCACTGCCAAATATATAAATGGCGAGGCATTTAAAATTTGCGCAACTTTTGCGCTCCGATGCTTTAACTTTTGACACCTACGAGGGGCAAATAGTACGACCTCGAAAAGCGGATTCCCAGACCGGAACTGATGGCAGCCCCCCGGGCAGAGGTCCTCCTCCCAGCTGCCCGCCGCCCGAGGAAGCAATGAATTCATTCATTTGTTTACTCGTTCAAGTGGCAACTTCATTTTGTAAACACTTTCGTTTACATACAACTTTTGGCCCAGCAAAAAAGCTCGCCGAAATACAAGTGAAACCTGCTAGCGGCAGAAGGGGTTAAGGCGCGGGGTTGGGCTGGTGGGGGGTTGTGGGTTGTGTAAGGCAGCCCACAAGTTACATATCCCTTAACACACAAAGTCGACCGTCGACCGCTGGCTGGAAGCAGAAGAAGAGTGGCGCAGGAGCCACAATTCACAACCGGGGCGTCGACATCAAGGATGCACAGTGTCCTTTGGGCCCAGCCGGAAACGTGATTAAATAAAACCTGTTGAAGTGCGTGTCGGCTTAGCTGGTCGAAATATAAAAGGCTCAGTGGTGCCGCTATAATTGCTAATAATTGGCACCTTTCGAGAAGGACCAACAGATTTGATTTGAGCAATAGCTATGTCCTTGAATACACATTTTTCATTTTTTGGCCTAGAGAAAGGCGGTAACTCTGGAACTCTAGCGGCGGATAAAGTTTCCAGCGCGATGCCCCACTCAAATAATCTCTTTTCGTGCATTTCATTTCAATATTATTCTGCCACAGTGCCCCACCGAAACTCGTTGCTTTCTGCGGTTCCCCAACTGCTTCGCCATTCTGCCCCGCATCCGAAAGCTACCCAAACTGGAACCCCTTGGGTGGCTGGTAGGTGCGTGGCGCTTCACAGCTTCGCTCGGCAGCTTTTGAGGGGAAAGTTTCGTGTTTTACTTTTAGTTTGTGGCTTTCCTGGTTTTATCTTCAACTTAATAAAATGCCGTCAACAGTTTTAAATGCAAATTTGGCAGTTGCAGTGTGCGTGCGCATGCAGTTTCCACTTGTATCTCTGGCTCACCCAAATGCTCAGTGCCACGAGTCTTTAAGGACCACAGGCACTCCTGCCTTTGGATGCCGTTCCCAGGAATGTGTCCCCAAGGCGGCTTTAAGAAATTTTATCAATTTCCCTCGGCAAGTTTCTGTGTAGCCCCAAAGTTTTGAAAGCGTGTCTCCCACGAAGTTGGGGTTGCGAAATAGTTTTGGGCTGACTGGCCCCTCTTACCCCAAATATATGTTCTCAGTTAGGCATTAGTTGTTGCTCCTGTCATTGTTTTGCTGGTCTTGGCTGCCGGAAGGTCAAGCCCGGCTTTTAGCCTGCTTCCTGCTTAATATGTGTATGTGCGTGGCCTGAATGCCCTTCTATTCTCTGTTCTGCGGCTGCTTGGAAATTCAGAGAAATGTTCACAGTTTGTGCCAGTTAATGAGCTGGAAATGCGAACTTTCAAATGCTTTAGCTGTTGCTCTCAGGATGTTTGCCAACTTTTAACAGATCTTGGCTGTAATGAGATTGCTGCATGAATCCCAGTTGGATGGATCATTCTAGGTTGCTCAGCCACACTGTAAATAAAAGCGAAACAATTGATTTCATTTCTCTGTTGCCCAAAGGAACCACAACAACAGCTAATCAGCAGGCCACGCAATCCAATTATACTTTGAAATCCACAAAAAACAATAACAAAAATGCCTCAAAAGTGTCAAGGCAATCAACAAAAAAAGAAACAAGTGAAAAACTTTGTGGAAACTTTTATGACACGTACACACACCAAACTCAAAGGACACCAACAGGGTCACAATAGAAGGAAGCCCGCTCGGAACAAGGACTTCTAATTAGTGGGGGTAGCAAAACGGCAGCTCACAAATTTATGATAATAATTCAACAAACAAGGACACAAGCCTAGCTTTCTGGCCAGGCCAGAAGCAGAGGGCAATCGAGCGTGAGGGACAATGGAAAAATTATTTAAATACAAACAATAACAAGGAAAACAGAACAGAGCGAAGTTCGTTCGCATATAAAGTAATTAAAAAGTTTCCTGCACATTTATGGCATTTATATATGTTTATTTAAATCTCTTTCGGGGGCGTCAAAGCGAAAACAACAAACAAAACTTCAGAGCGCCACTCTCGAGCGGAATTCAATTACGAGGAAATATTTTTCGGTTTTTTCAACTTTTTTGTTCTTTAACTGAGGCATAGAGGGTTCATTTGGGTAGATGGGTTAATCAAGAAGGACTGCCTTGCAGCTTAATTGACGGCTATCAAAGCGGGGTAATCCTAGACCGTAAAAAGGACGTGTGGAGAACAAAAGTCGTGTGCAGGCGGCGGCGGAGCGGGAACTGGGTCACCTGGCTTTGTGCATAATTATGGGGACCCCGTGGCGTATGCTTAATCTGGCTAAAAGTGCACTTAAAAATCATTCACGTTCGCATTTGCATCTGCATTAGCCATTCCACAGCCCCGCCGCCTTCCCCTTGCGCAGTCACTTTGTTGCCAACTAACGAATCTATAAAACAAAAGGGGAACACGGCAAAAATAATAGCAGCAAAGCCAACAAAGGCGTGCGGAAAAACAAGTACTTTGACTAAAATACGGCACATAAAAAGCGGAACTGTGTTACTCGTGCAAAAATCTCCTCGCCGAGCGGCAAAACATGGAGCGAAAAATACATAGAAATGCTAAAAACAATGAGCACAAATGCTGTTCTGAAAACGAGCTAAAAACGAGCTAAGAGCAGCATTTCCGCCTGGCTTGACTTCCACTGCGACGACGGCGACGACGATGGCGATGATGATGCTGCTCGGTCTGGAGCCCAGTCTGGTCCATTGTGGCCGACAATTGCCAACTGCAAGTAACTCAAACAAAGGGCGCCAAGGAAGGCGAAGCACGGCAGATGCCAGCTGCTTGTTGCATTTAAAAGCCCCGCCAAATGGGGTTTGCTTTATGGATAATAAGTTAATTCGCTTGTAAGTAACTTGGTCAAAGAGTTTGGGCCAGCTCGCACAAAGCTCAAGTAGGCTGGAGATGGGCGAAAGTGGCTTCAAGTGTGTTCCATTGTTTCGCACAAGCTTCGAATCGCAAGTACAGAAGGCATCTTTCACTCACTTTTATTATTATTACTATTTATATCAGCTAAGAGTCAGCAAACCAATCCGAAGCCCGATTTGCATTTCAAATGAAACCACCATTGCGGATGGGATCCAACCGAGTGGTGCAAAGTTTCGCCGCAGACAACCACGTTCCTCGAAATCCTCGCCTTTGATATCCTAACCCTTTTTGGGGCTCCATTCATCATCTGCATAGCTAACGAATGCAGCTGTCCGTCTAATTTGTATCCCAAAAGCATAATTCAAATTTTAAATTGCATGGAGCCGCCATTAATGCATTCGCCCAAGTGCTTAGTTAAAAGCAAATGCAGCACGCAACACCGTCCTGCGAAATTTCTCATTCACAAATTCCGCATAATTTTCGCAATGTTTATTTATGCATTTTGTCGCGACGAATAAAATGATTCCTGAAACCCCAGTTGGCGGCGATATCGCGCCATTTTTGGCTATTAGCGCTTAGGAAGCCGACGAGTGTTGGAGGTGTTTTAGCTGAAAGCGAATGCAAATTAACAAACTGTTTAAATAGCAGATGGTGTATCATTCATTCCCATCTCCGCGATGGGAGGTGGAGGTTCGTGGCTAATTGAATTCCAGCGAAATATATTTTCGAAAATTTAACTGCGCCTTTTTGTTGCTGTTTGTTGCTAAGAGCGGTGGAATCGCTTTAAAGTCCAAATACTTGCTCCTAATTAATTGAGTTATTTTCACAGCCCATTTTAATACGACGCAGGCTCGGCATAAAAATAAATGAGTTTAAATACATGCATGTGATACGCGTGAACGTTATATTTGATCAAAAATGTCAATTAAATGCACTTTAATATTAAATTCATAAACGACAGCACGACGACTAAGTGCGTGTGTGTCTGTGTGTGTGGCATACATTGCCACATAAATTATTTAACATAAAACGGGGACGAGCAGAAAGTTTTGCAATTTCCATGCCACGCCTCTCACACACACACATACACACACACCGCCCACAGATGCTCTATAGATGCGCATAAATATAATGAAATTAAATTAAATGCATACGTTGCGCATACGCCACGTTAACTGTTGCTCCTCGGAGAACGCCCCCTGCCGGCCAGAAAGGGAGGCTAGAGTTGGTAGTAAACGTGTTAACGACCTCCCCGGCAAAAAGTTCTTGCCGGCTTGCCTTTTTGCCTTTGCCTTCTCGCATTTTTGGTTGCGTTGCAATTTCATAAAAATTAAATAGAAACACATTGCTGCGGCCCACGCGGGCGGGGGCTGAACGGAAACGGCGAATGTGGGCGTGGCAGCCATAGTTGCTCTCTGCCTGCCCGAAATTATGTACTTAATAACAGCTTCAACAACTTTGCTTTATGCGATGGCATTTATGAAAATGCAAAACCCCCTTCAGCTGCTCTTTGTGCCGAGCCACTTGAAAAGTGCCAGTTTTCCATTGCACCCACGTGGGCAGGATTCCTGGCTCCTCCATTTCCCTCGGCGGGCAGGGGAGGAGTATGCATTGTGCCGGGTCCTTGAGTGCTGGGCTGCGCCAGTGCATCCTTGGAGCAGCTTTACCTGCTCGTTATTGAAATTTAAGTGCGCTGAATCGCAGAAAGTTACACCCATACCCATAAATTAGGCCAATGCGAATGCTGAAATGTGGCCAATATGTATGGTCTTGTGACAAATATTAATGACATTAAAGCTGTTGTATTGAGTTGTTTAATCCATTTCCGGAAAGATAATGCACGTTTTCAAACGAAATCAAATATTTATACTTTATATTTACAGCGCTGAAATTGATTGCTAATTTCATCTGCACCACTCCCCCTTATTAATGCGCTATCTTTAGTGCTATAGTTGTCCTATGGTTGTTCGAATTTCGCCCCTCTTGTGTAATTAATATGAAATTACATTCTCAGCCAACATTCCTGCATTCATGGCCTCTAATGAGTTCAAAAGCCAACTGCTGCAAAGAAGCCGCACATATGAAGACATTCATTTGCATTAATTGATGTCAAATTGTTTCGCCTGAATGCCAGGAACTTTGTTTCGCAGGCCGCAACTGCCAGACAGTGGAAAACACTCAGCTGTTAGCCCGAAGTCGGCCCAAACATTTAAGCCAAACGTCTGACCATGGCAAATTGCTCGGGACAAAAGCGAGTTTCCCAGCCCCATCCTGCCATCCTGCCAATTCACTCACGTCCTGAAGCTCAATGGGCCGCAAACTCATTGGAAATTATTTGTACGTCAAATGGCTAGCAATTCGATTCCTCATCTGCCGCTCGATGCGAGGATTTGGCTAATGCCAAATGTTTGCCACATTAACTCGATTGGCCGACGTCCAGGCCCAATTGTTGGCTGCATAATTACCAGGCGATGAACGTGAGTCGAGAGCCATGGAAATTAAACTAAAGACGAGACAATTTGCTCGAGGTTTGGCCTTCAATGTCTTCATTTCCACAGCTCCACGGCTCCACAAACCCTTCCTTTTCGTCTGGATAGTGGGAGTGGGACAATCCAACGATTCCCGCCGGATTTCCGGCAGACAAATTCAGAGTTTGGCTCGTTGGCAGGGTTTTTCGGTCGCTGCAGCCCCAAAGTTTTTCGCATGGTGCCCCATCTATCCATCCATGTAGTGTCTGGGTGGAATTTCCTTGTTTACGAGCAAATAGTTGTTGTTATTTTAAGTTTTATTTTGTTGTTCCAGGGGCTCTTGAGCAGCCATAAACTTTCAGGGCCCGCTGCCCGCACCAAAAGCGGAAATTAAGTTTTTCCAGAAGGAAGGAGAGCGCTTCAGTTGTTTCTCCTTGAGCTGCACTGCTCGACGACTTCTTAGCCAGGGCGATAAGTGCGATTTTTGACGATTTCGTTTCGTCCTGATGAAGTGCCCACCACTCCTTCTCTCCGGCCATTTCTTGTGGCATTTATTGTGCAAGCAACGCGGCGGGGAGCAAAAAGTTGTGGGCTGCTTGAGACATCAACTTGGTCAGCTCCGATTGAGTTGCCACATCAGGTCCTGGTCCTGGTCCTCCTTCTCCTGCTCCTGTGGCCCTTTCCGCCGCCAGAACATCTTTGTGTAACTTTAATGAGTCGGGCGCACTGCGTCTGAACTTGAAACTTACTTTGGAGTGTGCCCACTGCTCGGCGGCAACTGTAAACACAATTTGTAGAAGAGTTGCAGCTGGAAACAGTTCACTTGCCGACTTCCGACTGGCCTGTGGCTGGCCCTTAATTAATCAGAGGAAATCAGAGCACAAAGGTGGCTGAGTCCGATGAGCAGGAGATAAAACATCTCAGTCAATGGCTTTCTGCTCACTTATCTTATTTAAACATAATCGGGGTGAATTTGAATTATATTTCTTGAATTACTGTTAGGCTTGGATTTCATCATTGATTTCAGCAAGGTAGTTAGCCCGGAACAGCAGAAAGGGAGCAAGTAAGGTTTGCTTACCAGAAATTTCTGTTGGAGCTTATTCCTGCAGCTTTAAGGCTCCAGTTTCCCTGGCCGTTGGGTTTTCCGCTAAACAATCCAGAGACCTTAATGTACGAGGCGGAAAACGCTTGCTGCGTTTTGATTGTTGGCCATTTACATTTGCTTAATGTGGGCCGCTCATGGCGGCGCTAATGGAGTTACCAATGAGAATGCCAAATGAAGACCTTATCGCATTGTGCGAGGGTCAAGGGTCGCGGGCTCAGCATCTGTCCATTAAAGCGATGCCGGCGATGGGCCATTAATTACGGCATGCTCCGTTGGCGGGGGAACAGGATTCACCAGGAGGAATCCGGGATTCGGGACACTACAAATTGGCCTCCCGGCAGCGGCGGGACTCCCATGTCTGCAATTGCATTAAATGCGCAAATATTTTTCCGTTTTCCAGCTGCCGATTTTTATTCAATTTAACAATTTTATTTGATTTGGCCGCCTTTTTGCACTTGTTTCGCCTGATTCGCTCTTTTTTCCGAGGGCCACCACTGCGCCATCAGCAGTTTTTTGTGATTTGCGCGGAGCAGGAGATGCGAGCTGGAAATTGGGAGCTGCATATTGGCCATGCGTTGTCAATGGCTACGCGCGTGAACAAGAATTTGGCAGCTGATTTGTTGATAGATGGAATTTGCCCGCTGTTCCCGACGTTCCACTGCCACCCGTGGAAAGCCCACCCAACGCCCATTGTCAGCGCCATTTACACGCTTCACTGGCCCGGGAAAAGCAAGCCTAGAAAAGGAAAACTTTCGCACAAAGCGGAAAATTCTATCTGCCAGCGGACCGAGCATGCAAAAAGCAATGCGAACAGCAAACTAAACGCAGGACTACTGCCCACGACATGTGAGTAGACTCCGGGCCCATAAATACGTCTCGAGAATTGGATACCCATTGCTCAAGTGAATTGGAATATTTGAAGTTATCGTTTAAACTGTTGTTTCTGAATTTTTCCTATGCTCACTAGCATACTCAAGATATTGTGAATACTCATGCAACGAGAGTTGCTACCAAACAGCACACCCACCAATTGCAGGGTATCACGTGGGCCGTGTAGATGGCAGCCAAAGCGTCGTTCGTTACGTATTTTATGATGTTTTCCTTTGCTCGCAGACAGTTGGACAGACTAGCGACCGCCGAATAGAAGAAATGATTTTATTTTGCTGACTGTCGTCGTAACTGAAATTGCCTACTGCTAACTGCGGATGCGAGTGCGGATGCGGATGCCACTGTCGGCGGCAGAAGGAAGCTGCGGATGCGGTAAGCCCAGTGGGAAATTTGATGGAGCTGAAGGAAATTGTTAAAAAAATACGGATGTTAAGAGAGCTGCAGAGTTTTTTAAACGAATTACACAACTTATTTATAAAAAAGCTATATTTTTCCTACTTTTAGTCAGTAGCATATTTTTTGAAGTTTCAATTTATTTAACTTATTTACTTATAGTAAAAATAGGAGTTATGCCAATCGGAGTTGACATAACAACCATTCATTGGTTAAATTAATTTGTGTGTTTTATTAAAGTCATTGACTAAGCAAATCTGAACAATTTCTATTTAGTCATGAACATTTTTTATTACCTCGGCCGAATTTTTCTATTTTTCTGTGGCTCTTATCGACAAAACCACAGACAAGTTTTGTGAGAATAATGATCCCAGGTCGGCAAAAGAACAAGAACGAAAAACACGAAATGGCCAAGAAAACAATTTGGTTTTTCAATTTCTTAAGCTGGTTTGCATAGCTACCAAGATGCCAGTTCCGGATTCGGATACTCCGTGGGTCCAGTAAAAAACGAATGGGGAATGCAGATACATACATACAAAAGTATGTCGCTTTTTACGTCAGCGAAAATTCAATTTGTTTTGGGCATATCAAAATGTTTTTGGAAGGGCGTGGTTGGTTTTTGGTTATTTTTCCTTTTTCGGCGCTGGGCTTATTCGGTTGTGGGCTTTGGTTTTTTTTTTTGTGCCTGGCATCGGTCTCCTAAACGGTCAAATTCAAATTGAATTTATTCGCAGCGAATTTTCATTGCACGCAAAGCAAAATATGCAGGCAGGACATGGCGCACACAATTCATATACATACATATGTATACCCCCATGTTTCCGATCCGTAAATGCTACGAAAATAATTCGTTTTGATTTTATTTGCACTGCTTTGATGGTTTTGGGCGGCGCACCGAAAGTTTCGCATCTGTCCATTTGAATTAAATCGTCAGGGGTGTTGGTCTACCGAATAGACCTCAGTTCCATAGTTTGGCCTGTATTCATAATGCGCTTAATGTGGGGGAAAAATACGAACTTTCGGGTCGGGCAGATAAAACGGATTATTGCTGCATTTCAATGTATTTGAAATAAGTCAATAAAGTGGCGGACAACCAGCAATAAACTTCTGATAAATACCCAAACTCTGACAAATATTGCATGTTTGCTGAATTCATTAGTTGAATTTATTAGTTGAGTTGAAGATTTTCCTAATTATCCCAGCACCCACGTCGAACTTTTCAGCCGACAACTCATAAACACTTCATCCATCAGTGCGGCGAACATATCGTATTTCTGAAAGGAATCCGAAAACCCTTTGCCAAATGAACAGGCTCGTGTCTTTATGGGTCATGAAAACAGACAGGAACATCTGCTGCTAGAGAGCTGTAAAAACCTATTAGCAGTCTAAAATTATTTACGATTTGCCGCCGCGTAATTTACGAGTCTGTCGAACCAGAAATGAACTCGCAACCGCTTCACGAACGCTTTATGGCTGGGCGTTCAAAGTTAAACTACGATCCTAAAAAGAAGCGGGCGACTAATTGAAATATATTTTTATGCGTTTATGTGCCGCAAGCACGTACGCCGCCCAAGGATCAGCGGCAAGGACAGCAAGGATGGGGTTCGGGTTCGGGTAATGTGTCACCAGAGGGTGACTAACGCTCAGGTCCTCGCACTTGGGCTGGTTATTTTTTGTTACCTCACCATATGGCAGTTGACTTTTACGATGGCCTGCGCGCCCATCCAGCCCAGTTGCCTCATTCCTCATTTCGCAAAAAGTTTCTCTGGAAACCCATTCGCCGTCCTCTAATTTATGCGTCTCGTCCTTGCCCAATTTGTGCGCAGATGGGCAGATGGGTATGGTAGCATCTCAAGTTGGCAAGTTTCTACAGCCACGAAGGAGATTCATTAACAGGCAACGCGTGGAAAAGGACCTGTGTGGCAGGACGAAAAACTAGTGCCACTCGCATATGAGCAACGACCCAATTTTATGATTAGTTGCACTGACTTGCGAGCAGTCTCGACCGTCATTTATTTGGGAAGCCCTTTTGCATTTCTCGCCACTTTGTAGCTTCTCTAGTCTGAATTCTACATTTCGAGGAGCATTAATCAAATCTGCGTCCATTTTATGATGCATTTTCAATTCAATTTGGCCGGACTGGCGAGGCAGGGGCAGGGGCAGGGGCAGGGGCAGGGGCACTGCTAATGGCTTCACAATGCGGCGCTGGAGGCGTGGCACTTAATCGAATTCACCATGTTGTTCACGCGAACGAGAGTCCGCGCTTTTACTTACTTTGCGTCAATATTTGATTTGGCATTTCTCACATTTACGGAGGCGCCACCGGCAACAGCAATTAAAGTTTGAGCCGGGGAATGGTGCCTTTCGCCGTCTCCCGTGGCGGATTTTCAATGGAGCAGTAGGACAAACAGTTTCTACCCACTTCCGGGCCCCAGGTAAACTCAATTTTCTCTTCAATTTCTCGCAGTTTGAGTGCGAAAGTAAATGCCCATTTAATTTTAATTTCAATTACTTAAAAAACTTGCACAAGGACAAAAATACGTGTCCACAACAGCTCACTTGGCTGGGATACACATGAGGATCTGCTCATGGAGCCCAACAAAGCAAATTTTTCAGCCAAAACTCAATTTATTTTGGTAATAAGACAGAATAATGAGGGTCATTTGACATAAATAATGTGGCCCAAAGGAAGCAACGTTGGTGGGAATATGTTGGGAGTCCTGCCAGTTTCCTGTGTTTGTTAGCTTAGATTGACAAATTTTTCTTGTCCCACCCAAATCAATTTCCCAGAACGGGTCACAGAAGTGGAAGTTTATTTATTTGTTTGGTGGTGTAAAATTTGAAAAAGGTTCAAGCTACCCAGCTTTTTTTCAATTTAACAAAAACTATATTCATTTCGAAAGTGTCAATCAATTATTACAACAGCGCTTCTTCACCACTGATAATATACTCCAGCCTGCATTGATTTTTCGATTCCACCGAGTCCACTTAAAGTTCTTAAAGTTAATGTTTGCTCTCCAAACATAATCAGCTACTTGAACAGATGTGCAGCCAAGCAAGCCAGGAGCCCCATCCCCATCCCCATCCGCCCATTTTGATTGAGAGCTCCTCGTCCTGCGGCGCTGTAAAATATTACGCATACGCCACGCCCGCATGCCACGCCCAATCGTAGACAACGTCTATCATACAATTCGCCAATTTTCATTCAAATAAAATCAGCGAACAGGGCGAACACGGCGTGCGGAAAAACTGAACCCGGGTGAATGGTGGTCCAAGGAAAAACGGGCGAGCATTTCCAGCATCGGTGGAAAATGCGCAATAAAAAGCGTCTATAAAAATCGGCTATGCCCACACGATATGCAATATGGATGCCCCTAGACTACGTGGACCGTCATCAGGATCTGATACTCACTGTGGCCATGCATGATTTCGTGGGGGAGAACGCAAAACACAGTGAAAACACACACACAGGAACCGTAAATGGCGCACTTCGTTTAATTTTTAATTCCGCTCGGCATTATCCTTGATTTATTTTATAGGCGCCATCGTCAACGGTGTATTCAACAATTATGATACCGGCAGTGGGTGCGTAGGGGAAATCACAGCAGCTGAGGCAAAAACTGAACGGGAATATAAAAAAGGCACGTGTGGGATGAAAGCCAATGCTCCAATCCGTGCTGCAGGCCATCGGGATCGTTAGCCGTTTTCAGCTTACCCGTTCCTCGAAGACCAAAGGGGTATATTCGACTAGTTGAAAAGCATGTAACGGTTATAAAAAGCTCATCCGAACATATAAAGTACACATTTTCTGAAGCTGAATGACTGTACGTCTGTAAGTCCGTAAGTGCGCATAATGCTAGGTATCTGCTCGTCGAGGTACTCGACCACAGCGTTTCCTGCTGGTTATGTTGAAATTTTAATTTTTGGTCCGCTGCTGCCTTTTGTATTTGCTTATAGCGCATTTGTGGCCATGTCTGATTAACTGTAAATTCAATTTTTTCAATACGAATCTCTGATTAATCGAAGAGATTCAATTGGCTTTCACTATCATATTTTCTGGCATTTTGCCGCACAGCCAGCCGAAATGAAACGAATTTTTAATAAGATCCTGGGTAATTCACAGTTTTCGCTTATAAGAAATTATCATGATCGAATGAAACAAACCAATGCCAAAGGTACTCGAAATTGGCAATATAGCAGTAAATTTACACAACAAATTAACACCAAATATTTATACATTAAATTCTGAATTTTCCATGTGGCCATTGGCTTTTGCCACTGATTGGCTTGGTTTCCTTGCTGAATTGTAATTTCATTAAGCGGAAAAGATAATTATGAAAAGTGTTGGTAATATTAATTGCAAGCACGCCCTCTTAAAAGCACCGACTCTTTAAGTTCTATCGCAACTTTCCCACCGCGAAACCCACGACTTAAGAGTTTTCCATCGTTAGCAGAAAACTTGTATAATTTCGCGGCGAAAAACTTTCACTGACTCCGGCCATTTACCGTCAATTTACAAAATTCGATAAATTTGATGGCGTCACCTAACTAGGGCGGCATCCTCAGCACACTCAGGTTAAGAATTTCCCCTTATCGATCCCAATTGCCGCGGGCAGAGGCAAGGTGAGCCTATGGAAATGGCTGCCTCGATAAGAGGAAAATGCGAAGGCACAGTAGGATGGGGTTGGGGAAAAATTAGGAGGTCCCCTCGTCGCCCCGAGCGCCTTTGAAGTTCTGGCGAGGCATAGATAACGCAGACAAAGGCTGCCAACAATCCCTTTATTTGCCGATAACAGAGCCACAGAGCCGCAAATTCACAGCCCGGCAAAAGAGCGGAAAAACCGAGAATGTCTTTTGTATGCGCAGTTGCATTTTAAAATTGTTCAATCATAATTAATGCAAGTTTGCAATTAAAAGCATTGCATTCAAATTATGTTGATGACGTTGGCCGCCTGGCGTGGAGGACGTGGACGTGGACGTGGACGTGGTCAGAGCGGCAGATAACCGGGCGTAGTCCATGCAAACGAACCAGCTGGGAGCAGAGGCGCCATTGCTCTCCAGTGACGGGGTTTGAAAAACCCCGAAGTGGGGAAAGTCCTCCTATATCGTCTAGCCATTCAATGCGCTTGATAATTAGCAGTATCCCCGTATCCCCACCCACGCCATTATAAATGCCCCAATGCTTCGTAGGAGACTTTAAATGAACATTCATTGTACGCATTTATGAGCTCTAATAAGGTTAAATAAGCCCAAGGTATCAAGTTTCGAATAACGCTCTAATTCGTTAAGCGCTCCTTGGCTGCACGCCCATGGGCTGTTGCATTATTGGCCGTGCGGTCGGATGCTGCGCCTTTTGTTTGCCTCTCTATGTAGCAACTACGACGAGCCACTAGAGCAACAACAGAAACTACTACAACAACTGCATTGCATTCGCAGGAGCAGTGCGAGCCGACAGCATTTCCTTTTTATGATGGCCGCATTTTAATTGAAACTGTTTTTGCAAATTTATGAAGCGCATAACTTTAAATGGCACTAAAGTTAATTTCAATGCGGTTGCCTCAGACAAAAGGGCCGACTTCTGTGTGCATACATACTCGTATATATATGTATATATACGTGTACATGTGCATTTATATACACGCACGAAGGCGGTGGCTGCAGGGAAACGAGGGCGTGGCTGTGGTTTTCCCGCCTGTGCTCACAGAGTCCAAATAAAGAGAACGGAAAGTGTACTTACTGGCGGACATAAGCTCAATGTTATGCAACAGAGCCATGGGCACTCGCAACAGTGAGAAGTGCGTAGAAGGGCCCATTTCAAGGCTGTGGTTGCGAAACGGTGTCAAAATGCAATCCTCTGATTCAACGACCCCAGCTGGGGCAGTTAAACAGGGATAATAAATGGCCTGTAAGTGTCAGTGGTTTGAAAATGAATTAAAGGACTTAACAACTGCCGCATTACAGAGCGCCCGACAGGCACAATAATGAACAATATGAAATGAGTGCGGACTATTATTGCGGCAAAAATTAATGAATTTAAATGCAATTTTTATCGATGTAAAATTCATAATTACGCGGCCATTGTCAATGCACTTATTGCCTTACTTCACAGCATGTCCGACAACACAGCAGCAGCAACTACAAATTTATCAACAAATTATTTATGAAGTGTTTACAAAGTGCGGGGTGGCTGTATACTGGATACTGGGCACCCCGCCTTCTACTGCCCTAACCACCTTCCACTCAATTAGCAATCCCATTTGAGCTCACTGACCCAAAAGAGCGAAATGCAACTGACAGTTGATAAGCATTGTATATAGTATGTAGTGGACCCACCCACAACTCACAACCCATTGAACGTCGACCATGTAGCGCACCGCCCAGTACAGCCACATCAAATTGGCCTAAATGATAGCGCTTGTTGGCGGAAAGCAGAAATCAATTCGAAATATTGAAAACTCCAAATGCCCCACCAGCCGCAGAGGCACTTAGTCCGTTCCACATAAATTTATAGCATCCGCCTACTGTGCCATGCCGCGTCTAATTACCGTAATGAGTTTTGCGATTTGTGTATTTGCGGAATTTTCTTTTTGTTCGGCAAACTGGGAAACTCCAGAACTTATGTCTATGGGTTCAAATTTGAAATTTATGAGCCAGCGCCAGCAAACTTTTTCCCACCAGCCACCAGAAGCTGCCAAGAAGTGAGGCGGTAGCTCCACAACTTTTACTTAATGGGAAAGTGAATATTAAAGTGGCGCCTGATGAGTAGACCTAGGGTATTAGTGTGTCTTTAATTTTAGGCACAAGCTTGGCACCATTTCGGAAAGTGTTTTATTACGACATTATTCACTGAACATAAATTTGGCTCACGTTGAGTAGTTTTATTAAAATGTAAATTTGAAACTATCACTGGCAGCAATGTAATAAAATGTTTAATATCGTGTCACTGCAGATTTGTTACACTTCTGTCGCCGTACAAATTTGTATATAACAAGACAGTGCGGGGTATAAGTTAGCCCATCAGGACTCGCCGCCTAGCGTGGTTTTAATTAATGTTGTCTTAATATTGATTTGCGGAGTGATTTGCCGACTTTAGGCACTGCAACAGATCCCAGCTCTTGGCCAATTATTCGGGAAAAGCCACAGCCAGCTCAAACGGCAAAGCCATTTAATGGCCCCCGGCCGTTCACGGTCCAAACTATTTTCCAATTATGCACAGCTTCCGCTGGTGGACACACACCTTTGTCAGGACCCCCTATCGTTGCCCTTTGGCTGGTCGTGGAGCCCACATCAATGTCGTGGGGTTTGCGGGCTGTCCAAAGTGTCAGCAGGATATCATCTCCAGCGGAGGCTCCTCAAATCGATGGACTCGGGCGTGTGAGTGGGCGGTGGGCTGAGGGCGGTGGGCTGTGGAGAGGGCTTATAATGCGTGTCGATAATATTGACAGGGTGTAATTTTGATTGCCACGCCCCGCCCTAATCAAGAGTGCCTGTGGAATCTGTCGTGTGACTAATTGCCGCTTAACGGCCAATCTGTTCGAGGGGCTTGATCTCTGGATCAAGCTGAACATTTGGGCAATTTGCAGGCACTGAATAAATTCCAGCGGGGTCTTAAATAAGGTCTGGTAATTAGTCCAAGTCAAAATGTTTTCAAAGTTCTCGGCCACTACGGTAACATCTGCTGTGGCTTTAAGTGTATCAAAAGTTTCTGGTATTTAAGCTCGCATGTTAAGTTAACATTGTTAAACCCAACTTGAGGAGCTTTGTTGTTGACCCGCCCCGCTCCAGGCGGGATTAGGACTTGTTGTCTGCGGATCCCCAGTGCATTTTCCAGGGAATAAAATGCACAGACACCAAATTAATTTCCTGTGGCTGGCCCCAGTGGGAAAAGGCCACAATGGCCGGACAACGCTGCGTATGTGTAATGCGTCTCATGTTGCTACCTAGATGGGCAGCTCACCTAGGCCATGGCGAACAATATACAGCAGAGGCGTAATTAAATTCAACCATTGTTGGATCTTAGAGATAGAGCACTGCCGTAGTCTGGACTGAGCCGAACTAAGCCGATTGGGTGCCGTTTCAGCCAGCTGCAACATGGCGTATACGCAGCGATAGCTGAAATAATAGCATTAGCCGCCGCAGTAGCTGATTTTTATGCAGATATTAATTAACTGCCAAGTCGGAGCCGAGATTGGGAGATTGGGACTGCTCTTCAGACCTTTCCCTCTGGGCTCAGAGTTTACTATTAGCCACGAAAGTTCTTCGGCGCGCTGCCAGTAGTGCAATCTATGCCAGCAATTGACGAACTTATTAAAAGTTTATCTTTATGCCGCAGTTGGGAATACATCAATACATCATCCGAAACATGGTTCATTTGCCTGACCAAAATAAAAATGGCGAAAGTCACAGAACATTAACTTGAACTATGACAAACTTTTGACTTTGACAAAGATGCCAGCAACCGAAAATCCGCCCGGTTTCGCATCATCTTCCTCAGAGAAACCGAGAGGAGCTCGACTGTTCCGCAGGCGAGACTTTGCCAGCCAAAGTTTTTCAAAGCTATTTTTGAGTGCGGTCAACTAAACACACACAAAGTAGATGGACCCAAAAGGAGAGGACGGAAAGGAAGGGAAACCCCAAACAAAACTGTCGGCAAAGACGAACTTCATCTTGATGCGGTCGGATTCAATTAGATGTCGCCAGACCGAAACCGAAAAGGAAACCTTAAGCGAGAACCTGGCTGAATTCAAATTTTAAAGTTATTTGGGAGGCAACAAGATAGTGACGAAGTATACCCTTTCTAGCTTCTATAATATATTTGGATCCTTGAATAATACCATCCATTTATATATGGATACATTGGGGAACTTACAATATACCACAATTTCTGAAGTACAAATTTAGGGACCGGATCGGAGACGACTTCCCGGCAAAAGAAAGGGTGACAGGCGGCACGTAGAAAATAAAACTCAAGTCGGTTTTGATTAGGGGGCGTTTCCAGCTGCAAAACCGTCGGAAGACGGGACTGACGGGCTGACTTAGACAGCGGTCAGTTTAGTGTAGGAAGAAGGAAAAAACGCCCAACAAAATTACATCCTCGACGGCCACTGTGCATTTTGCAGTTTTCAGCTTGCATTTTACATTTGCCCATTTGCATTTGCATGGCCGGTGCCACAAACTGGCCCGAGGCGACGTCACCAACATCGACATCGCCATCGACATCGACATCGCCTCGCCATCGCCGTCGTGGCGCATTATTAAAGATGCATAGCTTGAAATATTCAATCAAGTAGACGGCGGTGGAGTGGCGGTTGGGGGCTCAGGGGTTGGGTGGTTGGGTGGTTGGGTGGTTGGGCTCAGCAGTTCGGGGGCGGATATGGAGCCACAAAATTGGCAGCGCCATCGTCGGTGTGTTGATTTATGCAACATTGACGTTGACGCTGCAAAGTCACATTTGGCTGGTGGTCGAGAGCTGTTTGGGCTGGCTCAAACTCAGCTCCGGCTTGGATTTGGTCCGGTCTGGTCTGGCCTGGCCTGGGCTGCTTTGGGCCACATGAGCAAATATTTTGTGGCTATGGTAGCTGACTGGTATATTGTGTGCGGCGCATATACACACATGTGTCTATACATCCTGCAGGCATTCAATTATATTGCATGTTGTATGTCCTGCACTGTACCGCACAGGAGGCCAGCTCGAATGGCCATTTCCAGGGCCCAAGACTGCCCGAATGTCACCCCATTGCTGGGCAGTGTGTGTAGCAGTTAATTTGTTATTCAAATTTGTGTGTTATATATTGTTATTACAATGGAAATCGTTGGTCAGGAGCAGCTCACTGCTTCTGGCCGACGGGCACAGCAAAGGTTAAGGCGACTTGGACAGGGTCAACCGATGGAGGCCATCGATTGATGGTTTCTGGATTATTTATTATAAGTCTATTATCGAGCTGGGCATGTCGTTGATGTTCTGATGAGATATGAAATGGGCTTTTGGAAATATTGAATTTAAAATCGCTATTGGTAATTGTATCCACTGCATTAAATATGGCCGAAATTAATTCGTGCATATACTATTTATGAGGCATCTATCGCATTGATTTGTTTGAAATCAAGTTGTACAATTAATCCGCCATTTATGCTATCTTTATGACAGACATTTGCCGAACAATGGGACCCACTAATTAGCTCCCAACCAAGTGGAGCCCCAACTCCCCAGCTCCCCAATGAGCCATTCATTCACCTTGACACCTGCAAGAAAAAACGTCCGAATGGAAACCCTAGAAGAGTTTAAGGGCCAACAACTATCGAGGATTAAGGCTTAACCGTCTGGTCAAGCGTCTGGCCGGTTCCTCCTCCCCCGGATCCGATTCTTTGGCTTGGATGGGGTCAGCTGGTTGTCTGGTCCGGCAAACCTCGAGGGGAATATGCGACGACTAAGCGGATTAATTTAGTGACGTGCTGCTCGATGGGGCAGCGGGTGGGGCAAATCGAAAATAGAAAGAAATGGGAGCGAGGAACGTGCAACGATATCCAATCATAATTATAGAGTCCAACGCCTCGAGTCGATGAAATTTACACAACAAAAGCTGGCCGCGACATTTCCAGCTGTCAGCATTAATTAAAATGTTGCCATACATCACCTCGCCCGATTTCTTACACCTTTTTTCGGGATTCCCATCCCGGCCAGCCGGAGCGGAAATGTCTTTGAGCAGCGGGAAACCAAAACACGACTGGAAGCCGACATGGCATAAAGATGTCAGGGACCGAGTGGGTTGGGGCATCCAAAACAGCTTCGAGATCGCACATGTGTAGGGAAAATTTCGAATTTATTTCTGGTGCTGATTAATTTTTGCCACTCCCAACACAAACACTTTGGGCAGACCACAAATTAAAACATTTAAGGCAGTTATTAGCCGGTCAAAGTGACTGTTTTTCAGCTAATGCATAATTAACATTGCACAAACACGACGACGTCTAAAAACTGTTTGATCAAAAGGCTTTTATGCATTTTCTCATCAATTATTGAAGCAAAATCTGTCAGTTTACCGGCATTAAAGTTGCAGTGCCGCAAAAGTGTTAAGCCAAAACGCTACTTGTGCATTTGCTGAAAAAGCCGGGTCGTGTCAAGACTTCGACAGGGTAAACGACGAATCGAGACTCCTGTCAATAAATAATTGAAAATCAGAGCCGCCGGCCGAATGGTCGGCCATTGTTTTTTGTCACCGTCACCGTCACCGTCACGGTGGTAATTAAAAAAGTTTTTCACAGCTGAAAAATAGCAAGAAAATTTTCAATCGACCAGAGAGCGACTTTTTAGACCGGCTAATTGTCATGCAGAGCAGTGGAACAGCAGAGGAGCATTTTCCGGGCTGACGTAATTAAAAAGCCGTCAAGCGAAGTTGGCGCAGTTAGCGCTAAATGTCCAGTTGATGCACAGGCTCCGGAGCTTAAGCACTGGCCTTCCATCCCGCCTGCAGATCTCTAATTAAATAAGCCAGTGTCACATTTGTCTTGAGTGCCCGACAATTCGGTGACTTATGATGACTGCAGAGCAGGACGCCAATTTGGACCCCTTGGACCACTCGGACCACTCGGATGCTTGGACGAAGGCATTGAGCAAGCCGCGCAGAAGATTTATGAGGTAAAAGCAATTAGAAAGTGGCATTAACAACCAGTGCGGAGCTCGGAACAATTAACAATCGCCACGAGCAACGAGCCATCACACAGAGCACTCGTTTTTTAAGGAAGTCCAGGGAAACGTTTCTCTAAAACAAACACTTTTTAAGTAGCTTTCGTAGTTTAATAGTTTAAGGTGTGCCTAAACTACTCGCAATTTTCGCATCCAATTAGCACAGAGTTTTATCTCTGGCTTCCTCTTGCTTCACCGCGGAGTCAGACGATTCGATTTCCTTTATAACGCCGGTCAATATTTCTACCTCGCTCTTGATGGAGTCCAACACCTTGTCCAAGTCGCCGCGAGCAGGGAAGGAATGTATATCTAAGAAACAATTCATTAGTACCTCTCAACTTTCAGGTACTTTCAACCTACCTCTTCGCCGTAGGAGGATTCTGTGCAGGTTGGTAATCGCATCTATTGTGCGCTCCTTGTCCATGTAGCAATTGTTGATGGCGTCCTTGGTTTTGGCCAGGATCTTTTCCCACCTGAGGCACTGCACCCTGGACTCGTTGTAGGACCGTTCCAGCTTGGCCAGGTCGTTCTTCAGACCCAGCACCGTTAGAGCCGCTTCATTGGTGATCTGCACCATGCGCTGCCGCATGCCCTCGATGTCCTGCAGCTTCTGGTGCTCCAGCTTGTTGATCTCCACCTGAGCCAGCACTGTTGATCAAAGGTATTAGCTTGGTATTACCTTGTAAATCGCTAATGCTCACTCAGCGCATCACAGCGATCAGTGCAGTCCTTGGGCGACACGAATATGTCGGACACCTTGACCACCTCGTTGAGCACCTTCTCGTAGGGCTGGAACTCCTGCACGGTGGCCTTGAGAGCCGCCCGAAAGGCCTTGAGTTCGCCGATCGAGTCCTTGAAGCTCTCAATGCCCTCGCCGAGCTCCTTGTGGTAGAGCGTCTCCGCCTGGGCGGTCTTCTCGGCCACTCTCTTCTTGTCCGCGCAGTCCTTGATGAAGCTGTTCACCTCGATGAAGCGCCTCCTCAGGCGCTCCTGGATCTTGTACATGTTCCTGACCCTGGCGGAGTTCAGCTTGGTCTGCCGCTTGGCGCTGGTCAGCATCTCCTCCTGCAGCTTGAGCATGGCCTCGTGCTCGCGAAGATTGTTCACGAATATCAGCTCGATGGAGTCGCCGGCGGAGTCCGAGTTGGGAGGGATTCTACAGGATTTAAGAGTTTTACAGGACCAAGAGTTGGATTCACTACTTACACGAAGAATTTGTTCTGCTGCTTGGAGCTGATATAGTCACCCACGGCATCCTCGGGCCGCAGGTCCAGATTGCCCAGGACATCGAGCTTCTTGGTGGGCTTCACGCGGGGCATCCTGGATCCCTTTGCCGAAAGTAAAAGCTCAAGTGTGGGTTTTTGTCAGTTTTGTATATTTTTTTGCTTTGGTTACCGCGATACTGCGGCTTGTGCGTTGTGTTGTACTGTGTGCTGTGTGTTTGCTTTTCGGAATGTGTTATTGTTTTGTAATATAAATTAACAAGACCTACTTGGAACATGATTCCTATTTGGGTGACACAATAAAACACTTGGTTGCCAGGAGGTTCCTTCGTCACCTTGGCAATGCTTAAAACGGCGTACCCAGTTTGTGCCATGGTAACTGCAGCTATTTGTTCTTTTCCAAAAAACATTCGGCAAGCCGAATCTTTTATGCCCTTGCTGTTCCAAAAATAATATTAATTTACAATCAAATTCTTATTGAGTATTTATAATATTTATAATTGCCTGGCAAACTCCCGACTAAAAACATCGTAACCAAGGGTAAAATATGTTATTTTGAAAATACCTTTTGCCGAACCGAAAAATAATTTAGGACTCTACATCCTTGACTGTGCTGTCTGCCCCTAGACAGGCACAACTCACCACACCACATCGTTCGTCTATAGATATTCCCCAAGTATAAAACAATACATTCTAGAGGAAGATTATATTTTGAAGGGCCAAGATGCCGCGCCGTAAGCCCACCATAAAGACCGATGTGATCGGCGATCTGGACCTGAGTCCAGAGGCGGCCATCGATGATTATCGCGTCTCTCGTCAGCAGGATCAGTTCTTCGTGTAAGTTGAAAGTGCAATTATGTGAGAGGCGGGAATTAACTAGGGATGCTGCAGGAAACCACCCAACTGGGACTCGGCCGGGGACACCATCGAGATGCTGTACATAGCCAATCTCCGGGAATACGACGCCATGAAGCAGGTTCAGACCCAGCTTCTCAAAGATGCCAAACGGCAGACCGCCATGAATGTGCAGCGCATTCGCAAGATGTACAAAATCCAGGAGCGCCTGCGCAAACGCTTCGTGGAGGTCAACGGGTTCATCAAGGACTGTGCGGACAAGAAGCGCAGCGCCGACAAGTCGATTCGCGAGGAGACGGTTCTCCACGCGGAGGTCACCAAGGAGATAGATGAGTTCAAGACCTCCATTGCCGAGCTGAGCACCTTTCGCCATGCGCTCAAGGCCACGGTGGCCCAGTTCCAGCCATACGAAAGGGTCCTGGAGGAGGTGGTCAACGTGTCGGACATCTTCATCTCAACGAAGGACTGCATCGACCGATGTGACGCGCTAAGTGGGTTCCCTTCCCCAACCCCATACTCTTATCCATTGTAATGCTGTTTCTTGTGCAGTGCTGGCCCAGGTGGAGATCAACAAGCTGGAGAGCCAGAAACTAAATGAGATCGAGGAGATGCGCCAGCGAATGGTTCAGATCACCAGCGACGCGGCTCTGACCGTTCTAGGACTCAAAAACGACCTGGCCCGCCTGGATCGCAGCTATGTCAATTCCCGGGCCACTTGCCTCAAGTGGGAGAAGATACTGAGTGTCTGCAAGGACACCACCTCGCTCTACAACCTGGACAAGGAGCGCATGTTCGACGGCATACAGATCCTCTACCGCATGCTCTGCAAACGTCGAGGTACGTCCTTGAAATCCCTGGACCTTCGTTGATATCCGTATCCATCTCCGCAGACATTGTGCCCAGCTACCACAGCTATGAGATTGACAAGATCCTGAGCTTCATCATGCGCGAAATGAGTCTGCTCTCATCGGTCCTTCAGGAACTGGAGTCCAATAAGGGCGACAAGGTCGGTGCTGGACGTATGTGCTGACCAGAATATAGTTTTTAAGGAGCATAAATAAATGGCTTTGAAGCCTTTGAATAATGGAACCATGTTCAAATGTTTTCTTGTCGAAAATACTTTGCTAATTTCCTCTTGTAAAGAATAGCGGCGCAGGATAAATGTCACTTGATTTATATCCTCTAAGCTGTTTAGGCTTTATCGGAAGCCGAGATGTAAGGACCATCCTCGCAGATTGACTCCACCCCAGGAACTTAAATGGGCGCTCCACCTTCAGCTTGATGGCACCCATAACATTTGTCTAACCTCCATTGGGTCGAGCATTGTTGTTTCATGCCCAAAGAAAATCAAATGGAATTCGATAAAAAGGAAATGCATTCGAGGACAGAGATACCAGAGGCTGGGCAACTTTCAAGTGGCACTCGAACTTCAAATCAGGGAGGGACAAAGCGATGGGAGGGAAAATAAAGTTGGCAAATCGAATCTGCGACATCTTTCCATTCAATTGCCAATTGGATTCTATGGCCCAGGGATAATCTAACTTAAGCACAGATAATTCTTTTATGCGAACATTTTGATTTCTGTCCTCGCATTTACAACAACGTTGCCCGAATGGAACTACCAACTAATTTTTGTGCCCGGGACCCGTTGCCACGCCCCCACCTACGCCCACCCACGCCCACCCGGGTACTGAGCTGAGTCGCCAGCGGAGGCGTGGCACTTGTCTCTTATTCAATTTGGTTTATTTGATTTGCGATTTTTGCTGATATCAGCCCGCATGGAAGCTCCCAGGACTCCCGAAAGGACACTCGGCGATAGACCTAGGCTAAAAATCAAATCAAATGGAAAGCAAACTAAAACGCAGAGACATTTATTTGGAGCAGGAATAAAAAACAAAAAGGAGTGCTGAAGATGGAGCGAACGAAATCGAAGTAGTTCGGCAAAATAAACATTTGGTTTATTTAAATGGACCGTATGGACGACCCACAAGTTGGCCAGTCCGCAGTCCCCTGCAGCCATTTTTTGTACATTTTGGATTTTACTGTTGAGTGCTGGAGCAATTACATTAAATTGCTTAGCGGAATGGGCTGACTCTTGGGAAAATCAGGCAAACACTTTTGATTTGCTGCCTGCAATTTAAATAATTGAGTAACGCATTCTACGCCCGCTTAGATTTGAGTTACTGAAGTGCCTGGCATGGAAATGAATCTTTTAGAGAAATGAGCAGCCTTCTCCGCCTCCGCATTCATTCATCGCAGATACCACTTCATCCTGCCCTGTTCGTATGAACAATAAAGCCTAATGGCATTCCCAGCTAATCCCTTAATTGCATTACAATTAACTGTCTGCGAATTAAATAATATGGCCAGCAATGCGGTGTAGGTGAAACGAGGCCACGAAAATCGCGTGGGTGGCTTGAACACTTTGCGGGAATACTTTCAGTCTGGAGCTCTGAAATTGTTTCTCTCAGTTCTTGTCCAAATTACTTTGAACTTGCAGATGAACTATGCGCAGTGCGATATTGAATTTGATTTGCGCCTGAAGTGGAAAATGCAGAGCATATTTCAAACTCCCATTTCTTCCGCATTCTGCAGAACAGTTTGGGATACTAGCTATACTTTTGGCATATCTTCATTTCAATTTAGGCAAAACCAATTCAATACGCTTACGCTTTTGAGGCATTCTGTGAATAATTCTAGCAAATGCGCCCTTTTACAATTAAACGGATTTCCCTCTTCAAAGCAGGCAAAACTACCTTTCCGCCTCCGCAATTATCCTTTTCGAAAGTTCTGCAGCTTCTTGGCGCTTTTGCTGCCATTTGCTTTTTCCTGCTTACTAGACGAAACACTTAATTTAACTTTACAAGTTCTTAATGTGACGGCCAGACAGAAAAGTTGGGCGAAAGGCTGCCCACTTGCATGGGGCACTGGCGACAAATAGCAATTAGGGAACAATGCCTGGCAAAATGCACGACTGGAGGCCGAAATAGGCGCAATTAAAGGACACTTCGGGAGGACGACTTGAGGCAAGGATTTAAAGTCGAACCCAGCACATCCTGGCGCTGGCTGCAATAAATGTCAAGCGATTATCCCGGACAACAAAGGCAGGCTCTGCAGTCAAAGGAGCAACCAGTCGAAGCAGCCAGAAGCAGCTTGATTAATACTATAACACATGATTTATTATGCCTGTCAATCGGCGGAGGGAGGTCCTTTATGAAAGCTCGCCTCGGAGATGGAAGCCGGAATCGGAATCGGAATCAGAGTCAGAGTCAGATCAGAACCAGAATCGGCATCAGCATCAAAACAGGAATTGGGGCGGCGGAGATGGAGCTGGAGCTGGATTTACTGGCGGAGTCGCCGGGCGACGTGGCCTGTGATAAGATGGCAAATCGGCTTATGCCCTGGGACAACAACAATCGGCATCATCAATTCACTTGGCGACATTAATATCCTCTCAAAGGAACAGGGAAGGGATCCAAAAGCTGTCGGCTGACATTTGTGACACCTGCATTGATTTGTCTTCCTTTTTTGCACCCCGTTGCCATGGGGTATGATGGGTATGATGTACTTGGAGATCCGAGCAACAGGCAATATTATACTCGTATATTCTGTAAATTAAGAAGTATACTCAACATTAACATTAACATACACATATGAACTAAGAGAGCTGTAAAATGCATCTAGCAGAAATGTCATATATTTCAGACTAGCTTCGGTTGTTTGCCAACCTCTCTTGATATACAGGGTATTGTTTATTCGCGGTTTCGATTTGCTTACGCTATTGTGTCACTGGAGTTGGTGGGCGGAGATAAATGCCACCTGCCACCCACAACTCACTTGACTGAGTACCTTTCATGTCTTACAAATGCCCTTTTTATGCGCTAATGTTGCTGCGGCTTCTGGCGACTTTAAGTTACCGGAGCACCACCCAACCACCCAACCACCCAAACACCCAGCCACCTGTCCACCCACCACCCCCCGAATGAGAGCCATTAGTGCCGGGTTCTAATGGCCCGACGACAAGGAGCTGCAATTAGAGCACACTCAAACTGGAAGTCAACTAGTGAGGAGGTGGGCCGAAGGACTTTTCCTGCCTCACATACACAGTTGATAATTTATTCATTTGCCGGCTGGAACGACAACAGTTATGGACTCTGTGTTTGCCGAAAGTTAACCACACACATGCCGAGATGGAGGAGCTGCGCAACCCTTAATGGCTTCATTAGAGATCCGCTGGCTGAGAAGGCAGGACCACCAACCCTTGCGCGGATTACGAGTACAATTCGAATAGAACAAATCGCATTGAGAATTTTAATTTCATTGGGCGTTGCAATCAACGGCTCAACTAGTCGTGCAAAATATGTGTTAAACATCTGCGGGATTGTTCCTTAAGTCCCATTGTTATCAGACCCTTGCTTAAGCCCAAACAATTTTCCGGCCCATTGTTCGATTTTAAAGACTCTCAGCACAACTGCTGGGAAATTGAAAGCGGATGCGGAATTGGAATTGTAAATTTTCACTTATCCAAGCGGCATTTGTTCGCTTTTTATTGGCCCGAATTGGGCCCAGCATATGTCCATGTGTGATTCCGATTGTGTGCCCTCTGCTCCTTGATTACAATTTGCATAAAAATATCGTTCGAATTCTCGGGGCCCCGGGAATTATGTTGCACATTTATGGCCACGAATTCAGCCTTAAAGGAAGCGAACTCTTGTCTTTTATCGCCTTTCTTTGTTGTCCGGATGGAAGAGGCGGGCTCCACAAGGTAGTCGCTGCGAAAGGGTTTTAGATGGATGACAGCTGAAATTTATTGCGCCTAATGATTGGCAGAAGTGTGTTCCCTGCTAGCCTTTTCCAACCACCGGTTGGGGTAGGGAAATCCTGGGGTTAAGCCAATAAAATCTTTTTATTTACTGCAAGAATATGGGGTATGTTTACTATATGCACAATGATTAAAAACTCCACCAATTTAAAGCCCTCTTCCTCGAGTAGAGTTTCAAGAAACTGCCCTTTTTCCAATTAATCCAAAATATTTACAAGGTACACCAAGTTTTCCCTTGCGTTTAGTCTTAAAGCCTCCACTTTATCACCAATTTTAGCTCCTGGCTGGCCCAGAAAGGAGCTGCTTTTACTGCAAGTCTAGGTCATGTCGGAGCTATAATCTTCCTGGACGGAAACGTAACACCATCAAGCGCCACTCCAGAAAACCCAGGTCACCAGGTCTCCAAGGCTGGCCACTCCCCACCGCCTCCCTGTCCACAGCCAATCCTACCACCATCCGTGGCGTGTAAATATTTATAAATATTGACAGCTTAAAGTTGGGTTTATAAGTGACACGAGGCAGACATCAGGAAAACCATCCCCCACGTCAGGAAAAAGGAAGCTTTTTAGGTAACGTCAACAACAACACTTGTGGTCAAACTTGAAAGCCTCTTTGATGGTTTTGCTCCTCCCGGGGTTTGGGTAATGAAGTTCGCCACTCGAGGCTGACAGAGTGGGTGCGATTGGGATGGATACCCATCCGTGGATGGACGGGTGGACGGATAGATGGAGGGTCGGTGACTCGGTGGAAATATTGACAAAGCAATTTGCCTGTCAGACAATTAAGTGCTTAATTGTATGAATGTGTGGCTCGTGGCGGGGTGCTTTCCCTTACAGGGGAAGCACACCGAAACCGGAAGTTGCTTAGGATTAAATCCACTGCGTGAGCAAACGACAACCCCCTCCAGATGATAAACCAATCCAAAGTGACGTGGGATTTATGAGACAGATTCTGCTCTATCTCCAGACAAGTGAAGCAATAATCACAGAGCCATAAATCTCAAGAGCCCTCGGTGGCAAACGAGAGCCAGCAGAGGCGGTAATTTTTAATATAATTCAACATTCAGATTTGGCTACAGCTTCCTCTTCAGCTTGAGCTCCTTCTGCAGATATGGCCGGAATGTCGGGCGACCCTTCCTGACACTTTGTCACGAGGCGAAACAACGTCGAGTGGTATGCAAAAATACTCGTATATATCAAGTGTATTATGGCAGGCCAGGCGGAGGGCGGAGGGCGGAATCAGGGCGGGATCAGGGAGCATCTGAGAGGAAGTGACCAGGCTCAAGGATCCGGACTCGCACAGAACGGGGGACAGATAAGCAAAGTGTGGCAGTGAAAGTGGACTTAGAGCACTTAGCTTAACCGGCACTAAGTGGACTGCATCGCGTAGCCAGATAGCTGCATTAGATCCCATCAGAACGCCATTCAGCTGGGCCAGAAAAGTGTAATCAAGTCGAAAGTCTTACAAAAACACAAAACCCGTCAGCAAACTGGGTCAGGCAAATAAAAAGTGAGCTGAAGTCCTCCGACTCACATGTGGGCCAGGCACTCGCATTCAGCCAGCTTTCCATTCAACAGCTTTTCCTCTCGCTTTACAAATTGTCGCCATTTACCGGCGCTGAGCACCCAAAGGTCCTTCGCTGAAAGTCAACCTGGATAAATGTACCACCCAATCCAAAGGGTCTCACATTTACATCTGCTCAATTCAACTGGCTGCTTCAACTGATTTATGTCCTACAATTGACACGAGATTTTTCGGTTGTTGCCTGTCTGACGAGCTCCGCCTTTAAGCCATGTTGCTTTAAGACACCTATGTGCCACCCAGTTCGCACCTCGATCCGGGCGAGCCACAGACCACAGAAACCACAAGCTATGCATAGACCAGGGCATTCCAAAAACTTAATTACCGCCTGGTCAGCAGCTACTTATTGGGGGAGTTGGATGAGTGGGGCAGCTGGGAGCTGGGGTGATGCGGATCCATGGAGCTGATTGGCCCCTTTGCACCTCATAAAGAGCCACTCAAGCTGGTGGCAGCAGATGGAGATGGAGATGGCGATGGAGCCTCTGCCAAAGTGACCACAATAATAAACGCAATTTTAGCAGAAATCCAATTAAGTGCCGAGCCATATGAGCCGAGATGTCTCCCCAAGAAAGTTTGCCATTTGGCGAAACTAGAAATTCGTCACAAGATTTCGCATCGCGAAGACGGAATGCTCTAACGACGAAGTAATGAAATGACAAAAGTAGGTACCTGGTCATCGAAACTACAAAACTACTTTCAAAACATAGAGCTCAAGACAAATTTGAAAATATGTGCTCAGTGGTCCTGGAAGCCAAATGCTCCTTGCAGCAGGGTATTCCCAACAGCAACTTTCCCCAGCCTCCGGAGCAACAGCCTCATTGATGTAGTCTCCGATGGCAATGACGATGAGTATTATAACCACGATGCGATGATAGCGAGTGGATAGTTTGGCCACTCTCGCCGGCTGTCTGGCATTTATTGCGTTCTCTGATAAAAATTGCAATTATTTAGCCAAAACGCTGCTGGCAGGAGTGCAAGTCTCTCGAAGTCTCTCGAAGACCCTCGAAGGAGGCTGACTTCGCAGAGTGGACAACATGACAAAGTCGTCTGTAATTTATTTCCACTCGGGCTGTGTTTACTTAGCCTGGCCAACGGGATGGGCCAAGTGTGGGCAGCGGGGAGCGGGGAGTGGGGCTCCAAGCAATTTCGGGATTGTCATTGATGTGGCCGGAGGACATGGACGGATGATCGGAGCTGGGCTGGTGATGTGACTGCCAGTGGGCGTCCATTGGAACTGCGCCTAATGAAGTGCATGCAAATCCATTGATGTGAGCACAGAGCACCGGCGCCTTCTAATGAGTCCAACTTTGTGGCTAAAAGGTGTGGCATCTGGCCCAAGTTTTATTGCAGCCCGCCCAGCTTCCTTTAGATACTTGCAAAGTGCTGTGCTGAGTGTTCAACTTTGCTACTTCAAGAGTAACCAGGAGGTGGTTCCTTGGCCCTCCCGTCTCTATTTGCATATACACTTAGCGAAAGGTACTTGCCTTGGTATCTTGGCCCCAACTTGAAACCAGCATAGATAGTAGGATTTTGCCAAATCTTAGAATAAATGTACAGCTTTTAGTTACTTGAAATTGTTCTTAGTTCCCACTTTATTTTTGTTCAAGTGCATTTGGCTTGGCCAATGTGCAGCCGTTGCCGTTTTGATGTTGATAAATGATGTTGCATTTTCATTTGGGAAATTTGTTGCCAAAGAAAAGTCACTGATTGACTAACACGATGAGGAGCAGTGCTGGAGATCTGGAGAGCTGGAGGCAGACAAGTGGCTGCTTGTCAGCAAAGCGTTTAGTGGCAAGATACACATTGCCGACTCCTCGGCTGGAGATCCTCGGTTGGCGGTGGTTGGCGAATCAATTATGCCACAGACACCAGTTGCAATCAGTTCCGAGCCCAGAAAGTCGCTGCAGTGGAGACAAAGAGCGAGTTTGTTGGGTGGCACTTGCTAATGCAAAAAGTTTTCCAACTCCTGATGCCTGGGAATGTCTTGTGTGGCGCCATCTATGTCTAAGCAAACACAGGTGGGCTGGGGAGACTGCTTGAAAGTCTGTTTATAGTTAGTCATGATTGAATCCATCTGGAGTGGGAGGAGCACTGGACCTTAACTGGGATACTGTGTGCTCTAGCTGAGCAAGTAGACTTTAGGATCGATTAGATTAGACGTTGCTAATGGTTGGTTATTCCTAGGAAAAGCATGAATGAGCCAAATGATCAGCCCCAATTAAAGATTTCTTTATTTATTGCGCTTAGAATATACTGTAAAGTAGAAGTGCCTTCTTTAAGCCCAGCTGCATGTTGCCAGTAATCAAGTGCGCTTTAAGCCAACAAATATTTGCCCAAGTCTGCTCAATCAAGGAGGCAAAACACGGGTTAGTGCCGTTCAGAGTATCGAGTATCCTTTCTCCGAAGTAGCGATGTTTGTTTGTCCTTGCCAGATTCGAGCAAAGGTGTTTGCAAGGAGTAGCCTAATGAAGTGACAGAAAAGGACCGAGCCGAACTCATTGAAATTGAAAAACTCATTAAAAGCCGGCAAGTAGGCGAAGGAGCCAAGGAGACAGGGAGCAGGGGGTCAAATGGCAAATCCTGGCCGGGACTAAATAAATGCTAAAACGCAGCGAAGAAGTGTTAAAATATTCACCAACTTTGTAACTCTTTTTAACGAGCGATGCGTTGGGCGCAGTGGGCGTGGCAACTAAAATAAACACATTTAAAGCGAAACTTTATGCACAGCCAAACTCATTTGCATGTTAAATATTTCAACCACCCACCCAAAGTGGGTGGAAATGGGCCGTCGAGGGCCCAGCAGCAACCGGAAAATGTCTCGGAACTTCACACTTTAAAGCGGCGAAGCAATTGGAAAAAATGCGGCGAAAACGTGAATGCTTTACGAAAATTTTAATTAAAATTCGCCAAGACGAAAGCGAGTGCGTAACATAGCTGGCAAAGGGGGCGTGGCGCCGCCAACGCCCTCTGCCCGAAAAATGGGCGTCGGTGGAAATTTCAATTAAATGCGCACATGCCAAAAAAGGGCACCGAGCCAAGTCCACAACAAATTGAAAGGTCGTGTTTAGATATTCGAAATTTCGGTTGCGCTTGGGGCTTTTTCAGATACCCCTTTAAATTCGATTGGAGATTCCACGGTGCATGGAATGTTCTTGTAATCTATAAATAGACCTCCTATAACTCCAAGTTGCAAGAAAGTGTACTCAGTCACTGGGGTACCTTTCAAATTCCTATGGAATTATTTGCAGTCCTGGCTGCTTAAAATAATTCAACAGAAAAGTGTCGCCTAAGTTCACTTCACCCCTTGCTAGAGCATCACCATTCGATCTGAATTGCGGAACTTTGGTTCCAGCAGCGATATAGATAAACACTTGAGCATGGCTAAAAGGATTTGGGGATTCGACTTGGCATCTAAGCAGCTTTCGCGAGGGCGTGGCATGAAATGGAAATCAGGCAGCAGGGCTTTGCCAGCGCCACACTTGCAGCAACCACGCCCCTCCTCGCAGGGGGGGGGGGGGGTTGGCCAAAGGGGTCCCAGCCACGAGCTGGCTGCAAGTCAACTGTCTACTTTGCGTGTGCCCAGGACAATTGTCGGTGTCGCGATGGGGGCGTCACCAGATATGGTCATTTGACTCTTTTCCCAACCTGACTCTAGCTGTTTAAGTAAAGCTTCAAGCCAGTGGATTATGATGATTGTTATTATATTATATATTATATAATATATTTCATTTTATTTATGATTATTATTATTGTAAGTTATTGCGGATGTATATAGTAAGATTCGAAAATAGCAGACATTACCTACTTTCACTACTACTTTTAGCTCGTCCTTACTATAAGTATAAAATTGCATACCTTTTTATAAAAAACTAAGTTATAAATTACTTAAATAACATAAAAAATGCTTTAAAACACAGTACTATATGAAAATATAGACCTTAAATTAAGAATTTCGACTATATTAAATATAATAACCCTAAATTTTTGGATCGTGCTTACTATAGGCATACTATACTATAGGCTTAACATTTTATTAAAATCAAAATTATAAATTACTTAAATAACATTAAAAAAAAGCTTGAAAACACAGTACTTCTGTGACTATATAGACCTTAAATTAAGAATTTTGACTATACTAAATAGTTACAGTTAGACCTTAGCACTTAACATGATTTTAACTTGTTGCGATTGTACGAGTTTTTGAGTTGAGTAGTCCAAAATGATAGATTACAGCCCCATGACGTCTCGGTCCCTAGAACGCCATCTCCGGTCGTCAGGGGCACGACTTCCAGATCCCCACGCTGACTGGCATTGCGAGCGAATCTGCGGCAGCTGGCAGTCAAGCAGTCGAGCAGTCAAGGCGGCCACTTGACATGGCTCGAGTGTTCCGCTGGCGTGTTTAAGATTAAAGCGCTGCGCCTTGCAACAAAAGTTGCAGTGACAATGGGCGGCCAGCCGTGCGACGACGACGGTTACAAGTGGGCCCCAGGCCCTAGTCCGGATCCGTATCCGGGTGAGGGTGCGGGCACTGGTCCGGGTCCGGGTCCGGGTCCGGAGAAGGAATGCGCCACCCCAACACGGCCCCTCGAAGGAAAGTGCTTGGAAAAAGAATGGCAGGCGGAATTGCAATGTCAGAGTCTCCGGGGAGGGGGAGCATCAGAGGAGGAGCTGCACCATGTTGCCACATTGCGCCTGATGAGGGGACTTGGGTGGGGCACGGGTTTTGTTGCCGAGTAAGTGCGTGGCCTTGTCCTTGCTCATCCAGCTGGTAACGAGGAGACTAGGCGACTAGGAGACAGGAAGCCCCTTGGACGCCCCCAACGGAAATGTCAGTCGTAAGTAATTCAAGATAGCGCTGAGTTAACCTTGGCGGCCAGGATGTGATCGTCATCCTAGGTCCTTGGTCCTTGTGAAACTGATTCGAATGGAGCTCGATGTGCCTACGTCATTCAGTAGAGCTAGGCACTATTTGTATTTGAATTATATTATTTATCCATTTATATATTTAATATAAGGATATATGTATACTTAATTTAATATATATTTAATTAAAAATAACTCGTGATTCTTAGCAAAGTTTCCACACAGCTCAACGTGGCTATTTTCCCAATTTCCCCTTTGTTTTCCATCCCAAGCATGTCATGTGTCCACACAAGTATATCAACTCCCAAATCACTTCTTTAATTTGGGGCCCAATCTTTGGCACGTTTCGATTCATTAGATTCGTGACATTTGTCGTTTCAGTTCACCCGAACAATAAGGTACCCCCTTTTCCGATTTCCGGCTCCCCTTTGGGATCCACTAACTGCACTCATTCAAGTATTCATCCACCATTCACACGCATTCACAAACCCCGCCATCTCCGCCCATCTTTTTTGGAGCGCAATGAAAACGCAACGACCATTGTGGTCGAAATTGTTAACAAAATGTCAAACGGAAACGACGACGCCGCCGATGACAACAGCGGTAACCAACACAACAACTGCGTGCTGCAACTGCGGCACTGCAGCAGCACTCGCAGCAGCAACAACTACATCGCATCAAGCTGCAACATCGACGGCGCTGCCCAATAAAACTTCAATAGCCAGCGAAGCCAACGAGTGATTTTTACGCAGTCCGCAGCGGGAGGAGGGGGAAATCTGTGGAAAATCGGGGGAAAACTGGGAAAACCGGGAAAGGGGCTAATATGGGCGCAGGGACGGGGAGGGGGGGCTCTACAAGCCGACTGATTGTGCGGTTGTTGCTACAATTGCCGGCGTTCTTGCTGCAGTTGTTGCTGTTGCAGCTTGCACGTGATGAGTGCAATAATGAAGGCGGCGACGGGGCGGGGGAGTGGGCGTGGCTGCGTGGGCGGCGGCGGCGGCGGCGGCGGGCAAGAGGAAAGGGGAGGAGGCAGTGGGGTCGGCGGTGATTTGGCAATCAAAGTGATTAGCGAGGAAGTGATTGGGCAGGGCGCATCGATGGTGGCAAATGCAGTGAAGGATGACCAGACGCGATGGTTGGCTACCAGGAATGGGTCCTTCAATGCAATGTAAGCTGAATGTGCTGGATATGCAATTTAGTATATAATATCTAATAATAGGTACCAAATATCTTAACTAGTCGGAAAAGTTCAAATATGAAAAACCATCTTTATTAAAACCTAAAAATTAAAGCTTAAAAGCTGATCGTATCTTAGAAACCTACCACAACTTAGATACATGATCTATCAACTAAAGAGTGCTTATCGTAATGGGTACTTTGTGCAATCACTGCTACCCTGTGCTCATATCTAATCCGCTTGCAACTGCCGCCTGATTTGGGGCATGCGACACCTCTGGACTACCTGCATTTGGGGCATTTGGGGCATAGCGAGTTATTTGTTGGCATTTCCATTTGCACTCGCACTGTTGCACTGCTCTTAATTTCGGGTTTCAGTGAACGGGGCACGTATCTGCAGCTCCGATGTAATTATGGAGCGCACATGTGTTTGCCTGATTAGGCGCAAGGGGCGTGGCAGCGATTTGTATGCAGCCCTTGAAAATTGAACTTTGGGGCACACACATGGGGTTCACCTCCTTTTTTGTTGTTTCGGCGCGTGACCGGGAGTTGGAGCGACATTTGACTTGCAATTAAATGCGTTTATATACAACTGATTATCGAATTTGTCGCGAATTTGCGGGTGTCCACTGACTTTCGCACTGCAAGTCGGCTATCCGCGAATTACGTAATTCGGCTGGCAAGGTGGGAAAGTTGCAGGTGCCAAAATAGCTATTAATGCGACGCTTGAGGTTGAAGTTGCATAAAGGCTTTGGCTGGCTGAATGGAAATTACGAGGGAGTATGTTACAGAAAATGAGGGGCACGCCAGAGCGAACTAATTTAATTAGCAGTGAAAGGCACTGTTTGAACAATGGAGTAATTAGCTTATGGAACTATTTAAAGCGCGTAGTATTAAACAATGCGCGCCAACCACATTGCGTTACTATGGAGGTTAATTATGCAGGTTAGTGTCGCAAATAAATGGAATAAATGAGTGCCAACTTTTGGCTCCATTTACTTTGCAATCGAAATGCTGCTGCCGAGATATAATTTTCACTAGCTCGTCGGCAGTGTGAAATTCAGTTATGCCAACTGACTACCTGACTCGCCATCCAACTTAACCCCTGCTCCCCGTTTTCCTCTTAACCCTTCAAGAACACAATCTGCGCATGCAGCACAACTAACGAGATGGGAGGCATGGGGCATGCTGCTCAGCCCTCGCCCCTGCGAAATGCAAACCAATTTGCGGCAAGTGACTCGGTTGCCATCGTGACACATGCCGCACATGGGCTCTGCTCCCCTCGTACACTGGGAGAAGTGTTGTTGCCCTATAATTGGCAAAGCAAGAAAATAAGTACAGTTTTATACCCCACACTGAAAGAAACATGCACAGTTTCTTACGTGCTACCCTTTCACAAAGAGCAGTTTCCCTGAACACAGGCCACTTAAAGATGTTCCAAGGACTCGCAGGATTAAATTTGAAGATAGAGTCTTGTCACATACATTTTTTGGTAAAAAGTTGCAACAAACTTCATGGTCAGATGGATACAAGTCGCAGCAGTTTCTAAGAATCGAGGTAGCCACCTATTTCTCTGAGTGCTGTGTTCGCAACTGCCCGACTCGAATGATGTATTGCTTCCGAATATGATGACGAGGCGCGTTAAGGAGGAAAACGGGGTTTCCCGGGAGGGGCCGGAAAAAATCTGGTCTGAAATCTGGCGGCTCCGCGGGAAATACGGCGACCAGCAGTCGCCTCCGTTGACGTCAGTCGTGTCATGGGCCACGCTCGAAATTTATTGCCACAGTTGTTAAGTACGAAATGCGTCGCAATTAGTTGCAACTTGAGTTATTTGTGCAACATTGCAGCCTGGGGTGGCCGCAGGGGGGGCGAGCGGGGGCCACGGTCCTAATGAGGCTCTCCCCATTCGCACATTAGACACGTACGTCTCTGTTTCGCATTCGCTTACATTTTAAAATGCATAAATTTGAGTTTGCCATAAATTTCATGGTCCGCCGTCGTCGTCTTGGCCATTCGCGGCATGCCAATGAGTGAGTTGCTGAGCCCGCGAAGTGGCAATGGCAATGCCCATGGCCAATGGCAGACTTAATCCCAGCCCTGGGCGATTTATCAGGAAATTGTTTATTGTATTGTGGGAGAGAGCTTTTTTATGGCCGGGAACCCTCCGAGTTCCTCCGAGTCCCTCTGAGTCACCACCCCTTTCCGGGCGTGGGAAAGTCCTTTCCCTCGCAGTGGCAAGCGGCCTGCGATGACTACGATTCTGATTTATGCCGCAGCTCGGCGCGGTATGAACTCGCCAGAAAGTCGAAGAAGGTGGAGCCGCCTCATGGAGTGACGATGACCCCGGAATCGAAACGCCAGACCCTCGTAACTAGGATCCTAATGCTGCCAAAGCCCTAGTTGAGTGTTTTGGGCATTGGAAGCGTTTGCAACTCTATTAAAACAATATAAATATTAAGGGGGGAGAACGGTCTGCCGCGATAATAATTACAGTAGTACATATAAAAAAGGTGCATTAATATTGATTAAAAGCACAGGCCGCATTGTATTGCTGGTATTATATTTGCATGGAAAAAATGGCTAACACGCGTAAACATATTATAAATAATTTCAAGGCTTGACATGTTTGGTGCTGTAAATAATATGCATTTTTTTAATTAGCTTTACCATTTTTTAGATACAATATAATGTGGGAAAATATAGAAATATTGTCAAGGTAAATTATTTGCCTAATAACACACTCTACATTTTTTGTATACCTGTTGAAAAGCGTACCATTGTGAAAGCGTATAATTGGCTTGGTGTTGTAATATTTTATAAATAATATTATATATTAAAGTGGTTAATTTAATATATAAAAATATTACAACAGCGGTTTCTCGCTTTGCTACCTGGAAATCGCTCCTTCCTGCACTTCCTGTGTTCGGAATGGGTATTCGATAGTCGAGGCACTCGGCCTCACGTTTCCCCTTTTAAAAAGAAAGTGTTTTAAATAAAACGAAACCCAAAAGTGAGTACCAGAGCAATTTCCAAGCCATCTCTCCCCAAGATCGGAAACTGGATCCCCCAAACGAAGTGCCAGCTAATGTTTACCCAGCTCCCAAAATAGAGCGATGCCCCACCCATCCGGCGACTCCCACGCCAGAATCCCCCGCTCCCGAGCCTCCTGCGTGTGGGCCACCCATGAACCCGTCTAGTATTTGTCATAAATGATTTCCACGTCGCAACAAGAATGGTCCGTCCGGACGGACTTGCAGCGGATCCCGTTTCCAGCAGCATCCCAATGCAACACGACGCAGTCCGCTCCAATTATCCCCCGCTCGAATATCAAATTAAGTGCCCAATGCTATGACAGTTTTAATGTGTTTAGCACCATAAAAGCCGTGCGGCCATAAAAGAGGTGCTCACACACCGCAGAGCATGGAAAAATGCATAAGGGGAAAACACGCGTATTTGTACAACCATTTTAAAGCAGGGGGTGCGACTAAAAACTGAAACTTATGCATACTTATACCCCAACAATTGGGGAAATCCCACGGAATTCTTTTCCTTTCGGGGCAAAAGACAATACACAAATTCCTTACCAGCCGCAGTGAAAAATATTAAATTTTACCTCCGCACGGGGGAAATAATTTTTCATAAATAGGCGAAAATGCGGTTGGAACTGGGAACTCCAAAACACAAAAACCCAATGGGATCTTTGGGGCTGGAGAGGCATCTCCAACAGCTGCTGGTAATTAATGTCTGGCCGCGTTCAATGCACTGGATAATCACGCGGCTGGGGCCACAACTCTTTCCCCAAAATCTCGGCAAATAAATCTCTGACGAGGGTGGAACAGAGTTATTCCTCCTCAGACTCAATATAAATGATAGTCCTGGCTGCAGGACCGCGATTTGGGCCAAGGAGATGCCAAGGACTCTCTCCTTCGCGGGCGAAACTTTAATTGAGTCGAGTAAAAATATTATCAGAAATGTTTGCTTGGGGATTCTATTTGTCCAGCTGGGTTATTTCCATGAGGATGGCTTAGGTCCTCAGGAGGTTGATTAAGAAAGGTGCTAGCCAGTCTGCTGTTTCGCTAGAATCGGACTATTTTGCCACATTTGTCCATTAGTTATGGCATAATCCTCTGGCGGATGTAATGGCGATGTATCCACTTTAACTAAGTTCCTTGTCCATTTTACGGCCCGGTTTCATCCGTTGCACTGCGCATTGTGGGCTTCAGGAGATGGGGATTTCGGGTCAGCAGAACCACTCGCTTTTCGCACTAAAACCGCGATACAATAAACCAATCGTCCCACGAGACACGCGTACTGAGCAATCAAAGCCAACTGTGCCTGCCGTGCACTGCAAAAAATAGGAGAGCTTTATGTTTGTTGGCGTCTAAAAATACAGTTTTCTGCAAGCAGTTAAACAGTTTCACAGTCCTGCAAAGCACCTGTATATCTGTAAGATATAACAACATTTAGTTGGAATCAAAGTTAACTAACCGTTGGTAAGATGGATATAGTTTGGCCTAAAACATAATGATACCTTTTTTGTGCCCCATATTTTTGCTCGTGTATTATTTCCCGATAGTCTCCCCTGGCCAGCTTCTCTGTGGCATCCACTATCCTCCTCTTCTAATTGCATGTAGTGGGTTCGTTTGCATTGCCGCTTCCCGTACGCCCCATCGGCTGCCACTGCCCCGCCCTCCTGACTGCCACCCCTCCGCCCACCACCCACTGCCTCTCTTGTTGCACGCTTTTGAGTTGTTTTACATTTTTAATTGAATCGCGCCACAGTTTGCATTCTTTTGCAGCACTCGAAGCTCCAGCTGCCATCCCCACCTATCGCTGCATTCTGGCTTAACGCCTTTCCATTAGATTTACACTTATTCATTAGTTGCAACATGCAACAGCTGCAGCAATGCATAATAAAATTTTATTCCACTATTCGAGACAATTCATTAGGCGAGCCAGATTCGATGTAATCGAGTCGGAGCGCAGCGCAGATGCAAAAAATGTCATTGTGGATGGCGAAAATTGCTATTTCCAGAGGCATTCTAGCTTTTCACTATGGTTTGCGGCACAAACGACTTTTAATAAACTGTAAACTAGTAAAAACTGGCCATTTTAATATACGCTTTCCCTCACAAACCCAATGCAGTCGGCGATTTCCTTTTAGCTCATTTATTTGTAGTTTAATAAAGCCATTTTTGATCAAATGATTTACTTTACAATGCATTTCCTATTTCATATTCTATTTTTCATGTCCAGCTGCAATTTTGGCATGCCAGTATTTTGTATGTGGCACAAACGAAAAATTCAAAAACCAACTGGTTGCATCAGTATTGAGTGTGTGATGCCCATCGACTGGGGGGAATGAAAAATGGACCCTTTTTTATTGAAAATAATATATTACACAATTAAAGTTGCCACAGGACCTTAGGATCCTGCTTGCTGTCACCTAAATGCAAACGGAAGACGCTCACTTTTGCCATCATAAAATTCTTGCTTGTGGGGTCAAGAAGCGGAAATGGGAAAATGGCTCGCTTTATTAACGCCACTTGAGAATGATTGTGTACTCGAAAATATGTGGTCCATGAAAACATGGAAACATAAACATGGAACACAAGCACCACGCAGCCGAAAAATGTTGCAGAAGCGGCACAAGTGAATGCGAGCTGATGAGTCCTGGCCCAAAGGAACGGAGTGCACATCTGCATATTATTAATGACCGGTAATTACCTAGGCGGAGGCTGAGGTGGGGACTCGCACTTTATGTGGCGGTGGGTTTGGGTTGGGGGTTCCTGAGAAATGGCGCACATCACCGACAGGGGGCGCCTCGTGCAATTTCCCGGCTAATGACTGCCCGTCCCAGCCAGAAAGTGCCAAGAAACCGAAGGACACTCGAGGAAAGGGGGGAAAGTCAAAAGCTGGCCCAAAAAAGTTTCCGCTTGGGGAGTGATTCATGTGTTTATAAACTGCTCGCTCACAAAAAACAAACAGTTAGCTGGGGAAATAAATAAAAACTTCAGCAAATATAAATTAAAATAAACAAATTAAGAATAGTTATTCGAGTGCAAGTCGCTGACGTTTTTATGGTGCAATTAAAGTGCGTGTTTGAAAAACTCATTCGTAAATTGAAATGAATTTCCGCCTTGTTGCAGCTGATGAAAAATACCACAAAGATTTCCAGCGGCCAACCCTTTTGTTTAAAATGCGAGGAAACGGCGCCGCTCCAAAAGACTCGCGTTTAAAAATAATATTGATCTTCATTGGCACGAAGTGTTAATAAAATATTTTTCTCTTGCCCCGCCTGTGCGAGTGCGCCCTTCGATTCTTTTTTAATGAAATTTTCGTAATTCCTTCATAAAAAGCCCTTGTATACCGAGGCGGAGGAGGAAAATTATTCTTTCGTTCAATTATCATGACGCTTTTACGACGCCCTAATGTTGAAATTTTGTCCCGCATCGGACAGTTGGGAAGTCGGTCGTAAAAGATTATAGTTCATATATGTCCGATGATTATAGGATGACGATGTCCCCAAGTAGCGATGACATGTTTGAGCTCAGACAAGATTTACAATTTACAAGACAATGTACAGACAGGCGACTGTGGGGATACTTATTTCCAACGAAACTCTTATTTAAGGTTCATTACCCTTGCAATGTACAGTAAATGCCTGAAATGCTGTAATAAAAGAAGTGCTTGAAATCCATTAATAAATCAAATGGGTTTTTAGATTGTTTCTAGAATTTGAATTGAATTTATTAAAAATGCTATGTTGACCATAATCAATTGTCTAAAATGCACAGTTGGTAAGGTGAAACGTTGGAGTGAGTGATGCAGAAAGGCAAACCAACCAGCGACGTGGAAAGTTGAAAGCGATTCGAGATAAGATAAGGATTGGATCGTGATATAGCGACAGGTGCATATGGTTGCACTAACTAATGCTGGGAGCGCGGAGCATAAAGGCCCATATCGCTTTTCATCTCACCTGAACAAGCCATAAACCGAATGACAAACGATGCCACATAAATTTTCCAACTACGCGGCCCGCTTTTCGGGGAACTTATCAAAACATTTAGATAGAATAAACGCCTGACAATAAAAATGACCAGATGAGGAGAGGAAAGCTCCACATAGGAATACAGCGAGATAATCAAGCGGCACGATAAACAACGGCGATAAAAATGAATGCGGAACAACTTTCTTAATGAGCTGCCAAAGGCGGTCAGTGTGCTCCCCTGGATTCCCTGGATCCCCAAAATCCAACCACTTGGGTCCCAACCGGAATGAAAAACTAAATCAAATTTGAATAAGAAACGGGCCCTGTGCAACTCCACATTGATTGGATGACAACAGCCCGGGGCAGTGTGATCAAGTGATTTCGGACCTGGGGCATGCAGCCCCCTTCTGCCCCCCAATAGCTCCTAATCTCCGATGATCTGTAGGCGGCTGCTGTGCGGCCATAAAACGTTTACTCCAAAGTCCCAGGAGTCCCGCAGATGGAGGTGGAGGTCCGAACTGGGTCGATTGGATAAAGAAATCGTAATTAATTAAATTTATGCGACATGTTTACAGTTTTCTCATTGCCTGGATTGCCTGGATTGCCTGGCCCTGCACAAATTTACATAATCTTCCATGCCCCTCCATGGGGCAGAACCAAAGTCAAAGTCAAATGTTGCGCTGTTTTGTGGGTCGTTGCACGAACTAGTTGGCTCTGATTTGGGCTGTTAACAATGGATTTGTATGGGATACACTTTGGGGGGGAGCTGGATGAAATTGCTGGGCTTAAACTTTGAATGGTGCTTTAATTATCGAGTCGATAAATTAGGGAGCTCAACTACTTGGTCGCCAAAATGGTCCTGAAAAGTGTATTTTTTATTTTTAATTGCTAAGAATTTTGATTTGGAGATATACACGGAGCGTGGCTACATAGACTGAAATTCAATGAAGTGCTCTCAGGCAATTTAAATTAATTAATTAAGGCCGCTGTCACTCAGACGCATTTTAAACGAAATTCTTTAGGCGTTCGCTGCAAAGAAGGAAGCCTTAAATACGCGAAGCATTCTGGCCAAAAGTGTTTACTTAACCCCGAAAGCATACTCTTTTGCTACCCGCCTTACACACGATACTTGGGCTTCCACTCACAGCCATCAATTACCTTAAATTTGACAAGAGTCGCCTCCATAATTCAGTGGGCCAAAAAAGCCCCCAAGTCGGCGGAATGCATCATTCACATGGGCGCTGGACGTATTGCTCTGCAGGTAGCCAAAATCCCGATCCCCAACTCAAAATACAAAATACAAAATACAGGCCCAATCGGCCCGGCAAAAAGCCATTGGGCGGCTCCAGACTGAATTATTAATTCCTTCGGCCCGCTTGGCCGTCTGCACTGCAGGTGATTTTGCTAACAAGACCGCTGTGGATTCCGATGGGGTCATCGATGATGGGCGCTGGGATCCAGTTGGCCTCGAGCTGGGAGGGGAACGCACGGGGGGAGAACAAACACGATGGGGCAATAAATTCCCATTTAAAGGTGGCTTTCTTCGATACCGACCCGGGCTGATTAGAATGCTCATGAGTTATGGAACGGGATGGGGCTCGAAACGCAGATATATGAGGTTTGGGGCGCACATTGAGTACAATGCATGGCCTCTTTTGAGCTGTTTAATACCTAAATGTGTTGTTTTAAGTCACATGTACTTGCTGGTCTATATAGGAATGGTTAATCCTACGCTGCGATATGCGCCACTCCCTTGAACAGAGCGCTCAATCGCTCGTTAAGCGGCAATTAAGATCTCCTTTGTGATCAGCGGCCACGCCCCTTGAGGCCCTCGGTGGCAAGTGGCAGCTGAGGGAAAATGGTGACTGGTGGTTTTTCACACATCTGCCGAGGGCTCACTGTAGATCCCAGCCCTTCCCGCGCCCATTCCGTCAAATCAGAGGATGTGACAAATGAACTGTCACAATAATGCCAGCGACGAAAGGGAATGACGACACACATGCTGGCAGTCTCCGGATTTCTGGAGACGCGACCCAGTGCAAGACTTCATCTGGGCGCGGCCTGATCTCGTACTGGAGGCACAACTACCAAGTGCTGACAGCTGACTAAGCCGCAGGCAGCAGACAGTTTTATCGTCCTTTCCTGTCGCTAATTTGTAGGAACCACCAAAGAGCAGGGCTTCAGTTGCACTTCAATCCACAGATATATTGAGGAGGTGGGAAGTTCCAGATGATCTTCTTCAAAGACTGAAATCACAAAGTCATCCTGATAACAATTTTCCTACAGAAGCTCGCTTTTTGTGACCGACGTGAGGCGATTATGAATTTAATGCGAGCAGACTATAAAACACTTAATAAGCTGCTTCCTGGCCAAGTGAAAATCACTGGGTGCACTGCCTCAGATTGGGATCGCTTAATCGATAGCCAAGTACAAGCTCGTTAAGAGCACACGAGGCAAACAAAGATCAACTGGCGGGCAAAACGGGCAGTCAAAACACGGGCTCGGATGGAAATCGAGATGAAGATGGAGCTGGAGCTGGAGTTGGAACTGGACCTGGAGGCTGGGTTGGGTAAACACAAGAAGACGAAGACGGAGTGCAAGACTAACGATGCCCGATGTTTATCGCACCCATGGCCAAGAGCCGAGCAGTCGGACGGACGAGGTGCGGAGAGGAAGGGTTCATCATGGGCCTTGTGCCCCAAACCCTCGACGGGCAGGCAGGGCACGTACAGAGACCCTAGAAGGGTCTGCGGATCCCCAGCCAGCCAATCCCCGCTGCGAGCTGTTATTTATCGTGTTTTGGGCTGCAAAGCCAGATTGCCCTGTTGTGATAATAATGCAAGACAGGGACGAGGCAGGCAGCAATCAATTAAAAGGCAGCCCTCGGACTTCGTTTATAAGTACGAGTTTAGTGGGCAAAAGTTCTCAGGAAGTGTTGGAATCCACGGGGTAATAAAGCAATTCTAAGGAGAGCAGCACAGCGATTTCGGGTCGGAGATTACGATTCGTGTGCCTTTCCTTATCTATCGATTGCATGTAGGCCAGCCCGAGGTCCTCCACTCAGCCGCTGATAAGAGTTCGTCGAAAGGCGTGATTTATGGTCAGGTGCAACAAAGTGGCCTCAATTCAGGTACCAGGGCCTGAACAGAACGATTTCATTAAATCGGGGTATTCGAAACAGACTGCATTGCCTAGTGCTGGTTATTTGCTTTCAGCCAATTAATTATAGCCATTTCTTGCTATTTTTATTAGCTGTATAAATACATGTTTGCGCAGAGTTCTTTGTTTGTTTGATAAATGACACCTTTTACACAATTAATTAAAACCATTTTTATGTAATTTAAAAAGGAACTTTTAATACATTGGCATTGGTTTTGCTTTTAATGCGAACTTTTGCAAAGTGAAATAGTATAAAAAGCAATTGAGCAAAGTTATTTTATTAACTATCTAGCTTTAAGGAAAACTGGTTTTATGCAAGCTATTCTTGCCTGAAACAAATATTCACACCCTTCCTTTCGATCTCTTAGGGTGACAGTCTGATTATGAATGCAAACCCAAAATGTATTCACCCGATGAGAACTACGATTTTCCAGAGAAATCATTATTCATTGCCTGAATATTGTTTGTTTTAAGCCAATCAGGTTTTATTTCCTTGACGGCAAAGGTCGCAGGCGCAATTATGCAGATTACCTTTGGACGGTTTATCATAAACGCGTATAGTTGACATTAATCATTTAAACGGTTTTCGGTTTAATGTGAGAGTCTTTAGGAAAACTGTCTACGCTGGTGACTGGCGCCAACTGACAGTTTTTTCACTGCGTCTTTGATTTATCGTCGTGTGTGTGTGTGTTTATGTGGAAAATATGGTAGAAATGATTTATAATCCTTATCTGTGCAGGCTGATCGTGTAAGGGTCACGAGATAGCCCAGGGAGATGTACGGGAAAGGGAATGGAACCAGGTAGTTGGACCACTTCCATATGCCGCTTAACCCGCGAAACCTTTCAAAAAAGCAGTAAAGTAGTAAGGCCATATCTGCATCCCACAAACTGGATCCCCCAAACGAAGTGCCAGCTAATGTTTACCCAGCTCCCAAAATAGAGCGATGCCCCACCCATCCGGCGACTCCCACGCCAGAATCCCCCGCTCCCGAGCCTCCTGCGTGTGGGCCACCCATGAACCCGTCTAGTATTTGTCATAAATGATTTCCACGTCGCAACAAGAATGGTCCGTCCGGACGGACTTGCAGCGGATCCCGTTTCCAGCAGCATCCCAATGCAACACGACGCAGTCCGCTCCAATTATCCCCCGCTCGAATATCAAATTAAGTGCCCAATGCTATGACAGTTTTAATGTGTTTAGCACCATAAAAGCCGTGCGGCCATAAAAGAGGTGCTCACACACCGCAGAGCATGGAAAAATGCATAAGGGGAAAACACGCGTATTTGTACAACCATTTTAAAGCAGGGGGTGCGACTAAAAACTGAAACTTATGCATACTTATACCCCAACAATTGGGGAAATCCCACGGAATTCTTTTCCTTTCGGGGCAAAAGACAATACACAAATTCCTTACCAGCCGCAGTGAAAAATATTAAATTTTACCTCCGCACGGGGGAAATAATTTTTCATAAATAGGCGAAAATGCGGTTGGAACTGGGAACTCCAAAACACAAAAACCCAATGGGATCTTTGGGGCTGGAGAGGCATCTCCAACAGCTGCTGGTAATTAATGTCTGGCCGCGTTCAATGCACTGGATAATCACGCGGCTGGGGCCACAACTCTTTCCCCAAAATCTCGGCAAATAAATCTCTGACGAGGGTGGAACAGAGTTATTCCTCCTCAGACTCAATATAAATGATAGTCCTGGCTGCAGGACCGCGATTTGGGCCAAGGAGATGCCAAGGACTCTCTCCTTCGCGGGCGAAACTTTAATTGAGTCGAGTAAAAATATTATCAGAAATGTTTGCTTGGGGATTCTATTTGTCCAGCTGGGTTATTTCCATGAGGATGGCTTAGGTCCTCAGGAGGTTGATTAAGAAAGGTGCTAGCCAGTCTGCTGTTTCGCTAGAATCGGACTATTTTGCCACATTTGTCCATTAGTTATGGCATAATCCTCTGGCGGATGTAATGGCGATGTATCCACTTTAACTAAGTTCCTTGTCCATTTTACGGCCCGGTTTCATCCGTTGCACTGCGCATTGTGGGCTTCAGGAGATGGGGATTTCGGGTCAGCAGAACCACTCGCTTTTCGCACTAAAACCGCGATACAATAAACCAATCGTCCCACGAGACACGCGTACTGAGCAATCAAAGCCAACTGTGCCTGCCGTGCACTGCAAAAAATAGGAGAGCTTTATGTTTGTTGGCGTCTAAAAATACAGTTTTCTGCAAGCAGTTAAACAGTTTCACAGTCCTGCAAAGCACCTGTATATCTGTAAGATATAACAACATTTAGTTGGAATCAAAGTTAACTAACCGTTGGTAAGATGGATATAGTTTGGCCTAAAACATAATGATACCTTTTTTGTGCCCCATATTTTTGCTCGTGTATTATTTCCCGATAGTCTCCCCTGGCCAGCTTCTCTGTGGCATCCACTATCCTCCTCTTCTAATTGCATGTAGTGGGTTCGTTTGCATTGCCGCTTCCCGTACGCCCCATCGGCTGCCACTGCCCCGCCCTCCTGACTGCCACCCCTCCGCCCACCACCCACTGCCTCTCTTGTTGCACGCTTTTGAGTTGTTTTACATTTTTAATTGAATCGCGCCACAGTTTGCATTCTTTTGCAGCACTCGAAGCTCCAGCTGCCATCCCCACCTATCGCTGCATTCTGGCTTAACGCCTTTCCATTAGATTTACACTTATTCATTAGTTGCAACATGCAACAGCTGCAGCAATGCATAATAAAATTTTATTCCACTATTCGAGACAATTCATTAGGCGAGCCAGATTCGATGTAATCGAGTCGGAGCGCAGCGCAGATGCAAAAAATGTCATTGTGGATGGCGAAAATTGCTATTTCCAGAGGCATTCTAGCTTTTCACTATGGTTTGCGGCACAAACGACTTTTAATAAACTGTAAACTAGTAAAAACTGGCCATTTTAATATACGCTTTCCCTCACAAACCCAATGCAGTCGGCGATTTCCTTTTAGCTCATTTATTTGTAGTTTAATAAAGCCATTTTTGATCAAATGATTTACTTTACAATGCATTTCCTATTTCATATTCTATTTTTCATGTCCAGCTGCAATTTTGGCATGCCAGTATTTTGTATGTGGCACAAACGAAAAATTCAAAAACCAACTGGTTGCATCAGTATTGAGTGTGTGATGCCCATCGACTGGGGGGAATGAAAAATGGACCCTTTTTTATTGAAAATAATATATTACACAATTAAAGTTGCCACAGGACCTTAGGATCCTGCTTGCTGTCACCTAAATGCAAACGGAAGACGCTCACTTTTGCCATCATAAAATTCTTGCTTGTGGGGTCAAGAAGCGGAAATGGGAAAATGGCTCGCTTTATTAACGCCACTTGAGAATGATTGTGTACTCGAAAATATGTGGTCCATGAAAACATGGAAACATAAACATGGAACACAAGCACCACGCAGCCGAAAAATGTTGCAGAAGCGGCACAAGTGAATGCGAGCTGATGAGTCCTGGCCCAAAGGAACGGAGTGCACATCTGCATATTATTAATGACCGGTAATTACCTAGGCGGAGGCTGAGGTGGGGACTCGCACTTTATGTGGCGGTGGGTTTGGGTTGGGGGTTCCTGAGAAATGGCGCACATCACCGACAGGGGGCGCCTCGTGCAATTTCCCGGCTAATGACTGCCCGTCCCAGCCAGAAAGTGCCAAGAAACCGAAGGACACTCGAGGAAAGGGGGGAAAGTCAAAAGCTGGCCCAAAAAAGTTTCCGCTTGGGGAGTGATTCATGTGTTTATAAACTGCTCGCTCACAAAAAACAAACAGTTAGCTGGGGAAATAAATAAAAACTTCAGCAAATATAAATTAAAATAAACAAATTAAGAATAGTTATTCGAGTGCAAGTCGCTGACGTTTTTATGGTGCAATTAAAGTGCGTGTTTGAAAAACTCATTCGTAAATTGAAATGAATTTCCGCCTTGTTGCAGCTGATGAAAAATACCACAAAGATTTCCAGCGGCCAACCCTTTTGTTTAAAATGCGAGGAAACGGCGCCGCTCCAAAAGACTCGCGTTTAAAAATAATATTGATCTTCATTGGCACGAAGTGTTAATAAAATATTTTTCTCTTGCCCCGCCTGTGCGAGTGCGCCCTTCGATTCTTTTTTAATGAAATTTTCGTAATTCCTTCATAAAAAGCCCTTGTATACCGAGGCGGAGGAGGAAAATTATTCTTTCGTTCAATTATCATGACGCTTTTACGACGCCCTAATGTTGAAATTTTGTCCCGCATCGGACAGTTGGGAAGTCGGTCGTAAAAGATTATAGTTCATATATGTCCGATGATTATAGGATGACGATGTCCCCAAGTAGCGATGACATGTTTGAGCTCAGACAAGATTTACAATTTACAAGACAATGTACAGACAGGCGACTGTGGGGATACTTATTTCCAACGAAACTCTTATTTAAGGTTCATTACCCTTGCAATGTACAGTAAATGCCTGAAATGCTGTAATAAAAGAAGTGCTTGAAATCCATTAATAAATCAAATGGGTTTTTAGATTGTTTCTAGAATTTGAATTGAATTTATTAAAAATGCTATGTTGACCATAATCAATTGTCTAAAATGCACAGTTGGTAAGGTGAAACGTTGGAGTGAGTGATGCAGAAAGGCAAACCAACCAGCGACGTGGAAAGTTGAAAGCGATTCGAGATAAGATAAGGATTGGATCGTGATATAGCGACAGGTGCATATGGTTGCACTAACTAATGCTGGGAGCGCGGAGCATAAAGGCCCATATCGCTTTTCATCTCACCTGAACAAGCCATAAACCGAATGACAAACGATGCCACATAAATTTTCCAACTACGCGGCCCGCTTTTCGGGGAACTTATCAAAACATTTAGATAGAATAAACGCCTGACAATAAAAATGACCAGATGAGGAGAGGAAAGCTCCACATAGGAATACAGCGAGATAATCAAGCGGCACGATAAACAACGGCGATAAAAATGAATGCGGAACAACTTTCTTAATGAGCTGCCAAAGGCGGTCAGTGTGCTCCCCTGGATTCCCTGGATCCCCAAAATCCAACCACTTGGGTCCCAACCGGAATGAAAAACTAAATCAAATTTGAATAAGAAACGGGCCCTGTGCAACTCCACATTGATTGGATGACAACAGCCCGGGGCAGTGTGATCAAGTGATTTCGGACCTGGGGCATGCAGCCCCCTTCTGCCCCCCAATAGCTCCTAATCTCCGATGATCTGTAGGCGGCTGCTGTGCGGCCATAAAACGTTTACTCCAAAGTCCCAGGAGTCCCGCAGATGGAGGTGGAGGTCCGAACTGGGTCGATTGGATAAAGAAATCGTAATTAATTAAATTTATGCGACATGTTTACAGTTTTCTCATTGCCTGGATTGCCTGGATTGCCTGGCCCTGCACAAATTTACATAATCTTCCATGCCCCTCCATGGGGCAGAACCAAAGTCAAAGTCAAATGTTGCGCTGTTTTGTGGGTCGTTGCACGAACTAGTTGGCTCTGATTTGGGCTGTTAACAATGGATTTGTATGGGATACACTTTGGGGGGGAGCTGGATGAAATTGCTGGGCTTAAACTTTGAATGGTGCTTTAATTATCGAGTCGATAAATTAGGGAGCTCAACTACTTGGTCGCCAAAATGGTCCTGAAAAGTGTATTTTTTATTTTTAATTGCTAAGAATTTTGATTTGGAGATATACACGGAGCGTGGCTACATAGACTGAAATTCAATGAAGTGCTCTCAGGCAATTTAAATTAATTAATTAAGGCCGCTGTCACTCAGACGCATTTTAAACGAAATTCTTTAGGCGTTCGCTGCAAAGAAGGAAGCCTTAAATACGCGAAGCATTCTGGCCAAAAGTGTTTACTTAACCCCGAAAGCATACTCTTTTGCTACCCGCCTTACACACGATACTTGGGCTTCCACTCACAGCCATCAATTACCTTAAATTTGACAAGAGTCGCCTCCATAATTCAGTGGGCCAAAAAAGCCCCCAAGTCGGCGGAATGCATCATTCACATGGGCGCTGGACGTATTGCTCTGCAGGTAGCCAAAATCCCGATCCCCAACTCAAAATACAAAATACAAAATACAGGCCCAATCGGCCCGGCAAAAAGCCATTGGGCGGCTCCAGACTGAATTATTAATTCCTTCGGCCCGCTTGGCCGTCTGCACTGCAGGTGATTTTGCTAACAAGACCGCTGTGGATTCCGATGGGGTCATCGATGATGGGCGCTGGGATCCAGTTGGCCTCGAGCTGGGAGGGGAACGCACGGGGGGAGAACAAACACGATGGGGCAATAAATTCCCATTTAAAGGTGGCTTTCTTCGATACCGACCCGGGCTGATTAGAATGCTCATGAGTTATGGAACGGGATGGGGCTCGAAACGCAGATATATGAGGTTTGGGGCGCACATTGAGTACAATGCATGGCCTCTTTTGAGCTGTTTAATACCTAAATGTGTTGTTTTAAGTCACATGTACTTGCTGGTCTATATAGGAATGGTTAATCCTACGCTGCGATATGCGCCACTCCCTTGAACAGAGCGCTCAATCGCTCGTTAAGCGGCAATTAAGATCTCCTTTGTGATCAGCGGCCACGCCCCTTGAGGCCCTCGGTGGCAAGTGGCAGCTGAGGGAAAATGGTGACTGGTGGTTTTTCACACATCTGCCGAGGGCTCACTGTAGATCCCAGCCCTTCCCGCGCCCATTCCGTCAAATCAGAGGATGTGACAAATGAACTGTCACAATAATGCCAGCGACGAAAGGGAATGACGACACACATGCTGGCAGTCTCCGGATTTCTGGAGACGCGACCCAGTGCAAGACTTCATCTGGGCGCGGCCTGATCTCGTACTGGAGGCACAACTACCAAGTGCTGACAGCTGACTAAGCCGCAGGCAGCAGACAGTTTTATCGTCCTTTCCTGTCGCTAATTTGTAGGAACCACCAAAGAGCAGGGCTTCAGTTGCACTTCAATCCACAGATATATTGAGGAGGTGGGAAGTTCCAGATGATCTTCTTCAAAGACTGAAATCACAAAGTCATCCTGATAACAATTTTCCTACAGAAGCTCGCTTTTTGTGACCGACGTGAGGCGATTATGAATTTAATGCGAGCAGACTATAAAACACTTAATAAGCTGCTTCCTGGCCAAGTGAAAATCACTGGGTGCACTGCCTCAGATTGGGATCGCTTAATCGATAGCCAAGTACAAGCTCGTTAAGAGCACACGAGGCAAACAAAGATCAACTGGCGGGCAAAACGGGCAGTCAAAACACGGGCTCGGATGGAAATCGAGATGAAGATGGAGCTGGAGCTGGAGTTGGAACTGGACCTGGAGGCTGGGTTGGGTAAACACAAGAAGACGAAGACGGAGTGCAAGACTAACGATGCCCGATGTTTATCGCACCCATGGCCAAGAGCCGAGCAGTCGGACGGACGAGGTGCGGAGAGGAAGGGTTCATCATGGGCCTTGTGCCCCAAACCCTCGACGGGCAGGCAGGGCACGTACAGAGACCCTAGAAGGGTCTGCGGATCCCCAGCCAGCCAATCCCCGCTGCGAGCTGTTATTTATCGTGTTTTGGGCTGCAAAGCCAGATTGCCCTGTTGTGATAATAATGCAAGACAGGGACGAGGCAGGCAGCAATCAATTAAAAGGCAGCCCTCGGACTTCGTTTATAAGTACGAGTTTAGTGGGCAAAAGTTCTCAGGAAGTGTTGGAATCCACGGGGTAATAAAGCAATTCTAAGGAGAGCAGCACAGCGATTTCGGGTCGGAGATTACGATTCGTGTGCCTTTCCTTATCTATCGATTGCATGTAGGCCAGCCCGAGGTCCTCCACTCAGCCGCTGATAAGAGTTCGTCGAAAGGCGTGATTTATGGTCAGGTGCAACAAAGTGGCCTCAATTCAGGTACCAGGGCCTGAACAGAACGATTTCATTAAATCGGGGTATTCGAAACAGACTGCATTGCCTAGTGCTGGTTATTTGCTTTCAGCCAATTAATTATAGCCATTTCTTGCTATTTTTATTAGCTGTATAAATACATGTTTGCGCAGAGTTCTTTGTTTGTTTGATAAATGACACCTTTTACACAATTAATTAAAACCATTTTTATGTAATTTAAAAAGGAACTTTTAATACATTGGCATTGGTTTTGCTTTTAATGCGAACTTTTGCAAAGTGAAATAGTATAAAAAGCAATTGAGCAAAGTTATTTTATTAACTATCTAGCTTTAAGGAAAACTGGTTTTATGCAAGCTATTCTTGCCTGAAACAAATATTCACACCCTTCCTTTCGATCTCTTAGGGTGACAGTCTGATTATGAATGCAAACCCAAAATGTATTCACCCGATGAGAACTACGATTTTCCAGAGAAATCATTATTCATTGCCTGAATATTGTTTGTTTTAAGCCAATCAGGTTTTATTTCCTTGACGGCAAAGGTCGCAGGCGCAATTATGCAGATTACCTTTGGACGGTTTATCATAAACGCGTATAGTTGACATTAATCATTTAAACGGTTTTCGGTTTAATGTGAGAGTCTTTAGGAAAACTGTCTACGCTGGTGACTGGCGCCAACTGACAGTTTTTTCACTGCGTCTTTGATTTATCGTCGTGTGTGTGTGTGTTTATGTGGAAAATATGGTAGAAATGATTTATAATCCTTATCTGTGCAGGCTGATCGTGTAAGGGTCACGAGATAGCCCAGGGAGATGTACGGGAAAGGGAATGGAACCAGGTAGTTGGACCACTTCCATATGCCGCTTAACCCGCGAAACCTTTCAAAAAAGCAGTAAAGTAGTAAGGCCATATCTGCATCCCACAAACTTTCACGGCAAACGCCCCGGAGGCTCCAGCGTGGAGCATATTTTTCTCCTTTCCTCTGCAGCCTGCGATTATCAATTAAATGGGCGACGGAGACGGGCGGGTGAATGTGTGTCAAAGTTCAGGCATTGGAAACGTGCAGGCCGCAAAAATCCACAGGCCACAAAGGATCGAGGAGTGCTCCCATGGCAGGGGAGTGGGTGGGCTGGCCGAGGCTAGGACGGCACCCACACTCCCCGGCAACTCCATTCCCAGCCCCTCTCCACCGCCCCTGATGACAAGTACTGTGAGTTATGGCCATGGCAAGCAAATAATTGCGAAATTACATTTCCCTCGCCTTCTTCCGACGGCCATTTGCGACTCGCATTGAAGTTTACACTGGGCAACAAACTAGAGTTCTAATATATGGATTTTTAGATACAATTGTATCTTGTTCATAATTTGAGTTCCATGTTCGGATTATCAAGCGCATCTCATTATGTCCCATAACTTCCTTCTCTTAAATTTATAAAATACACCCGCAACCTATACATCTTTAACCCTTTAACCTTTAACCCCTTCGATGAGGTACACACTCCCAAACTTTTCCGACCAGTGTCGTTCTTGGCTCGTCTTTTTGGCCAGTTCGATATGAAAATGCCTACAAATTGTTGCTGCCTTTGTTGCCGATCGGACAGTCAACTAACCAGCCAGCAATCATCTGCTGGGCGGGGGAAAGTCGCAGGCGGGGCAGGGGCAGGGGCAGGATGGCATGCTTTCAACATAAATTTCCATTAGATTGCAGCAAGTTGCATGTGGCATGAAAGTTCGCCGCAGCCACAGGAAATATCTTTCGCCAGCCGCAAATAATTCTCCACGTTTGCGTTCGCACTTTGACATCTGGCCGGGTAATGGAGGAATGGGGGTTGCCCCAATTGGGGTCTTTGGGGTCTGCGATGCACTCTTTGCTCTGCGGCCTCTTGGGGATATTATAATATTTGTCTCTTTGTTGACATTAAAATGCAATTTATGCAGCGTCATTATTATCAAAGTTTGAGTTGTGCCTGGGCTGGTGAGCCAAGTGTGTGTGGGAAGAACCTGAACCTGGCACTCGTGTCCTGCGCCTCAGCCGACACTGAGAGAAAATGTATAATTTCTTTTAAATAATAGGATATTTGCTGGGGGCATATGTAATCGATCTGGCAATAACATGGCTTAAAGGCTAAGTTGCAAATGAACTTTGATAAACATTTTCATTTTTTATTTCATTCATTTCATTTTTTTTTCAATATTTTTTAATAAAAAAATATTATTATATAAAAAAATAGTATTTAAATAAATACACCTAAATTAAATTAAAAAATTAAAGTGTGCCGATAGATAGTTGTTTTTTTGTAAGTCAAATCATTAATAGCAATAGTTCGATCGTCACTAGTGTTATCCTCGTTAAGAGGATTGAGTTGAACAATAAGCCCGGCCTTTTCCCAAATGATTTTCAGTGTTTTCAGTGTAAGCCTGCGAATGCAAGTTTCTGCATTTTTATGCGGCAGTTATTCGACTTTATCGTGTGTGCTGACACGAAGTATTTTAGCATTCTATTTAATGCACGTTTAAAGCGACTCGGTGATGGTTTCCCCGAAAGATGTTCGACTGGAGATGCATTCCTGGAGGAGCAGACAGCCTCCAGCTGCTAACCGCAAAGTCGAGTGCCCGGGTCCTTTTCGACTTATACTCAAATATTATATGTGGTATTCCTGGGCGGGGCCGACACCGATTGCCACTCAGCGGGACTGACAGGCCGAAAATTGAAAAATTGAAAAATACACACAAATAGGTTTTGGGAAATATCTGGGAACGGGCGTGGCTGTCAGCCCGCACGACGAAAGTGTCACGCTGCCTTATGAGAGGTCACGACTGGGAAATGGAAAATTGGCTGGTTTTCCACTCAGGTATGAGCGAAGTCGGGCGAGGACACCTAGCCGCCAAGGTGATTAGGTCAAGACACAGTGTTTGTCTCTGAGCAGCGTGAAAATCGGATTAGGCAGGGCTTAATTGAGGTCAAGCGGCGGGTTAAGTGGAAAATTGGGCACTCAATCGATCATGTGCCTGCTGCAGTAACAATCAAAACTTTGGTGCAGCTCTGCAGGAAAAGCGGTTGAATAAAAATGCAGAAATTGTGAAACAGTCGGCGGCAATTGCAGTTGATTAAGCCGGGCACAACAACTGCAATTGGCCAACACCGCAAACGATAAATTCAGTTGGCCCAGCAACAGCAACAGCAACAGCAACTGCAACAGCAACAGCAACTGCAACAGCAGAAGCAAAAAGCATCAGCATCAGCAACTAAGCGCCACAAAAGTTTAGCCAACAATAATTTCGAGTTAACTTTGACACTTGCAACTGGAACTGGAGCTGGGCTTCGACCGGAGAACAGAAGAACCGGAGCACCGGAGCACCGGACCACTGGAGGCCCGGAGGAGACCTCCTGCCAGGAGGAGCTGGCTCACTGCAAATGCAGTTGTCATAATTTTGCATTTCCCCACCAGAACTGCCCAGCAATTTGTCCGATCTCCCGACGGCCTGCTGTGACTTCTGCCAAAGTTGTGTGTTTGGGTCTTTTGTGTTTTAGCAGGCGGTGTGGGGGGTCGGCTGGGGAACCGGCTTATTGCCGGGTGACAGGACAACAGAACCACTATTCTCTGGTCGACAGCTCCGTAGGTGCCGGCGTGCAGGTGCTCCAGCTGCCACTGCACCGGGAAAACACTTCATCGAACTTGGCCATATTTTAAGTTCGCAATTTATGAGGCACATTTCTAGTTTCGCTACTAGAGCTATTAATCTGTATTTTATTGACAAGATATCTTGGTGTTTGGGGAAGCATCAGCAAGTGCATAGCTTTGTACTAAAGTAGAAAACCGATGTGAACTGTTTAAAATCGATTTACTTCCAAACTGATCTGGATTTTTCCCAATGTGCAATGTGTCCACTTCGCAGCTAAGCCTTGAGCTCATTACGCGTCGGCTTATTCGGTCCCAATAAAAGTGGGTCAAATCATAGCGTGACTGGCAGCCACTAAATGGCCAAGCCGGCCACTGGGAGCTGGGGATCGAGGATCGGGAATCGGCAACCGGGAACCGGGAGTTAGCAGCTAACCGATGTTGGACGCATCGAGACCCCCAGTGGGGCCATAAATCCTTACGCTGCAGTTGGAAAACAATTTTCGCCGGGTATGCAAGGCAAGGGACACGTTTAAGCTGACAAACGATGCCCGAGCGTCTGTCCAGGCTCAGATTCGGAATCAGATTCGCATCCAGAGATGCCGGCGCTGCTCGTGATGATGATGAGAATGCTGGGGATGATGGGGATGATGATGAGCCGGCCCCAATTGTGGTGTCATGTCTGCCAGGGGGCGTGGCGAGTTACAGGGCGTAAAGTGTCCGCTGCACTGCGAGAAAATATTACTAGAGCTACAAAGCTTTTCCATCAGCTACTGCTGTACGATATGGTTACACCTCCATGCGGAAAATGGAAAATTTAATGTTTTTTTGATAGAGAGAGTGGACTTGTTCGTGGACAGTGGTGTCCCAGCTTCTTTCTGTGTCGCCCATAGCTTGAGGTGGCAGGCGGGCAGCGCAACTGCGACATGTTGCTGGTGCTGATGCGGCAACTGCAGCAGGCGGAGAAGCTGCAACGGCGACAGCAGCAGCAGCAGCAAAATGCAAACAAGTATGTCAAAAATCTGCATGTCTGCCACCACTTGCTGTCTGCTGCCCGTTCCCCAAGCCGCACCAGAAGATTCCACGGGGCCAGGGGAGGGGCAGGGGAGGGGCAGGGGGACAGCAACAACGGGCGACACGAAATCGCCTTTTTAATTTATTGCACAAGTGCTTTAAAAGCCACGGCAGCAGCAACCCACGGCTCCTCCCACTCCCGTTTGGGCTCCATTTCGATGGCGATGGCGATGCCGATGCCGCTGGCCTCAAGCAGCAGGAGGCAGAAAAATATGACTTGCCTGGTTATTAAATTACAACAACGGGGCTGCGACTCACACTGAGAAAGACACCAAAAATGATTCGAGGGAAAAGTGAAGACGAGGCTTCCATGCCTGCTCGTTTCCACTGAAATTATTTGCATAAGTAACGCGATACGCGGTGCCAACGAGCAGCCTCCAAATACTCAAAAGACCGGATGAGATGGGACGAGATGCCTCCCAAACACGATCGCTCTGGGCCCGAGTGCCAGCGAGGCAGTGCGTCATGCAAGACTTCTTGGGAGGAGGAGGATCTGGAGGAGGAGCACAGAAGGGGCGTCCGCAGGATGGGCGGGTCGCCAGACAGTTTTTTAAGGAGGTGCCGACAAGCCCACGCAATCCACCGTCTTTAAGGTGCTTAAGTGGTCGCCGGTCCTCCTGACCCTCTGTGAGGTCCTAATCACGGCTCAGTTCGAGCAGCGGCCAACAAAAGGCGCAGATTAAAATCAGCTGGGGGATTTGCTTTTGAATGGCAAAGTAAACAGAGCCATTCAATGCAAAAGCAGCGTGGGCAAGTGCACATTCATGGGAAAATCGCATTTAAATGGGAAAATGTGCTTAAGCAGATTATGCCTAAGGCGAATTATAATATCGCAGATGTGTACCTTGCCTGTAATTTAAATTTCTTTGTTTCCTTAATTTACAGCGACCATTTGTGTACACCTTGCTTGAATGATTTCCCTGCTGAATGTAAGTATCTGCGCCTTTCCATGGACTGAAACTGAATCAATGGGTCAGTGGCATCAAAGTGCGTCCGCCCCCATGTTCCGCCCACTTTTCCGCTCCTCCATTCACGGTCTTTCAATGTTGCCGGATAAACACGGAACAAAATGGTTTTCCCGCACTTCAATTTCTGTGCAATGCAATGCTTGCAACAATTTGCTCCAGATTCTTATCGGCTGCGGAAATGTCTCTGCGACTTATCATAATTAAAAATCACCAAGTTCACCCACCCAAAAACCTTTCCACTGGAAGTGTCCACTGGACAGTGTCACGAACTGGAAAAACTATGCGCATAATTTCAGCCTCCCATGATTCCCCACATTTGGCCGCACACTTGGCCATCCTGTATGTGGCCCGAACGGGCGGCCGGGTGGATTTCTGGCCCAAACTGACAGCCGAACTGACAGAAATTGATTAAAAAAGAGGCAGCAGCAGTTTCTGGGCTTTTGCAGTAGGCAGCGGACGAAGAGCGGAATACCAAATTGAGGAGTTGCCGCACATAGATTTCCCCATTTTCCAGCTCTCTGTGTGGGACTTTCCTCAATGCAAATGAAGCAGCAACGTGGGCAGCACATCCAGGGTATGTAGACAAATAAAATACTTTTGCATGGCCAAATATAAGATTTGCATTTATGCCCGCCCTGACTTTGATTTGAATTAAGTTCAGTATGTGCCGGCACCAAGGGAAAACGCACTGGGGAATCTGTTACTTGGAATTCTGGGGCGCTACTTCTGCTGGATGAGACTACTGCATTAAAAGAAAACTTTTGACTTGAACCATCTTGCTTCTAAAGTTGAGAGAAGTAACCAATACCAAGCTTATTTGTTTTGATACTACTTCGGCTTTAAGCATTACAGATGGTATTTCAAAGATATTTAGATACTTCATTTACGTCAGCGCTTTTGTATTGGATAACTCATAACGCAGATGTATGATTTCTTGCAATGCTACCCTGTGCGACATTACAAAATCGCCTTGACCCCTGATCGACGAGTCTCCAGGCCAATCGAGGATGGCCAATCGAAGCCAAGTGTTGAGCGTTGTCAACTAATTTGCATGCAAATGCCAACGCGTTGCACCTGCAACATGAACATGGGCATTAGCATATGACCATTCGGGAGGCGATAGAGATGGAGGGGATTGGCATCCGAGAATCGGAGGCAAATGCTAATCAATAGGCCACACGGGTGCCAATGATTATTTTGCCGTAAAACTCAGTTAGTTCTCGTGATTTCTGGCATTGCAAATTCCGAAATTTCAATAGCATTTTGGGTGGTCCGTCTGACCCAAACGGGCCTTCTTGGTTTCGGTTCCTGGAGAGCTCTGGTTTGGGCCTGGGCCAAGTTTGCATACGGAATTAGTTTGCCATGTTTGGCAGCTTGTGTGCGCACTCCTCCAGACGGGTGGCATTGGCCAAAGCTAATGCTAAATAAGCCCCGGCCACGCCCTGCCCGCCCCTTAAGAGCAGCTGCATCGGATGGTGGAGGTTGAGGGGGAGAGCATGCGAGCGAAAAAAGAACTTTCCAACCATAAAAGAAAACTAGCTGAAGACTCCAACTATAAACTTCTGTCTCCTCCCTTTAAAGCCAGTTATTTTTCCCATTTATTCCATTTCCGTTGGCGGTGCAGCAAATTTTTACAGTTCCTTTCCTATACATATGTACTGCCATCCCCCATATCTCTCTTTTTATCCCACTTTTTAATATGCTCAGCAAACTTGGGCAAATTTTATTCCCCCTTAGACAATTTTCCGCGACTGCCATAAAGACTCAAAAGTTTGTGCAATGTGCGCGGTTTATTTCCGCTGCAAAATACCTTGGATTTGCTGCTGTCCTGGAGTGGGGCGGCGGTGGCCCAAGGGGCGTGGCAGGTCGGTGGTCGGATAGTGTGGACCGCATCTGTTGACGTCTGATGTTGTCGGCCGCTTTTGTCAACACTTTTGCCGTTGATGGCTGACAGTTGTACATAGCGTTTTGGTTTGGATACAGTCCGTTTCATGGCGGAAACGCGATTTTTAAATGGGTATGCTGTCTATACTTCAAGTAAATGCCAGAGAACCATATCAATTAACTTGATTTAGGTCACTTGTTGCATTTATTATAGTTAAGATTGAACCACATCAGCATATTTTCCTCAAATCCCTGATTATATATTTTTGTAATTGGGAGGGTACGATTCTCGCCTAATCTCATTTTTGCAACGCACTGTCCTCGTAAATGTATAAGTATACTTGGTAGTTGGGCTAAAGCCAGGACGGAAGGATCTTAGCCATTTTTGCTCCGCACACAGCTAATACTGTTGAGATGCGCAGTCAAAGATGCTTTCAAGTTACTGAGTTGACAAATAAGGTGCTTTAGAGGCAAGCTGGTTATGATTTAGATAGAATGCAGGCACTTTGTTGTCGAAGATTACATAGTTGTGTGCCAAGCGGGGCGGAAACTATTATGAGTGGATAACATAATTATTGGATACAATAGAAGTGTGTTGGAGTAATAAAATGCTTGTACAATTGCAATAACTTAAGGGATGTACTGTACAAATAATTCCTTCACTGGACCATTAATCCATGTGTTCCGCCCCGTATTAATTTGGCTTTTTAGCCACTCTAGGCCTCGTTAATTGAATGTTGGCTTTCTTTTAACCGATTGGGAAAACTTTTAATTCCGACTGAGCAGTGAGTACGGGTTTCCCTACATTCCCATTAATTTATCAAACCAAAAGTGGCTCCTTCCAACGCCGCATCTGATAACAATAATCAACATTAATCAGTTGGCCTGAAGAGGTTCTGTCTGGCAGATTATCGGTAAATGAATTGCGTCTAAACCGGGGTCTCTGTCAACGGGAGCCGCATATCATCGTCATTATCATCATCATCGTTCGACTTGATTATGCCCAACGATTTTTCGAGTTTCGTCTGGGCTTGTTTACCTTTAGGCCTAATTGATTACGCCCAGATCGAAAGCATAAGCCCTAAACGTAACCCCTTCGCCGATGGCTGAGATAAACGACGGTCCTTCCCACTCCGCGGATGTTTTTTCCGTCTAAAACCTCCATGTGATTGTTAAGGCTGCGATTTGTATCGCTTTTATTGGCTTTTGATGTGTTCCACCCGAGCCTATTTCATATTTCGTATGCGATGCCTTCCATATTTATTTAAATTTTAATATGAGGGGAAAGTTCAATGCATACTGATATTTGCTTAGAGGATTAGTTTCGTCACGACTGTGTTTCCTTCGAGATTATAATCGAAGTCTATTTGTGCGACTGGAGTGGGTGAATTGGTTGTTATTTTGGACCAGGGTGGAAATTGTCAACTCAATTGCTTTTTCAAATTTATATTTTTGTTTCGGGTTCTGTTTACCCAGCCAGCATCCGTGGCCAGTAGTCCGTTCCGAGCTGAACTGCGACTACCCGACTAATTCCTATAAACGGTTTCACTCATCCACGGCTTGACCCACAGAGCAGCCCAAAACAAACACATAAATCACCAGCAAGACAAAGCAGGGAAAACAAACCAAATAAACCAGATAGAAAAAAGCAGAACTCAAGCCGAAATTTAAAAGCAATCTGGGATACGAAATCCTCATCTATGGGTTCGCTTCGCCCGTTGTGTGTGTGGCCTTTGGCCAATTTTCTTATTAAAAACAACAGAGAGCCGAAAAATGTTTACCAAACACAATTCCGGCAAATCCGCAGTGTCCCACAGGCCACAGGACTCGTCGTCCCTCCCGACTTTCCGAAAACTGTAAATAGAGCGCGGCGGGCAGTGAAAGTGCGGACGGACGGACGGAAGGACGGACGGACGGATGGCAAGGACACAAAATCCTGCCACCACATGCTGAGAGCCCCTAACTCCCAGCCCAAATCCTTCCTAGCTCTCGAAACGAGCAAACGAGAACTAAGGCCATTAAACGAGCCCCGGAGTGGAACTCGGAAAATGGCAGCCTGGAAGCGCTCCTACCAGTTTTTGTCGCTTTTTTATGGCCAGCAGAGCTGAGAGCTGCAGTTGTTATACGTGGGATGGGAAAGACTAAGTTGACAAAAACAATAATTACAATTTCATTGAAAACCTGAGCTTAACCCAGTGTATAGGAAATCCAAATGAAATGGAATGCGTGGAATCTGCAGCAGCTTGAAAAAAAGATATTTTTCCCACGACTCTTCTGTTTATTTAGTCGCTCCATCTATGACTTTCACTTTGGGCTGGCTCCTCGATTTGGGACACATAAATATTTGGACAGGGATTGATTAGTGGCCGCTCTCCTGGCCAAGAGACCAAATCGAAATCTTTAATCGAAACTTTAATTCGCCGATTCGCCCTGCGCAAACAACAACTAACAGCACAAACATCAATCAAACTCCGAGCTGGATCTCCTCATTTTTTCCTCCTGCTCTACTCCTGCCTGTATTTTTGTCAACTTCTGCCGGGAAGTGTGGGAGGACATCGTCTTGAGCACTCGCATTTACTTGGCGTCTGGTCTGCACACACAACCCACATCCTCCGCTGCCACTTACCTCACGGCTCCCACATGATTTACTACAACATTTCCTGTGGCCGCTTTCCACGCCTCCAGTCCCCTGCTCCTTTTTCTGGTAGCTGCCATGTTTGACTTGATTTCGTCTAAATTGAGTTCAGTATCAACAGAAAATACTTCCGTTTCCTATGCTCTGCTCTTGGCTGTTGTGTACCTTTGCTGATTTTCCAGCAGCGCACACTGGGAGAAAGCTCATGGTCACAGTACTCACCATCACTGCACAACTATTCCATCTCCCTTGTGAAGTTGGTCTAGTTAGTTGTACTTTTGAGTAGCTAGAAAACAAATTTCACACTGGAAACCAACACGAATCAGTGCCATACTTCCCCTGGTTTTTTCCAGTGCAGCTGCAGCGCAGGCAAAAAATTAACTTACCACTAGAAACTTTCTCCCGTAGTTTTCGGTGTCGTTGTGTGTTTACCTTGGCAGCAACTCGTCTTCGTCTGCGTCCTGAATTTCGGGTCCTGCCTCCTGGGTCCTGGCTCCAGGGACTTGAGTCCTGGCACCTTGCTCATCGTCGAGGTGTTTGCCTTATTTTGAATGCTTTTTATGTTCAATTTGTTTCAATTTAATGTTGTTCTTGCCGAGGGATCAGGATCGGTGCCAGGACAGGATGCATTGTGCTTTACATGAATTCGGAATGTGTGTGCACCTCATATGATAAATGGCATTAAAGGATTTGCGTGAATAACTGAGTTAGGGCTTACATTTTTCTATCTGCCAAATAGTTGGCAAAGACTTCGCTTTGCAAACAAAATGTGCCATCGAATATGTTTCCGGAGTGAGTTGGAAGCTGTGTTTTCCCAGTGCGGATTACCAAAGGAATTTGAAAACTTCGCTCTAGAAAATACTTTGCGAAAAGTAGCAAGAGTAAAACTATTGCAAAGCAAATTGTATTAAGTACTTCTGCAATAGAGTGGAGCGGACTTTTGTTGATTCTTACTTTCCATAATCATTGACACTTTTGAGGCTGTTATCCACCACAAAATCTAAATGGCTTTTTCAATTCTGTCAGTACGTAGTCCTCTCTATCCAGCTGCCTTCCAATTAAAACCAATTCCAAATGTGTTTGGTAATATTTTTTATTTATATGTGCTTGTTGTCCAGTTCCGTGGAAATGCGGCGCCAATGAACTAAATGGGCCAACTCGTTTACTCGTAACAACAATTTCCGTGATGGCTGTTGGCTTTTCAAAATAAAAATATTGGAAACGCAATGAGAATTTTCTTCTCCGCGGACGCCGGTATTGGATTTTGACCAAAACTCCAATTTATGCGTCTACTTCCAATGAAACATTAAAATTCCATTAGCGGAAGCGAGGCACATAAATTTGAGCCCCTCCTCCAATAAAAACAGCGGGACGATGGAATTTCCCAATAGAGTGCCAGCTTATCGACAAATGAGCAGAAATTATGCATTTTGTTTAGCTTTAATTGCAGTTCAGTGTATTTATTTAGTTCTCAGTTCTCCAGGGGAAAGCGGAGCACAGAAGCGATAATCGAAAATAATTTATAGAAAATAAATATTTCCACACAATGGCCGCCCTAGACGATGAGAAACTTGAACTTCCATTTTCTCGCAGATCGTTTTTTATAATGGGTACTCAAGGAGTTGAATGGTTCAATAAACTCTTGAGGTGATACCTAACAATCTGGATTCTTATTGAAGTGGGAAAAACTACTAGTAAAATTTACAAGATATTATAATAATAGAATCTATTATTCGATTTCCTATTTTAAAGCATATGGGCTTTAAGGAATTATTTTCACGGACTAGTGAGTATCAAGCGGTCGAGGCCTTGCACATTTTTCATGAATATTTCTTCAGACTTCAGCTGTTTTCCCCAACAATTTCCCTAGCAATGCCCCATTGTTGATGTTTATTTAAGTTGTCATTAGAATGGTGCAAAGCAACGCCAGCACTGGCAATCCGTGGCAGTTTGGCCATATAAACTTTTTAAATTATCACCGATGCGAGTGCGGGTGGTAGGGTTATGCTGAGCAGTAGATGGAAAATCGGGGACCGAGGGCGCGGCTGCCACTTGAGTCAGACGTGGATGTAACAGGGAAATCGCATGGCCATGTGAAATGGAAATGGAAACGGTGGCACCACGAGCCTCCCACCCAAACGCGCGGGTATCCCCTTTTCAGCTTCCCGGGAAATGCTCGAAAAGTACATCGGCATTGATGAGGTGGGGCTGGGCCAGGAACAGTTCCTCCGAATGGAATCGATGGGAGTGGAGTGGTGGGACTTGTCTGGCGTTGGCGCCCCAACAGAAGCCGGAAATGCAAGTCAGTATTTTGCTTATTGTCTGGGAAGCTTGTTTACAGGGGGAAACTCGGTGGAGGAAGCCAAAATTTACAATGGACAGATTTAGCAAGCGATCAATTTAAGATTTTCAAGCTGGAGTCTCTACAAGGAGCTGTCTAGACGAATCTACGATACAGATCGGGTAATCAAATGATCTATTCCAATACCTATAAGCTGCTTCTTTAACAAGGCCAAAAGTCATCACTACCTACTTTGAAAGATATGTGTGCAAAAAGTGGATTAATATTTAGGGAATATATATATAGTTGGCTCGTTGGCCTCAAGTGCGATGTGAATGTCTTCACCTGTCGCCGCACTTGGCCACCATCGCCGTTTTGTCCCTTGAGTGCAGTCAACATGCCACATTATCAACTAATAAGCATAAAGTTTGTACTATAAGCACACTATGCGCTCAAGTCGACTGTTTGTGTTTCGGTGGGGGATCCTAGTCGTAATGCTCTGTTGTTCTATTCGGGGAATATATATTAGCAGCAACGACGACAAACCAAACAAGCCAAGCAACACGGCAGCAACAGGCAGCAAGTTTAAAGCCGCTTAAGGCTATAACCAGAAATGCGAGGCAAACGGAGCGGGTCAAGTCGCACAAACAGCGGATTACCAGGAGGCAGAGGCAACTGTGGTTGTTGATGTTGTCCTGTTTAGGTACAGCACAGTGCGGGGCAGCAGGTGCGACGGATAAAGGAAGTTGATGCTGGCAACACAATGGCCCAACGCCAAGGCGAAAGCAAAAGGCGATTCTGTCAAAATATTTACGATATGTCGTCGTCGTCGTCATCCTCGTTTCTCTGGCAATGGCTTTCAAAGTGTAAGGACGCCCGCCCACGAACACAAACACAATAGCCGAAGGACGCCGGACATGTGTAGCACATGCTATTTGCGGACTACGGACTACGCTCTTCCCAGCACCAGGATATACTCGTATATCTGCGAGCTCATCCCCACTGCCCAGGACACACATCGGGTACAAGGTGGCTTGGCAGGCAGAAGAAAAATTGATTCATCTGCCAGGGTCGCTGGGAAATTCTTTTCAGGTTCATCCCTTCTCCTCCTCACTTGAGCCCGAAAACATTGTCATGTAAAATTAAAATTTATGGCTAATTTGTGTGCGTGAACGTAACTTCGTTACCCGACCATTTGCTGCGGTGCCTTCGAGTAGGAAAGCCGTAAATTTCCCTCATTTGCCTGGCCGATTTTCACCGGAAAAGTGTGGGAGACAGCCTAAGTCCTCGAGGACTCAAGGCTCAAGGCTCGACGACGAAGGCGTGACTGGAGCTGGAAAGGAACCCTTCGGAGGACGGTGATAAAACCTTAACGACGAAACCATAAAATCGGATACAAACAAATTGGTAATTTCTGGAATTGTTTTGGCATATATATATGAGTGTATATATGTGTGTATATATTTGTATATCATGTTTTGATCTCTCATATAAACGGTAAATTGTCAAAAATGCTAAACATACAACATGTACTATATGCATCATAAATATGTATGTGTAATCTTAAAGACATAACTATCTCTATTTATAAATATCACTATATTTGATTTCGGCCTTTGTTTTAGCTAGTGTTGATGGATTGAAAGAGAACTGTGCAAGCTGAACTATTTCATCTATGTGGTAAGAGTCGAGTCTATCGTAGAATAAGCTTAAAGATATTTACTTAAAGAGCTGAATATGTAAACTATATGTACAGATGATGGGCCAGGGATGGGCTACACATTCGATTTGGCAAATCGTGCCATAACAAAGTAGAGTAAGCTACAGGACTTTATTCAACTAAGGCTTTCGGCTTAACTCCGAAACTCTTCAAAAGAGCCGATCCCCTGTCGGATGACATTGATGATCTCTGTCCTAGACATAGCGCGTGATTTGTGAATAGAATTCGGAGAGACAAGACTGCAGCTGGGCGAAGGTCGGCCGCTCGGCAGGTAACAGGGCCCAACAATAGGCCATGATCGTAAACCTTTAATGAGTAGATAAAAGAATGACCATTGAATTAGTAAAGCCATCGGGTAAGATCTCTATCGACGCGAATACTCACAGCTCATCGGGGCAGTTGAAGGGCTGGGCCAGGCGATAGCCGTCCTTGAGATAGTGTTCCATCTCGAAGGGATCCACCTCGGCATAGGGTTGTTTAGCGGAGGTACACAGTTCCCACATCAGGACTCCGAAGGCCCAAGAGTCGCTGGCCTCGGAGAACTGCTTGTGCTGCAGAGCCTCCAAGGACATCCATTTAACTGGCCTGTTTTCGCTGTCCCCCAGGCAGTTGTAGTCCGAGGGGAAGAGATCTCGAGACAGGGAGCTGTCAGAAAGCTTCACCCTCAGCTGATCGTCAATGCTAGAAGGGAATATATAAACGCATTTGTTAGACTTTCAACCATTTGATTCGTAATTTTAAATACTTTTTGAAGGGGTAAAACTAAGCAAGACTTCAACAAGTTTGTTCACTACTTACACGCAGTTCCTCGTGGCAATATCCTTATGCACCACTCCGTGGCTGTGCAGATGATCCAATGCCATGGACAGTTGCGAGGCCATCATCACAATTTGGATGGTGGTCACAGTGCGAGCACAAGCTGGGTCCAGCAGGAATTGCTTTAAGTTGCGGGTATTATTCAGAGCGGGATACAAAACAAACGGTGTGGTATGATCCTCAATGGAAACGCCGAGCACCGACAGAATTCCAGGATGAGAGGCGCCATAGAGCAGCATTCCCTCCTGGAGAAGTAGAAGCACCTGCATTTGGCTAGCATGCTGAGCCACCGTTTTGACCAGCACATCCTGATTGTCATTGTAGGTGCCGCGATAGACTCGGCCAAAGGTTCCCTCCTGCAGGAGACTGGACAGTCGTACCCTGCAACGCTCCACTGTCAACTCGGAAATGCGGCGATGCAGCTCCTCCGGATGTTGCTGCTCTACGGAAACTGGAACTTTGCGGGGCAAGGAGGAGCCATGAATCGGGGCTATAATCGAGGGCGTCATATAGGCAGCCGATCCCATGGAAGACTGGCACGGCGGGTGGGTATTTAGTCTCTGGAAGCTCGACGTCCTCATGGGCTGTCCTCCGTGCTGATGATGTTGCCTCTTGTTGGCTGCTCCCTTGACACAATACGCAATCATTAGGAGCAGGCACACAGATCCCATGGCCACAGAAACACCAACCACCAGGGTGATCAAACCAGTGGGTGGTAACATAACGGTCTCCAGCAACTGGGGATCGTCCACGTCCTCCGACAAATCCTCGGCACTGTCATTCACAAGACAGATCTTCTTTCTCCGGAACACCAGGTGCGTTACATTATTCAGTGACCGGTTAAGCACCACTTCCAGACTGACAGTCACGTCCACCTCCGCCGCTTTCAACCCGCTGCACTTTAGGGCAATGGACCAGGTTTGTATGCTGGTGGGGATTTCCCCACTGTGTGACACATTGATCGCCGGTCGAGGAAGCACTTCCTGATCGGAGCTGACCACATTGATGCTGTACGGAAGGCCACGCCCCGCCAGCGATTGCCAGGTGAAGCTTATGTCCTTGACATTCGCAGGGACTGGTACAATGAAGTTCAGAGCATAGTTATTTATATGGCCTTCGCGAACGTAGTACACCTCAGCAGACACGCCTGAAAGTAAGGGAAAATTCTCAGTTAGTAAAGGAAGATTTGAAGGGAACAGAAATGTGATACACTGAACCCAGGGTGTGGTTAAAGTAACAGAGATATAATCATATCATAAATATCAAATCCCAAACAAGCTCTTGTATTTATTTTTCTATAAACTGAACACGTGCACTTTCAATTTCCTCCTTGAGAACACCAGCACTACCCATGGTCGTTGATAAAACAAACTCATCCAGTACTTTGCATGTAAATCTATCTGAATGCACTCAGTGCAATGAGTTTTTCCAGAGGCTTGTTTGCTCAACCCGATCCACAGACAGTCGCCGGCAACATTTAATATAAATAAACACGGACGAGCGCTCGAGTTCAGGGAATTCCTTGGAAACTATTTTCGAGTTTATCGTCGCTTGTATCTGTATCTTCTGGAAATCTATGTAGAACAACAGCACGAACTGGATTTGGGATTTAGGGAGAAACGGCAATGGAACAGCGACGATCTGAGGTTGGCAAAACAAGAACAAGCTAAGACAAACAAAACGACCCATGTGTGGGCATTTGTTCCCTTTACTTCGATTACCTGCCTGTCTGATTGCGGTTTGACCAGGCCGATTCTCCGAGTTAATGAAGCATCTCCAGTAGTGTTTTTATTTGTTTTAGTCTTATTCCTTTTCCCGAGATGTCTGGCCGCGATTGCCAACTCATTTGGATTGTTATGACGTCTTATGCTAATGATAATGAGGCCGGCAGGTAGTTTCCAACTGATTCCATGGATCGTCCTAAAAAATTTCTGGGACTTCACGGACCGAATTTAAAGTAAGCCACACTGATTGACAACGGCACCCGGCCGTTGCCCAATTTCGACTGCCACTTGGGTGCATTCAGTGCATTCAACTTTTCCCCAAATAAAACTGGCAAGCTGCGGCCCAGGAAATAATTTACTTAAATCGCTGGAACACCCGAGAGGAGGAGCGCCACGCGCACTTCCTTTGACAACTGGCAATAACAATAAAAATCAGCGAGCTTGTAGGTAGACTGGGTTTCAGTCCAGACATCGCCCTAGACGTAGAAGTATAGTATGCGGTATATGTGCTCCAAGGCGGTGGCCATGGCGGACCCGGCAAATGACTCCACTGGGTGGCGTATAAATTGTGTCAGACATGCGGGTATACACATGCACTTCTAGAAAAACTACAATATTGATATAAATAATAGAGGGTTCGTGAAAATGTCTTGCATAATATGAATTTGTTTCCAACAAAGGCTTCAAAATGTTCACATCTGGGAATGACTTCCACTTTTAGCTGTGATTTTTTCGCTGTGCATGGTTCGCTTGGGCCCTGCAGACTTGACTCCCCAATGGGCCCTGCCAGCAACTTCCTTTGCTATGTGCAACATGTTGCACGTTGCTGTTGCCGAGTTGCTGCGGCTACGACAAATTCCTCGGCAGCATTTTAAAAATAGCGCCCATGACTTAATCAAATGCAACGCGTCCTGTCCCATCGCAATTTCCCCCAGGCAGCCAGTCAGCTTTTCAGCCTCAGACACGCTTCCATTGACCCTTTTCACTGGGGCCAGAAAGATGTGTCCCGGCCAAGAGTCGTCACTTGGTTCCAGGCCCATGCCCATGCCCATGCCCAGGCCGAGAGTTCACAGGTTCATGTGAAAGTTGCCGCTCCATTGCATTTTTATAAGGTGCTCGGAGTTGCGGATGGGGTTTTGGTATACGGGATATGGGATGGGATTGTCGAGGGCCGCGTCTTGAAGTGGATACGCTGTCGTCTACCTCATGTCACGAGCAAATGTCACTTGCATGTGCCTAGCGCGGGTGGCTCTTGAACTTTTTTAACCTTTTTGTGCTCGTATTATCCGCCATGTTCATAACTGGCTGCCTTTGGTGGCGCACAGAGAGAGAATTCGAGTGTAATCTGTTCTAGTCTAATTCCAATGCAATCGAAGGTGTTTCATACGCGAAACTTCAGGTCCATTCACACCAATGTTATTACTCCAACATGATTTCACATAATTAAAATTTGTTTGGCTACATCAATGGATGATTCTGATGCTGTTCACAAATTTCTCCCGGTGTGGGCGTGCCTGCAATGAGGAGCTGCACAAAGTCGCGATGGAAGTGGTGGCGGCGTCGAGGGTCTCCCATATCGTATGTCGAATTTTTCGGAGCGTGCAGTCATGATGCTGTCGTTGCGAGTATTTTTTGCAACTTTTTAATAGCTTGCTACTGCTCAGAGTCACAGTCGTGACCATTGTTGCACCGCTCCAAGGAGCGGAGTGGTATCCACATAGAACAGCCGAACCGCCGAACCGCCGAACCGGCGAACCGCCTGGCCGGAGACACTCGAATTCCAAAATAAAAAATTGAAAAAAGAAAAACGAAAAACGAAAATGTCTACGTTTCGGTTTCCATTTTCATGTAATTAGCGTTGCAATTCGTGAAGTGCTTTCCGCTGTGCCGATTTCCTATGCTGATTTTCCCCAAAGCGAAACAAAGGCCGGAAAAAATTAGAGTTTTCGCCGGGGTCACTCTTCGGGTTTGGCGGTTTGGCAGTGACCATCTCATAACTTGGGCTCCCTTTTTGGGCAGGCATATCTGAAGGGGAGTGTTCCACAGGTTAAAGGGTACTAGTGTTGCTTTGCAAATGTGCCACTTGGGGTTAACGATGCCGTCGCTTTAGAGATGTTTTCAAAAAAGGGTTTTGAAATTGTATGCAGTTTGAAGGCTTGAAATTGTATCCTATGTTTCTGTGAAGATTTCGTTTAACAAAAGCTGGCACCCTTAGTTTTAGCTTCTTCTTAAAGATAAATAGCTTGTTTTCGACGATAGAACCCTGATGTTAATAAATGGACCTAAGTGATGGGCAATTTATGGAAACTGGTGGCATCGCAACACCTTCGATTTACTGTCGTATTCCTTCATCAACTCCGAGGCTTCCCTTTAGCCATTTTCCCCATTTGACAAATATACCAGGCTCAGCCTGTGACTACAAGTAATTTTGCTTAAGCAAACAGTCTGGAACGTGCGGCAGATGGACAACCCTCGGCGAGTTCGCTGGGTATCTCTGGCGTCTTTTATCTTGTCCAATCCTAGCAGGCAAACAAAATTGCAATAGATGATAAATGATGGCGCTGCGACTCCATCTGCACCGTAACCGCATTGAACCTCCGGCTCTGCAACCCCAGCCAGCCAATATTCCAGGCTTCACCATCAGTTTCTGCTTGGGTTTCGGTTTCCCCATCTAATGGCTAATATGTCACTGGCTGCATTGGCTTCGAATCCGCTCCGGCTCTTTTGTGCAGTTTGTGGCCAAATCGAAAAATAAATAAAACAAATGATCGGCGCCTGCCGGGAACCGCCTTCAAAGCTTGCCCCCTGCCCCCCCTTCGGCTTATCACGCACAACAATCTCGCTTACAAGCCATGGGCACCACCCCAAAACGACCGCCCACCACATGTCAACATTTAACATGTTTTTGAGCCATGTCTCCAGCCCAACTGGCAACACCCCCTGGAAAACCCCTTGGAAACCCCCTTGGATACCCCAGTCGCATCCGTATCTTTGTGTGAATCGTTTCTTAGTTGCCTCACGTCGTTATGATAAATGATGCTGCTGCTTTTGTTTTGCCTAATATTCTTTTTTTCCTGCTCGGTTGGCCTTTTTTCCAGCCGCGGGCTCATCGTTCTCGTTTCTCGTTTTCGGCTTTTGATTGTAACAAATTTGTGCCAGCAAAATTAGCCAGCTCTTTAGGGCGAAATCTCTGCCAAGTCAACCGATTTGGCACAGTTAACGCGGAGATTTTGTTTTCCCTTTTCCGTGGGGCCCTCCGAAAATAAGTTCAAATTAATCATTCAAATTTCAAGAGTTGACGTTTTCCAACCATTTTGGCCGGCTGTCAAAAGCACCGAGGAAAAAACGACTTTGACCGGCCGGCTTATTGTAATATCCAGAATCAATAGTAATTAACCTTAATCGTTATTCATTTTTTGTCAGTTTTCTGTTGTCTTACGAGTGTTGAGTTGCGAGAGAAGAGGACAGCCTCCGAAAACTGTGACCAAATGATGCGGGTCAAGAGTGATGGTTAGTGAAGATAATTGAGCATCGAGTGGCTGCAGCTGGCGAGCTAAAGGCCTTTGATAAAGCGAAATATCCAATAGATACAAACGTATCCGGGGAGACAAAGTTAGCACTTCCTAGGCACCATCTTCCTTAAGAGGAATTTATGCACTAGAATATGAAGTACTTAGTACTTTATGCTCTAGCACCTGCACAAAATTCAATTCATACCTAACTGCATTTTTGAATACCCCTATTCACAGCTTCGTTAACAACTTGAAGACACATGAATGAGATAACATCGCTGCAGTCTCGTATCTTGCGAATGCAACACTATCTGCCAGTTAGCTACGCCATCTATACTAATATACAGCGAAGCGTATCACGAATTTTTCCCATTGTGGGAATGTCAGCAAAATCGTGTTAGCAGCACATTCATCTCACGGATTGCCGTTGTATGCCCAGTTAGCGATGCCTCTAGATGCTGCCACGGATCTACAAGCCAACTGCTTGTTTTTATAGAAATACCCCTCCCACGGCCACTCCGATGGGTATTATTCGCCATCCCTTCGATATGCGATATACTTTCCATGTTGCTTTCTGCAACGGAAAACTCCCACAGCGCATAACCCAAATAAACAACGAGCAACTCAATAAACACAGTGCAGCGGCAACAAAGCCCAGATGCACGCACTGCATCTGCATCTTTGCAGTTGCCCAAAGCTGCCACGCCCCATTTCGCAGCGCCCACATGTCACAGTGATGTGGAATTAAACACACAAAAAAGACTGTTTTAACTGGGTCTGGAAGTAAGGAACTTGAAAAACGCCACGAAGAGGGAAACCCACAGTACTGATTTCTTTAAATCTGAAAACCTATTTGTGAACGTATTATATTTTCAATCAGATTTGCCCCATAGTGCCAATAGTTTTCCGCACAGTTTTCTCTCTCTGCACAAACTGCAAGCGGGCTTCATTGATGGCGCCTGTTGTTGTTGCTTAAAGTAAATATGATTACTCCTTTTTTGCCATACTATGCGAGCACATTCAGCTGGCACATGCGTACATATGTATGTACACTATGTGTTGTAAGGGAGCCAGGCGGGCAAACAATGGCTGATATTTATTATTGACATACGCTACAGTGCCCCATCGTTGCTCTGCATCTGGCAGCCCCCGGCGGGGTTATCAGAGTTGTCAGCTGCCAGTGATAACCGCACAGAAGCAGGCAGGCGGAGGTATCAGTGCACCCAGTAAGCCTTTGACGAGAGTCGAGCCCCATTCCGGCGTATATTATTCGCAGGGAGGTGTTGCAGTGGAATTGCAGCCGCCTTTATTGCCTGCAATCGGTTTATGCGATTTTCATTTGTTTAAATGCCGTTTTTTGTCCAAACTTTGGCAGGTAATGGAAATGACTTTAAGCCCCGGCTTAGCCAAGTTTATGGCGGTTTACAGCCCCCAGACACATGAACGCATAAAATAAAATAAGTATGCAACTGGTCCAGACCTCTCAGTCTACAAACCAGGCCTAATCAAATCGCACTTCCCGATGTCGAACTCGTCGGCTAGTAATGCGACACTCTGCTATGAAAACATCGCAATGAAATCGAGGAGCAGAGATCTTGCTGGTAGGTTTTTGGGAAGACTTTATGACCCGCCAAGTGGCCATCAATTCGAAATCGATAGCCCTACGAGGCCGCACGATCTGTGATCGCATTAAAAATAGATTGAAAATAAAATGGAAATATTGATCCCAATGCCCAGACACCACGAACTTTTGGGACTGGCTCATAAGTCACGTACGAGCAGATAAGTATCTCCGATGATCGTGGACCAAAGAAAGCCAGTGCGGAAATGATCACAGAGCCACGTGATAAACTGCGGCCAGGCTAGATAATAGATTTAGTAAAGCCGGCGATGATCAGTTATCCACGCCAGCAGATTAAAATCAGGTGGGGATCTTATTACTGGCTTGTTAGAATCGGCTTTGTTGTGGAAAACATATTGTATGGAAGAAACACATTAACAGAGGAAGTAGATTGAACACCTTCGTTTATACATTTTAATTATGATGAGGTGATAGTGATCCAAAACTAGCACATATGTCATAAGAGTTGACAGATGAGAATCATGAACTAGCTTGGATGGCACAAAATACTTGAATGGTGCCCCTAAATAAAGTGTGTGGCTGCTCATCAAGATCTTTGCGGCTAACACAGTTTGTTGTCCGCTCTCCCGATCGCTAATTGAACAGATAAGATCTGCAGACTGTGTCAACTCCTTCGGATAGCACTTTTTACGATCTGTCAGGTGAGCTGTTAGCGCTAGCACATCGTATAGCAAAAAGTGGCGCGATCAGGTCCATAAACTCTCCCCACCCTCTCTGTTTTTCCGCTTTTTTTGTCTCGCCGAGGGGACAGCTTCATTAGCTAATGGCCACTTCATTATGTGTGACTTGACTAGCGAAACCAGCGAAAGGCGAAGCTGAACAATAAATTGCCAAACACCAATTAAAATATAGATCATGCCTGCTGATCATATCCAAGCGGCAAGTAGCCAACCGAGCCCAGAGCCAAGTATCAAGCCAAAACCGTTAGTAGGGGGGAATAATGTCTTGCAGGATCGGTGGCGTTTCTCGGAAGGCTTTTAGCACGACCAGATGAGACGGCCTGTTCGTTTACAATTATCGGCTGGCGAGATCTTGGAAAGGCAGCCAAGAACAAGCCATAAACCGGAGGAGAAGCGCACAAATGTCTCTACTAGGCTGCGGGGAAAACAAAAACAAGGTACAAAATATCACAAAAAGAATGAGAGAAGCAAACGAGATACATGCCTGGCTTGTTACGGCCATCCGACAGATACAACCAACAACTTTAGCTTCGGTTAGGTGCTAAAAGTTGCCACAGTAGCACGTCGTGTGTATCTTCGAGATACTTATGTATCTCTTGCCAGCTTGTTTGGGCTGTAAGCCGCTTAGCCGCGGCTCACTTCAAATAACAAAAGCCATCAATATATGTTTCCCGATAGCTGGGCAAATATGAAAATATTTAAATTGGCCTAAACAAAGGCCTCCGAGCTCTTAATTTATTTAGCACAGTTGGTGGTAGATTTAACACATCCAACCAATATTCTCTTGTCCCGAGTTACCTATCTCCGACTCCATGGCCGTTAATTTATGGCCCGAAGCAGCTACCAATCGGTCATTCGCTTGGGGGCGTGGATATTTTAGCACATTCCTTGGCTCGAAAATGTGTGAAAATCGTGCCGAAGCCGTTGGCAGTCTTTCTAATCTGCTCTTCTCCCATTTTCAGCTTTTAATTGCAGCTTCATTAGCAGGCAGGAGAACAGTAAAATTAAATCAAAGCACCCCAAACTGGTGGCCATAAAAGCTGGGAAAATTCCAAATCGTCAATAAAGTGCCATAAAACGTACTGAAAGAGGGAAAACTGGGAAAATTGTAGCCGGTCTGGCAATAAAATTACATTTAAATAATGCACTTTCGGCTGCTTAAAATGTAGCGCGTGTCACATCAGCGAAGAAGTCGTTAAACTTTTTTGGCTGCTTCTCCCGAATGTGATGGTTTATTTCTGAGGAATATGATCGGAATCGGAATCGAAATCGGAATAATGCTGGGCATGTACCACATGACTGATATTATACGATGATGACGATTCGATCGAGAGCCCCGCCCATTCTGCCATTCTGCCGGATCGTATTTCATTGACTGTCAGATGCCAGGGACTTTATGACTCAAACTCCTTTAGCGTTGAACTTGCCGGGACCCCTGCTGTCGGGATATTAAAAAAAAGGGGAAACCGAGCTGCGATCATCGGCTATAAATTTTGCGTAAATGGAAATGAAATTTATTTAAGCCGAGAACTTTGACTAAAGACCGCGCAGACACCCCCATGCCAGCTGAAAACCCTTTTAGCGCACACAAATCAAATGCAAATTATGCAGCTTAATTGATTTATGGTCCACGGAGTGGGGAGTACAAAGCAATTGCGCTTTTCTTTATGCACGAATATCCTACGCAAGTCTGCGAAACTTTTCGACTTTGTCTTAATTACCCCGATACATGTATGTATGTACTATGTATCTGCAATTTGCAGCTTTTCGCCGGCAACTGCAGCCCACAGTCTGTGGAATATTCTGCATACTTGATTTCACGCCCCCAAAATCGCAAATCCGAAATGCATACGCAAAATTATGCGCATCGTCATCGTCGTCAGCAAATCTGCCCCCACACACATGGTTGCAAGCAGATAAAGAAAACTTCGATTTAACAAGCCGCGTTGCACGTTAAAATCTGCTGCTGCTGCAACAGCAACAACTGCCAAGTGGGCGACTTGTCATGCAAAGTACTGCCAAAAACACAGTGAGCCCCCCGAGGAAGCACAGTGGAATGGCAACAAAACTTCGGTTTGCAAATTGGTCGACAAAATACAGCAAGTTGGCCCAGATATGGCTTAGTCAACCGGATATAAGATACTTTCTAAACGCGATCGCAAAAAAACAGTTTGTTGTGAAACTTTAATACCCAAGTAAAAGTAGATATTACATATACATTTTTCAAATGCATTTAATTGGAACTAGGATTATGCCATTTCAATTGATTCATTTATAATTGAAACGGAACAGTTCCAAAATATTAGAATAAATCATATGAAGTTCATGTTCATGCTCTCTGGAACTTTTGCTTTAGAAGTGTTCTTCGTGGAATACGAGAAATGCACCCCACTGTGCATTCTTCCGCCCCGCACAGCTGATGCCCCGCCCACCGCCACCCTTCTCTTTCTCTCTGCTCCTCGTAGTCACGTTTTCGTTGTTGTTGTTGCTCTTTTGTTGTCGCCTTTGCCTTCTCTCTCTCGGCAAGCTCTCCCGCTTTTTGTTTTTGGGGAGCCCAGGAATTTGAGTTCCAAGAAATATTCAAAAATATTCTCCGCCAAGGGAGATAAATTGAATGCAGCATGTAGATTTTCAGACTTTGTTGTTGTCTTTATATTTTGGCGTGTCTGCTGCTTCCTCTTCTTTTTTTGTTTTTATACCAAGCGTAAAATTTCCTAACGAAGCAAACGAAAGCTGGTTGTTGCTGCTGTTGTTGCGGGCGGTTTGTTTATTTGTTTTACTGTTTAACAACACCTGCGGCATGCGCAAGAGCGAGAGAGAGGAAGGCGACAGAGCGAGCATCTAAATTAAGCCAAAAGCAAACAAATAAACATAATTTTTAAAGGGAAGTGCGCTTTCTTCGATGAATAAGTGCATGAAAACCTAGTGCTGTCTTTTTAATTGGTTGACACAAATTACTCAACTGTTTATTTTAGAGGGAGAATAAAAAAAGAGAAATCAATAACAAAGGGCGCGTCACTCGGAAGGAAAACCAGAAGGAAAAGGGGTTGAAAGGGGGCAAAACTCACCTAATAACCGCATTACTTCCACGGGATTTAGGAAAACATTCAAATGTGCCGCTACTTCACTGCCCGCGCGCAGTTGCAGCGCTGCCAGCGCCAGCAGCGAAAGCGCCCATATTTTCCGGCTCATTTTCACTGTACAATTACTTGTGGTTGCGCTTTTACCGCATTTATTCGCAGATTCCATCGGATATTGTTCCTTTTTCCAGTTTTTGCACTCTTATCACACACGGCTATTCGTAAACAATTTCGAACGAACGACCAGCACAAAAGCGAATCGACGAGTGCGAGTGCGACGGCGTCGTTTTAGCACCAAAATTTCATCAAAAACATTGTTTAACCGGGCAAATCTCGTTATTTTGGTCTCATAAATAACACAATGAGTATTTTTTCACGCACATTTCATTTTAAACGTCGTTTCCACGGGTTTTCTTCAGGTTTTTACTGCTTTTAGCTGTCTGGCAGCTGCTTCTTGAAATTTTTTCAACTTTTCCCGGCCGAGTTCGAAACCAAACTGTCCGACAAATCTCGACGAACACGTTCGCATCGAACATGGATGTCTAAACGAGAAATCTCTTCCAACCGAGTTTCTGAGTCTGAAGCCGCACAAAACCGGTGTAAACTGCGCGACTACTTCATTTATATTTATTTATGCAGTGGTTAAATACGTCGTGCTTTTCTATTAACAAATTCGCTAAAACTGCGGCGCACAGTGGCATTGCTCAGAACAAATAATGGAAATCTTTATTTTTCTGCCGTGAGATATGGATATCTGGAAAGTGCCAGTCTGGGCACACTGTTTTCGTCTGAGTTTTCAACGTGCGCAAGTGCAATTGCAATTTAAAAAGTTTCAGTTACTCCATACACGTGTACGCACACACAGCCAGAAGTGCAAGCATTTGGCACAATACAGCAACAGGTTACAGTGGGCAAGACTGGTGCACATTCATTTAATGAATGGATTTTGAATATTATATTGTCCTTGCTTTTCACCTATGTAAGCTAAGTCACATATTAAGAAGTCAAATTTCACGTTTCTTCCTTTGTAAATATTATTGAAACAAACACAAAAAATATGAAATTCTGTTTTGGACGCGCCTCAAAAAAAAAAATTTATTTAATGTTTTTTGTTTTGCAAACATCCAATTTTTATAATGCGCGCCTTAGTGTGACCAAGTTGAATAATGTTATCGATAAGCGTTCTATCGCATAGAATTAAGTAGATTTCAAGAGAAAGAAGATGCGGGGCACTTTGCATTTGAAATAAGAACGATCGATTAAAGAGAGCACAACAAAAATCAAAATCAATAAATCCTACGTTTGAATGTTCAAATAAAAGAGTATTATAATTTATTATTTATTTTGTAATTCTAAAATCCACACCAGAAATCTAAATTAAAATTAAACCAGAGAAATCTACAAACGTTGCTTGCATATCCTCTAATATAATATAAGGGAGATGACCATAGTGAAGGTTTCGGCTTCCACCGACCCAGGTGCCCTGTGCCTCAAAGCAAATTCAGCTTCATCCTCAAAATCGTCAACATCTTGGACGTTGAGGAGGCTTAAAAGAAAATATTGCTTTTTTTGATGGAAGCGTCTTTCCAGGCACTCCTATATCATCACCATCTCCGCATTCAGCATCTGCATTGCGTCCCCTACGTAAGCATACGTAAACTACGTAAAGGATGCCCGCCAGGGGGACACGCAGCGTGCGACTGCGGATGCTCGTACTGCAATAATCGTTATAATCGTTCATAATCGTTATCGGCAATAATGGCCAATAGCATTGCGTTGTCATCTATCTTCAAAACGGTCATTAAGAATTTAAAGAAATACTTACATTTCGAAAATTACACGTTTTGGCGTCTATGAGATCGACTAAAAGGTAACAATGGAAATTTAGTTGGACATGTTGCACTTTTTTGGGAGATTTGAAAAACATGATTTATTATTTTAATCGACCACAGACGTGGTATTTTTATTGTTGTTCTTTATAAATTTCTTATAATTTGTCTTTTTTCTTTTTTTTTTTTGTCTTTTTTTAACATTTCCTACTAAATGTTGTCTAACAATTATAATAATAATATAGATATATAGGCTTAATGTAAATGTTCATGTTTGCGATCGCATTATTATTATTATGTTAATGTAAATCAGCTGTTCAAATCATGAAAACAAATCTTTAAGAGAAGAGCACCAATTTCGAAAATTGAACGAGAAAAAGAGAAAAAAACGGAAAAGAGAAAATTTGATATAGTATGTTTTTTTTTTTTAATAAAGTTGCGACTGGTTCGATTCGAACATGCGAGTGGAAAAGTTGCATTCGAATGGGTTGCATGTGGATCCCAAACTAAGTTGCAAAGAGGATTACCACCATCAGCATATACATACATACATATGGCTGGGAAATACCTATAGACAAGAAAAACTGATCCGCAAGATATGCGTTTGCAAACTTAACTAAAATAATGATCATAATACAAATATGAAGTATAAAATATAATAATATAAAAATAATAATTAATAATAAAAATATATAATAAGTATAAAATTACAGTAATATTTCATTTATAAGGATTACTAGCATATTTTATAAATACATGGTGTAGCGAAACCCAAAAAGCCCAAGTTGTATGCAATACTAATGCCCACCCAAACTATTATTTAAGTAAAATCCGACACTACAAAGTGTTAATTTCTAGATTAGGATCATCAGGAGATGATCCTATGTCTGTCCGTTAAACATCGACAACTTGAGAACTATTGGAGCTCGAAGGTTGAAACCTAGCATGCAGATCCTAAAGTTGCGCAATAGATTGTCAAATTTTTGAAAAAGTTTTGATTAATTATGAACGAAATAAAAGTTCACATAATTGTATGTATTCTATGTAAAAAATATGAATAATTATGATGTTAGGCCCAAACAAGTATATTTATAAGAGTGGCTATTAATGTAGAGCTTCTGTTTTGCGTGATCTTGAACCAGTTCATAAAATGGCCTTATCAGCAAAAAATATAAATCAAGCGCTTTATAGATAGCACCCCGCTCACAGTGATAACGCATGGCGATAACGCCAACTGATGCCAACTGCCGGCAGTTTTATTTGAGCACAATGCCGAATCGTCCGACGCGGAAGAAATATCGCCGGACTCGACTCCAGTGCTTCCTGGCATTATCCCTATGGTTCCTGATCCAGGCTCACCCCGCCGATGGAACGCGGTGCAGGAAACCCTATGAGAGGGTGCAGGAAAACTATTGCTACTTTGTTGCCAACGAGGAGCCTCTGGTGAGAGTTAGAGAAGCCCCTCTGAAGTAACGATTGCCTACTAGTATCAATACCTCAAATTGAACTGAGTTCTGTATGCAAACAAGGGTAATTCGATAATTGTAGCGCTGCTATCAGCCAACGGACATCAAACATATATGGGTGTAAAAATAAACTGAGGATGACGCTCTTTGTCGCGTTTTTTGTGGCCTAACCGACTGTACGATGCCCTGCCTCAGAGTCAACAAACAAATATTAATAAATAGTTGATATAAGTTAAGGTACATATGTAAGCTTCTCAGAATTCCCCACTTCGATGGGAAATGTTAGAAAACCCAGTTTCCTGATTTTTACATCAATTTGTAACTGGGTCGCTTGGACCATATGTAACGAAAGTTAATTTTTTCAATGCTCCTCTGAACCTTATTAAAAGTACGTAGTACTACAGAACTATAGGGCTAAAAGAATACCTCTTTTCCTTATATACAGCACACTTCGTTCCACAATTTCTGCTACCAGGACAAGCGCACCTCACGAGTTTGCCTGGATAGTGACGAGAAAATGCGGGTTCTAGCCGATCACCTGACCAACCTGGGCTACCGAAACGGAACCCAGTTCTGGAGTGCTGGGCATCGGTGGCCTGGTGACAACCGCTTCTACTGGAACTACTTTGGAAGAGCCCGACCACTCAACTACTCCAACTGGGCCTTGGACGAGCCGACGCCCCAAATGGGTCGCAATTGCCTGATTCTCACTCTCCGAGGCGGAGAACTCATCATGAGCAGTGAGTCCTGCTACACCCGAGCGGTGGATATATGTGAGCAGACGCTGAACGGAACGGACTCCCGGCCCGTGATCCACTGATCGCCAGATATTTATCCCTATTTCTACTAGTGTACCTAGCTAAACAAAATAGAAGTTTTCTATTTCTATTATCTTTTTTGAGTGCTTCTCGAGGAATAATATTATTTCTTTAATCACGGCTATCACGCTTTAGTCGAGTGCCTCGAATATCAGATACCCGTTACCCAAAATGTTAATATGATTGAGATTCGCAGTGTTGCGAAGCAAACTACTTAAAAATTGTGTACTCCCATATTCGAATAAGTGTAAGAATTACAATTGAATTACACAACACTTAGGATCTTCCGCTATTTTATTCATTACTCATGAAGTGAAGGGATCAACTGAAATCGTTGAAAATTATATAGCAGGTAGATGGAAGCGTTTCGGACTCGACGCACTCAAACGCCTACAAATGACAAAATCCAGACTAATTTTCTTGGCAGTAAATATTCTTCCAGTCAATATTCAGTCAATATCTAGCTTCATGAAACTTTCGTTTTTGTATAGCTGGTATATAAGTCGGAACGGAACGAATCGATTCGAATCGGATCACAAAGTCATAACGCATATGGTTTCTAATGTGGTTTACTTCATTATAACATATACTCAAATGAAAAGTGTTGAGAAACTGAAGACAAGAACTGAAGGAGGAATCATACCAGATTTCGGTGCAATCGATGTTGATAAAATTATACCAAACACACTGAAACTTGAGTTTTGTATAAAAAATAAAGGCAGCTTTTTGCCAGATAATTGGTGTCAATTTTTCTATTGGGAAATTTTATTATGCGGGCCTATACAAGTTGAAAATAGCTGGTTTCGGACTTCAGTTAATTAGTATTCGGTGTACGAGTTGTTAAAGTTGGACATATTATTTGTGGCCGTAACGATTTTTCTGCTCTTGACTGCCGGATATGTTTCCATTAAGAGGAATTGCCGGCAGCGAAAGCATATTAGTTTTTCAGAATATCGAATATCAATTTTGTGTACCTAACACTATAATTATTGCTCGCTGTTTGAATCCCTTTGTGCAGATTAGGAATATCTCTTCCACCAACAACCCGGTATTTACACAGTAAAATTTTAATTGAAACTAACTTTTGGCTTGGCTTCATATTCACTTTTTAAGAAAATAAGAGAGGATGTGACAGAACATTGTAATTAAGATACTTTGGCCTTTTACGATTAATCAAAAGCATGTGAAGCTAGAACTGTGCATCCTTCTCACGTTTTATCATGTACAAACTGATTAGTTTTACACCTGCTACACGAAGTGGCCGCGGGCACTCAACTTCTTTACTTAAACTTATTTCCGGTGAGCGGGGGAACTTATGGCGTTGTCAAACAAGCACTTAATTTAATAATTCAACATTTCGCCAGGGCCTGGTGCCCGCAGCCACTGGAGAGTTTGCAGTTTCTGGCATGTAATACAAATAAATTTCGACTAAACGCTTTTAAACAGTCACAGACAATGCGTCGTCGCCTCGTCTGGAGGCGGTGGGGTTGGTGGGTCAGGTGGGTCTGGTGGGTTTGGTGGGTTTGGTGGGGTTGGTGGGTCCCCAGACCGGAAGTGACGACGGCGCAACAGCAGTGGCAAAGTGGCAACGTTATGGCCGGAATGGCTGCGGCAATTAACTCAAATTGATAATGACAACGGAAAAGTTGTAGGCACCTGAGGTGTCGGGAATCGGTCGGAGTGTGGGCGGTGCCTTCATAAGGATCGTTGGTGACGTGATTTCGTTTTGAGTGCATCCAAAACGGCGACACATTTCGACACGTCCTTTGACAACGCCCTTCGGCGTAATTAAAACGAAATAATTTTCGACAAGTTTGGTTTGCTTCGACTCGGCTTTTTTGCCTGCCCCTAACTTGGCTCACTCATCGAATCGAGGCACGTATATTGAGTCTGTCATATGGCTGACAATCCTGGCGCTCCTTATCAGGATGCTGAGCGTACACTGAGAACGAGCAGTCAACTTATACAGCTGTCCAAAAGAATGCAACAGAATTTCCATTCTGAAGCACGCTGTGCTCCCCATTGCATACTTTTAGGCACATGTCCAAGTAATTTAAGGTGCTTTCACTTTTTATTTTACTTCGCCTCCCAGCTTTTCTCAATGTATTTCAACTCTCTCTACCCGGCAACGTTCATGCTGGAATTTTTATTTAATTTGCTTCTGCTGTCGTGGGGCTTCAGCTTCTCCTGACTGGTTGTTGTCCTCGCAGCTTGCTGCATTGTTTGAAATTAATTTCACTTGTCGTACATTGAACCAGAATCAGCCCAGAAGCAGCCCAGCCCCTGTCCTCCCCCTCCAGCAAGTGCGCCCATGTCAAAAGATGTGTGCGTGCCATTGCCAATGCCGCTTTAGCACTGCATAAGTTTAGGGACATTTGGCGGCGATGGATAAACGGAGGAGCAGCAAAGTTGGCAAGCCAAGCTCTGTTGAGGACGGCTGAGTGTGCAAATGTTGGCTCGGATGCACTCCATTCGGCAATCGGTTGCCAAATCAACGCGCTAATCATGTTGGCAGCAGCCAGCAGGCAGCAGGCAGCAGTGCATTTTCCAGCTAACTGACGGACGGAGTGATGTCAACAGCTCGTCCTTTTTTTCGCCCGCTCTCGGGGCTGCAAGTCCTGGCATCAGAATTTTTTGTGCTTCCATGCAGGCGGCTTCTGGCTCGAACTGCAGGGCCAGCTGACAGCAACAGCTAACTTATGTGGCCGAGAACCAGAGTCAAATGCAGTGCCATCGGCCATCGGCCATGTCCCGGTCCCAGGAACCATCCGCGCCTCTTGCCATTAATCACTGGCAATAATGAACTTCCGCCTTTTCCGGAATGCAGGGCGGCGACTTTTCTCGATCTACGCAAATGCACCGGAAAAGATTCGGACTTTTTGGGGCGCAAAGAATATAGTAGCACTATTCAATCATTAATTTATTTGCTTGGATTATGGTTTACTTTTGGATAAGCGAATTGAAAGTGCTAAGCGAGTAGGCAACTATATTTCGGCAGTATTTATTGACTTCATTCAAAACTAAACTAAACTTGTATTTTGGCAAGTGCATCGTTGTCATTAGCGCAAGTTGCAGAATTTATCGTGTGACTTATGAGAGACACCATGGGCCCCAAGTGGGGCTCAGTCCGGTCCAGACTTCGAACTGACCTCTCAGAGGTTCGCAGGCTTGTTTGTTTTGTATCTCCATTCTTGTGATTTTTATCGCTTCGATTTACGACTCATAAAAATGTTAGAGTGCGGAGCGGACTTTTATCTGTCTGGCCGGGCTGTGCTGGATCTAGTAAGCCATTCAGTCCCAACCCCTCGGCCCTTCGCTGGTGGCCATTTAATGCTCGACTGCTCTTGTGACCGGGCCTGCAGTTAGCAGTTAGATGGTAGATGTTCATATGGGTCCCGGCGCAAAGTTGTTGATTTTTATGGGATTTTGGCGATGCAGAAATTATTCTTAGACTGCCAGCAGCGCAGTTGAACCAAATAAACACTGGGAAAGCCATTATAAGTCGGAATTTGGGTTTGAACTCTGAATGCGCTGCTGCTGGAAAAAATAAATGTGAACAAAGTGCCAAGAACCTAAAGATGCTTTGCTTCAGACGTAACCGTTCACGGGTATCAAATACCATTAATTTGCGCACTAAATTCGTAAATAAAGTGTTTACTGCTTTTGTATCACATTTTGTGAGCTGCTATCCTTGACCAAACCCTTTCAACTTGGCCCCCCATCGCCGATCTCCTTTAAGCACAATCTATTCGCCACTAGAGCGAGTTAGCAGCAATTTTCCTAGCAATCTGAAGTACCGACATCCTGCATTTGACAGTTATTAGATTAACACCTAACGGCCAACGGGATGGAGCTCTTTATGCCCGACACCAGACAGACAACGGATACTCGATTACTCTCCCTGTCGTTCTGGCCAGGCGATGTTGCACGAAATTGGACAAACAATAAAGCGCTCAAAATGTATGCGAACATAAAATCTCGGCCGGGCCGTAGGAGTACTGCCCAGAGTGGGCCGAAACAAAAGGCCAAGCCCTGCTGGCCATGTCCATGTGATGGCGGAATCGGAGCGTTCGGATGGGGGAACTCTGAATACAGAACACAGGGCATACAGGCGATGTCAATTTCAGACAAACAAGCCAACGAAAGTAGATATATGTGAGCGCGTGTGCATATTGATATATGGCCAGGATATTGATATATATGTATATGGCTTATATGACATCCAAGATGGGCCCGGTCACTCCGTCCACGACCGCCGCCTGCCCATTTCGAGCAGCACATAAAAAGTGGGTTTGAGTGCCAGTTGAAAGCTGTCAGTGGCTGTTTAGATTTACGTGCCGCACTGCAGCCATGTCGGCCGAGTGCCACCCGCCCCGCCCACAGCTGCACTTTGTAACAATGCAAAAACAACCAGACAGGATCCCCCGCCCACTGCCCACCGCCCACTGCCCACTGCCCACTGTCCACTGTCATCGCTCTGACTTTTTGTTAATGAAAGTGTCAGCTAGACAAGCGCACCCCAAACCCCGGGCTCTGCCCCCCGATGGTTCACCTCACCTAACAACCCCTTCGAAAGCCACGGCCTTTGTCCATTTTGTGGTCCACAGCCGCCGGTGGGAAATTCCCCCATTTCGGCTCCAATAAATTATGATCCGGCTGATTTGCGCCGTGGCCATTGTGAAAGCTCTAGCTTTCTGCCTGCGGCTACTTTTGTTTCGATTTTGCATTGCATAATTATGTAGCATTTGATGTGCTGCCTACTTTGGGGCTCAAAATCAGATCAGATGCAAATGTCAGTCAACAAATGTTTCTCATTTTACGTGATTAGCGGCAAGCTGCACACCAGTTCGATAAGAACTTGTGCTCCCTGTAAACTTGAGTCAATGTCTCACGAATGTATCTCGACATATGCACGTGCCACTCAATCTTCTCCAGCGATCTCAACTGCGATGCAGTAATGAGATAATCCGTTCTGCTTGCTGGCATCCTATTTTCCCGCGAACTGCTTAGCAATTAGCGGCTAAGTCGGAGGCCCGTCCTTGCGCCCCATAATCCCAAATGCCTCCAACTCAATTTACATGCCAGAAAGCGACAGGAGCTGAGCCCAGGAAAAGCCGGGCGAAGTCAAGGAGTCAGGAGTCGGGAGTCAGGAGGAGATCCCAATCCGGACCGAGGTACCCTCGACATTATTAAAACGGATAAATCGCGACGTGCAACGATGTGTTGGGCGAAAGTGAAAAGCTGTGCGTGGGTAATTAAAAACGGGAGCTGGAAAAGCGGAGTCAGATAAGGACAGTCGAGTAATTCGCATGTCGGATTTTAATTAATTCAGGCCGAGAAACAAGAAGCGCCTTTGAGACAGCTCGTCCTGGGAATCCGTCGCTTTTCCCCGCCGTTTTAAGTAGGTTAATGCTGCAGAAGAGGTGGGTGCCATCGCGATGGTTTTTTGGGCAAAAGTGGGGGAGGCTGGGGCCTCCAGTAGACGCCTTAATTGGCGGGCGTCACAAAATATTTACCGTTACACTTACCGCTGGAAAAGCCAGGGGTCGGGAAATGGAAAACGGGAAATGGGAAAGATGATAAAGTGCGCAAATGTTTGCACTTTCCCTTTATGACTATTTAGAGACGCCAAACACTTTGAGGTGCGAACAGGGCGACACCCCCAAATTATTCGGATTCACGGATGGGGGCGCGTGTTGACGTCTTGATAAGAGCATGTTTATAAATATTTTCACATTATGCGTAGCATTTATTTGCATTTTATTTGCGCTTGTGTGGGAACGAGCGTGCGGCACACATACTGTCAGTACCTGTCGATTTGACCATGTTTGTATCAGTTTTCGTTGGCATTTGTACCCAGTAGCCCATTCAAAAAACATCCGTGAATATTTTCTACAGCAGCACAAAAATCTAATCTTCCAGACTAACTTGTTACAGACTTTTAAACTTAGGCTTCGCCCACATCTTGGTTTTTTACTTCCTTTCGACACTAACTGATTTTAGTTGTACTAACAATGTGCTCTAAAACCAACGAACGTGCCACACGACTTCATGAACCAGGAAAGGTTTGCAGGGAACTGTTGTACCTCAGGTCGCGGGTGGTAAGTAGTTTAACTTAAGTTAAATTCATATCATTTTCATATTGAATCTTCCATTTTTAGCCGGTGCGTGAGGTTCCCGCCTTCACTTTTCAGGCACTGCAGCCCAATACTGTGGTGAAACCACCTCCAAAGTGAGTCATCGAAGATCGCAGAGTTATCTTTTCAAACTCTCCCAACGAATTCACAGAATCGACATCTTCAAGCGGAAGCCAGTGAAGGAGACCGTATTCAAGATCTACTTCAATCGCGGCGACATTCCGTGTGTGATGTCCGGCAGGAGCAGCAAACAGGATCCGACCAAGGAGCGTCCGGTGAAGTGGCACTGTGTGCCGGAGAACCTCGACTACTGCTACTATCTGCCCATCTTTGTGGACGGACTGGCGGACATGGACTACGACACTCGGCTACTCGCGGTCAACGGGGCCATCGACCTCATCATGCGGTCCCCCAAGAAGGTGCTCCCCGTGCTCCCCAAGCTCATCCTTCCACTGAAACGGGCTTTCCAGACGCGCGACAAGCGGATCATCATCTCCGCCCTCCAAGTCATCCAGCTGATGGTCCGACTAGGTGAGCTTGCCGACCACAAATGTTCGGGTCACACGACTATAATCAAATGGACACAATAGTCTTAGGTATTCAGGTGCTAGGAATGGCATTGCAGTGGGTTTTATATCCCATCATAATTTCATTATATGATTTATTTCTATCTCACATATGAAATAATTCTGGTTAAGGCAGTCTACCGGGATTATATAATGACAACTATAATTATCTAAAATGATATAATGACAACTCAAAGCATTTCTCACTGTAAGATAGGTTTTTTGGATCCAGATGCCTCATTTTTAAAGTTTCTAATTTTTTTTTTTTTTCTTTTTTTTTTCTTTTTATTTATTTTTTTTTTTTTCTTTTTTTTTCTTTTTATTTTTTTTTTTTTTTCAGTAGCCAGTCTACTCTGTACATTTCCACAGTAAAGCTGCACACCAGTCGAGTTTTTCAATGCTCTTTTTAACTTGAATCGTGGTCATTTACTTCCAGACTCTCCTCTGATTCTACAGATTCATCTTTAGTGCCGACGGGCAAGTGGTCCATGTTGACTGTCCGCGTTTCCTTTCCAATGGTAAATCTCCAATAGATATACAATACTACCTAAAAGGTTTATTAGGCATTTTAAGGTATTCAAACGAGCATTACCATCTCTTACCACTATAGAAGTTATGACTATCAACAGCAGAATAAATCTATTCCTTGAACATATCATCATTTAGAATGCACAACAGCGCTATACGAAGTATATTCTCCTACGATTTAATGTATATTAAGCAGCCTTATGAGAAGTGAGCCATTCTTATAATGAGTTTGCTGATAAAGTACTTGTAGTGCATCACAGGAAAATGCGTTGTGCACGATATTAATAACTTCTTGCTACGAAAGCTGATTAATATTACTGCAATATTATTGGAATTACTCCAGGTCCCTGTGTGGGTCAGGCCCTGGTACCCTTCTACCGCCAGTTGCTGGCCGTGTGCAACCTCTACAAGAACGTGAACGTGAACCTCGGAGAGGGTATCGATCCCGATCGGAACTGCCGCATCGGCGACGTCATCGAGGACACCCTGAAGCTGCTGGAGTACTGCGGAGGCCCCAACGCCTTCATCAACATCAAGTACATGGTGCCCACCTACGAGAGCAGCGTCTTCCCCAAGTGCGAGGCGCCCGAGCCGCGGGAAGCCTGAAATGTCCGCTTCCTACTCGCTTTTCCTCGGTTAGCCTTCAGTTAACGATCATTGCGAACTAGTTTTAATTGCCAAATCGAAGTTTGTGAACCTTCAAATCGGGGATGAGTAAAGCCAAAATTAATCATTAGCTCGTGAGTTTTGCTTGGCGGATTATGGTATCCGGTGGATGGATATCTTTACTTCAAGAGATGTATGGTTATCTTTACTTCACACCTCTTGAATATGGTTTGCAAGCTCATTCGATACAAATTACTGGGTCATAGTGCTGTTTACACTTTGAAGCTGAGAACTATCATATCTTCTATCGTAACTTCCTGTAAGCAGCAGCAGTTCTTCTACCCTTTTCTATATGCTTTGAATTCAAGTTAGTAATAGACATTAGCTCCACTGAAAAGATGATGCTTTCTGAAAAAAGTTGATTTACTTAAGACAAGTATTTTTATGACGTGGAAAACATATTCCATTCCGTACAAAGACGTTCTAAAGGCGAAGGACATGTTTTAAGCCCTCGTGAAAATACTTCCACCTTAACTATGTTTCCGTGTATGACTTTTTTTTTTTTGCCTAAAGCAATACTCGTGTTCGACTGCCCCGTACCCCGTACTTACCCCGTACCCCGTACTTGTGTCAACAACCTACCACCCCGACTACTGGAGAAGTGCCATCTGCTAGACAGCCAAGTGATAAATGCCTAATTAATTTTTAATTTTCGAAAACGCAGAGGGGCGGCCGGGGAACATACTTTTTACGCTTACTGTTTCGGGCCAATAGAAGTCGTGCCATAAATAAAAAGCTCATTACAATAAATCATAAAGTGAAAATTGTTCAATTTGCTCCGGCTCCTTTAATGGAATATCCGTGTAGCGAGCTTCGAGTGTCTGGTTAGCAGCACTCGTCTAGGGATGCGTGTTGGAACTGCTCCTCCTGCCCAATTTACTGTCCTGTCTGGGTCCGTCCTCCGAATCCCTTATCTCTGGCTTAAATCAGCCGAACGGGCCATACACTTTTGACTTTTGAGCGCTGTCCCGCAGTCGCCAGTTCCTGAAAATCGAAGGATGGGCGCACTCTAAATTTAATTTACCTAAATTGCTTGGGGTGGATGTGGTTTGGACCTCGGCCCTCCCACCCACTTGCCATTTCAAAATTGCTCACTGCGCTTTTCGGCGTAATTAAGGGCGGCCCTCCAGAAAATTTCAAAAACAAATCTTGTTATCAACGGGCACCAACACGAAACAGTTGCTCCTGTTCGGTTCTGACCACGCCGTTGGTCAGTCCGCCTACACTCAGCGCATTTAACTGCCTTAATTCATTGGAATGGGACTGCACTGTGAGGATTGCAGAGGTTGTATATTGCTAATTAGAAAGAAATACTATAATCATGTAACATCAGGGCTTATTCCTTGATTATTTGAAATGTTATACATTTCATTGGCTATAAATATTTATTTATTTACTGGAGATAATAGTATAGTATACTTATATACAATGGCTATCACTGTAAATGTTACATTTTTATCATTATTATTGAACTTCCGTTTATTCACGCTCTGTGATGAGAGCAGCGCAGATGTTTTCAAAGTAAAATCAATTTTTCCAGTGCATTCTGCGATGAGATGGCGGCTTGGATGGCCTCTGACCTGCTGACAGAGGGCCTGGGACCCCCGGCCCATCTCGTTGCCGGTGGCTGGTTGATTGTGGTGCGTAGATAAAAACCTGCCAAGTGTTGCAACTCAATTTGCCACCCGAGCCAAGCCACACCCCATCTGGAAACCACCCTCGATGGGTTGGCCCCGCATCGTTCCAGCACACAAGTTCTTAATTCAGTTTTTGGTGGCGCGTGTTTTTTGCCTGCTTGATTCTATTTCTGAATTCTCCTTTTCAATCTCCTGTTGACGGTAAATCAAACAGTCCCCCTGGGTGCAGCGCCACTTGACGACCCTCCCGTTTGGCTAAATTGCATTTACTTGCTGCGAGCTTTCCATTTTATTGTGATGCTACCGGATTCAAAGGTTAGTAAAACGTTTTGACATCTTATACGCACTTTTCGAACAGTATTTTTTATTGCGTCTGAGGACTCCGGACTTGTCTCCATAATGACTTGGGGTGGAATCGAGCCAAAAGGGTTCACAACAGGGCGCCGAAACTTTGATTTAGATGCTTAGGCCGCTCATCAGAATATAATCAACATTGGAATATAATGAGATGACTGGGATATAGGAGAGGCCTTTGGGTTTTATGGGCTTTAATTTTCAAATAATTGCTATATTTTTAAGTTCTAAAAATTTCATCAACACTTTTATTAAGATACTTATACCCATTACAGTAAAAGGATATACTAAAATCGTTGAAAAGCATGTAGCAATTCAAACGAAGCACATTGGACCCTCAGGAGTATATAACATCTACATCAGGATCATAGCTGAGTCGTTTTGGCACTCTCCGTCCGTATGGCTGTCCGTCCGTATGGCTGTCCGTCCGTATGGCTGTCCGTCCGTATGAATGAGACCAAAAACCTCAGCGTAAGTTTCTTTGAAAACGTTGGGCGCCCACATGCTTCCCTAGGCTATACCATCCTGTCTTGTTTTGTTGTGATAAAGTTGGTAATTCCTATTACCTGTCAAATTGCTGCTAGTCTAGGACACTCTATCAACGGGTATAAATAGCAATGATAACATAGTGGACCATTAAAGACAGGAAATTGATGTAAATTCTGTAGTCCAAGCCCACTTGCACCTTATCCAAGTGTGATGTTAATTTTTTGGTGAGCTACCAAAGTACTCACTCCTTGATGGAGTCGATTTGCCCACTCCTCCGGTTCCTCCAATGCCCAGAAGGGCTTTTTCGTCACTCCCAAGCTGGCGTACGGGGAGCTTTCACATGCAGGACTTCCCCATTAAGTCATGCCCATATCTACGGGTGTATGCTGTGGCCAGTGGGTTGGAAATTGCTTTAATACCCCGGAAATTGCACGAGAGTTGCATAAATTGACACGCAACGCCCCGTGGGCGCAATCCCATCCAATCCAATGTAATGAGTATTCCACACATCGAGAGTACTGCCCCACTCTTCACAGTGTTTTTATGGACTGGGATTGAGGCGAGCAGCCCGTTTTTAGTGCACATACATCAATACTTTATAAAATTGGACCAAAAATCATCAGAACGTTCAGGTTGCCAGAGACAAATCGCTGGCAGATTATGGCGAGAACATCTTTATATACTCGTATTTATCCTCCTCCTAGGATTAAATGCTTTTATCTTTGCTAAAACATAAAGCACTCTGTAAATGTTAGCATGTGCTAGAAATAAGCCCACTGTGTTTGCCATAACTACAACTGCAGATAGACTGTAGTCTAGTGTATTTTCCATATATTTCGCAAGTAATTCCATTTCTTCATATATTTCTGGGGGTCACAATTTGTCCCCAGTCGCGTTTGTGTAATCGCGGCCATTTGGCCAGACACAAAGCGCAGTTGTGGACTTTGGACGACGCTCCCAATCCGCATGTCCATTTGTGCAATCCGCACTTAGCCGGTCACGAGCAGACATAGAGAGTATAAGGAGCGAAAAGAGGCTGCCCCATCGGCCGCAGATGGTCGCATTTTCACGACCCACGTGCGTTTTGTGGAAGCTGCCCGGAAGCGAATCGAAATTATCACCAATTTGCAGTCATCGAAATCCAATTATGGGACGTGTGTGAGACCGGTTCCAGCTCCGTTTGTAACCCAAGAGCGGTAGGTCCTCGAATCCTCCGCAGCCGAGTGTGCCATATGCTGGCTGCGAGATACCCAAAAGTGCAGCGCGAATCGGAATATCGCAATAGAAATGGGTGCAGGGACACTGTGCGACAAGGAATTGAAAACACATACTTTTGAAAATTCGTATCGACAAATCATTGATGAACTTCAATTGCCAAATACTTGCATTATTATTAAATCGTTATTAAACCCAGCAAATGCAATGGCAGAGTAATAGTGTCTTACTAACCACTAGCACTCGTTCAAAACCAGGCAAGACTGCTTCCCAACTTTGCAGCTCAGTGTAATCGGATTAGGCTGGCTGCAGTTTCCAGTTTCCTGGCCAACTGGAGGGCAGCACAGCGAAAAAACATAATTTGCGAGAATTGTCACACGACACGGCTCGGGGCACTTTGTAGTGACTTATTTGCAATTTGCGAAATGGAAGCGGCACCGAAAGAGGATGAAGGTCACTGGGAGTGGGGTTGCGCCCGGGCTGGCCAAGTGGAACTCGGCAGACGGCGCCCTAAATCATGCATGTCAAGTCGAGTAGTTGTCCCGTTTGCAGCTCTATCGAGCTCGTCATAATCGCCGCTGCGAATACGCATCATTATCGACTGCATTTCCCCGGGGGCTCGCCCCTCCGCCACCCAGAACATAATACACCCTCATCCTCCCCAGTTGTCGCTTAGTTCCGGCATGCGACAGATGCAACAGACGTGCAGACTTCCGGGGTCGGAGTTCCGAGGGATCTGAGGGTTCTGTGGTGCGACCGCAAGTGGTCTTAAAAAGGGCCACCCCGGTTCCGCCGCTCCAGCGCTGTCACTGCTCATTGTCAGCTAAGTGTCGTGGGGGTGGGGGCTTGGGTTGGGGGATGGCCTTGGGGTGGGTGGAAGTGGGTGGACGGTCAACAAGCCACGGGAGCAGGGCCTGCCCTCGAAACAGCGCCAAACATTTCCATTTTCAAGGGCTTAAACCCACTTTTTTGCACTCAAGCAACCTGCCAGATTGCGTCGGTGTGGGCGGCCAGGTGGCCATAAAAAATCCTTGCATGCACAGTGGGTCGCGATAGGGAAAAAATCGAATTCTAGTTCGCATTTAAGCGAAATTAAATTTTTCGGGATTCACACGTGCATATTATTAAGAATTTGTACTTGGTATTCCCCGTTTTATTGGATGGAATCTGGTTTACATTTCTTGTACTTCATAGAGACTGTTTTCCTTGATATGCATCAAAATTGCCAATGCACCACTGTGGTCGCCCTCCACCCACAGAGCACCACCACATCGGCAGCATCAGGAGCAGCACCAGGAGCAGCATCAGGAGCAGCGATGGCGGTGCCCACACAACAAAGGACAAACACACAGAGGCGATAAGACGAAAAGAGCGGAAAAGGCGGCTTCCGCTGCAGCTGCACTGAGATAAATCGGGCGATTGTTGCTTATTTCATTAGAGAAATAATAGGAAAGACAAACATGTACATGTTTGGAATGGAATGGAACATTTCTGCAATTTTCAAATTTGGCTTGGAAAGCCAACAGCTTTTGAATAAGCATCGCTATCAGCATTTCTCCAAGCGCATTTTAATATTTTGGATTAGGGAAAGATGGAAAGTTGGCCGAAAGGTGGAAGAGGGGGTGGAAAATGATTTCCACTTGGAAGCGACCAAAGGCAGCCGACACCCGCCAACAATAAAAGCAAATTCAATGCGTTTTGTGATAATTTCGCACTACACGAGAAACGATAAACCCAAAAGCAGACAGAGGACTCCAGAACCCAAGTGGGGGAAGGACCAAATGCTAGAGCCGTAAACGAGCGAATAATAAAAATTGTATATACAGCCGAAGGAGAAAAAATAATAATAACACAAAGACGCGGAGTGGAAATACATGGGTGTGAATAGTCAATGAGGGTCGGAAGTGCGGATGCGGCTGCGGATGCGGATCGCAGGGATCGCGGAGGAGGGGAAGTGCCATTCCCGCAAGGTGTCGGTGGTGGGGTGGCGGTGGTGGTTCATTCCTCGAGTGGTTGCAAATCAAACGGCAACAATGCAATCAAAAATTTCGGTAATCGGGTGGGTGCAAATTTAGTTATTGTCCTGGAGTCCGCGTCCCGTCCCGAGTCCTGGATGCGGAGTCCGGAATCCCTTGGGACTGCTTTGGCCATAATTTAATTCGGCTGGCCCATTATTTCATTAGTTCAAGGATGGCCCCTCGAAAATGTGCAATTTACTCGGGCATTATTCCAGCAATATAAGATATGGAAAGAGAAATGACTGGAATATTGTACAAACTGCAAATGGCAGCTAGACGCATAAATTAGTAAATTTCGATTTTGATTTTGCCAGTTTAATTGTTTGTCCGGATCCCGAAACACCGAAACAATGGTAATAGTCCTTGGTTAGGCAAACATGTTGTATCTTTGTATCTGCATCTGTTAGATAGGTGTCCGCTCGGGCTTCGGCCGGCCATTATACAAATATACTTGTATTTTGTGTAATTAACATTTATGGACAAAGAGTCCACACTGGTCGAGTCAAACGCAGTGCTCTGCTCGGATACCCAGAAATTATCAAAGCGAGTATATCAAAAATCCAATTTTCATTCAACAGCAGCCCGAAAGTATGCCTTTGTCCGGGCTTGGGTCTCCAGAGCCCCACACCCATCCGCCAGATACAGATACTCGAGTGCAAAAGTTTTTCTGGTCTTGAAGGGCCGGCCGTAGCATTATGCAAGCAACTCGCCGAAACGCACTTGAACTTCTCCTCCGTCCAGTGCAGCACAAATGCATAGGAACAATGGACATTAAGTTGATGTAAGCAAATGCAAAACTTTATGCAAATCGCCGGCCACCACACAACAAGGCACAACAACATGGCCAAGAAGCTGTCAGTCAGCCGGCCGAGAGCAGCAGAGCAGCGTCCAAATGGGGAACTGATTCTGGCCCGGATTGGAGCCACCGAGATGGAAGTGGCAAACACCAGCAAGTCAGAGCGATGCGCAAACTAATATTAGGACATCTATTTACTTTTTGATTGGCTGCACGGGTGGCTCTTTGAATAAATCTCAAATTAGGATAATCGGCTAGTTCAGTTAGAAGATTTCTAGCTTAAAATCAGCACGGAACTGATCATTTGTTGTATAAACAAATTCGTTAAGTTCGGTTTAACATAAGTGAAGATCGACTTCACTTCTAAAATTTATAATTACTTTTTAGGTCATTAATCATGTGGATTAGCAGCCTCGTTCGAAAACAATATTCTCCTGAAAGACCTCCGATTGAAGACCACCACTCATAGCTTGCAATAAAAAGGTTGACAACGAAATCCATCTGTTTAATGGGCTCGGGCCAACCCAGTGACCAAGCCCACCCACTTTGGCTTCATGTGTGCCCTGCCCCACGTGTCCACATATATGCCAGTCTAATCCCTGAGATTACAAAAGCCTTCCAGGGGCAAACTATTACGCTTGATAAATTCGAGATTAAAGTGCATTTGCAGACGGGTCGGGATCTTTGGGCCGGGCCACACGATTTATGGCCATACATTTGGAGGATTTCTTCAGTTTTCCTTGGCAGGATACTTGGGACATATCCAGAGTCCTTTTAATTATCACACGTAATGACAGCGCCAAATGCAATTGCTAATTAATTGCCTTGGACCCACTACTGGGCCGTACTGAATGGCGATGTGGGGTGAAATTTATGGCTTATACATTTGTTTGGCCCGACATTATTATTCCGACATGTGCGGTTATGGGAGATCTAGATCCATCTAATGCAATTTCCCCCTCTCCCGGAAGTGGTTGATGCGGGGGCGTTGCTTGACAAATGGGAAAATGCTTCATTAGTGCACCACCAAGGGGCTTAAGGGAGGATACCAATAGGAAAGTCCCCCAAAAAAGTAAATGTGTTTGCCCAGTAAACCTGCGACTACAACGCCATTGATGCCCAAAGCCAACTTGAACTTGAGACGCGATGAACTTGGTATTCGGGTTTTCAGGGGGCTAATGACGATAATCGCTCGGCGGCTGTCAAAATTGCCGCAGAATATAATTGCCAACTGGCCATAGAGAAGCGCTCGACGTTCCATGATTAACGATGAGAGCATTATGAAAAAGCCCAAAACAAAGCGAGTCGCAGAATCGAGAACAAAAAGCAGCAGCTGGATACAATGGAATCTCCAAGATACGAGCACAGCGGAAACTACCTCGAAACAATCACAAGATGCTAGCCGACCGATTAGCTTCAATTACTGGATCTACGCATAACGCTCAGATGCACCGTGCCCCACCCACGAATGCATCCACCACGTAACAGCAACAACTTATCCGATCTTATCCGCAAGCTGTAACAAGCCGTCAACAACAAAAGCACACTGCGAGAAAAGGTCCTGGTCCTTGCACGATTCCGTTGACGCAAGAAAATTCTTTAACCCTTTCTTGATCACAGCGTCTTTAGCCCTAATATTCCACTAGTATCTTCAAGTACTAATCAATCTAAGCTTTTAATTTGTAATTATTGGAACCCATCAAAGCAACGAATTAGCGATTCGTTGCGCATTTTTGTTTTCTGTGCAGAGCATCAGCAGTGTCTAAAACTTAAGTAGAGTTCAAACAAAAGCGCCTTTTTTCTGCTCACCAGCTCCGCCAGTTAATTTTAATGAATCTCCGTAGATATTTGAAATCAGCTTGCTGCTTTTGCCTCGCTTAGTTGTTGGTCGGCGGTTTTCAAGTGCGCACACGAGACGCGGCTCCACTCTCGAGATCTGTTTTCGCGGAACCTCCAGGGAATACCCATCAGAACACTCGACTCCCACGTGCCCAGCTCAACAACAATGAGCTCCTTCGCCGCCCACCTGTTGATATTGCTCTTTGGAGGCCTGCTGCTAACCCATCACTGCGTCCAAGGTTGTTCAAAGTAATGGATCAGCCATCAATCACGCGGCGGGAGAAGAAGTTCCTCCATGAGTCGGCTGGAATTTTCGGGAATAGGTGTGGCTCCGTGTCACTCGGTTGCAGGGAATTCCGGAACTCCGGTGGTGGGGAACTACGAAATAAACAATGCTATAGAATTCGAGGGTGAAGTTCGAGTGCAGGCAGATTTTAAAGCAATTAGCCTGAAGGTATTTGCCATTCATGTAACGCCCTGCAAATGGCTTATTGAAAGCGAGGTAGATTCATTTGATTAGAACGAAAGCGCAACTAATTCGCTTAGTAAGCATAAGAGACCATCCGTTTGCATTGGAATCATACTCCACCCCAAAAATACACACATCTCGGATGGGCTTACCGCGGCATGGACTGCACAATGGGCAGTACTCCATGCCCATCGAAGACTTGCTCGCTTGCTCTCAGCTGGAAGCCTAATTGGTTCCCCCGCCCAGCGAAATGCGACTCTGATTGTGACTAATCCCATAATTGTGGCGTTGCCCGTGCATATTCAAGTGCAACCTCAAATCGGTCAGCGGCAGCTCAGGTTGCAGATTAGTTCAGTCGGTTGAATCGGTGCGGTGCGGTGCGGTGCATATCCGTAAATAAGTCAGCGTGTGCTAATTGCATCACTTGTATGCCACGGATCCGCAGCACGCTCCAATTCGTGCGATTAAAGTCCGGAGGAGGTGGGACGACCATCCGGGTCCAGGGTGCATCCGTATCCGTGGTCGTGGTGTTTGCATAACTTTAATTAAATTTCTGCTAAATCTAATTTCCATGCTAAACCGAAAACAAACAACGATGCTGGCGTCGGATGGCAACCAGGTCAGGCGAGTAAAGTGTCCTCCAAGTTGGATTTCGATGACAGCGATGGCAGCAACAATCAGAATCAGACGGGCTCACCCGGGCAGCCCGGACAGGCGGGCGGAACTGGAAATGGGAGTTACGAACCGGGAACGGGACGCAGCCTGAGTGGTGGAGGAGGAACCTCGGGCAGCGGAACTTCCAGCGGGGGAAATCGCCCCAAGATCCACGGAGTACGGGTCACCGTCGATACTGGCGATGGACAGCAGCAAACGAAAGGTAATTAAATTCCCCCACTGCCACAACCCCGAAACTAACGAATCCGAGTCCCTCGGCGCACCAATTACAAAAATAAAATAAATACAGAGTCCAAGGAGAGCGTGGAAATTACGGATTTGGGCAAGCACAAGAAGCGTGTGGGCATCCACACGGACATCACCTTCGAAATCACCTCCGATTCGGACGGGAATGAGACCAGTTCCGCCCAGCAGCACGGCGACAAGGGTGAGTGGGCAGCGGAATCTGCTAGCAAACTAACTTTCCCTTCCTGAACCAATATTATCAGTACGGGAAGGGGTCAGGTACTCAGAGATTTGATTCGGAGAACCGTAGTAGCTTAAAAGTTTAATTAAAAAGAGAAACAACCCTATTTTCCCACTGTATTTTCAAAAAACGAACACCGCCCACAGAGGACGCCAGTGTGCCCATTTTCAAGGGTCGCGGTGGCAGCGACTCAAAGCACAAGACCCGCAAGCCGTATGATCCCAAGTCCCAGTGGAATCCCAACTTCTCCGGCGAGCAGCGTGGCTACCAGGGAGCCAATCGAGGTGGCTACCAGGGCTCTTATCCCCAGTACTATCCCGGCAACGTCTACACCGGCGGCAGCTCCGATGCAGGCAGCATCTACAGGAACGGCGAGACCTGGACGCACTACGTCCCGGTGTGGACCACGGAGCGGGTGCCGCAGGAACAGGGACAGCTCTACCGGCGGCCCAGCTGGAAGCCCTGCTACTGCATGTCCTCCACGGAGTTCAGACGCCGTCGGGATAGCAAGGCCAGAAGAGAGCAGGAGGATCACCACAAGGGTGTCATCAACAGTGGGGTCGTCCAGGTGGTGGATGGCAAGCTGGAGCGGCCCTTCTCGTGAGGAAAAGCCCTCTGCCCCAACCGGTTTCCACAATTTTGTAAAGTTAGGTAATGCGCGATTCTATTTAAAATAAAACTGTAGCTTAGTTTTTCTAGACATTTCATTTTACTGTCTTAATATTTGGCTTTGCCTTATTTTTCAAGCTGTTTCCGCTTGGTATACGTACCACATTTTGCTGATAACAACACATAACACTGTGAGAAATTTAAAGGTTTTATACAATTTAGTAAAGAAGGGATTTTATATAATACAACAAAAATGACTCAAAGGAATATTTAAAAAAATTCTGATTTTCTTTTGAAAAAATTAAAGTGACCGAGGTCTAACCGAATTCTGCGAAGCACACTGTACTGACGAAATAATAACATTCACAAAAAATGTATTACAAAAACTGAACTTGTTTTGAATTCGGCACTAAGTCGCACAAAGTCGAGCTTCGTAACTTGAGACTTCAAAGGCAGCGTAACGGATTTGAAACTAAGTAAATAATGTATTTTGTATTTCTTGTGAGATGAAATTAATCATGCAGATTCTAGGAACGAAGCCTACGAAGCTTTCCACATTTTTTACTTTTTTTCTGGCCAATTTCTATTATTATTAATTGCCTATTAATATTATTAATATAGTATTAAAAACACATTTTAGCCAAGTCCACTTTAACGCCTACAAATTACCATTACAATAATAGTAACCTCCGCAGTGAAATTATTTTCTTCTTGCATTTTTCTATATTGGAGATACACACTTCGTTACTAACAGAGTAACGAGTATCTGGTAGTCGAAACGTTCTCTCTTGTCTTGAGCTTCAAAATGTGTCAAATGTGTGTACGTAGTCATGCTCAGACACACCTGCATATATTTTTCCGTTTTGAGGTCGCTTCACGGTTTGATAAAAGATTCACCAGACATTTAAACAATTTTTTTTACTTCACATTATTTTACAACAACATTGCGAGCTGAGTATTTCACTCCCTAAGAACACGACAGGCGTAAAGATTTGGGTGCTGCTGTAGCCGCCTTACGAGTGAACACTGTGGGTTCCAAATTTGCCATTGTCATCGACGGAGGCCGTGACCGCATGGTATCCCGCCCGCTTTCCATTGATGTCAACACTTTCGCTCTCGCCGGTGACTAAGTCCTTGTAGTTGTTGGTATGGCCATTGGAATCGAACTGTTGGACAGGGAAAGAAAAAAAGATTATTGTAAAACACAGGAATGAGGACTCTCATCATAAAGTTGGTCATCAATTGCAGCGCAATTATACAGATGTCAAATAAAACCCACCGAGTTCTGGGAAGACCACTTGGACTGCTTCTCCCACTGCTTGGTGCTGTAGCCACTGCCTACGTTTCCGGCTCCTGCTGATAGGCCGGCCCCAACGTTGCTAGCTCCGGCCACTTGACCGGTCTGCGCCGCATTCAGTCCAAGTCCCAAGCTCTGCTGTCCGCCCAACAGGGATCCGCTGAGCAGCGACTGCTGTCCGCCAACCTGTCCGCTCAGCAGAGATCCTTGGCTTCCGCCCAGCAAAGATCCACTCAGCAGAGCTCCACTGTTTCCGGCACTGGCGGAGTTCAGGGAGCTGGCGGAGTTCAGGGAGCTGGCGGAGTTGAATCCAAACTGGGAACCAGAGTTGAAGGCCGAGTTGTAGCCGGAGTTGAAGCCTCCCTGTGCGCCGGAGGCGTAGCCACTTCCAGCCTGCACCTGGTTAGCGGATGCGCCTTGGGAGGCAGCCTGCTGGCGGGCAGCTTGCTGGGTTTGGCTGATTAGCTGGTTCAGCTGGCTGTTCTGCTGGAAGTTCTGGCCAAAAGAACCGCCAAACTGAGAGGTGAAGGCGGCATTGCTACCGAAGTTCGAGGCGGCATTGCTGCCAAAGTTGCTGGCGGCATTGCTGCCAAAGGAGGAGGCGGCATTCGATCCGTAGGTTAAGCGGCTGCTGGCAGCTGGCTGAATCAGTTGTGGTGCGGATGCCGAGGTGGTTACCTTGCGCTGATAGTAGTGGGCGGTTTGAACTGGGACCGTCTGCGTCACCTGAGTCTGGGCGGGCTGCTCGACAATACGCTCCTCGTGATGGACGTAACGCTGGGAGCCACCGGGAATGGTGTAGACCACCTGATGCGGGGTGGACACAATCTTCTCGTGCCTGTAATACTCGGAAACGGGGCTGGACTGCACGGTTTGCGCTCCACTGAGCAGCTGAGCACTGGTGTCCACGGCGTTCACTCCACCAAAGTTGACCTTGTTGCCGGCATTGGCGTTCTCAGCGAACTCCACATTGCTGCCCACCTGGTGGGCGGCGGTGCTGCCGAAGTTGGAGGCGGCGCTGCTCTGGAAGGCGGCGTTGCTGGAGAACGAGCTGCCGAAGGAGGCAGCGTTCTGGGTGCCAAAAGAGGCAGAGTTCTGGGCGCCAAAACCGCTGCCAAAACCGGCGCCAAAGTTGGAGCCGAAGGAACCAGCACTTCCCACACCAACGTTCTGCGTACCAGCAGCTCCACCCAAAGTCTCCACGGCACCACCTAATCCTCCAGCGGAGGCACCCTCGACGGACTCAGTGGCACCCACGGAGTCGTAGGAGCTCTCCAGGTTTCCCAAAGCCGAGCCATCAACCTGACCGGAGGCTCCTCCGAAGCCAGCTCCAAAACCACTGCTATAGCCTCCTCCGTAGCCAGAGTTCTTGCGAGCCTGCTCCACCGCCTGCCCGTGGGAACTGTAGTGGCTGAGGATTAGGTCAGTTAACTTAGTAATGATTTCTAGCGCAGGAAACGATTGTCATTGGGGCTTAAAAGGATCTCTAAATCAACAAAAATGTAGTTTCCAATGCAGTATTGATAGATAAGTTAAAATAAATTATATATTTGCAGTTTTGTTGATTTTAGAAATATTTTTACCCAGTGATCTATGATATTTATCTACAGTTATAATTTAAAATTTTGAAGTACCATGTCAGCCAATGGGGAAATTTCAATTTTCTCGATTCGGAAATGAAAGATCTTCAACATTTGCAACAAGGCACTTACCGAGAGTGAAAACTGTCGCGTTTGGTTCTGGCCAAACTTTAGGATTTTAAAATTGAAAACAAACCATTAGATCGTATGTTAAATGGGACATTTTAAATCAAATTACCTGGATTGGAAATCTGTAAGGATAAAAAGAGAAAATGCGTTAGGTATCGTACCCAAATATATTTTAAAATTTCATTTTTTTACAACTTAAATACGAAATCCATAGCTTTTAACTGGTAACACTGTCATTCAAATTGATTTCCCATTCACTGAAGAACTTTTATATTTCCGTAGATCTGCGGCTTATTGAAATACCCTTTATTTTAGCACGTTCAAGGGAAAATAGTGTATTTCGGTCGGTTTACAATCTCCTATCGCCACACGCGCCATAAATTACACAATTTCAGGGTGTTGTGTAAATATTTCATTCAGGGAAAAACAAGTGCCACTGACGACACTGCGATCCACTGCACTGATAGGCAGTCTCGAAAAATTGGATCAGCTACATCTTAGGTGCAATTCTCTGGATTAGCTTATTTCGGAACAGTGCACTACCTCCACAGACCACACCCAGGCAAAGGGCCAAGACCAGCAGCTTATTCATTTTGGCAGCACTTTTTTTGGTAGCTCTTGACCGAAAAATACGTTAGGCACTCGCGATTAAAATTGTACTAATGCAATCGAGCGAAGGGAGCTCCGCTTTAAAGCCTCAGACGGCGGTGATAAGAGCCACTTATGTATAACTCAGTCTTGAACTGATTGATTTCTGACCTAGAGAGAATGCCACTGATAGTACACGTAGAATTGGAGCTCGCAATTGGTGCAGAAAGCCGGGTGATGAAAGTTAATTGCGACATCATCGCCCTATATAGAATACGTGTATTTTCCATATTCAGTTTTTATGATCGGCGGGGAACCTTGCTCAAGAAACGCAGAGTATGTAGTTGCCATGTATGGCCATTATCACTTTTGCGATTACTTACATATACATATAATTTATGTTTATAGGTGGAACACAATGCTAATGAGCTCCCATTGAACTTAGAAAAACACCCCGAGCAAGGTGAAGGAATATATAGAAAAAACCTTGAGCTTCAAATTAAATTCAGGAAGTACTAACATTCCTTTCAGACGTAATTTGCTAAATTAGCCGGTCTTATCAAGACCTTTGAAAACCGTAATGCGTCTTACTAATTTGGAATAAGTCCCGAAATAAGATACAATCGTAACTGGGAAGAGATTCTTTATAATACTTGTTTCCTTACCTTCTTAAGATATTTTGTTTACTTAAATTGAAACCATGTCCTAAAATTTTCTAAGTTCGCAATCTTTAAGGACGTGTCTCTAGCTTCACTTAGTCTTGAATAAAGAACACGATCTTGAAACTTAGCCACTTTATATAGAATCAACTTCAATGCGATAGAACATTTCCGGTCACCTTTGATACGCCCATCCGTCCAATAAAAACGGAAACATTGAAATAAAATAAGTAAATATAATCTTGCTGAAATAAAAATACAACACATTTATATACGTATTGGCATTGATAGGCCAACAGCAACGTCAAAATCAAGGTTAATATACAAATGTATATACAAATTTGCATTTTTTGACTAAGGCAGAAAAGGAGAATGGAACTTTCTACTTATAGAAAGCTTCGCCATAGGCCCCTCCGATAAGAAAGCCCATCAACTTGACAATAAAATACGCGTATATTATTTATATATTTTATACATATTCAATGGGATCGGCTTGCCTTGTCAGACCGGTAAATGTTAGCCTAGCCACCAGAGGAGGGACTCCACCGATCTTCCTAAGAGTGCACCGAATACGAGGTGACCTTTCCGTTGTCGTTCACCGTGGTCTGGGCTCCACGTCGGCTGGTTCCGTCTCCGTTGCTGTGGCTGTATGACGAGACCGAGACGCCCTTGTAGCCACCACCGCTGCCACCGCCTCCTCCGGAGCTGCTGGAGCTGGAGAACGAGGATCCACCAGCGCTTCCGCCTCCAAAGCGATTCACAATGTTGGGAGAGGCCTGTGAAAAAGGAATTTACCGTATATTAGTTGAATCAGCCAGTTGACTATGCGAATCGGTAAGCTATTTTTATAATATGTTGGGATCTGTTAAATACAATTATAATTTAACCTTTTGACAAACCAACAATTGCAGTAAAACAAACGTAAAGTGACGTAAAGTTCGACTTATGTTCTTGGTCGAGAGAAGGTATATGGGTTCCTTACCGGATTGGGTGGGCTAATAAAGGCCGTCTGGCGATAGCCATTGGAACCGATGGATCCGGAGGCAGAGGCATAGCTGGGTGCATAGCGATGTGAGTTGTAGGATCCAGATCCTGATCCAGATCCAGAGCCGGATCCAGAGCTCGAACCGCCTCTGTACCGATTCTGGCGCACTAGATTGTCTTGGTAGGCCTGCTGAGCGGCGATCTGTTGCTGGATGCGACTGCGCAGAAAAGGAAATTAGAGTAAGGAATACCATTGGGAACCCGGAATTAGTATTGGGATTAGCTAAGAACTATGGACTTGTATTTACATATCGTTGTCGTCGACAAGAGAAGCATCCGCGGATGCATAAGCGTTGCCAGCCGTGGCCAGACCAGTTATAGCTCTACAAGAACAGATATATTCAAGCGTTAGGTTTACCCTTAGCCCGCCGTATGACTACCCAAAAGCCCCAGACAATATAACCCCTGGATATGATCGATGCTCACTGTTGGTTAGCATAGTTCTGGGACAAAATATGATTCGTCAGCTGCTGGTGGAAGAGATACGGATCGATGATGCCAAAGTTGGGTGAGGTGCCGCCATAGTCATCGTAATCGTTGTAGCCACCACCACCACCAGCAGTACCCACATAACTGCTGTGCCCACCGCCGCTGTTGTAGCTTCCAGTGTAGCCGCCGGCTCCTCCTCCACTACTGGCATACCCTCCGGCGTATCCGCCGGCGTATGCTCGTCGTCTGCGGGTCGGACCCGTTTTTGCTGAAATAAAGGAAAATCATGTGGATGATAAAAAAATTATTTGCAATATATTGAGCAAAGTATTGTAGGATTTCATATTGTTCACATTTATTATTATACTTTAAAAGTGGTACCCATTGCCCGTACAGAATGAGTGTATAACAGGTACAATGAAGCGTTTCCAAACCAATCAAGAATAAAGTATTCTTAATAACGATTACTAAATTGTTATTTTTCAGTTTTATATTTTTCTGACTACTTCTATCGTTAGCCAAAATAGTTTTGAAATGGGTATCTGATAGTCGGAGAAACAGCCTACGGCGTTCTCTCTTCATTTGATTTATTTTAAAAACTATAGTTTTATTATGATTGCGGATATAATAACTCTTACCTGCCGATGATTCTTCATTCAGAGCACTCATCACCACACAAATAAGCAGAACCTTCCACATATTTTTAGCTGGGCATTTGCAATTGGACTTAGGACCTGGGGTGTAAAAAATAAAACAATGGAATCATTAAGAACTGGTTTCGACAAGTAGTGTAAATACAACTTGTGTGCGAAAAGATGCATATTTTAAAGCCTACAAAATTTAAAGTCGTTAAAACGGAAGTGGGAATTGATTGGCTGACATATAGACGTCTAGATGGCTTAGTGTTATATAAGATCCTATCTAGAGGTTGTCCAGTAGCATCTGCTAACAACTGGGAGCTGCTGCCTCATTGCCCGATACTTTCACATCCATTGTCATTAGCCGCTCGGGGCAGAATCCATAAATCCGCCTGCACCAGCCGGTAATATGCGCGATTGTAACATGCGGAATAGGGGATGCACTGCCAGTAATCGATTCTTGGATGCCCAGGCGAGGGTCATTGGCTTCACCCCCGCCTAACTGGACACGAAGCTTAAGGCCCGTAGACTGCAATTACAATCAATTCATATACGAGTATATTTTTCTAGCCCAACCCACAACTAATTGCCCTTACACGATTTTCCCATAATGAATTGGCGAAAAGAAATCAGATTCGGGGGCACGGTTAGAGGGAGGAGGGCCTGGCCATCCGTATCGAAAACAAAAACCCCAAAATGCAAATTAATGGATCTCCATCTCCATATGACTGTGTATATTATTGACTCAATTCAGTGGCCGTCTCCCACACGAGAGAAAGAGAAGAACGAACCGGTTCTCACTAATTTGTTCAGAGTTTAGAAATGTATATTGAATGTTTTGTTTTGTATTTTATTTTGATTTCCCCCTTTTGCCAGCCATCTGATATTTTCGGTGCGCCATTTATATTCCAATCTGTCAGCGCTTTGTTTGTCATTTCTTACAGAAGTTTATTAAGTTGCCATTAGGAGCGGGGATTTTTGAGTTCCACAATTGGTGTGTTCTAATTGAATAACTTTGAGGCTGAGCAACCGGTCTGAAGATGATTTATAATTTCTGTTGATGCACCAAAATATTAACAATTAACAGCTTTGTGCGCGGCTCTGTCGAAACAATGGAGCTCGACTAAGAAGCACTCCCGATGACCGAATGTGTTTTGTCATTTCGCCCCTGACTTTGATGATCACCATTAGAACACATCATTAGAATTCCGCTGATAAGACCGACTACATACACTTCCCAGCACGGAACCAAAACTGCGCAACGAATTGGCAAAACTATCGATGTTATATGGCCGAGATCGTCGGGAGAGGGGATCGATTTCTGTACACACAGATAGAGAGTCCCGCGCGAGATAGAGATACAAAAACCACTGCGAACTCACTCACTTGACTCACTTGATTTGTTTATGATTCGGTGGGTTCTTGACCAGTTTTGTTTTCCGATCTCGGTTCCGGACTGCGATTCTCTCGCACTCGCCGATCGACAACTGGGCAACGTCTGAGTCGGAACAGGTGGGCCCAGGTCCTCTTATAGGCGATCGGACACCTGTGGACTGCCCGCTGCGATGACGACGCCTAGAGAGTGGAGACGCTAGCGAGTCACTCGAGCCGGGGATTTATAGTAAAATCTATAGATGGGATGCTCGCTGGCTGAGTGATTATAATAAAAAGAAGCAACTTTTAGATTTCCTTCATTAATGAAATCATAACTTTTGATGCAAGCCCAACTATCTTGCTATGCCATTTTGGCCACCTTAAAACTTCATAGCTACAACGTTGTAACGCAAAATGATTCTCATTTATTTAACTCGTTTATATACATAAATACTTTTATCTCAACGCGTTTAACCGTAACATAGTAACAGATCTCATCTTAAAGTACTCGAATGTGTGTTATAGTTGGCATATGAATACAAAAAAAACGTTTCACTAGGAGCAATGCGAATGTAGTTGGCCATTGTACCTGATTATCAAGGGGCAACACCAGTTCCGATCTAACTCGAAGTCAGGCACTTGGTTACTAGGTGGAGAACTAGGTGGTAATCCTCACAGCTTGGACTGGGCCTGCGGAATGATTACGTCACGCCACCAGGAGGGTCGCTGGAACGCCCCCTCATTGGTCATAAATTCGTTCTGCAAGTTCTCGTAGAGGAGTCCATCCGCGCGGGCGATGACCGAATTCAGTGCGAAATCGGGTGGCGAAATGGCATCCGCTACGCTCACAGCCACGTCCTTCAGCTTCAGGCAGCTGTCCAGCAGCAGCTGACGCACTGCAGCCGAGAAATCCCGCCCAGCCGCAAAGCCACCCACATAGAAGGTGGTCATGTGCTTCTCCAGCAGCCACATGGCATACACGTCGAACAGCAGGCGGAGTACGGCTGCATAGGACGCCTCCACTGTCAGCGTGCTAACGTGGTCCACATAGCGCGTCAGAGCATAGTACTCCGCGTAGGCCAGGGACAGTTCCCGTGCTCCGGCCACCTGGGAGTTGTTTCTCGCCTCGAACTTGCTGCTTCCCGCCGCCAGTTGGCCCTCGATGTGAGCCGTGGTTTTGGCCATCAGGTGGCACAGCAGCCACTCGTAGCACCTTAGGGAGACTGCAGGAAGACGAGCTCTTTAGTCAAACAATCATAGCACCACAAATAAGGTAATAGCTAATAATACTATTTCTTCGAATCACAATTATTTTTAAAAACTACTTAGATACTTGTTCTGTCTTCAGATTCTGAGCTCAGTGATTTGTAAAAACCCCCTTGATGAATGAAACTAAAGCTGCCTAACGCACAGATATCTAGCATTTTTTGAGCATTTATGAGTCCGGGAAAGTCATCTACTTACACTGCCAGCTGGTTACGGGAGTTCTCTGCACCAAGGACGCATAGTTGAGAGCCAGTAACTCCTTGCGGCGCTCCAGGAATTTCACACTGCCAATGGGTGTCTCCAGTTGCTTGGCGCCCCACTGGCGCAGCAACCAGTTGGAAGCCTGTTGTCCCAGGACATTGTTATCGCCCTCATAGGTGCACAGGGGGTCGTGGTCGGTGCGCATCTGGCCCAGCTTAGCTGCTGCCAGGTAGCCGTGTCCTCCGCAGGCTTCTCGCGCTTCCTGGATTGCATCCCGTGCTGCCCAGGTGATCAACGGCTTCGACGACGAGATCAGGGCATGGATCTCCGCAGCATTCTGGGTCTAAACAATGCTTTCGTTAGAGGTGCTAATGGTGCGACATACAGACAACCCACCAAAACGTCAAATCCATTGGAATCCGCCTGGGAACGTGCTATGATCTCCATGTAAGTGGTGGTCAGCTCCTCAGTGGCGATTTTTTGGACGCAGGCAGCCGCCAGATAGGGAAAGATGCGGTATTGCTGGGGAGGGATTTCAATGTAGGTTAAATATAAATATATTTCAAAATATATAGTGAAATTAAGTATGAGTAATTAACTCGACTTACATGCAGCTGGTACTCCAGAATGGCCATTTCCTCGCCCTGACGCTCCGGGCCAAATTGCTTCCTCACTGCGGAGTACCGAACCGCGATTACTGCGGCACTGCACAAGGTATTGGCCGACTCCTGCATGATGCCAATGCGCCCGGCGGAGAAGCTCTCGAGGGCCGCCCCAAGGACCTTTCCCGGTTCGGTGAACACACTTTCGTAAGCCCCCTCAGGAGTCACGTCACTGGTGCGGTTGAGGAGGTTGTCCCGGGGAATGCGGTAGTTGGTGAACACCACAAATCCGTTGTCAATGCCATTCAGGCCACACTTCTCCCCAATATCGCCGACCAGAACACCCGGATATGAGAGCAGCGTCTTGGGATCGCGAATGGGAATCAGGAAGCCGTGCAGCCCATGATTTTGGCCATCAGCTGTGTAGAGATTGGCAAATGTCATGGCCACCGTGGCCATTTTCCCCAGATTGCCCACCCAGCACTTGGCCGCCTCAAAGTCTGGGGTATTGATCACAAACTCCTGGGTGCTCGGATCATAGGTGGCCGTTGTGCGGATGCTCTTCGTGTTGCTGCCATGCGACAGCTCTGTGATGGCCAGGCAGGTGATCACCTCCCGATTCCAGGCTGCCTCTATATATTTCTGGTGCTTCTCCGTGCCCATGGCACGGATGGCATTGTTGAATAGGCCCACGCCCAGCGCTATCTTCACCGATAAACTGGGCGAGTAGCAGGCCAACGCCTCGTTGATGTACATCAGATACTTCGTTTTGGCCGAGAAGCTCAGGCTCTCGATCTCCTTGGGCACCAGGTCCAGGTGCTTCATCCGATTCACCTGCATGGCGCACAGGCGCTTCTGCTCGTCCATGGGCAGGGTCCGGGAGGGGTGGGCAAAAAGGGGGTCATTCTCCAGGCGACGCCACACTTTGTACTACAAAAAAGGGAAATTTTAAATAGGAGTACTTTTAAGGATCTTGTAATAGGGATATGCGTGAAAATGGGCCTAATTTAATTAGTAACATTCTTATTTATTTGGTTTGTGTATGTGAAATCGTTGAAGTTAGGCTGAAATATAATAAAGTATCTGAATCATTCACCAAAACTCATAACATGCCTAATCAGTGATGCAATTCGAAATATCAGTTATTAATGAAATATATTGGAACACATTAATCAAAAGTAAAAGTTTGTATATATAATGTATAACAAAAATGAACATTTTTTTAACGTGTTTCTTAAGAAACTAAGATTTTAATTTAATATGGCATAGCACTTTATTTGATAATGCCCTTTTCATGACTCTAAAAAGGTAAGCCATAACTAAACGATTTTGTAAGCTGTTGTGTAAGACACAAACCATATAAATTATCTTTCCAAGAGATAGTCATCCACTTACCTTAATTCGCAATCCCTGCTCCTTTTCGAATATCAGTCGCAATCGCTTCCAGTCAAAATTGGCCCTCTTTCTGTAAGCGGCCAATGGCCCACCGCTGGGAAGATCGGGAATAAAGCTTGTGTCCTCGCTGGCCATGATTTGACTTCTTGAAGAAGAAAGGAAATGGGAACGTTATCGGATCAGTGGAGCTGTTGACGACCAAGAGGCTATAGAACGACTGCGATCTAAGCCAAACGCTTAAATGGCCGAGACCAACCAGACAACCCAGTCAACAAGTGGGGCACTCGAACTGTTTTATCTACAAGCGTGCAAGCGACTGAAGCCGTAGTAAGGAGAACCCTCAAGAGGCGCGGTTTTAGGGCCATTGTTCGCCAGCTGAACAGTTTTGTGTGCACTGTTCTCAGCTAACACACTTGTACGCACACAGAGAAGTTTCAAACCATTGTGAATAGGCTTAGTTAGTTCCACGCCCAAAATGAGAACAGAATATAACAAAATAAGTGCTTTAAAACTTTATGTTATATTGAATGAATAATCAAGTTAGCTTTGTTTGTAGCAGTAACAAAGTTAAGAATAAGAAGCAAATCTTGAATTATACTTCAAGTATAACTACCACAAAAATAAATTATATTTCATGTAACACTTTTGACCTGATCCAAGATCATGTCCCTGCAGTGGCAAAACGAAGTGGTGCGCATTACGCGCCAAGTGAAGCGCAATCTACCGCATCGAAATTTCCGAGAGATTAACTTTGATCGCGAGACCATAAGGCAAGCAATCACTCCACTGACCTACGATAAGGCGCGCCGCATCAAGGGACCAGTTTTCGAGGCTCTGGAGGACGAGTTGCGCCGGGCAGGATGCACCATGCTGCCGGAGTTCCTCCACTGCCTGGCCACCAAGGAGAATGCACTCTTCGAGAGCCTGAATATCCGCGAACGGCTATCCGATGATTCGGAATTGCTCTACGGAATGGTTGATCGCCTCCGGGATGCCGAACTCGCCGTTTGCCTGCACAAGCACCGGGGTCTGAAACAGTGTTTCGGCCTATTCTTCGAGACCATGCAGCTGCTGGAGCCGTACCGTCAGAAATACGCATACGCCCTGGTGGCCCTCAATGAGCACATCATCTCGCTGTGCCGCAACATTGCCGGCCAGGAGCGGGAGGCCGCCGAGTACATATCCCGCATCTACTACATCTACTCCATGTATCTGGTGAACACGGGTCAGCGTACCTCGGCCATCAATTACCTACAAATCGCCATGGATCTGGTGCGTGGTCACGTGTGGACCGCCGAGGTGGGAATGCCCGCAGGCAGCCTCACGCTCCACGAGCTGGTGGCCCAGAATCTCGCCAGGCAGCTCCTCATCCAGGGCAAGTCCATTGTGCGCCAGCACCCCGAAGATGCGGTGGCCATGGCCCGACGGGCCACGGTCCTTATAGCAGAAAGTAAGTTATACCATAAAAAGGCTTGACTGAGCCTATTTATTATGAAATTCATAACCGGCCGCTCTTTCAGTTGGCAGGGATAAGAACATGGAGATTTTCTGCGACACCTTTCTGGAGCGTGCCTACTTCTTGATGGAGATTGGCAACTTTAACTCGGCCCAGCAGTGTCTGGACCAGATCAAAACCCAGATCCTGGCCTGCACCGAGTACCGATTCGTTAAGCTCAACATCAAGTACTACCTGTTCCAGGGACAATGTTCCGAGATGTAAGTAGGCTTATTAATTAGATCCTCCAGAACTGCAAAACTCCTTTTTAACCGAAAGTTTTGAGCACGTGGAGAAGGCCATTTCGTGTTATAAGCGAGCTCTTCGCTTATCCCGACTGTATACCCACCGTGATTTGGAGGCGGAGATACTTTTGCATCTGGGGAAGATCTTCGCCAAGGACACCCAAATGACAAGCATCGCTAAGAAGTGCTATGAGCACGCCAAGCGCATCTACGTGGACTTTAACGATCTGCACAGCCGCAAGATGGCCAATTACCTGCAGGCCAAGTTAATGGCGGATGAAATCACACCTCTTTACATGGCCATGCTCAAGTCTTCGACCACTCGGTATTGCGCCTTTTTCAACCTACGTCAGTGGAAGAACCGCTGTCGTCCCTTTTGGAAGCGACTGGGCGACGAAATCATCAAACAGGAAACGGATAGCATCTACTGTCTGCTGGATGAGGAGAAAGAGGATCCAGGCCACGATGTGGCACCTTACGATGATGTCGACCTCAAGACTTTCAAACTGGCTGAGGGAGACATCTAAGCTCTGCTCCTAACAAATTTTATTGCTTACTTCATCTATTTGCGGCTCCTAATTGATCTTTAGGGAGTAATACTACATTTTCGGAACGGAATCTTAAGTTTGATCAAATAACAAGTTTGCTTTCCTTTACTTATTCAGCTGACTGAATTTTACCCCATGCCTAAAATTATTTGCACACATCAGAGTTGTGGATTCCCTCGATGAAGTACTGCCCATAAACGGTCGAGTGTATACCTATACCGAAGATAATCAAATCCTGCGCATAATGCACGAATTTATTGACTCCCGATATCTCAGGTATTTGATCAGGCATTGCATTGCAAACCTTTGGATGTCCGAAATATAAATAGAACTACTAGAGCTAAAGTCCACTCGGTTTTGAATTACCATGAATCAACGAACATGAATCGATCATCCGGTAATAAAGTACACGTATTCTAAGCGGGAAGATCAAAGGTGAAATCATCAGTACGGATAATCTATAAATAATTGTGGAGTGGCATACAATTCCTTATAGCTGATATAGTTATATCAGTTTACCGTCTTATCTTAATACTTAATTACATATGTGTCAACATTGTAGGTGGAGTGGACTTTGATTTGTCCACTTTTCGGTTCTCAGAAATCGTAAATTTTTGATAAGGGAAAGTTCGAATAGTCTGTTACTATACCGCCATCACTTTTTTAAATCCATTAGTCATTAACAACAACTTAAGTGTGTTTAATTCATTTAGAAAACGAAGCTGTTTGCAAAAAAGGTAATTTATGACGCAAATTCTTCAGGCTGTTTCGTTTCATAAAATACCTAAAATACAGAGAAAAAGTGGGCAATAGCATGTTTTATTTGCATTCAAAATAAAAGCGAGCCAAGCTGACCATTCGGTATCAACCTCCAGCTAATTATAACAATTAGCAATAATTACTCCGGCAACGCGGCAAACGCAGAGATAAGTTCTTATTGTCTAGGTTCGGGAACTTTTCGTTGACGAAATGTTCGAGCAAGAGGCAATAAACCAGTTTATACGGCTTTCTCAGAATATTTAGTGCCACACTTAATTAGCACAACTCAATTCGCAATCTGAGTTATGTACTCGCACCCAAGAGTCACCACAATCTAAATTTTTGCGCAATCACGAGGAAAGCACGCTCCACTCGGAGTTGTTTGCTTGCACTCGACAATTTAGGAGAACAATGTTGGGGCGCTTTGGAAAAGTAAATAAGTTGGAATTTTAAGCGGAAATGGAAGTCGATTACCCTAAAAAGGGGCGTGAGTCGCATGAAACTGAAATTGTGAGTGTGCTCAATGTGCGGCATATGCAAATCCAAACAAACCCAGAAACAGCGATGAACAAACGCAAAACTGATAAAGTTTCGGCAGTTGGAGCAGCACTGAACAGCTGCCAGCCAAGTGGCAGCAAAACTTTTGGCTTACGTGATAAGCCAGGTAGAATTTGTGGCCAGGTGACGATGTAATGAGCGAAACCCATTAGTCCACCCAATCGCCATTGCGTGCCGTTCGAAACTGTCACAATTTGTTGGCCAACCACCCGATTTTGATGGGGGTTCTATCGTGAGTCAACCTTGAACATGAAAATAGCCGGCGTTTATTTTTGTATGTACTTGTATGCCGACTCCCTTTGAATCAATCAAACTGGGCTTGGCCGAACCCACTGACCCCACTTTTTTAAATGAATTACAATGCAAGTGCAGCGGCTAATTTCACTCTTACTTACACACTTTCCAGACAAATTAGCGCACAATCAACACTCCGGCACAGAGGGGCCTCCATTGTGGCCAAATCAAGCCCAATTGAGGCTGACATCACGTACGGTGAAAGGCCTAGTTCAAGAACTTTGTTGGAGACTGTAATTAAGCGTGGAACACTACTCTGCATTGAATACCCAGATGACTATAACAATTCATATAAACCTATTGGTATAATATTTGTTTTGACGGGAATGCGAGTAGTCATTATAAAACACATCAGTAATAGCTGAAGTGGCGCTATAAACAGAAAAAGGGGAAAACCATCACTCACTGATAAAACTTCATATAGGGGCTATAAGCAAGATAGAAATAAATGTTCTAGCTTTTAACTGGTGCGTGCCTAGGGCTTTCACTGTAGCGCCAACACACCCTGTACGCGACTTGTTTGGCTAAGGACTCGGGTTCAGTTTGCCGACTGCCTGTATTACATCACCGCGAAAACAACAAGTAGGTAGAAACGGTTTGGGGCCCAAAAGGCGGGAGAGAGAATCGTGAAAAGAATCGGAGTTGGAAAATTTGGGTTTGGGTCTGGGCCACGTGAGAGATGCCCTCGATGCATCTGTGTGCGAGCCGCCAACCTGTAGCGCTTCTTTGGGCCCGCCCTTATAGTTGTATTCTCCCGATGAAGTTTCGCTATGACCATGTCCAAAAACTGGACACTTTTAATCAGCTGAGCTCACAAGACCATGGCAATTAATCCAAATTTATACATACACACCCACCAACGCGGAATTTAAGCAGCAGCAACAACACCAACCGGCACACGACCGCGAGAGAATCGAGATTCGGGCAGCGAGAATTGGAGAATTGGGGAATAAACGAACCGACACGGCCAACTGATGGAAAGTGAATGAGCCGAAGAGCGAGAATAACGCCGCCTGATTCTGATTCACAGCACTCGTAGTATGGGAACCCTACGGTGTTTCATAGGGGCGAGTCCCATATGCACAGGGAGAAAATGAACAGATGGTTATCTTTTTAATCTAGCAATTGTTGCGAGATGTGATCTACCTCTTCTCACCAAACATCGCATGCTGCTAAAGAGCGTTAGGTAAGTATGGATGGCTCAAGTTGGCAGCCCTGGGATCCAACAAAAATGCTTATATGTTTATGAGAAAGGGGATGTTATACATACCCCAGTATAATTTTTGGGTTTTTTTCGTATTCCTTTGATTTCTGTTACCCTTTCCTCATATAACCTTTCTTTCAGTGTACTCCCTGCTCTCTCTCCTGGGGATGTATGCTGAATAGGGGTCGGGGGGTCGTGGTGGGGTGTGGGAAGTGGGTCGCTGAGAGCTGGGCCAGGTTCTTCTTCTTCCCCTTATTCTGCCTCAATGTCAAGTGGCTGTTGCCAGAGCGAGAGGGTAACACAGCATTTGTTAACCGGCCGGCATCGTTGCACAGCTGTGTGGGTGAGCACGGCATCAACCAGATTCGGATAGAGAGAGTGGGAGAGATGCGAATACGAATACGGATACGGATACGGATACGGATACGGATACCCGATACACAGAGCAGAGAACTGTGCGCGGGTTCGGGTCTCGGCTTATCACGACTGCCTTTGGTGTCAAACTTTTTGATTTCGATTTTGCATTATCTATTTTGTACAACTTTTTGAGACTTTAACTACTGTGAAAAATCTTGGTACCCAGAATAATTTATATTTAGATCACAGGTTTATAAATCATAAATATTGTGTTAGCTGGCGGCTGAAATTCGGCCAAGTCACATAAGTATTTCATCATAAAAGTATGCACCAGTATCTTGTGTCTTTTAATGAACATAAACATGCAGCAAAACGGTTTAGCCAAGGTTTTCCTCGGCTTTATCGGCACCTGCCCTTGAAGAAAATCAATCCGCGCAATAGACAACCCAAAATACAGAATATGGTTTCTCTTATTTATTTATCATTCGGTTCTATGGTCTTTTCTTGTTGAACGAGTAGCAATATCAAAATGACCAACATTATTGATTAGGATTAGTGTCTGCTAATTGATTACGATCGCATTCTATTATCGTATCCTGTTCGGATGGCGTTAATTAAATTACTAAATTGACTCGGTTATACAAAGCACAGATGCACGGTAAGTAGGTGTACAGGTGCGTGGGATTGGGATTGGGTTCGTAAATCGTATAAAAAACAGTATTATATGCGTAACTAGAGTTTGGCAGCTGCGAATTCATCCGAAGATCTTGTCGAAGCAGGTGTGGCAGTATGGCTTGTCCTTCTGCTCCTTGAAGGTGCCCTTATTCAATTGCTTCAGGCAGAAGGCGCAGACGAAGTGTTCCGGGTGGAATTTCTTGAACATGGCCGTGATGCAGCGTCCGGTGATGGGTTTGGAGCACCCTGCGCACAGGGATCCTCGCTTGGCATGGTAGTGCGTCTCGCAGTACGGCAGTCCCTCGTGGTCAAAGAAGGATCCTCCCTGGAAGGGCTGTCGGCAGTCCTGTAATTAACAAAATTAAAGGTTCATAAGTAGAACACACATAATATTATTTATACTTATTATTTATCTTAGGCGTGTTCTAGGAATACTCAAGGTTTATTGTTTTAAGCAAGAACTAAATAATCGAAAGCTAACCAATTCATTGCCATAAACATTTTTGGGAATCGCATATATAAGCACTTGAAATGTTTACTGCGCCTCAAGATCAGTACCGCACTGTCCTGATCTCTAGTTGTAAATATGATTATTTGTGCTTCGGCAATGTAGGAGAGGTATGAGAATGATGTATTACGGGCCAAATGGCGGTGCAGCCTCTGTCTGGGGCTAATTACGACCATAAATTAGTTGCCATATAGCATGACGGACCAGCAAACCGATCGGGAGCCGACTACATAGTATGAGCTGTGCAAAATTTTACGCCTGGCCTAAAATACCTAATTAAAATTCAGTCGAATCGAAAAAAGCGACGAACGGAGGAGCTCTGCACGGTGCCTAGCTAATTGGAAAACAAAGATTGTACATTTCAAAAACAAGATTCGGGTAAATTTAAATATGATAAATATTTGAAAAAGTGCGGCAAAGTCGCTTCGTTCTTTCTATTTCCTTTTTTCGGGGCCTTTTGGAAAAACATATCAACAGCAGCAGCAAGAACACCAACAATTGTATTAAGACAATAACATTTTGCGCACGCTTTTGGCCAGCTTCCAAAAACAAGGGGTATTGAAAGTGTGGAGATGTGGCAGGGGACAATATCATCCAACCGGCAACAGCGATCGAGACATGGAACGAAGGATCATTGAGAACGAGAATCATGATATCTGCGGCGGAAAAGCTATTTTCGTTTTTCACCACCTCATACAAATCAATCAATCCATAAACAACAGGTGCAACAATTTCCCTAGCCGTTTCATAATTTTCCTTTGTTGATTATATGAAAGGAAAACCATAAGTGGGGCACAGCAACCAAAATGAAGCCAAATAATCAATATCAACATGAACTAAAAATAAAACCAAATATATGGTATAAGGCACGAATTTGCAACACTCAATGGAGAATTTCAATGATGTGTCTTATATATATTTAAACAGTGCTTGCATTGTAATGGTTCAGCTATTTATAGACGGGCATTTTAACTGGGCAGCTTTATTCGACTGAAATTGACGAATCAACTCAAATTTAGTTAGCCCCATCAACCAATTAACACCAGGGGTGCCATTAAAGACCAGCAATAAACAGTGCGAATCTTATGTCCATTATAGACAGATATATAGCCGAGTAGCATGCGAAGCATATAAATGCTGACTACAACGTCAGCAACGAAAATAGTGTAGGCTGGTGGGAATTATTGCTCTCCCTAATCGAAAATCGAATCCACAATATTGTAATTTGTTTATCAACCGGAAGAAAGCAGCAGAATTCAAGAACACAGAGCTGCGGAGGTGGGACAGCAACAGACACATGTGTCAAGGCCAGCCAGCTGACACTGACCTTGACACGAGGTCTGGTTGGGTGGCTCTGGGTGGGTGGATTCCGCCCGAAGGTCGCCGCCACCTTGAAAAGACGCCAGCGCTTTTCAACCACTCCGCACCCACTTTCTGTTCTTGCTTGCTTTGCTGGTTGTTCTTCTTGTGTTTTGTTTGTGTTTTAATGTGTAATTATTAAAATTTTATTTACAAAAACAAATTACAATATTGTTGGTCATTTTCATAAATGATTGTAAATTTAAAAAGTACCTATAAACTTAGCCTACAAGAAGTGCATAGAGAAGTTCAACAAGTCGGGGGTTGAGGGTCAGGGACAGGGACAGGGACAGGGGCGGTGGCGGGCAAAAAGACCATCATAGAGGGACTCTATATTCAGGGACTCGCGACTCATCCTCCCCAGCGGCACCTGCCCCAAGCGGAGCGGGCCAGCTGGGCGAGCGAAAAGGGTTCAAAGGGTTATGCTGCTGCGCCTGCCACCGATGTTGCTGCTGCGCATGTTGCTGTTGTTCATGCTGCTGTGTTGCTCCTAGACCCGCAACGAAAATAGCCAAGACGGACGGCGGGCAGCTGTTTTGGCCGCGAGTTCTCCTCATGACGCTGGTAATAAAAAAGTGGCACGCAGCTAGATACCAAAATGTATCTAAAGCCGCTGCCGCCGGGTGCTATTTTCGTTTGGCTGCTGAACTTCAGCAACAAGTTTGCTGATGCTTTTGCTTGTGGATCTCTCCTACTCCTCCTCATCGACGCCCACGCACTGTGGACAGACGGGCTTGCCCTCCATGGCGTAGAAGGACTTGCCGCGAACGGCCTTCTTGCAATCCTAAAGGGTAGACGTGATCGGGATGAGCGATTAAATTGGGAAATCATGATAAAGAATGCGAGGTTCAGATTTTGAAATCTTTGGCATCTTTAAATATTTAGGCTGTTCTGGCGCATTTAGATTCCCAATGGTAATAGAGGTATAAATTAATTAAATCCATTTAAAGGAATCAAATGTGCCAGTAGCCTACAACTCCTTTCTTGAAACGAGCAAACGAAAATGGCATTATTTTTGATTAGCATATCTACATGAGAGGATAGCTTACCCTGCAGACGAAGCAGTCCGGGTGCCACTGCGAGTTCAGCGCCGAGATGTAGTTCTCCATGATGGCGCGGTTGCAGCCGTTGCACTTCGGGGCAAACATCTCGAAGTAGTCGTTGCGGCAGTACGGCTTGCCGTCGCGCTCATGGAATCCCTCCTCGCCGAACTGCTGGCCGCACTGGGCGCAGAAGAAGTGCTCCGTGTGCCAGGTCTTGTCCAGCGCCGTGACGCACTTGTCCAGAATGGCGCCGTTGCAGTAGGCGCAGCGCGGGCTGAACAGGTTGTGGTAGTCCGGCTCGCAGTACGGGAAGCCGTCGCGCTCGAAGAAATTGCGGGTGCCCAACTCCTGGCTGCAGTGGTTGCACGTGAAGTGCTCCGGATGCCATGTCTTGCCCAGGGCTGTGATCACCTGACCCACAATGGGCTTCTCGCAGGCATTGCAGCAGCCCTTCTGCACGGTATTGACTCCTTGGCGACTCATATTGGCCTGTAGATTGCCTAGCATAGAATCCAACTGATCCTCGCGACTGTCCTCGACGATGGTCGTCTCCTCGATCGTCTGGGTGAGATGCGCCTGCTGGCTACCCTTGTTTGGTCTGGCGTAGTCGGTTACCGTCTGGTGCTGCACTGTCGACGAGTGCTGTTGCGGATGACTTCCGTTTCCGATGCCGTTCGTGCCGTTGCTAACCTGGAATAATGGATAACGATTCCAATTAGCATGCTATATCCTTGGCAGCCTGTCGCGCTGGGCTTACGTCGATGTGCTTGCCTCGACTGAATCAAAAGTTGTGCGAGCGCTAGCACAAAAACTTTTGCTTTTAGCCGCCGCCACCGAGCACGAAAAAAAACATCAAAATATCAAAAATAATGTTTCTCTTCCTCTTCGCACAGATTCTCCTGACTGAACTATATAGCTATATATCTGTGTGTATGTGGACCTCGTTGCGCACGACGCTCTCCTCATATGAAAAGCATTTTTCTTCTACGTTGACGTAGTTTTCGTTCATTGCCAAAAATACGAAAGAACGTTTTCCGAAGAACGAAAGGAGTGGGCGGCTAAGGGGGTTCTCTACTGCTTCTGTGCGGATCTTGTCTGTCGAGTCTCCATTTCAATATTCAATTTTTTCTTTCATAAACTCTGCGTTTTCATTGGGCGTGCTCGGGTTCTGCCTTCAGCCTCACTAAGTAGACGCCTAATTAAGCGTCCTCTGGTTTTGGAAAGGGGAGGATTCGAATTTAAAATCGGGAAGTGCACAATCTTCTTTAATAATTATCAATCTTTATTTTGTATTCCTCCTATCATGACTTGTATTTTCATATCGCTCTACATAATCGGGCATACAGATTCTAATTTCTTTATTTATAGTAGACGCCCTGGCTTTTTTCTTGGTGCGCTTCGTCACTACGTGAATGATCATTGCCCTTTTCTTTTTCTGCACACTTAGTTAGGAATTCCCAAACGAAATCGGAAGATAATTTGAAGATATAGAGCACATAAAATATTTAAAATTAATTTTGAGAAACTAATTTAAGCATTTTTATAAAAATTGAAAGACATTTATTTATTAAATAGTACCGATATCGATTGTTATAAGCGCAAAAGACCCGAAATTAATTTGGTGGGAAAAAATATCGTACTTATTAAAAGTCTTATCTACATGGGATAACTTTATCACTGTGGACGGCAGCCCACGTAGTGACGAAGCGCACCAGGAGAGTGCGCAAAGGCGCTTTCTGGTTGAAGCAAGGAAACCAGAAGTCGACCGCCCTTTCTATGAAAACTCCGCTCCTGTTGCGCCTGCCACACAAATTTTCATTGGCTTCGGCGTCGGCGAGGTTTTCTTATTCTAATATTTTCATTGGCTATTTTTAAACCCAAGTCGTACACGGCGCAGTCGAACCGCTAAAATCGTCGTTTGGCATGGAGTATAAAATGAACAGCGACCGGCTGGTCAACAGGATTTCCCCATAAAAAGCTCAGCCGAGTGTTCGGCACACGTTTCCAGTCGTGGCCAATAAACGGGGGAAACCGGGAAGAGGTGTGGAATTGGGGTGGTGGGGATTATGAAATGGGGGACAGGAAGTTGGCACCGAGGAAATCTCGATCAATGAATGGGACGGGAAGGTGGAGGAATGGGCGGAGAATGTGAATACGAATGCGGTTTTGAACGCCAGATGATTGTGGCAATGAAAGCGCAAACAAAATATAGAGAAAACACCCACAACTAAATGGATCGCTTGGGTTATAGAAATGAAAGAAAATACAATAAAAAACGCTTTCGAAAATAGCCATGCAAATGATTTGCAATGAAAAACTATAGCGAAAGCGGCGCTGTGGAAATCGCGTTGACAAGTGGGAGCAGGGGGTGTGGAAGGGGGTTGGGGGTGGGTGGGCGACTAACTGTGCGTTGTGTGTGTACGTGTGGGTAGGAAAAGCGCCCGGAAAATCCGACGGGCCGTGTGCAATATTGTTTATATCCGAATATATTTGTATTTTATTTTTCCCCGCTTTCCACATGTACAGAAAAAGAACGAGGGACCAAGAGGCAATTCTATTTAATTTTCATATTTATCATATCAACAAAAGTCACGGACACGCCTTGCCCCGCCCTCTGCCCCCTTTCCACGCCCCGCGCAGTTGGCAGAAAATTGAAAATGATATTAAATAATTAACAGGCCCGACCTCTCATATACAAGTATACTTTTCGCATGCACGCCTGCCATTCGTCAATGACATTGAATTGCAATTTACTCGAAGTCTTTACTCGTCCCCACACGAATGTCTGCTAATTTGACTGCGACGGCCATCGAATCGATTGCCAACAAAATAAAAGAAGTGTGCAAAATATTTTTCACTTAGTAATTAATTAATAATTAATGCAACCCGAATACCTCGGCGACAAGCTGACAATTCGCGGCATTCCCCGTCGACATTTTGCAATTTTTAGGCAAGAGAATTCTTAGGCAATAGGTCAAGTCTCAAAAACTTTAATTGGTTGATGCGGATATTTTGTAAGCATTGAGATGATAACATTCCAAATGTTTTATTTAATTATAAAACCCATAAAAATGAGGGGATACATTTAAACAGAAACGCTTCCAACTGTCACATAAAGAATTTAAATACACCAATAAATTACTTTGAGTTAGACCACACGAATTTACTCAAGCACTTTGTTAGATCCTTTATAGCTACTTCTTTTGCATTACTGGTATATCAACTAGGATATCAACTGAGAGACCCAAAAATATAAGATTGTAATGACACGTCAATAAAAGAAAACTTTTCGCCAGCCTTGACCCAAATTCATTCATATGAAGAAAGGAGCAGACGCACTGCACTATATTAAGCAAGATCATAAAAAACAAACTGAAAGTGGCGTAAGAAGACCAAATGAATGCGAAAGACATCTGCTGAAATACATCATTTATATAGGCGTTCTGTTCAAAATGTCAGAGTACTCTAAAAACAAATGTCAGACATGTGAAGGAAGGAATATGGACACATCGCCATAAAAGAAAACCAGGCTAGTCCAATTGAACGGAAACAATATTTGTGTTTGTATATCCTGAGATGTGCAGTGCATGAAAAAATACCTTTTGTTTACTCGATTGCCACCCGAATTGATTGATGCTCTAATGAGATACAGATAGAATATAAAATAAACTTGGCTGTGTAAATGCTGTTCTCGGAAAAACTTAAAATGTCTTGGCGCCGTGTGCAATAAATCGTGTGACAGTCCCTCGCCATCATAATCAGACTTCATTAGACCAATCAATTTATGTGGCCCATTAAAGTATACCCCGAAATCCACCTCCGGATTGCGTTGGCAGATGTCAAAGTCAAGATCTTTCTCGGTTGCTCTTCGACTTCTCGAAGGGATCTACTGTGGGCATGGGATGTATGGATCGGCGGTGTCATTAGATTCGCTCGGTTGCCTTGCGTCAGACGATTTGCGATGATAAATAGATTCATTTTATGGTCTTCATTACAATATACAACTAAACCGAGCATTGGACTGCCTCTTGCTAATAATAGCTAAATACATAGTAGAAAATCAGAAGGATCGAGTGGTTGAAAAGTGGGACGAAAGACTTCTGCCATACGCCATTTGTTTTTACAGGTAAAAAAGTGAAAACATTTGAAAATACTTCCTAAAATATACATAAACTGCATGTAAGTGGACTTCGAATGACATTTTAATAAAACAATTTATTGAAAAATAATATTTTGTTAGTAACTGTTCTCGTTTCTAACAGGAAAAATGTCTCAAAACGTTTACATTTGAATGTCGAAAAGAAATGACGATGATGTCTGGTGCAATATTACACACAATGCATACCTCAATTAGAAACAAATAATCAGATATTTATAAATCGATATTATAAAATATCTTTAAGGAACGAAATCTCCAAAATAATCTATAAAATTTAAATGTTTGACAAGAAGTAAAGTAGAGCATCTTAACCCAGTTCTTAGTCGTAGAGCAAAAGCGGTAAACAATAGTTGTTTAAAAGTATGTAACAGAAAGAAAAGTTCCTGACCCTTTAGACGATCTAGCTATTTCCGTTTGTATTTCCGTCCATGAAAAGCAGAAAACCAGAGCAGAAAACTGGAGCAAAAGAGCTATCAGTCGCCTAAATGCTTGATACAGCCCTCGTTTTCTGCTTGCAGATCTTCATCTAATAGTCGAGGCACTCGACATAACGTCCTTCCAGCTTTACAATACATTCCTGACAAAATGCGATGAAAAACACCGAGCACAATCTTTAAATTGTAAACTCAACTTTAGAAACGATATGTTTTCTCCTATAAATGTACATAAATGGCTTAAGCATGCCAGCAAGTCGTATGATAAGCCAAGATGAATTATTTTATTGCTTAAACTCATATCTAACTGAACACACAAGATAGTTCGGCGGAGCGGCCATTTTAGCAAGTTTGTTTATACTTGTATAGCATACTTTACTCAAATTGTACTAGAATGATTGTTCATTCATTGCATACTAAATATATACCCGTAGGTCATGGCATATAGAAGATATTGGATTAATATCTCTAATATAATGTCTTTTACCTATAGTTCAACGATATCTCTTCATGTGTTATTCTATTAAACGGCACGGAAATCGTGAACTAGCAATTTTCAGTACTCGGATGACTCACCTTGAAATCGGACAGCGAAGCCATCAGATCATCCAGTTCCTTGGTGGCCTGCGACGTATAGGCCTGATGCACCTGTTGCCCCGGAACAGCATGGTTGGGCGTATAAGAGTCCTTCTGCTGCACAATTTGCTCCTCGACAGTACCAACTGCAATAAGGAAACCAGGTTAGTACGTACTAAAAGATTTGATTTAGCTGGCAGTTACCTGGTCCATCAGGACCCGTCAGCTTCTCCGTCTTCGTTTCCCGCACGGTGATGGTGACATGGCGTCCCGGCGTCGGAGACTTATGTGCAGACCTAAATAAATATGAGCTTAGTTAGTTAATCCCTTCATCCGCAATTGGGTCTACCTTGATCTGCTTACCCGTTAGGAACAGCATAGATGTGAGCATTGTCCAGTTCATTCAGCAGGCTGTCCATTGTAGGACGCTCCTCCACGGTGGCATAACTATTCATCGTATTGTATTTCGAGACTGGAGTACTGTAGTTGGCCGGTACATCGATTTCTAAGGAGTCAACAAAAATCCAATTAATGATATACGAAAACATTTTGAATAAGGCGAATTCGGTTATGAAGTTATTACAGAAACAATACCTACATATGTAGTTACAAGACGGTTTTAAATTTATAATTCTGTTTTAAAGATTGTCTAGGTTTTTGTGCATAGAGGCGAGTGTAATAAATCACTCGAGTTTGCAAAACTATAGTTACTCAAGTACAAACCAAAATAATAAAGAATACTAAAAAACGGTAGGTATGTGTATACAGAGACCTATTAATTTTTAACTTAATTAACTTTCCTAACTCAACTCAAAATCTAAGCGGACAAAACGGCTGCAATGTATATGCTTATAACGAAGACATTGGTCACTATATCGTCGATAAAGTGGGAATTTTCCTTACTCTGCAGATCCTGCAGCAAGGAGTCCAGTTCTGAGAGTCCTGTGTTTCCTCCCGCCGCCTGACGTGGCAGAGACCCCTGGTTAACGTATCCCGGAGTCGTGGAGGAGCCATTAAAATCATGTCCTGCCGTTGGGGAGCGTGTCTCTACGCTGTAGTGCTCTTGATACTACAAAAAGGGGAGTATTCGAATAAGTATTGATCTGAACTCATTTTTAATTGTATATACTCACCACCTGGGGCTGGGCTTTGCCCCTGAGACTTCCATAGCCTGGAGTGTTATCCACAAACTGCTGTTGCTGCAGAGGCTGGTGTTTGGGCTGGACAATTCCATATTGCGGCTGAGGCTGTTGAGGCTGCTGCGGCTGGCCTGGCACACTGTTTTGCAGGTCGGCTAATAGAGCGTCTATAAAGAAGAACCAATAATACACATTAGTTTGGTCTTGAAGCCTTTTTGTATTAGTCAAAACATTTGATAGGTTTCGTTTTTCAACAAATGAAACTGAAGTTCATTTATTTTTAAGGTATGACTTTTTATTTTCTTTGTTGATAACTCAACGCAGCTCTTAAGTCGGAAATCGTTTTAATTTGTCACTCGTGTACATATGTATGGACATTTCATATCAAATTTTGGCGAATCAATACTCAGGTTGTCGTAATCTCCGTATTTGGCCATAGCACTTCTTCTTCCGGTATGTCGCAGGTATTTTCTATTTAAATTCCAAACTTGAAGCACCTGTCACTGCACCTCTGACGCATAGACCGTTGCTAACTAAACGGAGATCCCATTCCATAGCCTTCGTTTGCTGGCTCATAACGCGCAGCAAAAGTTTCTGATAACATTTTGTTTGTTTTCTTTTGTCTTCAGCGATATCGTCCAATACCTACAATTACTTAATGGGTCTTCTTTCTGGTTTGTGTCTAGGGTAATTGAAGCGGAAAGCTTGTTTCCAGTTTAAAGAAAGAACCACTTTTATCTTGTTTTAGAATTTAGCACATCTGTATCTGATGTGATGTAGTGTGGATGCACATTCCGAACCCTACTGTTACTGCATTGTCGTAACTAGATTCTGTAGGCATAATCTCGGGATTTCGACGCTTATACGGACAGGCAAACGGACGGACAAGTATGAATTGAGACAAAACTAACATACATTCTAGAACCGGAAGCACTCATTGCTTAACAAATCTAGTACACCAATTTATTCTTAAAACAACGGGTAAAAGAAGCTAGTACTCAATAAAATTAACAATTTCTTAAAAATACTAATAAATATTAAAAAGTTTTAATTTTTTAGAAGATCAACTATGAATCTGGAAACACCTTGCGAATGACTAGCTGCACTTGAACTTGACCCGGAGCCCCCGTCGAAGAACACCTTCATCAACATCTTTATAAACCCTTTATCGCCCACACTCCATTTGTTCCCATTGAACAAACTTACCCAGACGTCTCTCGAACTCGCCCACTTTAAAACAGTCACTGAGGGGCGAACTGTGGAACGACGATGATATCAGTTTTGAAGACATTTCACGCACTAAATTTGGCCAGAATCGATGGAATCGAAATGTATTGCTTTATGGTCACTCGTTTGCCGATATGCAAAAATTTCGTTTTGTCTGGACCTCTATAAACGGTAGTTTAGTTAAATATTTTTACCGGCACAGCAGCAACAACAACAGCCAAACCGAAGGTTCAGTTGCCAACTGACCAAATTAAAGCACTGAAAACTCAATCAACTCGGGGCCAAACAAAGTCAGGCCAAAAGACACCCACACTGCAGCCCAAAACTAGCGAAACACAGAGTAGAGGGTGATTATATAGATATATACATATATATATATATATAAATTTATATATGTATATCACATACATAGTTTGAGAGCGGGGGACCTAACATCTACACACAGTTTTTGATTCAGTTTAGGTGGGACGAACTTGTCGAACGGGCTAAAAATCGCACCAAGTCAAGAAATATCGCATCTACACGATGCCATAATATCTTCCAGTGTGTTAGTGTTTCTTTAATGTACATACAATGTACGTCCCATGGAAACATATTTGATCAAAATAATGTTGTTTGCATTTTTTCGCCTCTAATTTAGCTGAGATCAATAGGGGAAAGGGAAGTAACTAAGTAAACATTATAATGGCGCATGAAAACCCGAGAAAAACGTCAATAATTTCCACAGAGAAAAATAATAACATTAATATTAACAGCACTTCAAAAATTGTATATCCGCTTAGAAGAAACTGTTTTAACATAATAGTGGGTTATATTTCAAGTAAAATAAAAATGGAAAATGCAAAGTCAAAATGTTAAGCGAACTAGGTAATATTATAAGGTAATAAATAAATATTGAAATATTTGATTTTTTTTACTAAATCAAGCAGTTTGGACGTTGTTTTCGTTCAGTGTGTGCAGAAAGCACTAGATTGAGGGTGCTTAAGCTGGCTTTGAGGCCTGCCGAAAGTATCTATTGGATGTCTCGTATCATCTGCTGTCATACAATCGCACTTAACGCCATTTACTTGACCCACCCACAGCAACAAAAACAAGCCAAGAAACGAAAGAACACTAAAACAGCAGGAAGACATGACAGCAGGCGATTAAGCTATAAGGCCACCAAATAAATCAAACAAATTTCGAACATTTCACCCGAGAGTTCAAAAGTCTGGGGGCAGAGTCGGAAAAAGGCACACCTGTAACTGGGCCAATGCCAAAAGCGAAATAGCCGCCAGAACATCGAGTGGAAACTCGACCACTGCAAACCACTCAAATTATGAGTTTTATGTACATACATATGTACATGTGCATACATCTGTATAAAGGAAAATAAGGTGTGACGCGATTCATTCGGTTTGGCAAGCGAATTCATAACAAGTTCCTTCGTATGAAAGTGATCAAGAGGCGATGCTCGAATTTATATTCGAAAACATTTGCATTATTGGGCTAGAATCAGCCAAATTATTTCGCAATATCTTTAAAAATAGTCCAAAACCGAGAGATGATCGAACATGTGGTTGACGAGCAAATCGCTCGAGGCACAGCCACCAGGCACCATATGTGGGTCTGCGTACTCCCATTTCCATGGATTCTCCGCTTGGATCAGACAGACATCAGGGGGGTCATCTATATATAGGATAGGGCAGGGTTATCAGAACGTCACGCCTCACTGGGTCAACGTGATGGGAAGAGCCGACAAAGAAGACGAATGGGATTTTGAAATTTATGGTGCCGCAGCGGAAATGATTCTTTTAAATCGCTTGAACACACAAACAAATATTTGAAATCGGCTTAAGATCGTTGATTTGTGTTGATAACTTTACTTTGCTCGCATCCCAATACAACTCAATAATCTAACTCGAAATAAAAAGGATTAAACTAACGCAAATACTGCAATCAATCAGGAATTGGTTTACATAACAGAAAGTTAATGTAAACTTTTGAAATATTTTTATTAATTCAAGGTACTTGTGAGCTAGGATCGTGATTTTCTTCTATGTTCTTCCAAACAGCATTAGGTTTTAGCGAACACAGCACCGCAACTAGTTGCTGATATCGAGAGGGCCCTGTATTATTCCTCAGGGTGACAGAAAATATGCCCAAATAAGCCACTTGATGCTGCACGAGGCGTATTTCATCAAGAACACATTTCACACATTAGTTTCGAGGAATGCAATTGGCAGAAGCTGCTGGCTTGATTAAAATGCAATTAAAATCAATTAACCAGCAGTAGCTGGCTGAGTAAGTTTTTGCTGTTTTTCCCGAGGCGGAGTTGCGCTCAAACTCGGTTTGCAGTAAAATGATGGTGGGTGGGAGAGGGAGCGCGAGAGGGAGGGCGAGAGGGAGAGCGAGCGGCAGGGAGAGGGAGGCAGCTGCACATGACAGCTGTTGAAATTTTGCAATTGACAACTTGATGCAGCGCAGGAGCGAGCGGGAGAGGAGATGCAGAGAGCGCAGTGAGAGTTGCAGATAAAACAGTCGCGAATTTGAATTGTTGCTGTTGTTGCCCGCTCTCCCTTTTGCACTCCGCTGCTTTCTGTTGTTGTTTTATTGTTGACATTGTTACATATCTACGTATGTACATTGTACATGTGTTTTTTGGTTTTGTTTAGCTCGTTTTGGGAGCACTTTCGATTTTCATTTTGGCGGCTTGTTTGCGGTTTTTAGTTTGTTGTTGTTGATACTGCTGATCGATTGCGGCTGCCTTAATTAAATTCCCGCACACACACACCCGCACACCCGCGCAAAGACGTCACACATACGAGGCAGCAGCAGCAGCACAGAAACTATTTTCCCTCGGCAAAATCTCAAAATCAACTGAACAAGAAGCTCGACAACGAATTCGTCGAAGCTGCTCGCACCGCCATCGCACTCAGTTGAGGCAACAAACAGCAGCAAGAAGCAGCAGCGTCGGCAGTGCACTGGAAAAAATGAACTAGTTAATTTCGAAGGGGGTATGTTGGAACTAATTTTCCATATTAGAAAAGCTATAAACAATTTTTATTTATAACATCTTCTTAAATTCTAATCATAGCCAATTCAAATACCTTTCCGAATATATGTACATACATACATATTTTAAAAGGAATATGTTGTAATGATGAAGGTGATTATACCTACAGGTATATGGTATATACCCTGAACATTGATTCTTCCTTGAAAGTTACCACAAAATCAACGAAAATTTCGCGGAATTTCAGAAAAAAAATTTTCCAAGCACAGGTGTTGAGTAATTATGATCATTTGTTGTTGTTGCGTGGGCTAGTGTGTCACACAAGTGGTGGCGCCACCTGGCGTCTGCCTTTTGCGCTTGTCTTTTTACTCATTTCCCGAGAGTTTTGCCGGTTTTTTTTGTTTCAAATGGATGAATCACTTGACTTTGAAAAGAAAACTAAAATTAGTATTTGTATAACAACAACAGAAACACATAGTCACAAATTGTTATGGCTTTTGTTCAGAATTAAGTGTTTTGTTTAATTCTTTTTGTTTGGGTCGCTCTGATGGCGATGCTTTTGCCAAATTGATTATTTTGGTTTAAAAATATTCAAATGCGAACAATATAAGAGTTTACCTACTGGTAAAACCAATAATACAAAATAATAATCATCTGGCCCCGACCTGTGTCACTGCAAAGTCGTACAAACGGGTTCGGCTTTATCGATAGGCTCTCAACAGCGTTATAAACCTTTTTGTTATTTGACCAACCCAACTTCCTCAGTATCCGTAAGATAAGCCGACACTGTAATCAATCAATCGGATCTCAGATGCCTTGAGGTTACCACCTCGGCAATTAGAATACCTTGCGCAATGCTAACCTAAACAGGTGTATACTGTCATAGTGAACTCTACCAGACGAAACTTTAATACCAAATTACTTGATCAAAGAATAAATACTATAGTTTACTGCAGCTTACAATAAAAACCCTACCAAGTAATCAAGTAATGATAAATTGAAACTGTTCCTTACAACTAGATCGATTTTGCCTATACCCATCTCTACCCATATCAATCCCATGATTTCTGAGATGTGTGCCACTTTATCATTGCGAAACGCACGTTATCCTCACGGATTATGCTTGTATCTGTTGCCAAAGTGTCGTGCTTGGCAATAAATAGAACACGAGTCGATTGGAAACCACTGACGCCCACCGACGATGCTTGGATCGGCCGCCGACTCAATGGGAACAATGATCTAATGATCTAATGATCCAATGATCCAATGAATGAAACGCGTAGTAAGGTCAGCGACTACCAGTCTACAGATTGTAGAATGAAACCCACACCGCAAAGCTCGAAAGACTGAGGCTTACCGATTTTCATGTCAATCGACTGACTGTTTGCACTCAGCTCACTTGCTAAACAAATTCGATGAAGACCGCACAACGGCGAAATGCAAACTGAATGGGGAATATTCAAATCGTGTGCTGACAACTGGAGAATTCGATGCGAGTGCAATCGAAGGTGTTAGTCTGAGTGCAATTAACATTACTCAAACCAGATATACGCAAACGCGCTAGGCAAGTGCACTGCCCAAAAATATGGGGATGTTTTTTGGCGAGCATTGTGAACAAAAAATATAAGCTTATTGATTATATGATATATAATGATATATATGATTATATGATTATGATTATATTAGAAGCATGAATTCAGCAATTGTGTGCGATACAGAAGGTTAAAAGGTCTCTACAATTTTGTTGGCACTTTTACACGAACAACGTATTTTTCAGAGTGCATGAATATATAGGCAGTAAGATGCTTAGGGCAATACTCTCGGAAAAGTTAGCAACAAAGTGCTACATTTGTTTACCTTACATCCTATGCATAGGATCCACTTGTATACACTGTCTATTTGATTGCGTCATCTGCTGGGTGTTTGGGGAGCCATTGCTTACATTTACTTTAATGGTGATTTCCTATGATGCCTCGCGTTTCGAAATGCTCGTATTTGATGAAATCTGCCATTTTTGGAGTTCGAACATTTTTATTGATCAACGCCGAGAAGACAGCTTCTCCTAAAGAACTTGTATAATTCGTAGACTAGCTCCCAAAAGTATGCTACAATTTAAAAACTTGGCTGTTTACGATGGATTTTAGATAGGCAAAAATGACTAAAATACCCAAAATAGGAAATATTTCCTAGAAAAATAATGTCACTCTTATTATCCTCTATAAGTCAGTCAAAAGTAGTTTTCCTGGACAAACAACAACTTCTGTATCACTTTAAAATTACCCTCTATAAACCAGAAGTACTTCAGTATTACGAAAAAATAATCAACGCTCGGAAAAGGTATTGCTCAACTAATTTCTGAACTTTTTTAAATGATGAACAAAAATCTCAATAAGCACTCCCGTGCTAAAACTATACGATAGCCTTTGCAATGCCAACAAAAAACATATAGAATAAGCAAAATTAAATATATGTACATATGCCGCAAAAATTAGCAATTTTAATCACAATTGAAGGCGATTTCAAACCCATAAAAACTTTAAGACCTCTGCTGGAAAACCAAATATTTTCGAAATGTTGAAGCTTACGGTTCTACTTCTTACATTGCTGGGCATAGCAAAAACTGGATGGACTCGGGAAAAGTTCACCATACAAGTAAACGACGGTAATGATATGTGCAGCGATCGCAAAGCGAAAATTAAGCAACGTTTTTCTTACATTGGTCAAAGGAAATGCTTTCGGTGCGATCCTCAAGGCAGATCCCTTTACAAAAATCAACGACGGATACTACTACTTTGGAACGGAGTCCTTGAACTGGTATGAGGCCTATGAGAAGTGCCGCGAATTGGACGCTGAGCTGGTAACATTTGAAACAGACCAGGAGTTCGATGCTGTTACGGATTTCTTGACGACCAATGGATCGCAACAGATGTACTGGACATCGGGAAACGATCTGGGCAAGACTGGCACCCACAGGTGGTTCACCAGTGGCCAGCGAATTAGTTCCCTCAGGTGGGCAAGGAATCAGCCGGATAATGCTGGGCAGAAGGAACACTGCATCCACCTTGGCTATATCTACGCGAACTCCAAGAAGTTCGAGCTGAACGATCGACCCTGCTCAGAGGATGGAAACAGTTTGTTTAAGTATATATGCGAAGCTCCCGGACTGGAAACCATATCCATTGTGGTGTGGAAGTAAATTACTTCTCAAACATCTTCAATATCAGATGGCTCACTTGCTAAGACTGCAATAAGGGGGAACAACCTGAGCAGCTATGAAATAAAGATAATAGCTAACAACACAAAGGTTTCCTGTATTCTAAAGATAACAGGTAGTCAATTACTAAATAAGCCATAAAGTTGTCTTGCACTCCGCAAATATATCATTGGGTATATAAGGGCATTCTTCTTGTTGGGATTTACCAGTAATTAGAAAAATGCCGAAGACATTGGTTCAACTTCTCCTTATTGTCGCCGGCTTTGCACCAGGATTCGCCTACGACAAGTACTCCACCCACATACAAAATGGTAGCAAGTCATTTATATTCATGCAATCGTTATTATATGTTATATGCAATGTTTCAAGGAATCCCGAACAACTTGACCGTTAACACGAGTCCCTTCATCAAAATCAAGGAAAGCTACTATTTGTTTGGACAGGAGAAGGTCAATTGGTATGTCGCCTACGAGAGCTGCCGCAGATATGGATCTGAACTGGTGACCTTCGAAACACCCGAAGAGTTTGACGCCATTGCCGCGTTCTTGAAAGCCCGGGGAGATCGCTCCGAGCACTGGACTTCCGGCAATGACTTGGGCCAAACCGGCACCCACAATTGGTTCTCCAATGCCCAACTCGTGACCATCAAGCGTTGGGCGCCCAACCAACCAGACAACTCTGGGGGCAAGGAGCATTGCATTCACTTGGGCTACATCTACGGACACTCAACGGAGATACAACTGAATGATCGACCCTGCAACAATCATCCGAATAGCTTGTTTAAGTACATTTGTGAGGCTCCAAAGCCGGAGACCGTATCTATTGTTGTGTGGAAGTAGAATGTACGTATAGTTGCAAAGATATCACTAAATGTTCCTCTTATTGAGTGTTTTGCTGCGAGCTTAAATACCTTTAACTATCAGTCTACAAATGTTGACACACATATCGTCGAAAGGCGCTATCAGCCATGGCTATCAGACCAGCTCGGGCAATTTCCGATTTCTTACTCAGTTGCGAATGGAAACTCGAGGAATGATGGTCAAGCTACTCCTGATTTGCCTGGTACTCTGGAGTGCTCTTCTCTTGGAGGCCTCTCCTTTGGGTAACCAAAGTAGGTCAATAATTACTGAAACATATGGAACAAACTGATCAGGGAACGTCTTATAAGTTTAGATATCCTGGAGATCGGTGGAAAGCAATACTACATTTCCTTGGCAAAGACCAACTGGTTCGAGGCAACAAACCACTGCCGTCAGAAGGGCGGATTTCTGGTCAACTTGGAGAGCAGGGAGGAACTGGAGCTTCTAAGCCCCCACCTCCACCCAGCCTACAGCTATTGGCTATCCATCAATGACCTCGGCGTTCGAGGCGTATACGCGTCGCAGGCCACTGGTCTAGAGGCTCCATTTCTCAACTGGTCCGCCGGAGAGCCGGACAACAGCAGTGGCCACGATCGATGTGTCGAGCTTTGGTTATCAACAACCTCCTTCAAGATGAACGACCTGCCATGCCAAAACGCAGTCGCCTTTATTTGTCAGCTTAACTAGTATAAAAATCGGAACTTCCAGCGAAACAACATGTTTTCTATGTTTCTTAATGTTGAAATAATAAAGCTGCAATTTTTCTTACTGGCATTTAAAAAACATATATTTACACTTGTATAACTTCTTGTACGAGGATGGACTTACATTGGGGTATGCCCTTTTATAAGCCTAGAAACCATTGCTCCTTTGAATATTTTATGGGCAGTATGGAAGTAACCAATGATATATACTTACATCCTGGCAGGATACCCTTGCTTCGAGCTGTGCGATAGGGCTGCCGAGCACCCGGATCGATCTTTCCATACATTGTTCTATCCATTGTGCGGAGCGAGATTCACTTGTTTTTCTCACTGATTTGATTGAAACGTTAATGATTAATCAAGAGTATGTTAAGTGACATTTTATATTCCCTCAGTCTGCAGGTTTGGCTGACGATGTTGCACTGCGCCACCGCAAAATGTTTTATTTGAATTATTTATAAGCGCATTTTTATTTTTGGCCTTTCGGGGCTCGACGACGGATTTGTCGTTTTTGTTTGCGTTGGGTTAGCCTGTCAGAGTGGATATTGTAGTTGTCGTCGTCGAAGTTGTCGTTGTCTTGCCCGTCTATCAGAGCTTTGCCCCAGTCCACCAAAAAATAACGAAAGCAACTAGCTCCTTGCCCCAGTGGCAGTCCAAGTGATTTAATGTTGGAAATTGTGGCCTGGGGAGTGCTTTATGCACTCGAGTTTCGTCTATTAATTGACTGAGACTGACAAAATACCGCATTGAAAGATTAAAGGGATGTGGTGAGATGAGAGATCGGTGGGCAGAGTTGCATATGATGAAGAGCTCTGAAAGACTATGAATAGGTCTACTCGTCTATCAGTTCATCAAGCTTCCAACATAAAAATGATTAATGATTAAATTACCTAAATTAATACTCTAAGCAAAGGTATTAGCTTCGAGCTAATCCCTCGAGATGCGTCTTAATCCACCGTATCTAGAGATCAAAAGGCGCAAACAAGAGCGATAAATTAGACCAAGGGACACAAAATCGGGGAAGAACAACAAATCCGGATCAGTTACTCTGACTTCCCAATCGCAAAGTGCGTGGGTGGATCCCAATAGATGATCTATGCAACTAACACAATTTACGATGGGCTGTAGATTTAGTTGAGCCAAACGGTCTATAAAGACAGATTTATGGAATCATAAAAATACCAAAACGAACATGCAGGCCACATTCTAGACTTTCGGTCCAAACAAATAACGACACATTGGAAAAAGGTAAAAAATAATAAACATAAATTCACCGACTAAAACAAAGCGAAGCGGGCCAAAAATACAAATATCGAGAAGGGAACGGGGAATCAAGGTTGCCAAATTACGTCAACACCAATGATCGCCAACTAAAAATATCCGAAAGGAAAATAAAAAACATTTCTAGCAAATCAAAGGCGACGTTTCGTCGTCTAATGAAGGAGGGCCAAACTAGGAAAATCGGGGGAATTAATTGAAAATACGAGAGATTTCCGCAGCTCGTTGCCAAAAGGAAGGCCGAAAAAAGAAAAGCGTGAGGCCAGCGCAGATCTCACTTTCCTTCCAGGTCTTGGGTATATCCAAATTCCCAAATCCATTTACCTCCACACCTGAGGCATTACTCAGTCCATTTGGGAATGACGTCGGGCCGAAATTGTGGGCAATTGTTTTCTGTTCGCTCTTCCTTCTATATTTAAAAGTCAAAGGCACGATTTCGTGTTTCCTTCGCAGGAAATTCCTAGCGCTCTAGCGATCTCAATATAAATATTTTATTAGTAAGTAGATAAAATGTGTGTGAATGCGAGTGTTGACCTTGCTGAAGGCGCTAAGGTGAAAACGCAATGCGTGGCCAAACAGAAAAGTGTGTGCCAGCCCAGGGAAATTCGTGTGGGTGACGTACCCGTACTGATCGCAATGGGCGATCTCTCCGCCGGTTAGTGGCCTTTAGCCGGGTCTTTCAATAAACTTGGCCAATTTATGCCGTTGTAAACTGTGCTTTCCACATTCCACTTCTGTAATGGGGGCTCGAGTAAGCGACGAGCTATCGCCCACTGACTTTTGGGGCCTTTGGGGTCTTGATTAGATATAGGGTCTATTGGGAAGTGGCTACGTACTTGGCAGATTAAAGACTTTTCTGGAATTAAATATCGGAGTCTTTTAATTGGCTCAATGGAAGCTTAATTGGTTCTATTTGTCGATTGCAAACAAGGGATTGCTTACTGCTTACTTGAACTGCACTGTTTATTTTGAAATATTTCTTTAGAAGGTAATATGTTTGTGAACATTGAATGTCATTTTTGAATTGCACAATCTATCGAACCCTCTCAACTCTCTCAAGCAATCGAAACAACGCACTCTTTTTGAATTTGAATTTGTATGATTGGTAGATAAGAATCATGTTTCTTGTTGAATAACAGAGGAACTTGCTGAACACACGAAATACAAGCTCAAACCTGGCGATGAACTCACTGCACTATGAATTCGATGATGGAGATTCCAGAGGTGCTAAGTAGTTGGGGCTTAAAACGAGCTTTGAAACTCAAATAATCCAGAAATCAGAGATCTGTAGAGGCTTAGTTAGAGGTTTCAGATCGCACGGGGAGAGACAAAGACATCAGCTGTCTGGTCGTAAACAAATGACATCCACTAAGCGTATCTGCGAGATAACGAAATATTGGGGAGAAACGAAAAGGAAAACGAAAGCGATTCTCGTGAGTGCAGAACACAACAACAAAACATTTGTGCGCACTATGTCAGCCCAGTTTACATCATTCTCCAGCATTTCCATTTGCTGTCGTAACTCGAGATACTCTTGCGAGGAAGGGGAAGGAAGTTCCGCACCCTCCATTCGTGAATGCACTTGGCTTCGATTGCTTGAAATATGTGAAAAATGTCATAATTTTAATAGATTAAGTGGGCACAATTTAATTGCTTTTGCTGTCTGTTGTTATATTCGTTTGGCTATTTCGGCTATTTCGGGCATTTCCCTCCAGAAAACAGAAATACCAAATTAATTTCCATCTCAGCGCCCACGTTTTTAATCCGTTTGGGGCCCCGAGGCGAAAATTAATGGGGCTAACCAAAATTCTATGCTCTGCCAGATCTGGGCAAATATGTCATATATTTGAATGTCTTGTCCGTTGATAATTAGTTCCATAATTAGTGGAAATGCTAATGAAATTGAAATGTTTGGCGAGCAACGCGCCGAAAAGATTTGCCAAGAGTTAGTCGACTTAAGGCGAGTGACACGGATCCATTAATCTTGGCCAGTTTATTGTATAATATTTTTAGCGGACTGCTTCTGGCATTCCTGCTTTATCGTTTATCTTAGTGTTAGATATCTCTTGATGCTTGTCAACTTTATACTGCAGACTGTCCTCGCAATCGAAGTAAACAATTTCCCACGCTCCAACCTGCCACTAACACAGTTCCGCGGATTTTCATTCACTTTTCCTGCTCTAGCTCGTCGTCGAACACTTTTCGCGTGCCTTTTGTTTTGATTAGGCTTTGTTTCCTATATTATATTTAATCGCGTTATCTGTGCACTTTTGCCTGCACTTTGGCAGTGTGTTGTCACATATTCTATATATCGTTCCTAGAGATCGTAGGACGACGTTGGGAGACCACAATCGAGAGACCTCTGAAAACACACGCGCTGCGCTCGCGATTCAGTAAAAGCGTCGCAATCGACTGAAGTCCAAAGGGGGGACCCGATGCTCGGGCTCCAATAGACGAGCGCTCCGACTCTCGCGGCTGCTCAGAGAGAGCGGAAGCAAGAGAGCCTCGGTGCTTGAGAGCTGGTAAACAAACTGCACTGCAAAAAATTCAGCTCATGTTGTTTATTTATAAACACGAGTATTCAAAAACGAAGTCTAGCTTTTAAACGATGATATAGGGGTGTACCTAAAGTAACTAGAAATATTTTTCACAACGCATTAATAAGTTTATATCAGCGTTTTCAGATTGCCATACCAAAATTATGAACTCTTAACGCTTAATGTTAAAAAATCGAATTTAAATAAATATGGTATTTCAAATAAGAGTTTATACATATTTTCTTTTTCTCAGTGCCAAGAGAGACAGTAAACGAGAGCGAGAAAAATCATCATTATGCCCCACCACGTCGCTTTTCATTTGGAGTGGCTTTTCATTTTGGCTTGCGGCCTGCGGCTGAGCGTTTCGACCGCAAGTGGGAGGCACAACGAAAGGAAACCAGAGCGGACGAAAACATTGTCGCCCGATTGGAGCTTTTCTTTGGGTGTGTGAACAGTGGGCCAGTTGCCAACAAAAGCCCACCCCTTCGTTGGTGACGAATAAACAAAAACGTGAGTCAAAGGCAACCAATATTATAACATCTCTGGGTATTCATCTCAAAGACCCACTTAAAATGTTTCACAAAATGGCAGTCAAAAATGTTAGGAAGATTATTCTTCTGTGACAGTCATGTGGGAAAGCTTATTACTCAACATCCGGCTTTAAAACAGTTTATCAACAAACAAGAATCAAAAAAATATAGAAGATCGCTAGTTAGATACTTTCAAGGTCATTACAACGTGGAAACTGTAATATATATTCTTAGTTTAACCATATTTTCGCTTTCAAAGAGAAGGAAGAAATGTTATTTCCAAAACTTTTGAGCCTTTCGTCCCACTGTGCGGACCTTTTCCCGTAACCATAAGCGATCATTGCTCTGCAATTGTAGAGCTCCCCTCAGACCTAACCGATCTCGACAGATCATCTCGTCATTGCTGTTACAGTGCGCACACGCAACACGAACAGAAGACATTGCGTGTCGAGTGGGCGATGAAGTGGGCGCGCACTCACTAATGGCTGCATCTGAGTTGCTGGAGAGGATCAAGATGAAGATGGAGCTGAAGTGTCTACTTCCTGTGCGATCTGATTGACAATTAAAGTAATGCTTCGAGGGCAAAATATGTATTTACATATGTGGAGATGTAAAGATCTCAAAAGATAATCAGTTTTATTGTTTTAAAAAGATTCGCTCTCATCTTAAGCTGATTGTCTGAGATACTGCCTATTATTTAACTTGAATTGGCATAAGCTCTAATTTAAATAACTTATATTAAAATTTGTTAAAATGTAGAATCCTATAAATCCCGCAGATAACCAAATTTTAGTGGGGTCTTTGACCACTGTGCGTAGGTGTAGTGCCAGTCAGCTGGAATTCTTCGTGAGAGTGTGTGACCTGGCCTTTAGTTATTTCTTAAGAATGTCTGGACACGGAGAGTTGGCTGCACATTTTATTTGCTTTATTTTTTATATTTTTATCAGAAGACATTCCGAAAAACAAGCAGAAAGACTGTGAACAGCGAAGAATTGTGTCATAAAGAAAATAAAGTGAGACGGCATATCGACGGCATTATTTCGCTGATGGAGGCTAAAAGAGCACTGTGCCCGGCTGATTAAGCTGCCTCTCTCAGATCAGATCATTCACTAAAGTCCAAGGGTTTCAAACACCACACCCTCTTTGCATTGCGGAATTGTACATGATCTCACATTGGAAGTGCTGAGCTTGATGCTTTTATGTTCGATTCCAGGAATTAGGATTAATCATAAAGGAATGCCAAAGCTCATGCACATAGTTGTGCATATTGCACATATGTATGTACATGTGTATCTACATATGTATGTATTTATGTGTGTATGTATGATGAACGGGTTCAAAGATAAGACGAGCACTTGAAATTCATCACCAAGAATTTTAAGGCACGTAACACAGCCATTTTTAATCGTGATTAATGCTAGTATGTTCACGATAAGAGTTTCGAAAAACAGTAAATATTGGCCATATGAAATATCACATGTCGAATCATTTGTATATTGACATACATATATAAACCAAATACTCCTGAAAACAGAAGGCGATGGTCTATTTTAGCTACTCTTCACTGTAAACGAAAATTATTCAAGCGTGAGATTTGCGACTTCCTGTGTCGCCACCTGGCGGCCAACGTCAGAATCCTCTGCTGCATGTTAATTAACTTCAATTAACAACTGACCTTGAAGTCGCACCATTATCTTTGTGGCTTTTGCCTACGTCACACAGGTTATGCTGTGGAATTCTTCGGTTAAGGAAGTCAGGTAGACTTTTCCCCGAGGAAAAGTGGACCACCACTTACCCAAATCGTCCATGGCGATGAGTTGTTGTTGTTCCGCCACGTGTGTGTGTGTGTGAGGTTTTCCGCTCTTGTCCAACTGAAATGCTCAGTTTTCTGGGTTTTTTTGGCACAAGCACACGCGTTTTTAATTGATGCTGATTGGTAACGAAGAGCGACAAGTCCACGCAAACACTTTATTTTCTTGTTCACCCGCAACTGGAAGCCGCGGAGTTGGCCGGAGACTAATTTTAAGCTGTTGCCAGCGCCCGAATGGCGAGTATCGGTGGATTTCGCCGCGAGTTGGAGACGAGTTTTATATATGAATCACTTTAATTTCGGAGCGGCGGTCATAAACAATACAAAAAAACATTGGAGCACGTACACGGACGCAGGCACACACACAGGCGCACGCCCGCTCAACTGGACAGTGGGAGAGAGCGAAACAGCTGACAGACTATCGATAGCAGTATCCGAATGGTTGGAACTATCGCGCCGACCGAGGCAGAAATCAAGTGGTAACTTACCAAAAATACTCATTATCTTGCCGCTGAAAACATACCAAAAAACGTTTTAAAACTACCTACAAAAGATTAGCAAATAAAATCGTTTTGCTGTTACACCAAGAGCACCAGTTCTTAGTGTAACAATAGAAAGATCGCTAAGCAAATAATATATTGCCTCGACCCTAGTTATTATTAATAAGTAAAACGCTTAGACTCCCCAAATAACGTTCTATCCCAATTTAAATTCAACCGAAAGTACCACACATCAATTGTAGTCACGTCTTTCTGTCTATAAAGTGCCTTTTATCTGTGGTAAACAATGATTAGTTAACAATCTGCAATATATTTCGCATTTTCAGTCTGTTAGAGATTAGGCCGATCCAGACGTTACTGAGAAATGGAAAAGCAAAGTGGAACGCCAATAAATAGCCAAAAGTTTCGAAAGCTCAGCGATGTGGACATGACGGAGGTGCAGCTGAACAATTTGGAGGACTCCAGTGCCAAGGACACGGAGGGAGAAGCCAGTTTCCAGGGGAATGACCAGAACCCGCCCGAGCAGCACACGAAATGGTTCAGATCCAGACTCTTCCTCATATCGGTGGTTTTCTCGGCCCTCTTGATAACCGCCATGTGCATTGGCTTCGTGGTGCACTACGGGATGTCCGGCGATGTGGGCGACATGGAGACAGTGACCTACTGGCCCGTGGATCTGCCCAAGGCGCAGCAGGAGTGGTACGACCAGGGAATCGATGAACTCCAGAAAGCCGTTTCCAGGCAGTTCAATCGCCGGCGAGCCAAGAACGTGATCCTGTTCGTAGGCGATGGAATGGGTCCGAATACGGTGACAGCAGCACGGATACTCGGATTCCAGGAGGAAGGACTTCTCCGTTGGGAGCAGTTCTCGGACATGGGACTGCTGAAGACCTACTGCGCCGACAAGCAAGTACCGGACTCGTTCTCCACGGCCACAGCTCTCTTTGGCGGAGTGAAGGTGAACTACGAAACTGGAGGAGTTGATGCGAACGTTCCTCTGGGGAACTGCACCGCGTCCTTGAAGGAGGACCACCACGTCCAGACGATCCTCAAATGGGCCCAGGTGGACGGCATGCGCACGGGTTTCGTGACCACAACCCGGGTGACGCATGCCACTCCGGCTGCCCTCTACGCCCACGTGCCAGATCGCCGATGGGAGTGTGAAACCGGAATGCCAGCAGAGGCTCAAAGTCAGGGATGCATGGACATAGCTCGCCAGTTGATTGAACAGCCGACGGGTCAGAGGATTAACGTAATAATGGGCGGTGGACGCCAGATGCTGGTCTCAGATGTGACCGGTTCACCAGCCGATCCCCTGGACACTTGGGCCAGTCAGTCGAAGGATGGGCGAGATCTCATCCAGGATTGGAGGCGAAAAAAAGAGGATGAGGGAGTGTCTCATGCGGTTGTCCAAAACAACCGTGAGCTGTGGAATCTCAATGGCCAGGATGCTGACTATGTACTTGGCATTTTCGCCAATGGACACCTAATGTACGATCACGAACGAGACCGAAGTGACTCCGGCATGCCCTCGTTGTCCAATATGACCCGCAAGGCACTCGAGGTGCTGGGAAACAGTGATAAGGGGTTCCTACTCGTGGTGGAAGCCGGTCTAATCGACCAAGCCCATCACAGGGGAAACGCTCGAAAGGCGCTAAATGAAGTGCTTGAACTAAACACGGCCGTTGAGTCCACCCTTTCCTTCCTCAAATCAACGGATCGCCTGGACGAGACCCTGGTCATTGTGACCGCCGACCACTCGCACAGCCTGACCATCAATGGACACCCCGATCGGGGATCCAGCATACTGGGCTTGGCGGGAAACTCAAAGACAGAAGGGACTCCGTACACCACGCTGACCTATGGCACCAGCTATCAGGGGTTTCAGGTGGATCCCAACACCCAGAAGCGCAGGGATCCAACTGCTGACGATATTGCCGACTGGGGGTACACCCAGCAGGCAGCTATCAACACGGACGAGAATCTGCACGGTGGCTCCGATGTCACGATTCACGCGGAAGGTGCCATGTCCTACTTGTTCCACGGGGTCCACGAGCAGAGCTATGTGGCGCACGCCATATCGTACGCCTTGCGGATCGGACGATTCCGGGATAGCTCCATTGCCGAAACTCTGGCTGAGCTAACGCCCATCTAGAAATGTGTACCCCATGAAATAGTTTGAAATATTCATAAGGAAATACTTCTTGCCAAGCTTACAAATTAGATTTAAGTACTGGGTCGCCGAAGTGGGGCTTCAATATGTAGTGAATATGCAGGATTTTATAGGATGAGATCGTTGAATAAATTTCAATTTGAATAGAAAACACTCAGCAACTACTCTGCTTTCTTATGTTCTTTACCTTTTTTGACAGTTCCTTACCATTATCTTGATAGCCAAAATTAGAATTGCCTTAGGAGCTAAGTGAACCTGATGTTTAAGGCTTGTGCCCGTACAAATAAAAGTGATTACTGCTTATTAAAATTCATTGAAGACCCTTGACTTATTGTGTTTTTTAGTGAACAATGGACCTGCTGCAACTGAACGACGATTGCTTGGATACTATATTTGGCTACTTAAGTCTAGAGGAGCTGGCACAGCTGTACAATGAAATTCCATGTTTTTATGGCGCCATCGAGAGACAACTCCGCCGATTCCGGGACTTGAGGTTCAGCATGAGACAAGCGCCTGCTTTCCGGGAAGGTTTCCTCATTAAGCTTGGTGGCCAGCTGCACAGTCTGCACATCATCGTGGGCTACTCCACCAAGGACGAAGATGTCCTGCGGTACCTGAAGCCACTGTGCCAAGGGGCCTCTGAGAGCCGCAGGATTAGGGCTCTGAAGTTGGACCATGCCAAGTTGTCGGCGGAGATAGTGGGAACTGTGGCCCAAGTGGTTCCATCGCTGCTATTTCTGGACATGCGTCACTGCGATGTGCGAGACTACCAGATAGCACAGCTCTTGGAATCGGCAGATAAGCTGAAGGCACTCGCCGTACTCCACATTGACAATCAGACGGGTGATTCCTATCTGCAGCCCCAAGTACTCAACAGATTGCCATCTCTGAAGCTCATCCACTTCATAACCTTACGTTCCATGGCCTTTTTCCCCGAGAATCTGACCCTGCAGTGTCCGAGCCTGAGCTTCCTCATCAGTGACCTGATCAAAGGAGATTTCAAGATATATGGCCCGCCTGATTACGTACAGAACTACTATAGAAGGTATAATGGGTTTTTCCAGACCGCCTAAGTTCGATTGGAGTATTTAGAAACGATCTCAGTGGAATTGGATTTCAAATTCGATATGGACTTGTTCGTTTTGTAAATATGTTTGCCTTTCTTATGCGAGAGATTACAAATGCATTTAGTTCGTACACGCAAAGAAACTTTCAACCGAAAGCTCTTCTTTTCTACATAATTTACTTCTTTGTTTCCCTATTTTCAGTTAATAAATCGGCAATGATAGTTGCCTAAAATTTAACATAAACTTTAAATTTCCGTTGGGGGAATGCACTGCTTTGTTCAACTGCTTGCTTATGCACTGGTTGATTGGACAACAAACTTAGTTTAATACAATCGTGGCACAAAGGTCTGTGGGCAGGATATTTAAATAACAACGTCCCTTAGCAGTTCAGCATTTATAATATAATTAAAATAACAATTTTTCTTAATGATATATAGCCACATTGTGGACAAGTGTGATAGCGGCATTTTCGAACCCTTTTCAATACTTTTGGTATTTTCTCTGTATGTTTCGATAGTATCGATGCCAAGTATTTCTTGCCGGCATGCAATTCTGAAAAACTGACGAAGTAGCGGCTTATAAATAGCAATAGATTAGCTGACAAAGAAAAAGTGCGGAGAGTCAGGATGGTGGTGCGTCCGTACAACGATGAACTCCAGTACCTGCAGAAGGTGAGCGACCACTGCTGGCGGATCAAGAAGGGCTTCCAGCCGAACATGAATGTGGAGGGGTGCTTCTATGTGAACAGCCGCCTGGAGCGCCTGATGCTGGAGGAGCTGAAGAACTCCTGTCGCCCGGGAGCAGTGGGTGGCTTCCTGCCCGGAGTCAAGCAGATAGCCAATGTAGCTGCCCTGCCGGGCATCGTGGGCAGGTCCATTGGGCTGCCCGACATTCATTCCGGCTACGGATTCGCCATCGGGAATATGGCTGCTTTCGACATGGATGATCCGCTGTCCATTGTGAGTCCCGGAGGCGTGGGCTTCGACATCAACTGCGGCGTCCGCCTGCTGCGCACGAATCTCTACGAGAAGGATGTGCAGCCCGTGAAGGAGCAACTGGCGCAGTCCCTGTTTGATCACATCCCCGTGGGTGTGGGCTCCAAGGGCATCATACCCATGAATGCTCGTGATCTGGAGGAGGCCCTGGAAATGGGCATGGACTGGTCGCTGAGGGAGGGCTACGTGTGGGCGGAGGACAAGGAGCACTGCGAGGAGTACGGCCGCATGCTGAACGCCGATCCCGCCAAGGTGAGCATGCGCGCCAAGAAGCGAGGACTGCCCCAGCTGGGGACCCTGGGCGCGGGCAATCACTACGCCGAGATCCAGGTGGTGGACGAAATTTACGACAAGTGGAGCGCCTCCAAGATGGGCATCGAGGAGAAGGGCCAGGTGGTGGTGATGATTCACTCTGGCAGCCGTGGCTTTGGCCACCAGGTTGCTACCGATGCCCTGGTCCAAATGGAGAAGGCCATGAAGCGGGACAAGATCGAGACCAATGACCGGCAGCTGGCCTGCGCCAGGATCAATTCGGTGGAAGGACAGGACTACCTTAAGGCCATGGCAGCGGCTGCCAACTTTGCCTGGGTCAATCGCAGCTCCATGACATTCCTCACCCGCCAGGCGTTTGCCAAGATGTTCAACACTACTCCAGATGATCTCGACATGCACGTTATCTATGACGTTTCGCACAATATTGCCAAGGTGGAGAACCACATGGTAGACGGCAAGGAGCGAAAGTTGCTGGTTCACCGCAAGGGCTCCACGCGCGCCTTCCCGCCACACCATCCCCTGATCCCAGTAGACTACCAGCTTACCGGACAGCCTGTCTTGGTGGGTGGCACCATGGGCACCTGCAGCTACGTGTTGACCGGAACGGAGCAGGGAATGCAGGAGACGTTCGGTAGCACCTGCCACGGAGCGGTAAGTGCCTAAATGCTATTTCCTCCTATTTAGCATATTAAAACCTCGCTGAATTCTGATCTGCAGGGTCGCGCTCTGTCTCGTGCCAAATCCCGCCGCAACCTGGACTACAAGGAGGTTCTGGACAAGCTGGATCAGTTGGGCATCGCCATTCGCGTGGCCTCGCCCAAGCTGGTCATGGAGGAGGCACCGGAGTCCTACAAGGACGTGACCGATGTGGTCGACACCTGTCATGCAGCGGGCATTAGCAAAAAGTGCATCAAAATGCGCCCGATTGCGGTGATAAAGGGCTGAGTCTAATTTATTATAAGCTATTAATTATAAATAAAGATTTATACGATAGCCCGATCGCTGTTAGTCACTACACTAATAATAACGAACTAGAATTAGAAATTATATTGGATTTGTAAACTACTTCTGCTTTTACGCAAATGTAACAGCTATTTAGAACAGCTGTTCAGTAAACCAAAGTTACCCTACACTGGAGCTCTGTTGACGCCGAGCCTAACATAATGTTAGGGCGAGGGCCCGGTCTGTTAGTTGTCAGCTGACTGCCAATCCAATTGGAGCTGCTGCACGGCGCGAATTTCGATTGAGCTGCGCGTTTAGATGTATTTAAACAAAAACCGAGCTGCATTCGTTGCTAACAACACACTGGTGCAATTGCGAATGTGCAAGCTAATCGGTCGGGGATCGTGAGTGAAATCAAGTCGAAAACTCTGCAGCCGGCAGTCATTTCAGCTGCGCAGTAGGAAAAGTCCGAGGAACTAACTCAGCAGCAAAGGCAAACAAACAAACACAGGCATTATGACAAACATGCGGCCACCGCAGAAGTCCAAGTTGCTGAAGGTCGTCATACTGGGCGACGGGGGGGTGGGCAAGTCCGCCCTGCTCACCCGCTTCGTCTCCAACCGCTACGAGGAGAACAACTTCCACACCATCGGCGTGGAGTTCATGAACAAGGACATAGTCGTCGACGGGGAGCGCTACACTCTGCAGGTGAAGTCTGGCACCCAGTGGTCTATGGATTATGCAATCCGTTCCCTGCCACCATCCACCCAAGTAGTACCGATAGCCGTAGAACTCTGCAATTCTAGTTGGCGAAGGCAACAGTTGGCCAAGCGTATTTCCTTGCGTTCCGTGTTTTCATTTTCCCCCACGTGATCTATACCCCCTCACCCGGCAGCAGATCCACCGGCATTTTGTTGATGCAAGCACTTGAAACTGAACAACGATTAAGCCTTGTTTTCCATTCCCTTCATTCGCGGTACAGTGGAAGTGCACTAAGTTGAACCGCTCAAAAACAGAACTGCACAGCACGGATCAACTTGAACCAACTGAAATGAAATCCCCTGATCAAATTACATTCCTTGGTGAACAAAATAGTACAAATTATATTTAGCATATATTTAATATAAATTAGAGTAAAAGAAAAAAGGTAACCAGTGTACGCAACTAAAAATTGAGCGGTTTTTAGTTGCTTGCGTACCACTGTGGCTGTGCCCACATTCATGGGGGTATCTGTTCCATCTGCCCCATGCCCACTCACACACATAGGCATTGGATTTCTACTCAATTAGCGTTGAGAACGGAATGGCATTGCAGAAAACAAAAACTGAAATAATAACAATAATGACAGTTTCTCTATTCGGCAAAAAAAGCGAGAGACTTTGTTTCATCCGCCGACGCGGTTTCCGTGCTCAATGAATCGTAGATGTTTTCCATGTACTTAGTGTGTTGTCTTCGAAATCATCGAACTAAATGATTTTCGCAGTTCGCCAAGCTCGGAAAACTCATGAATATGCAGCGCGTCTCAGTGAGCAAGCAAAATCGAGCCAAGGTGTCGCGAATCGGAATAATGGTTCTAATTAAACCCGCAGATACATTATAGAAAGTGGGGGGACGTGGTCTGATGGTATACACATGACTAATCCCACGGGAATGTCGCATAGTTGGCTGGAGTCCAAGCAGTGCTTCTGGGCCAAAGAAGAGCCTGGCAACAAGTGGATTTTCCCAGGCTTCAAAAAGCCAAAAAGCCCGGAATCACTGAGGTGTTTTTCGACTGCCTATTTATGGACATATTTAGTTGCCATGGCCAGCACTCACACCCTAAAAGGTCATTCTACTCGTGGTTTTGGAGGCCAAAGGTGTTAGCATTAGATAAAGTCAAAAGTCCATCCTCCCTTGTTAGTGACAAATTGCTTGAAGAAAGTGCGACCAGCACAAGTTACATTACTTAAAACCTCATGTGTATATTGTATGCTAACTGTAACCTTCGGGCACTGAGCAAATTCAGTTTCAATGAACTATTTCCCTAGAAGTTGCTTATCACCACCGCCTTATCAGTCCAAAACTAAATTTTAAACTACACACAAGAAATGCCAGTAAACCTGTTGATTTAAGTGAGTCAGCCATACAAGCACTCAGATTTTGAACCGGTGAATTTACTTCTAATAGAATGCAAATTTCAATTAAGTGGCTCTTGAATCGCCAATTCAATCAAACCTAATCAATTGATGCATTGCTTTAATTGGACTTTCCCAAAGTAGATATGGGACACCGCTGGCCAGGAGCGATTCCGGGCGCTGCGCACTCCGTTCTACAGGGGATCGGACATCTGCCTGCTCTGCTACGCACTCGACGATCGGGACAGCTTGAAGGGATTGGGTCTGTGGCGCAACGAGTTCCTGAACTACGCAGATGTGGACCAGGACAAGTTTCCATTCATCGTCGTGGGCAATAAGGTGAGCCAGGCCTTCAGAGGAAAGTTATTTTAAGGGGTTTCAATGTTTGAAGACATCCTGGGATTTAGTCGATCATTTGTAAATTATCCTTACCAACGTAAAGATTTCAGAGCTTGAGAACCAACTTGATTTTCAAAAGTGATTCCTCTACATTTTAGAACGACATCCCGGCGCAGAAGCGACAGGTGAACTCCGATGCAGTGCAGCAGTGGTGCGCGGAGCAGAAGGTGACCTGCCACATCGAGACGTCCTCGAAGGCGGCCACCAATGTGACGGATGCCTTCGTCCTTGGCCTCCGCCAGTGGCGGCACATGGAGTGCGTGGCGGAAGCGGAGCTGCGCCAGCACGGCGACACCATCGACCTCACCCGCCCCATTCGCCTGGTGCAGCGGCGCATCTGTTGCACGGGCGGAGGTGGCGGCAATGGCGGGGGGCAGGACGCGGATGGCGACGATGCCGCCATGCAGAGCCCGGGCAAGAAAGTGTTCGGTCAGACGCGCACCGCCAACAAGGCGCCAGCCACCAATTATCGACTATGAGCAGACAGACAGGAGCTGTCAGGAAACTTACGCTTAATTTAACCGCCCTCCCCGCCGGTCGACCTTCAGATTCAATGCGTTCCATTCCGCGGAGGGGAAAGCGCCACAGACCAAAAAGTACCACCCAATCTTGCTGGCAGTAGGGGAGATTACGTCGTTGTAGTGGACATTCCAAGGGAATGTCGCTTCACAGCAAGCTAATTCAGAGCGAGCTTCACTGTATACAAGAAAACGTACGTCTACTGCTCACTTGCTATGATACAATATTAGAAAATAGGATTCAAATGCAGTAATACGTCTTACTACAATATTATTTTGTTACGTTACCATATGAAATACTCTTACCTGCAAAACAATCGTTTATGGCGCTTGCATAACCAAGGGTCTTGAGAAAAGCTAGCTTTCGGTGTCTAGTACGCAACTTTTAAGGCAATCAGACTGTTGCATTTTTGTCAATGTACTAGCTACATTTTTGTCTGATCTAAACTAACTTCGGAGTGCCTTAAGTGTATTTATCTGATATTTGAGCTGGGAACAATTAACAATTGAATAAATTCGAATAGCGCACGTCTTTACAATAGTATGTTTATAATTCAACAATTGGTTTAATGTACAAGAGTAACATGATATAAATACGCTTACCCCGGATTAAAAATAATATGCATGTAGGTATAACACTTCTTCTGTCTGCGATCGACACTCCGATCCTGATTAAGACTAAGGCAAACTCTAGGCGCTACTCACTAACAGGACAAGCGTATGGTAGATCGAGTGCTTAACTATAACGCGTGTAGGCTTGGTATGGAAACGTGTGGAAACAGGGGAGCCGAGTGGAATCGGTTATCACGGGCAGCACCTGGCCACAGATCACTTCTTCTTGTAGCCGTACGAGTTGATGGTGTCGAACTCGGCGTCGCACTTGAGCAGCAACTGGTACCACTGGTCACTGTCGATGCGGTTGGCCTCCCGGAGTCCGCCGTAGGCGGCTGGCAGGCACTTGGGCGACATGTACTTGTGCAGGGACTCGCGGTCGGTGCCGTGGAAGATGATCCTGCTGCGCAGTTTCTCCTTGAGGAAGGGCTTGAACAGGGCGAAGACCACCTGGAAGATCTTCGGCTGGTTCACGATGTGGATGGCCTTGATCCTGAGGGGCACCGAGTCCTGCAGCCAGTCCACAATGCGCTTGGCGAACGGAGGGGTGAACTGCCACGTCTGCTGCAGACTAAGGCCATCCATGTCGAAGATCACCACGGCTCCGCAGATCTGCGTTTCCGGCTCCAGCATGGCCGCCTCCAAGAAGATCACGGCTCCCTTGAACACCTCATCCAGGGTGACCTGCTTGTGCTTCCAGCGCTCTGTAATCAGGGATTGCGAAAGATTACTACAGGATCTGCTCAAAATCTATTAACTCGGAAACACTGAAGCCTGAAATGCATCTAAGCTCAAATGAAGTGACTGACTCTGAGCAAACAGATCTTTGTTATTAAGGGAAATATATTTAAGGTTCCCCTTCGTGTACTTACTGCCCAGCTCGAGGACCAAAATGCGCCGACCCAGTTGATCTCGGTTGGGGAAGACGGTGAGGATGTTGTGCTTGAAGATGTTGACCTCGTTCGATGGCTTCAGGTCGGCGTACACATCAGCGTGCTTCACCTTGAAGGCGTAGTAGCGCTTTATCTGTTGGATATGCGAAATATGCAATCAGTGACTCAGCTAACTGGGCTACCGGCTACCACACAGGGCTTACCAGATCCCGAGCACTTTCCGGGTAATACTTGCAGGGCCGCAGGTACCTGATCAGCCACTCCTCGTTTCCCTTGGGGTACAGCAAGTCCGTCTCCGCTGAAAGCAGATCGCTAATATTAATCGACCGCACCTCCAATAGGCGTAATTCTTAAATTCACAATTCCGCTGACACTAAGTCGCTCGAGCCATACGGCTGCAATTAAAAAGCAGTAGTAATTTGTTGCCATTGTGCGGTTGTTATGCAACGAAATCCCCCCCGCTGCCTTAACCCCAAACTTGTTATTAGTGACACGAAATCGCCAACTAATGATATAGAACTGCTCGTTCGAACGTAGAGTACCAATGGATTTTCAATTCCGAACGATCGGGTAAATCATTGGATGCAGGTTAAGAGGTGCACGAAGTGCCAGATCATTTAAACTTGTCTTAAGTCAGTAAGTCGAGTATTTTAGAGATATGACATGAAAGGTAGCTTGTGGAGATGCCTCAAATGGTTATTATGAAAATTGCTTGGTCAAATACATATACTAAAACCTTTTTTCATTAACCTTTTTGAGAGCGTTTAACTTAACTATAAATAACTTTTAAACGCAGTCACAATGAAATGATGACTTAATTAAGGCTTGAAAGAGTAGTGACTAAAAAAAACTATATGCTCGGCTAGCATGAGCCCATTCTGATCATATCTCACCCTCTAGAAGTCGGGCCAGTTCCTTGGCGGCCTCCTTCTGGCGCTCGGGGGTTTCCCGGAGCTCCTTGATGGCCACCTCCTTGCCCTGGTCCGTGGGCTCGCCCAGCTCGAACTGGAGGGTGTAGTCGCCCACCTGGAGCTTGGGCAGTTGGTCGATGTCCGACAGCATGGTGGGGACTCCTGGAAGGGGAGGAAAGGGAAGGGAATTAGCGATAGCTTCTGTACTTTGAGCTGGAGAACGGGCTTTCAGACTGGGTGCACTTGGAACTTCGGCCAACTTAATAACTTGAGCTAACTAACATCGCTTGCCAATTAGTTGGCATATACTCGTTATGGCGGCAGTACTTCACAATTACTTACTCATTTTGCGATTGCTGCTGCTCTGGCCCAACTGAAATTATTCTGCGACAATATTAAGCTGTATACTTTTTCTAAGCGATTCGCCTTGTGTGTTTGCTGTTTGCCAAATGCAAAATTGTGCCCTCTATTTATAGGAAAAAGCGTAGAAATTTTAATTTATTAGCGAGACACTAGTGACTCGGAACCGGCTCAACTGCATTTAGTTTCTAGACTTCCCCACCGATGGTCGGATATATACAAATTGATATTATTGATCACCTGGCCGACCTTCACCTTGACATTCGCAAATTGTTTAAACTCGAAGAAGAAGCCAGAGAATCGCGAAGATAATGCAATTCTTCAGAGCATCGCAGTCAGAAATCCATGTTGGTTCAGTGACCTTGAACTGAATTCTGGACTGAATCCGACGCGTTCTACTTGAATGAAATTCTAGTTAGGCGAGTTTTGAGTTACGAGATGCGTAGCCAGGGTCTTCGAGCATAGGCAGTGGAGGTAGTCGGAAATTAGCGCAGTAGATTTCCCATCAAATCAGAAATTAGCGCCACAGATTTCCCGTCTAGTTGCGCAGAGCAGCTTGGAGTGGCTGGCTCGAAACAAAAGACTAGGAAATTAGCATCCGAAGCGCTGACATTGAAAATTTCTACCAGCTTCGATTAGATGGGCCAGGTGATATGATTTCGCATTCATAAACGACGCTAAACACAAGAGTTTACTGAGTCGCTAGTGTTGTGTCTGGGAAAATACGAGGATCACTCACAACACAACACAACACAACACAACACAAAACAACACAACACAAAACAGCACAACAAGACCGAAACTTGTTTGGCTATAAAGGTATAATGGCTAACAGTATTCCGCAAAGACGGCCCAAAAAGACGGCAGCGAGCGACGCGTGCAACGGAGCTGAAAGCCCAGATGAAACTGTTGCGGCCAAAAGCGCGCGTCGAGATTTTATGCCAGGCCAAGAACCGAACTGGTATTGTGAGCAGAGCGCCAAGAGAGTGGGTGTTGGCGATCGATGGGCCAGTGCTGCCGAGTGGGTTTGTTTCCCGACATGGCTACTTCAGTTACAGAAAAACGCAGGCTGCGCTCCAACTTCATTACCTGGAGCGCCAAAACGAAGTGGCTTCCAAATGACAGCTTCTGCCGAAAGATATCTTTGCAGATTTGGGTGCTTGGCGACCACAATGTAGTGATAGTAACAAGTAAATAGCTATTGTGCATCGAAACTCGGCTTGTGAGCCCATTAGCTGGTCAGCACCAGCTGAATCTGAACTTGAGCATGACATTCACGTGCGTCGAAAGAGCGAGGAGGATCCGTGAGATACATGGAGTTTGCCTCGGAGAGAGCGAGCCGAACTGGGTGCATCGTCATTGGGAAATGATGCCACCTCAAGCCGGTTTCAGTATCAGCTTCGGCTTCAGTTTCAGATTCGCTTTCAACTTCAACGCTTTCCGAGCCGCAGCCTTGCCTAATTTATTCGGGTTTTCTGCGGGCAATAGTCCAGAGTACTGGGCTTTAAAAATCCCTTGGCATAGGCATTTCCCACGGCGACCCTGAAGCCCCGTGCTCTGTGCTCTGTGCTATCCGGTTTCAATGCTGCGCAGCTCCACGCCAATTAGTGCTACACCTGTTCGACGAACTTACACCTGGGGTCAGCCCAATAGCACTGCCAATCGAAGGGTGGAGATTGCCAACACTTGCTACATGGAGCACCTGCATTATTTGAGGAAAATCCATCAGTAAAACCACATATAAACTGGTTTTACATTTTATGCACACCATTTATTGCTGATGGTCTACTTTTGTGTAATGCCATTTCAAATCTTGGAAATGTTAGATGAAACCAGACAGACAAGTTTTTTCAAGAGGCACTGCTTAAGATTCTATTATAGAAAACTTCAAAACTAATTCTGAGACGATTAAGTTCGAACTCAACGACGCCATATCAGCTGAATCGATCACATTCCCTATTGGCATGGCCCCGAGTGTAGCCCAGGCATATTTGGCATGATTAACACGTCCCAAAGCCGAGCACCCTTTGCCTGGTGGCCAGCAAATGATGCCCGCCCGGTTTTGGACAAATCGGTTCAATCGCGCGATCGCACGTGCGGTGACTTCGGCCATTCATGGATTCATGATACGATGTTACTCTCGATTTCATTCGGCCTGTTTTGGTCTGTTGCTCTATTTTTGTTGGCCATCTTGAAGCGGATGCGGATGCTGACGGAAACTGGGTGCTACGAAGCTGCGAGTGCGCTATGTATGTATGTGAATAGGGCCAGTATGAGTAATTCTGGGGTTAAGACCCATTGCAATGTCAACTCTCGCCCTTCGGTTTTTGCAAAAGGTGGGAAAAAACCCTACATGAGAAACCTGATTTTGGGGAACGCGACAATGGCAGAGCCAAAGTACTTTGACCTTACTCGAGAGATCATAAAAAGTACGAGTCGGTACGGTAAGCATTGCTAAAATCAAACAAATGGGTTGTTACATGAGTACTTCGTTGATGTCCAAACAATTTAGATGGCATATCGAAAGGCAGATGAAGAAAAGTTAGTGATGGTAAGAAGTCGTTGCTTTTGGACCGTGATTTCAAAACATTAACTTATTTGAATAGCTTTCAGTACTTTTTCCCGATCCAATCGTGACTTTCAACTGCTAACAACGGTAGATATACGACTAAAAAGTTTTTTACGAACTGGTGCAACTATAGACATGTGCATTATGCATACGTACATACATACATATGTATGTATGTATGTAGCTATGCAACGCTTCCAGGAAGTGCACATAGTAATTCTGGAAAAATGTGCGATAAATGGGTTCGAGGAGATTTCACTAGTGCTCACCAAATCGAGGCGCCTCCGGAGGAGACTCAGAGGGCAGGCTCCTCATCGCGGATGCAGTGGTCAGCAAGGTCATGTCGATGCAAGTCGAACTCGAGCACAAGACACAAGTAACAAAAACCGCCGAATACAACCGGTCGGCGGTCGACACATGCAAATGCAAATGCTAACGTAAATAACTTAATATTTTCCGAGCTGCGCGAGGCGGGAGCATCGGTGGGTAAATGGGCCAATGTCGGCGAGTTACTGAACTTTACTCAAATTCTCGGCCGACGAGTGCGAAAAGGGAATGCTTGCAAAAGTACGAGTAATGAGGAAAAGGCAATGCAAAAACGCGGACGGCCAGTGATGCGCACTGCTAGACAGTCAGGCCTCGTAAATAGCTGCCTACCATAGCTATGTGCATATTACCTAGTTAACTAGCTATAGGACTGTTGAAACCCACCACTCTTACATGTAGAACCACTATGTGATCTCCATTAACTCACCTTGGTCGAAAAGAATCGGCTAATCCGAGATACAGTAGGATCCTTTGCAACTCCCGTTCCACACCGATGTATCTAGTGAGCTTGGGCCGCGTTTGAAGACTGAAAATACAAAGCTGCTTGTCAAATCGCTTTATAGCCGCCCCTTTTATGTACTGTGTGCATTGCACATACATATGTATGTATGTACAACAAAGATATAGTTATAAAGATATATATGTCGGTCGGAAAAGTCGGGCACTCGTAAGGCCAACGCGACTTAATAGGTCATTATAAGCGACCAGATTCGAGTTAAGAGCGCTAAAGATCACGTCGCGAATCGCCGAATGGGATTTTTATTTTTTGGGTTGTTTTGCATAAGTGGTGTTAAAATTGTGCAGTGAGCTCAGCATAAATTTTATGTTTTTCCATTGTTTTTAGAAGCGAAGAGGGTAAAGACAAGTGTGGTATTTCTCACGGTGCAGCGAACGCAATCGATTTTCTACAGCAATTAACATTATTAAATGTAACGTTTTAGGAGATACACTGAAAGTAAGTAAGGCCAACAAATTCGATCACTGTCTTTTCAAAATGTTCTAGACTTTATCACTCCAACTGCTGCAGACAACGAAAAACAATAGACGTGGATAAAAACACTAAATTTTGCTTTTTTGTAGTACTCCTCATTGATTGAAACGTTAATTCACTCAATTGCTTTGAAAATGCAATACTTTCAATCACTAAATCCACTTTACTATATCGAGAAACTCTCGTCTGGAACTTGCGAAAAGTCCACTTTCTATATTTATTCTAGAATGTAAGCCCAGGAATACCTTTATTTAGTTATCGTCTGAAAAACCAACGCGAGAACGATTTTTAAAGTGTTAAGCCGCGGCACAGAGAAGTGCATGTTCTAAGGGTTTCGCACAGTGTATCGTGGTCGATCTTCTGATGGTTACGCGACTTGGATGCAATTAGACTTGAACTTTTGAACGCTCCGTACACAACTAGTTTAAAAACTAATCGCCACTGTGACTGAGTAGAAAACGAGTCTTAAATCTATCTTACGGGTCGTAAGTGTGGTCAGCTACACGGGTGGGTAGTTATTACTTCGGATATCACTTTCGTTGGACAACAGTGCTTTTCTGTCGGACAGTAGCTACTTTCGCGACTGGCGTGTCCGCGTTCCACGAGCAAGTGATCAACTGACGGGGGCTGTGGGTAATGCGAACTCATTTGCTTTTAGCTTCAAGCACGAGCAATTAATTAAGTATTTCACTGCTCGCTGTTTCCAAATGTATTTCAATTCCTTTAATTTCTTGCGCTTGCTTGAGCCCATTCTGTGTGACGGATCGCCATTCCGTCGGCCTGTCAGCCGATCACCTTCGAGCACGGAGCTACGTCAGCCTTTAAAGTCCGGCGGAATTTCGTTGGGCAGCCAAGTGCAATTAGCTTAGTCAAAGTACAGAACGCTGAGAGTTAAAAGTAACCCACTGATGGCATTAATCAATTTACGAACACGCAATCCCAACGACAGCTGTTGATGCGCACAGCGCGCTTCACATTATCAACTATTTACATGCATTTAATTTGAATGTCAAATTCAGATTTATAGCCTAGCCTATGAGAGTTACAATCATTGAGAGTCGTTTGCATATGAATTTACACCTATACATAAGTTCTACGTATATCGATCTATGTTCTACATTCATCCATTCATTCCGTTGTATTGTCGAGTATAAAACGTACATTTGACTAATCATACAGAGATATTGTGCAGACAATTGTTCCTAGATATTGCTTACGATGAACTACAAAAGCGTTCTCGGATTTGTTATACGTTTAAAGCTTAGACTACGTACAAAAAGTTTGGGTTAGTAATATGTCAACGATATTCACTGCTAAAGTCTTAGGTAGCGCTTAAGTGTACGGATTAGTTACTCTTAAGTACAGATCAAATCTATGTGAGGGAGAGTTACGTATTTACAATACAATTATCGGAGACTCCTGGTTAGAACACTGAAGTCGGCCGAATCCTGGCTCTGCGACCCCGTCGCCTTCTTTGCAATCATTTGGGTCTAATCTTCTCGTACATGAACTTCTGCACATGCTTGTTGTCCGGCTGCATGAGTTTCCTCTTGTTGAATTCGAATTGGGCCAACGCGAACTCGTACAGATCGTTTTCCATTTGCCAGATTTTTGTCTTTTGAATGGCTTTTATTGTCGATTCGCTGGGCGGCAGCTTGGAAGATGTCACCCGCAAATGAGATTTGTTGGAGTTATGATAGTGCTCACGAAAGCCGTGAAAAATTCTGCGAAAAAAGGGGTAGTAGTATAAAAAGATAATAATATATGGCTGGGATGCACACCTTGGGAGGGATCTCTCTAGCAGATCCACAAACTCGTACATCTGCTCGGTGACTCCGACTAGGAAGTATTCGTTGACTAGATTGCGCTTGGCCTGGTCCAAGGCCCAACTGCTGCCGGGTTCCCAGCACTCGGCTGCATGGCCACAGAAGAAGGGTATCTGCAGCCACATGTTTTTGGGATCACAGTCGGGTTGCTTCTGCACCACGCACTCATCGAAGGTCTGCAAAAAAGTGTAAGCATTTCGGTTAAAAAAGGTCCACCTCTCGGTGCTCTACCTACAATTTTATTGCCCGCCTTCTTGCGGACTAAATTCGGCCGGTAGTTGTCTCCAAATCGTAAAAAGTAATAGTAGGAGATAAGTCTGTCGAGAGGTTTGCGCACCAAATTTATGTAGATAGGCTTGTGGGCGATTTGGAATCTGCAAAAGAGGAATGCTATTAAGACGGTGTCCGCTGCCCTATACAGATATTACGTACTTTGAGAAGTCTAGGAAGGCCATGTGGCCGTGATACAAAGCTGGTTTCATCTCGTGCCACCTGGAAACATTGCGCACGAATTGGATTTGATTGGGGAGGGAGAGAACGTGCATGTTGGCAGTAACATTGATGTGCAGCACATGGAATTTATTGGGCTTGCAGAGATCGTATGCTATGTTGACAAAGCTGGTGGATCCCGTTTTCGGAACGCGATTGTAAAGCACCACCAGGTGCTCCTCAAAGTCAAAGTCATCGGTGGTAGACGAGGCATGCTGATCTGCAGTCAAGGAATCGCCCAGATTAGCCAGCGGCTTGAAGGCTGTACAAAATAGGTTGTCGGTGTTAAAGTGGACCTGGCTTAGCCTACCTGCTGGACTCCACTTACCATGTTCCGGGCGAATCTCTGACCAAAGCAACCAGTAACATACACAGGTGACTGCGCACAGGGCTATCAGGATCAGCCAGTGGGTGGGTCGGAGCAGAATCCACATCTTGAGCAGTTTCCTAAACATGCCTCGTGTCGGTTTGCCCTACAGGTCAGCACGGCAGCGCATATCAACCGATTTATTTAAGCATAATCTCAGGCCGTTGTTTTCCTTGTTTTTTTTCTGCCATCAACGTCGAGCAGTGTTGGTTAGCAGCAGCTAGGCAGTGTTGCAAGGCACCGAAATCTATTGAATCTGACGGAATGTGCAGCTGCTGCAGCTGATATGAGTGTTGACTGCTGATGGTGATTAGTGATGGATAATAGCTAAAATTTGTCGCTAAAATAATTAGGTTAAATTCCAGATAAGAATCTTTAAATATTTAACATTGAATTTCCGATAATAACATCAATGAATGTATTTTGTTTTAAAAAATTGAACGCAGTATATATATCAATTTTCAGTCTAATCCCAAATTAGCTTCACTGTTGCGATTAGTGTGACCAGCTTTACCGGCAAATAATACCAAACAATGCCAATATTCTAGCGCCCATTTTTGCTAGGTTAAAACAAATTTCGCAAGCCGGCTGCAACTGCAAAGTACAGTGCCACTTATATATTAAATAATTCCACTTTAAAGCAGACGACAGCATGTCCTTGTCCACCTTTAACTTCGCCAGCATGGCCGCTCAACTGGGCCAGGAGCAGGGCATTTCATTCCAAAACAAGGCGCTTACCTGGAACACAGCTGCCGATGGTGAGTTTAGGTGACGCTTTTCTGTGCTCCGTGCAGTGGCTATATTAAGCCTTTTTACAGTCCAGGATGTGGTGGATGCCCTCAACAAACAGACTACCGTGCACTATCTGAACCTGGACGGGAACACCCTGGGCGTAGAGGCCGCCAAGGCGATTGGTGAGGGTCTGAAGCGCCATCCCGAGTTCAGAAAGGCGCTGTGGAAGAATCTATTTACTCGTCGTCTCAAAACGGAGATTCCGGAGGCCCTGAAGCACCTGGGAGCCGCACTAAATGTGGCGGGCGCCAAGCTGACTGTCCTGGATCTCAGCGACAATGCCTTGGGACCGAATGGCATGCGAGGCTTGGAGGAGTTCCTGCGATCCCCGGTCTGCTACTCACTGCAGGAGCTGCTTCTGTACAACTGTGGCCTGGGTCCCGAGGGCGGTAGTATGCTGTCCAAGGCTCTGATCGATCTGCATGCCAATGCAAATGAGGCGGGCTCTCCGCTCCAGCTGCGTGTGTTTATAGGATCACGTAATCGCCTCGAGAATGACGGTGCTACGGCCCTGGCAGCCGCATTCAAAACACTCAAGACATTCGAGGAGATTGTTTTAGAGCAAAACTCCATATACTTTGACGGCGTCAAGGCCCTTTCCGAATCCTTCAAGGAGAACTCCCATCTGAGAGTGCTAAACATGAACGACAATACTCTAAAGTCTCGGGGAGCGGAAAAAATAGCAGAGGTTCTTCCCTTTGTGCCCATGTGAGTCGGTTGAAAAGAAGTTTATATGAGTGTTATTCGATAACTTGTTGTTTTGCAGGCTGCGAGAATTGAGCTTTGGAGACTGCCTGATCAAAACCAATGGCGCCTACCAATTCGGTGAGGTCCTGGAGAGCGCCAACGATCAACTGGAAGTTATCGACTTAAGTTTTAATGATATCAATAGCGATGGCGGCTTGGTATTGGTGAACGCTATGCGAAACAAGTCCAAGCTGCGCTTCTTGAACCTAGATGGCAATTGCTTTGGCCATGATGGCAGCAAGCAGATAATCAACGAGATGAATAAGTTGCCAACTGCTGCCGCACTGCAACCGTTTAAGGAAGTTAACTCCGAAGAAGAGGACGATTCGGGAGACGAGGACGAGGCTGAAGACCAAGACGAAGATTACGATGACGAAGAGGACTACGACGAGCACGAGCACGCCAACGATACAACCGAGGAAGCAGACGAGGATGATGAGGAGTACAACAACGAGGTGGAGGACACTGCCTATGTCACCACGAATGCCTACACGACCAAGGTAAGTTTATATTTCTAAGTACTGTCCAAATGGTTTATAACTATAAGTCAATTCAAATTAAACTTAACTTATTTTAAATTTTAACAGCTTTTTAATGACACCACCCAGTCAATGGCCAGCAATACTTTTGCGGTCGCAAACAAGACGATTAACCAAAAATGCACTCCGGAGAAGTTCTGTTTGAGCCAAACACCCTGCTCCCAGGAAGATTTCGATTCGCTAGATCAGGATAACAAGCTTGAGGCTTTGCAGTCGATTGTCAACGTAAGAGATTTATAATAAATTAATGAAGCAATTAAAAAAACATTACATTCTTGTACAGCAATTCACAGGCGACAACCATTTGCTGCTACTCGTCTTCACCACCTTGAAGTGCGCGCATTTGTCGCAATCCTCGAAAGCTGCGTTGGATCTGGCAATCTCCTTGTACCAGGCCACCTTTGACTACGCCATTAAGACGAAGCAGGAGACCCGTGTGCTCAACTATGTTCTGATGCAGCTGCGTTTGCTGCACTGCAAGGAGACATTCAAATCGGACTACGATGTCAAGAGCTGTCGATTTGCCCTGCGCGAGGCTCTCAAGCAACCGACGTTTGCCAACGACAACATTAAGAATTCCTTTAAGACTTTTCTGGAGGGTGTCGAACTGTAAAGAGAATTAAGATTATGTGTATTTCCCACGTTCCGATGTGTGTATCTTTGGCGAATAAAAACGTATTATTCATATCACATAGCACTGATTTATTACCAGTAAAACCAATTAACTTTTAAAGTATTAGCCATTAGGCAAAATTGATTTATTTACATGAAGAAAACTTTTATGAGACTACAAACTATCTTTATGGAACATGTTAATACATCGATATTATGTTTGTAAATTCCTCTTGGTGGCTTTCTTGCTGCTCTGGAACACAGAATCAGCTACAGTAAACGAATGTAGCGAAGTTATCTAAAGTTAAAAACACGAAAAATAAAACATTGACGTGAACATCGAGGAGAACGTTGAAAGATTAGATAATAAACAATCGTGGCGAGCAAGTCCGCACATAAAAGCGCCTCCTCGAGATTCTCGATCCGGATAATGCTGATTCCAATAGTCGATTCGCTTTCTTCGATTAATGTGTTGTGTGGCAATTTGTTACTCAACAATTGAAATCAGAATCATCATCATCATCATCAAACTCGACATCATCATCATCGCTTTCAATTACAGCGCGCCGCTTCTTGGGCGGAGCTTTCTTCTTGGCTCCTCCGCTGCTCTCATCATCTCGAGCTCGCTTGGTCGGACGCTTGGGAGAATCATCATCGCTGGCATTGGCGTCATTATCAGATCTAACGTTGCTAACGTTGTCTTCCTCATCCGAAAACAGCGAGCTGTAGTCTATCTTCTTACTGGCCTGTCGACGTCCAGGACGTTCTGCTCGAGGAATTACTTCATCCACATCATCGTCGCTCTTCTTCTGCTACAAAAGAACAAAAATGTTTATCGACAATTTAAATGAGCAATTACGGAAAACTTACCTTGGCCTTGCTGAAGTCTATCTTGCCCTGCTTCAGCCCGCCGCCGTTCTCCTTCTTTTGACGCGGCTTTTTTTCTCCCGGCTCCTTCTTGACAGCCGCCTTCTTGGCCTTGGGTGAGGTTTTTGAACCGCCCTCGACCATTGCATCAAATTCGTCCACCTCATCGCCGCTGCCATCAGGTTCTGCCTTAACCTGCTTGCCCTTTGGTTCCTTCTTCACCTTCGGCTCCTTGGGTTCTTTGGGTTTCTTCGGCTCCTTGGCCGCCTGAGCTACCTTGGCAGCTGCTGCCATTTTCTTAATGATTTCTTCGGTGACCTTAAACTCCACAGTTTCTCCATCAGGATCTGGAAATATGTCGCCAACACCCGCTCCGCCTGCTGCTGTCTTTACCTTTCTCCCCTTAGTTGAGACAGACTTCTGGCCCTTCAAAGCCTTCGCGGTCTTGAGATTGATTCCCTGCTCTTCTAGGCGCTCCTTCTCCTCTACTTCATTTAACTTTGCCTCGAGAGCATCCAAATCATCCAGCCAAAGCAGCTCTGGCGTTTTCTTACGCAGGTTTTCCAATTCGGAGAGTTTGGCGTCGCGCTGTTTGAGCAGCTCGTTCTTCTTCTCCTCTGTCAACATCCACATGGACATTCCCAGAAGGTAGTCGAACTTTTTGACATCAGTTAGCTTCTTGAAAGCCTTATCTGGATCGACATCCTTTTCCTTCTTAACCTTTGAGCTGGCACTGGGAGCTGCCTCCTCCTCTTCGTCGTCCTCTTCGTTAGCTGGCTCGGCGTCCTCCATTTTGATGCGCCGCTGCCACTCCTTGACGGGATCGGGACGGTATCCACGCTTCAACAACTCATCGCACATGGCCTTGCGCTGCTTGTTCTCCACCACCAGCTTCTTATCGCACTTCTCGACAATAAATCGCGCCTGATCACTAAGGCGATCAGCCTGCGCCGTTAGCTGGCCGACCAAAAAGTCCTTACGGCGGGCGTAGTACTCGCGACGCAGTTCGTAAAACTCTTTTAGGATATCGATCGCAGTGGGGAAGCGTCGCAGACAGTTGTTATGATCGAAGGCATGCATCTGGTTGGTGGACAGCGTCGTGGTGAGTTTGAACACTCGGTAGAAGCCACCATCCTCGGCTTGAATGCGCTCAAATTCTCCAGGTGCGAAGGAGATCACAAAGCGCACGGTGGTGTCTGTGTGATACTCCCTGTAGTCCGAAATAATGGCCTTAACCTTTTCGGTGCCGTTCGCCAACGGCTCCAGCACATTTTCTTTGTAGTTTTGCGTCCAAACGCCCACAGGAAGTTCAGTGATTTCTGCTCGGTTTCCTGGCAAAATTTGTATGTTACCAGTCTGAACATAACGGCCATCCGACACGTACTCCATGCGTCCTGTAAAGTTCTTGTACCACGGATGCATTACTTTTGGCTCTTCTCCGTTTATCATCTTCCTTAGATTGCTCATAATCTCACGAGGATTGTGGTTGGATATCTTCGTGGACCATCCAGTTCCGATACCCTCGGCTCCGTTTACCAATACCATCGGTATGATGGGGAGATACCACTGAGGCTCGATCTTTTGGCCATCGTCCACCTGGTAGTCCAAAAGCGGATCGTCCAATGGATGGTAGATGAGTCGCGTCAAAGGAGACATTAATGTGAAAATGTAACGAGCGCTGGCACAGTCTTTACCTCCCGTCAAGCGGGTACCAAATTGACCGCGTGGCTCAAGCAGATTGATGTTGTTGGCACCCACAAAATTCTGGGCCAGATTCACGATTGTCATCTGCAGGGATACCTCTCCGTGGTGGTAGGCCGACATCTCTGCCACCGATCCGGATAGCTGGGCTACCTTCACCTCACGCTTGTCGTTTCTCTTAAAGCAAGTGAACATCACTTTCCGCTGACCCGGCTTTAAGCCATCCACTAGACTAGGAATGGAGCGCTCATTGTCAGCATTTGAGAAAAGCACCAACTCCAGATTGATGAAGTCCGCATAGGAGATGTGCTTGGTGCCCTTAGTGTACAGATATCGCTCTGGCAAGCCGAGCTCCTTGCGACGCTTCACCTCGTCCATGTGGTTAGTAAGCCATACCTTCCTCGACTCGATGTGTTTCTTGGAGAAGGCCATAACAATGCTTTCATCATCCACCGACCCATCGTACTTAAATAAGATGCGATGGCGTTCCATATCTTGGAAATATTCTTTCGCCTCCTTGGAGGTCGAAGTACCCAAACCCTTATAGTACTTGATATTGTACGTATGGTGATTAGCTGTATCATTTTTCCACTCCTCAAACTCGGGAAGCGAGTAGAAGGACAACTCCTCGTTTTTTTTTGTTGCCTTCACAATGGGTGTAATGAACTCCTCAAGGAAAGGCAGACGCAGAAGCTCTGGCCAATTGGTGTGGATGAAGTTGATCAAGAGACCCTTGATGTGGGAGCCGTCCTGATCCTGATCTGTCATGATCATCACTTTGCCATACCGCAGTGTTTTCAGATCGTCCTCCGTGAGATACTTCTTTTTGTATTGCAAACCGATGATCTTGCACAAATTATTAATTTCCGCATTCTCCGAAAGCTGTTTGAAATTAGCTTCCCGCACATTTAGAAGTTTGCCCCTAAGTGGGAACACGCCGTAGAAATTCCGGCCAATGACGCCCAGACCGGATACAGCCAATGACTTGGCTGAGTCTCCCTCAGTGAGGATGAGCGTGCAGTTAATAGAATTCTTTCCACCAGCCTCGTTAGCGTCCTCCAGCTTGGGAATGCCCTTGATCTTGCTTGACTTGCGACCGCCCGTCTTGGCAATGTCATTTTGGGCCTTGAACTTGGCCCACGCCAGCACAGACTCCACAATGCCAGACTTTGACATGTTGTTGATGAACTTTTCTGAGAGGGTGCACTTGGAGCCGAAGCCTTTTTGTTGCAGAGTCATGTTCTCCTTGGTCTGCGAGTCGAAAGTGGGGTTCTCTATCAAACAGTTGACGAATACCCACAGATGGTTTCGGACCTGGAATGGCTTGATGTTGATGCCACCTGGAAGAGATAAAAACAAGTATTAGTTGTAGTTTAAAGTAATACGAAATCTTAAAATTACCTTTGTTCTTTTTCTTTAGAACCTCGAGAAGCTGCTTGATGAGATTGTCAACCACATGGTCCACATGGCGACCGCCCTTGTAAGTAGCTATTGAGTTGACGAACGAGACCTGTTGGAAGCCACGATCCGAAGGACAGCAGGCCACCTCCCAACGCTCGTTGGCAACCTCGTGGACTATCTTGATCGGTGGGCCAGAGTCGTCGTCCGTGCTCTTAACGTGCAAATCAATGTAGTCCTTAAAGTTGCGTACAGCCAGTTTATTGCCGTTCAGGAAGACGGATACGCCCTTGGACGAGGCGGCCACATCGTAGGCGCGACGCGACATCAGAGCCACAATGTCTTCATCGAGACTCTCCATCTTGAACTTGGCCAGATCGGGACTGAATGTGATGCGAGTGTAGTCAGTGCCATTGAAGTCTTTGATCTGTGGGTTTACTGAGGATAAGATGATGGTCATAAAAAATAAATGATATTCGCTTACCTGCACATCGGAGGCTTTTCCCATGTTGTTGCCCCAAGTCTGCTTGAAGCTTTTCTTGTATTCCCTCGTGGCAGTCTCCACGGTGAAGCTGGTGGAGAATATGTTGCAGAGCTTCGCTCCGTATCCGTTCCTGCCTCCAGTGACCTTCTTCTCATCGTCGTTGTAGTTCGATGAGGTCAGCAGATGACCAAAGATCATCGTGGGCACGTACATCTTCTGCTCCTTATGCATGGTCACCGGAATACCCTGGCCGTTGTTCCACACGGACACAATATTGCGCTCCGGATCGATGTCGATCTTAATGGTGTTCATGCTCTTGTCGCGCTGCTTGTTATCAGCAGCATTCACAAGGATCTCGTCGAAGATCTTGTACAGGCCGGGCACGAAAGATATCTCCCTCTGGACCATCCGGTTTTGCGAGTTGTCATACACCCACATCAGCTCCTTGGTGAACTCCACGGAACCGATGTACGAGTCGGGTCGGAGGAGGATATGCTCCAGCTGCGACTTCTTCTGGTACATCTGTTCGATGGACATGCCCTTGTTTCCGTTCTCCATGATGATACAGGCGCTGTGCTTAAGCTGGATCTTCGAGGGGCAAAAAGAAATCATTTGTTAGTTTATTGAAGCAACTGTACGCCGAACTATTCCGAGCCATAGCCTTAGGTAATGTTAATGACTTTGTCTACGTTTTACTAAGTAAAAAAAATCAAAGCGAACAGCAGAAGACTACAGTGTCCATCAGTCAACAGAAGCTAATATTAATATTATTCTTAATATTACTATTAAAATGTATTAAACAAATTATCTGATGGCAACCAATTATGTTTAATGGTCTCAATACCGGTAACGGTTGTGCAGAGGTATGTGGCACTGCTCTTCACAAATTTTTATTAATGAATGCACACTGTACCCACGGCGGAAAGAAAAAAAAAAACGCGCGCCCGCGCAATGAGTGAATTCCGACCAGACGAACGCCGCAATGGAGTGGGACTAGGCCAAATGGGAATACGTTGGGTGCGATAAATGGAGATTACCGCAGATCAACTGATAAATTGCAACTAAAGTATTATTTCGCCTGGTGCTACTGTACTGGGAACAGAAATTCCGCACACTTTGAAATAACAGCCCTGTCTTTTTGGCGGCAACGCTTGGCGTGCGTCCGTCTGTGTGCGTGTTTATTGGCGTTTGCCGGTAATCCACTGGTATTTATAAGTTTTGCTTAAGGTTTCCAAGGGTTTTCACTTTATTGTAAACATATTCAGGTAAACATGTGGGCTCGGCTCTAAGAAATCACGCAACTATAGTTTTTGAAGGCCTAAAATCGGCTTAATGTGCTATCTATACCGGTATCGCCATTTTTATTTTGCAGGCGACGCTGCTGAAAAATAGCTATATCCATCATAATAAAGTATTATTTGACACGGTCTTCCTGCTTTCCGGCTCAACGCACTTTTATTAACTTGATTTCACATTCCTTACCTGGTTGAAAAATTGTAAAGTTTCTGCTGCTTTTTGTTGCTGCCGCCGACAACCGAAGCGCGGTAAAATTCGATGTTGCAGGCGAAAAGCGAGGCGGTGCACTACAATTTTCGATTTGTATGTGCCCCACGCGTCTAATGCTTTTCGCTAAAACTTGTACAGTTCGCAACTAACTATTAAAATACGCACAGCACATTTAACAACTTTTCACAACTAACAACAAATGAGCAGTAGACTGGTTTTAGTGCTGGCAAGGCACCAATCGATGTTTGAAAGACATCGCTATCGATAATTATAGTTTTAGTGTTGTTTTGGATGGTGTCTTCGCTAAGTGCGGATAGGTAAACTTTTAGATGTGGTAGGTGACTCCGCTAAAGGCGTGATCGCTGAAATCGCGCTTTTCAGTTCTGTCTCAATCACGTTGATGAGTACGGCAACCGTTATTTCTGAAAATTGTAGATTAAAGTAATAACTTTTTAGGGGTCCCATTCTTTTTAAAAGCTACGCTTGTCGGATGCAGTGTTTTAAGTTTTGTAATTTACATTTCAACAATTTTTAAAGTATAATAAATACCCATTGAAATACAAGTAAGCAAGAAAAAAAGTCAGATTCGAATTCCAATTAGCAAACATTTAATGCAAATTATTCAAATTATGATCCTTTCACATAGCTATGCAATGCTTCCTACATATTTTTCTATATCAATGCATAATATTTGATGTTCCTAACTAAACCGAATTACATGACAAAATAAGATAGCAGGAAAAGTGACAGTTGTGCAATTAAATATCAAATTCACGTTGACGTGCAGATTGCTTTCCAATTAACCACCTGGTAATATGAATATTTTAAATCCAATTGCCAGGCAGTCAGTGCCAAGACCATGGCTAAAAGCGAACAGGTTTTCTTTCTGCCATTTTGACTGACCTTGCCCAACAAGACGTCATAAAGGGGCATGTTCCTCCCCATCCCGTTGCCATTTTCACTCCAGCACAGAAACATGTTTTGAATAGTGCAAACAATGAAGAACAGTCTGGATAAGCATTTCTGTCTTGTGAGAATTACTCGGAATTCCTGCTTGGGTAATGGAGCACCCTTCACGCAATGACGTCATCGCAGCTCATTGAACTTCCACAGCATCAAATATCGTCCAGAATTATTCTCTACTCCTCAAATACTTTTAATTCTCGTTTGACAAGCATCAGCTAAGATCTCTCTGTATGCGGAGTGCAGTTTGTACCCTACCACGTCGGGAATTTCAGCTGATGCATGGGAAAATTCTAAGCAGAGTGAACTTAAATTAATAACAACTGAGCTACAAAGTGTAAGGTTTGGCAATGCTAATATTTGTAAAATTTCACTTAGCAATGAGCTTGGGATAAATCTGTACTGTTAATAGGCAAACTGGACTCCATTGCGTTTTTAAGGGTGTTTCCATAGTCGCGTGATCGAGCTGGCTCTCCCTATTTTAAGATGCTGGTTGCTCATTCTCGCATACTGGTTTACAGTCATTATTACTGCGCTTTTTCTCGACTTTTTCCATTGAGACTTCTGTTCTCAAAATCTTCTGTTCTAAACGATACCCGTTCAGTTTCTTTCCAAGCTTCTGCGATGCCACTTGTGTGCGATCTCCGTTAAGCCGGATTCCCCGAACTGCCAGCTGGAAAATCCGTGACCAGAAACAGTAACCGCCACTCGGATTGGATTATTACCTGGTAATGAAAGTGGAGACCCCGAACTAATGGGGTGATAAAACAGGTGTTGCCGGTAGGCGGGGCTGTGAAATAATCGCTTATTATCAAACACTCTAATGGAGCCCACTATTCTTGTGATTATCTTGTGGTTATCGAATCCATAGAGACAATTAACGACAACAATGGCGGGTTCATTAACACTTGAGCCGAACTATATGGTGGGGCTTCAGCACTGCAATCAGCCGTACTTAAAAGTGCATAATGTGTAATTAGTTGGAATTCGTTGAATATTATTAAATATTGACCCAGGCACTTTGCACGGCCACCACGTGTGAAATTTGTGTGTGCTGCACTTTGAGATGGCGGTGGCATCATCATAGTTATCTGCCAAATACGTGTCGAACTCACATCACTGTGACCTGATTAGCCATTGGCGAACTGGGAGCGCAGTGGATAATAGCTTATCAGCGAGCGGCTCCTCCATAATCGCGGGGTTCACCAGGGCAAGGCTGGGTCTGGCTCAGCGATTCGGGTGTAGGCATAGGAATCGGGAATGGGGAATTCCGGCCAAGGGCAGGGCGAAGTACACTTTGCAAGAGCACATCTTTTGGAGAGCATGCTGAGCACAGAACCACCTAAAAGCGTTTTCTTGCAGTCTAACATGTTCTCGTATTGAGTGTCAGTATTATTTTACTATACTTCGAATGATATTTCAAGTTTTAATGTTCTTTGTATGCATTTCTTTAAAGTGTAAGTCAAGTATTATGCAAATAAAATGTATATATACATTTTTTAATTTGAAGCTAAACCTGTTTTAACATTTATTACTGGAAACAACCCCAAATATACGAGATCTACAAAACAAGTGCATACAAAATAAAACAAATGGCACAAGACTTAGAGGTAGATATATATATTAATATCTATAATTCATGTGGGTTCCCGCTCCATCAATTAAGTATAGCAGATTCACTAAATATAGCTCCAGCTCTGTGACACACTGTTATCACTTATTGGCTGTCTCCTTCGCGCTATCGCGATGTTCATTGTTGTTCGGTTTCTAGTTAATATTTAATGGTCGCATACATGTGTAACGGCAAACAGCATTTCGCCTGGGACTGGTACCATTTGGCCCCATTCTCGTTCCGTTCGGGGGCTCAGTTTCACACTTGGAGTCGAGCGGAGCGCAGCCCATCAATGGTAACAACAGGAAAATCACCCACCAGTGGCATGCGAAATCGCCCTGAAATTTAAATGTCAATCTGGGGGGCGAATGTGGCTAGCAGTCATATTGCGTTTTTCTCAACCGGATTTATGTTTATTTACTTTTTGCGCGAGCGAAGAGCGTTTACTAGTGCATCCCCTTATGGCCACTTTGTATCTATAGTTTGGTCATTTTTTAGACGACCGGCAGTGGATCCCGCACCATGCCCACCATCGAGCACAAGTTAAACATCACCGAGGAGGAGGTGCCGGAGCACATCCGGCGACTTGCCCAGGAGCAGGGCGAATGTCCCAGTTCCAAGGATAAGGTCATCGAACAATTCCGTAACTACATATTAGGTTGGTTATAATCCGTTGGTTATAATCCGTTGGTTATAAGCCTAAGAAGTCATAGGTGCTCATCTGAACAAACCTTTTCCCATCTTTAGAACACAATGAATGCCAGCCACATCGAAATGATGCGAGGTACCTGGAGAAATTCCTACGAGCCCGCTACTGGAAAATCGAGAACAGTTACAAATTGGTAAGACGCCTTAAGAACTTCCTCATTTTGCGCTGCCAAGAGCACGGAAATTATTTGGTAATTATCTATAAGCCAAATGCAAAAATTGATTTCCCTTTCAGCTCTGCAGTTACTACAAGTTTCGGGAGCAGAACAAAAGCTTTTATGAGAAGGTCCGTCCTCTGGATCTGCGACATGTGGGACAATCGGACATCCTGACAGTAACTCCCTATCGCGATCAACATGGCCACAGGATACTCATCTACCGATTTGGACTGTGGCGACCCAATCGAGTAACCGTAGACGATATATTCCGCGCCACCATTATCCTGCAGGAACTGGGCAGCTTGGAACCCATCTCACAGATCGTCGGAGGAGTGGGAATATTCGATCTGAAGGATCTGGGCTTAGAACACATACTTCATCTGAGTCCCAGTGTGGCTCAGAAGATGATTGCTCTGCTAGTGGTAAGATAACACGTAAAGTTGTAGAGCTGCCGTAGACATTAGGCCGTTTATTATTTCTTTTATTTTGCTTACAGACGTCAATGCCCATTAGAACATCCGCCCTCCATATTGTAAACCAGAATTGGCTCTTCAACGCGGCATTCAAGATATTTAAGCCATTTCTCAATGCCGCCATGCGAGAAAGGCTCTACATACATGGCAGTGATATGACTTCCCTGCACAAACACATCAACCCGGAACATCTTCCCAAGCGGTAAGAATTGAAATTATTAATTATTATTATTTACTAGAATTATAAAAATATACTAAACTAACACCGTTTCAGCTATGGTGGCTTGCACGAGGATTACTCTTATACGCTCTGGTTGGATATGCTCAAGGAGCAGTGTTCGGGTAATAGTATCCAAAAGGATATGGAGCAATTGGGATTCATCTTCGACCAGGCTTAATGCTTTGTTCAAAATGATATGCTATGCTGCACTAGGCACTAATGGTCTCTCAGTTGACTTTTCAAAATATTAAAGGGAAAGCAGAATATCTTATTTGTAATTTTGTACTACTTAACTGTAATGTAGTGATTCAAGCGAAGGAGGTGATATTTTTAAAATTAAAGAATTTTAAAAGCGACTTTTATTTAATTTAATGATCCCAACAATTTGAGGTTGGAAGCGACCTAAACTGTAATGCTCAATACTCGTACATTTGGTGGCCACATCAATGACCCAGCGGCTATCACAACCGAATTTAGGGCAATAGGCAATAATAATTTGCTCCTAACCGAATCAAATGGCCCAGCCAGCCCGCAAAAGATTCGTTTCGGTTGGGATGTACAGCATATTGGTCCTTCGAGTTTTATGCGATTCGTATGCAAAGTGCGTTAGGTGCTAGAGCGAGACAACTAGCCGCACGCCCATTCGCCGTTATGGTAATTGAGTGTTGGACAACGCATAAAATGCAGTCGGCGGCCATAAATATGTTTGCACTCGTCCTGTCACCGGATGTGAGCGAGAGGGGAGATCGAGCCCGAGCGAGGGAGAGAGGGAGAGGGCGCTGGAGATTCCTCCATCTGACCGTTGCGAATATGTTTGATATTTTTTATTGAATCCCGTTGTCTCATCGCCACCCCGTCCCCCGGAAGTCGTTGCCGTCTGCGTAAAAACGGTAAAGAACATCGCTTGGCTGTACTGACTCACTGTCTCGACCTTTAGGTACTCTGGTTATTATTTCAAAAATGGTTTTTGTTTTACCTATTTGCATAGACTTTTTATAAATTTTTTTATAATATTTAATAATATTTTATTTAATTTTATTTAATAATATTTGTATTTATAATATACATATATATTTTTTAGATTATTATAAGCTTTGTTCCCTGATCAAAGTATATTGCTTGTCAGATTTGCCTGTGCCCAAGTGCAGGGCATCCAAAGTCAGTCTACTATCCCCGCTTTTCCCCTCAGTGGCCTTGCTGTGCCCTTTGGTCAACGATAGTGAAATTGATTTCGGTGCTACCGGGGGTCTAGGTTGGCATTATGTGTATGTGGCTGGATTGGGGTGGGGCCTGGCCATAATCTGTGTGCGTGCTGGACAGCTGTGTGAGTGCGTATAAAGGACAGCGACATTTGTGCGATTAAAGCGACAAGATTAAAAAATTTATTGCGCAAATATTTATGGGGGGACAGTAACACAGTGGCAGTCAGAACGGAAAAAACATTCGGACAAAAAACACACATCGCATAGCCTACATTTGGGAGGCACGACCGATGCGCGTTATTAGTTGGCTTTTTGGCATTTTGGCTTCTGGCAACACGTGTGTGAGGCGAAACCGAACTGGACATAATTTATGGCTTACAAACTGAATTTATTCGAGTTTTATTGAAAAACAAAGAAGGCGGTCAGAAGGGCAAAGGATTCGCCTTCTCCAACATGTGTTGTCTTTTAAGTAGCCAATATCTTGGGGATTTGGATCTATACATATATCACTCCGGGACGAGAGAAACTAAAATTAATCTTTTTGACCAGTAACTAAGGAACATTAACTTCTAACTGAGCTAACGAGTATCAGAATCCATTCATAAGCACTTAGTTCGCTGGGCTAAATTAACTTTAAAAGAAGCACTTATTTGTCCTTGTTTGATCCTTTAATAGCTCATTGGTAATCTCTCAGTAGGCACTGAACTCAATTTCCTCTTCAAATAACCTCCAAATTATTATTCTGTAGACATGCAGGCAGCCCAATCCCCAAAAGAACTTCCCCATTTCGTACTCATCTACAGCTCACCTCCGAAATTGGCCATATTATCCAAGCGACACATTTGAGGGCGTTTCCCCGAATGTCAACTGTCACCGAAGGCAGTGTCAAACTGACAGTAGTTGACATCCGTTGACATCCGTTGACAGTGTACCTGACCTTCAATTTTTCCCTCTCTCCCAGGAGGTATGCTTGCAACCCTAAACGGATAATTGCTTCCTAATGAGCTGGCAAGGGTGACCCCGACCGAATCAACCCCTCACTCACACCCCGATTCGGTTTCCTTATCACCGAAGGCCGTTTATCACGCGGCGATTGGCAGGCAGATTCCAGGCCTAGGCAAAACAATGGGAGCAAATAAATTATGTCCAGCGATTTGTAAACAAACATCAACTGGGCTGAACGGGGGTCATTTTCCCAATGCCCCGCGAAATGGGGATTGTTCGGTCTTGGGGGATTTCCATAAATAAGGACCAGGGCAGAATAATTGAAATATTTGCTGTCAATTTGTTGACTCCGGAAGACGACGATTCCGGGCCCGAGGCGAAGGTGTAAGCCGCATAAATGGTGGATCGTTATGGCCCTGTTGCCACAGACACCGATTACCACAGGTCCTGCCGCAGGACGGAGTCTGTTTGCTCGGCGAAGGACCTCCCAAGTGATAAATGGTTGCGAAATTTATTTACTTTGCACTACCGATTGCCAACTGAGTGTGGCAATGGAAATAATATCTGATTATGAGGTATTGAAACATCACGTAGGGAAATTTTGTGTTTTGCTTGGAAATAGAGAATTTTAAAGTTAGATTAACTAGTTTAATTTGCTGAATACCATTACGTGAGTCTTCAATTAAGTATTATCTTGATTTAATAATTAATAACTAACAAAAAAAATAAGCCCATTTAACTAATTCATAGCTACTTTTAAACGTAACGCCCTATATGCACTAACTTGCAGTCTATCTACAAATTGACTCTCTTGTGCTCGATCCCCAGTCAGAAGGCATTAAAACTATATTGGAAAAGTAGGAGCATACATCGGGTAACAATCCATTGTGCAGCACAAAGGCGACCCCCAATGGAGTTGCACTCCCGCTGGGATGTGCACTGAGACCTGTGGATAAAAGAGGAGGTGGTGGGTGGCTTCCACTGGGGTACGGAAGGTAAATTGACGTGAACATGTCAACGTTATTTGCTTTTTCAAAATCGATTTTCTGTAGATTTACCAGGAGTCGCTTGTGATAAAACACGACTTTACTTCGTGCCCAAAGTGCACTTGAGGCGATGATCTGCGGGACTCCGGGGTCGCTGGGGATGGGGATGGACTGTCGGGTACAATCAATCACATTCCCACATGGCGGGATGGCGGGATGGCGGATGGCGGGGTGGCGACCACGTTAGAGCGCCTTTTCCCCAGTAAGTTGTAATGCTGCCTAATCCGGCGTAATAAACATTGTCAAATGCGTTCACTCGATGCGGGAGGAAACCATTATTGACATCCACATACACATCATCATCAGCGGCAACAATTGAAATGCAATTGAAAGGAATCGCGTACAAATATTTGCACTCGGATTCAGCGCCAGTTGACAATCGAAGCCCCTGGAAGTTCGGAACGGATGCAAATGAGAGCTATAAAATCGAGGTAACGTGACTGTGGCATACCTGCGAATTCGAAAGTAATAGTTTATGGAAAAAAGACGCCCAGGAAAATGGACGTGGGAACCAATGAATCAAAGCATTTCTAAAATAAATTAAATGCAGACAAAGGTTTAACACTTGTACTATTGGGATCTTTGCACAATTAAATGTATTATTTCCAAGCTTAAAGATTTTGATTACTAATAAAAACCACTGCCTTTCTGATCCGAACACCCTCATTTCCGCAGGACTGCCTTTTCCCCAGCTTTATCATTGCATACTTTCAGGCTCGGGGTTAAGTGCAAATAAGAAACCCGAAAAGTTTGCCAACACGTGGCTGAAAGCCCGAACTGCAGCCAACTGACTGCTCTCGATTCGCAGTTGATTATTAACAATATTTTTAATTGGCCGCAGGTAAATATTTGCACACCTTTAACCCTTTTTAATATGCTTAAGTGCTGCTCCTGCCTGACCATCCCGCTGTCTCTTTCTACCGTCGATTTTTCATCCTTGTCTGGTGAATCGCCGCAAACCCCGCATCTACTGGAAATCAGCACAGACAACCAAATGGAGCATACAGAGGATAATTCGATTGTGTTCAATTTAATTTTGACAAGCTTCAATGAAGCCCAGCACTCCCCTCCCCCTCTCCCTTCCCACTCTCACTTCCCTTTGCATTTCCCCCCGCTCCTCCCACCCACAGCAGTTGATTTGATTTTGTTTTATGTTTTTCCTGCTGGCAGAGGGGCTGCTGCCTCAGAGAGTCCTGTTTTATCCCATCTTCCGCCCCTTATGCCCCTTTGCCGATTTCTTTCGACACAACAATTGCGTGGAGAATGGGTGTGCCCGGAATGTCAAGGGGGAGGTGGGGGTGGGAGGTGGATTCGGCTACAAGGCCCAGTTGTCGCAGCAAGTGGAACAAAGTTTTGTGGTCACTTTTGCGGCTGCAAGCTAACCAAGTACGGAATAGTTCTCTGGGGGAAGGAGTTCATTGAAATTTTCCACTGGCGAATAGAAAAAGTTTCAATACACCCAACAAATACTTAAAAACATTTGTGTAACAGAAAATCATATATTTTATAGATGCTAACGAATGAGTTAAAGAATAAATAATATTCAAAGAATATAGGTTTGCCTCAACTATGTTCATCTTTCCCCTAAATAAAAAAAGAGTGTTCAAGCTTATTTTGGTGAACCTTGTTCTAAGAAGGCGATAAGCAATAATATTAAAAACATCATATCTTTCTCGGCGCAACACTAAAGCAACACTTTTAATATAACATTTTAAATTTAACAATTTAAAATGGCAGAAATCTTTTAAAATGAGTACATGAGTTAGCATCTGGGTTTCTCGAAATCGCTGCCCTTGTGGTTTTTGGCACCATAGATCTTTTGTAAAATATGCAAACAAAAAGCATTCTAATTTTTAGGAATCTTCTAATATAAAAGGTGGATTGGCATAGCAGTCCGCATACCCACACCTGTCCACCTTCCGAAGACCCAGAACTTGTTGCACAAACAAAGCGGAAGCCTTCCGATATCTCACAACAATATTACATCAGAGCAATCTGTTTGGCCAGCGAAGACAAAACATTTGCTCAAAACACAAAACCAGAAAAAGGGGACCAAATTAAAGTAAAACAAGAGCAGCCCGTGTCCAAGTTGGGCCGTCGGAGGCTCCTAAGGTCTGTGCTCCGTTTCCGCTGGCTCAGCATAAAAATGCACCTGTGCACCATGGAATCCTTTGGCCAAAGCAAACACACACATGCCCATGGAGTGGGCAGTGTATTATATACGAGCCAAAACAAATCGAGCGACTTATCTCGGCTAAAACATCTCCCATTGACTTATGCACTGGAAAATGGAACAGTGGACGTGGATTTGGATGTGGATGTGGATGTGGATGTGCTTGTGTTTGTGCGACCCACTCCTGCAGATACTTTCCTATATGGATATACATATGGGTACATCCATCTCCATCTCCGACTGCTCGTGGCGATGGCCAGCCAAATGAGACTGGAAATCGGCAAATGGGGCTATGTGGGAATTTCCGTGGTAGTTGCTCATAAATATTCAGACACCAACACACTCGCAAATTGGGAGAGCCACACCGACATACACACACGCACACTGCGGCAAAGTGGGCGGAGCCGACGACAGCATAAGGTGTGTCCGTGTGTCTATGTGTGCCATTTTTTATGCGCTCCATGGCAATTCAAAACGCCTACTTCAAGAGCTCCGCCAAAATACAGCGAGCAGCAGAGCAGCCACACCAACGGTTGCCATTCCACCACCAGCAAAGTGGAACCCCAGAGCATAGATTTGCGCTCCTGCACAGTGGTCCAGAGATTGGTACCCAGGATTTCCTAAACAAAGGAATAGCTATTTTATATTACTTATTGCTATATGTTTAAGTATTCAGTTATTTTATTCATTAAATAGCTTGCTAGTAATATATGTTATATATTAATATGTTAATTATTAATATGTGCTCTCAAATGTTCGTCGACTAAAAGCAATTAAATTATGAGGCACTGCACCGAATTAAAACTTTTGTATGGCTTTTAGGTTGAGCTGAATTTGTTTGGCTTGTTAAGTAGGCTTTTTGGTATGTGTTATTGGTGGTTCCAACTAAGAATACTTAACAAATTTAAACAATTACAAGAATGTTTCGCGATCATTCGAGCTGCCAGAATTTGCATATAAAAATATTTAATTATTTCAAACAAGTACTAGCTATTTCCACCCCACTGTGCAGTGCACCGAATCTACGAAGCTTTCCCGGCTTGACTGTTGTTGTTGTGCGCTCGCTCTCTGCCGCTCTCTCTTGCGGACAAGTGCCTTCCTCGCCCCTCCGCCCCTTTCCTTCCACAGGAACTGTCATTTCCACGATTCCAGCCGGAGTTCCTTCGCAGCAAAAAGCCATCAGCGAATGGCGTTCGAGCTCGGGTTTGGTTGTTGTTGTGCTGGTCGGCTTTTTGGTTTTGGCAAGTCGTTTTGTTTGTCGGCTGTTGGGAAAAGGAATGGGTGTGTGTGGGTGTGCTGTGGGTATGGGACTGGGAACGGGAATGGGAATGGGTGTGCGCGCGCTGCGCGTTGCAGGGAGCAGAGCATCCAGAGCAGAGCTTCCAGAGCAGAGCCACCCTCCAGTCAGATTCAGTCCGGCCGTAGTTGAACCGGACCCGGAGTTCAGTCGCCACCGTTAACTCTTTCACATTGGACGCGCGTTCGCGAAATTAGTGAGCAAAATTGGAAAGAGAGCGAGCTTATAAGTGAATTAAGCCCCAAAGTGCGAGAAGTGATCGCTTTAATAGAAGCATACTTACATTTCAAATCATAAAAAATCAAGCCAATCTTTTACAACGAAATTTAACAAGCCGGCAACCAAAAAAACACTAAAGTATTTCAGTAAATAACTGAAAGATTCTAGGGAAAACCCTAAAAAACGTAATATAAATCCTGAGAACAAGATAAAACTAAGCTGAGCCCCAGGCGAAAAGCGCCAGTGTCTGCTTCCGTGCCCCCGATCGCGTAGTTGACCTTCGAGACCACCCACTACCACCACCACCCACCAATCAGCACGGACACTCCCTTGCATGTGAGACCCGTAATCGACCCTCTCCGGTCCCTGGTCGATCCAATGAAAATGGAAGATCCCACCATAAACGACACGTACGTGCAGGAGTTCGATCTGCACCACCTGGAAGTGGGCGGAAATGGAGCTGGCCAGGCGCACGGAGCCGGCGCCGCGTCCCAGGTTACGGCCCTTGGCCATGTAAAGCGCGAGGATCACAGTCCGCCGCAGCCGGTGGCGGTCAAATGGACGACGATTCACGGCGATCCCACGAATCCGGATGATGAGCCGGACTCGCTGCCTCTGTCCGGACCAGAACCCGCCGGAGCAGTCGAGGTCTCTCCATCGCCGCACATCAAGCTGAGGTCCTTCTCCGGCCATCACCAGTGGCACATGGACGAACGCCGCCTGCAGCCGCTCTCTCCGCCACCAGAGCAGTATGGTCCACTGCCCGGACAGGCGATTCTGGTGAACACATCTTCGGGAGCGGGTGTTCCGGGCGGAGTGCCCTCAACGCCGCCGGAAACGCCGCCCGTAGTGGGCTCGCCCACGGGCAGCAGCAGCTGTCCGGCTCAGACTTACGCACACCACTATGCCAGGACACCGGGAAGTTCCGTGTCCGTGTCCGCCTCCGCCGCCGCTGCAGCTGCTGCCTCTGCCGGAGCAGCGTCGGTGAGTGCCGGACTGAGCCACGACATGATGTGGCTGACCAACTCGATCCGGGCGGACCAGCAGCCGCTGGATCTGCGACCTTTGCCCTATCCGGGCTCCCAGGAGGAGGCGGAAGAGTGGGACAGGCAGCGGGACTACGCCCTGCAGGCGGCGGCAGCTCATCACCACCATCATGGACAGCCGCTGATGCAGGCGCAGCATCATCCGCATGGACACGGCGGTCATCCCCACCAGGTGATGCTGCAGCAGAGCAAGTATCCGCATCACCATCACCACCACTTCCACAATCTGGATCTGACGCCCATCAACATGCATTCGAATTCGTACGGCAGTGCTTCGGGATCCCTGACGCCCACCTGTCTGCCCCAAGTGCCCAGCAACGGGAGTGGCAGCAGCGGGGGCGGAGGAGGCAGTGGAAGCGGGAGCGGTGGACCCGGCAGCGTGGGTGGCGGCTCCTGCGTCATCACACGGGCTGCCCTCCAACCTTGCCGCCCACTCTCCGCCAGCTCGACCAGATCCTCGAACAACATGTCGCCCAGAACCTGTTCGGGTGCCTACAGTAATGCCACGTTGGAGGATTGCCTCAATGACGACATGCTGACCACGTTGACGGTGCGGGAGCTGAACAAGCGACTCCACGGATGCCCACGGGAGGAGGTAGTGCGTCTGAAGCAGAAGCGACGCACTCTGAAGAATCGCGGCTATGCCCAGAACTGCCGATCTAAGCGACTCCATCAGCGCCACGAGCTGGAGAAGGCCAACCGGGTGCTCAACCAGGATCTGCACCGCCTGAAGCTGGAGTACTCGAGAGTCTGCCAGGAGCGGGATGCCCTAATGCAGCGTCTGCAGCGCGCGGCAAATGGTGGTCCAGGAGGTACATCCGCCGGCGGCGATAGCCAAAGCTCTCCGGAGTTCTACCTATGACGCCAGTTGGCAGTGGCCAGCGGCTCCTCCGCATCCGCATCCGCACCCTCATCGTCCGCCTCGCAGCAGCAGCACCATCAGCAACTCCATCTCCAGCATCGGGGTCCACAGTGGAATCCCCAGCAGCTGGTCAACTAAGTAGAAAGCGTTCCGAGTTTAAGGTACTTCCCAAAGAGTTGGTCATTTCCATGAGCGTTTCCTAGATACAATGTAAAGTAAATTGGCACGATTCCAAGAATGTTTTTCAAATAGTCTCCGCTCGAAAGAACATGTTTTCTAAAAATGTTTGTTAAAGCGTTTCCAAACGGTTAGGTGTCAGAATTCAAATTCTGTTTGTTATCCATTCAAAATGATTTATGTTACATTAAGCGTTATTGTAAGCTATCCCCATTTTTGTGTATTCTTTAAATTAATTTAGTAATTAGGTTTGATTTTCAAGAGAAGTGCATTCCCATTACCACCACTGTTGATATTTATTCACGCGATTTAGATAACATTAGGTCACTACATTAAGCACATTTTTCCTCACTAATTTAAAAACATTTCCATTTAATTAATAATGCTGAAAAATGAGTCGTTTTTCGATGAATTCTGTTGAACTATGTTACTATAAACTTTTTGATTCGGGCTTTTCGAGCGTTTAATTCGCCATTATTCTGATTGCGACAATAAATTCCGATGAATATCAGTTTGAGAACTTGGAAAGTGATCGACAGAGATTGAGATAGATGAGACAGAAAGAAAAGTTAGAGAGAGTGCGCGTGGATGGAACTTTTGCTGATTATCAGTCTGACTAAGGCAAAGATCGATTATAAATAAAACTAATTGGAACTCGTATGTATAAAGGACAAACATTGTATAAACGCAAGGAACAAAAACAAAAAGGTAAATTAACTAGCAGCTTCTGATTATCAATCGCTACATTATTACAAAGTACGAGTTAGTAACACACGCTTATTTGTTGATTAGTTCTAGCCTTAGTTTCTCTACTAGTATTAAGCGAAACAGAAGCGAATTATAATATCATAGATGCGATAGTTGTCCTAGAGGCCGTGTTTCCCAATCCCCTTCCCCTTTCCCTTTCCGTTTCCGTTTCCGTTTTAGCCACACCCCCACAAAACTCCAACCCTTCAGCAGCCATACATCTAATAAAACTAAAGGTTGTATTACGTTTAAACACCGCAAACTGGAAGAACCGATGTATAAATGAAACTGGATCGAACCGAAGAGCAAAACTCAACTGAAGTAAACTAACAAACAAATCCTATACAATGTAATGAGCACTGAAAACGATGATGGAAAATAATGTACATACACCCACACACTTACGTATAGTATAAAGCTGAAGGTTCTGTAAATTTAAGATTTTTTGAATGGATTCAGATTTCTGTCTTTGTGAAACAAGAAGAAGCACACGAATACTGAGCCGGAAGATTAAAGATTAATTACTAACTAAAAACAATTGTGAGTAGTTGATAAGTGTGCATAAAACAATTTAGTAATAAATAAATCTAAATTAATTAATAAACCAAAGTCTGTGTGTTGTTGGTCATTTCCCTTTCAGCGCATACTTGGAGTAAAATTATGTCGCCCACCGAATTAAATGAACAAGTCTTGATTTCAAACAACGACAAGGGTTTCTTATGGATTGCAATCTGACTAGTTGACGTTAGATTTCAGTTTGAGTGCAACATTTTTATTGAAAGCAAATAAACTATTGCATCCTGATTGATAATTGGAACATTCAAATTCGTAAATATAGAGGGATCTTCGTCTGAACACAGTTTTTCATAGTATTCCACTGCGTCATGATGTATTCCATTATGGCCCATATATACTCGTATCTATGTATATCTCATTCATATCTGGGTTTTAGAAACCACCGCGTAGGTCTCAGCTTGCCTCATAGATTTGGGGTCCCATCTCGACGGTTTCCGAGAAGTGGATTCTCTGTGTGGTCTGTCGGCATGGATAAATGGGCTTCCAGCGATGACGACCACCGCGGGCAACAGTTTAAGAATCAAAATAAACACTTCGATCCCTCCGGGCTCCGATAACTTCTGTCAACAAACTTGGGTCGCGTAACGGCGCATGCAGGAGCACTGGAGGAGTAGGAGCTCCAGCCGAAGTGCAGCATTGGATTACAATCTGCGACATGGGGATCAGCATCAGATCAATCGCCATCTGCCGGCCCTAAAAGGGGATGCATGCAGTTGGGGCGGCGTAATTCGGCAATAATCAGAGATATGGCCATATTTTGTCACATTCCAAACCTCCTTGCCTGTTAAGAGTCCCTCATAAAAATCGGTTCTTTTAGCCTGTTTGTTTTCATTTCAATATTGATTTCACTTCTTGCGGTGTCGCCCGCGACGCTGTTTTCGGAATCGGGTCTTGAATTTATTATTTTTATTTTATTATATGGGTTTCCTGCCCTACCAAGAACTCGAATCTGTTGGGAGTTTATGTAACCAGACGAAAGCACTCGATCGCAAAGTTGCGCAAGAGTTTTTGATGAATTTTGGATTTTTTGGCCCAAGAGATGGCGATGGCCATCAAGTCAAGTGGACATTTTTCTTTGATTTATTTTGCCCTTTACTTATTTTTTTGTTCTAGCTTAATTCTCGGCCAGCAGGAAGTGTCAAATTTCGCTTTTTTCCGAGCATGCAATAAAATGGAAATAACTGTAGCCGAATTCGGAATCAAGAATCAAGACTGGCAGACAACAAAAAATTTGATTCGGACACAATCATAATTCCTAGGAAAATCATTCAGAGGTTAAGGAAATAACTAAACATTGCATCCAAGATGGGCACAGGATATGTATCTTTTTAAAAAGGAACTTTAAATTCTACATTATTGTTCATCAATGGTATAACTTATTTAATTGCTCTTTTTGTTGAAATACACTGCTTCTTCTGCCTGGAATTGGTTATCTAATCTTGTCTGAGTGGAACAGAGCTATATTATATTTTAAATATTACCCGGCCATTATTTTGTCACATTTATTAAGTGCACACGCAGGCCTTTTGGCACACAACCAATCCGATAGCAATTCATGCTCCCATTTCTCTCGAGATCTGCGACATTTCGGGATTCGGCTTCAAGTGCAGATTAAACAATAATTATGAAATTCTGATGCAAATCGCCGGCGACAGGGAGTCTCCTTGCCCCCAGCTCCTCCTCCGCCAACTCCCTTTCACATTCTGAGCCGGAGGCCAGACACGAGCGAAGTCCCGGGAGCAGGCAGCTTGAGTGGATGTCAAGAGTGGATGAGCAGCAGAGCACTGGGACTTCGGGAAGCGCCGTAGAGTGGCCGGCATCTTGTCAAATGAAATTTATAGACACGGCAATGACAATCGGTAAGTTGTCATGGCCATGGGCTAAGTTCATCTTGGGCATAATCAGTGCTTAGGGGCAGATCCCAAGCCCAAAGTAAAACCATCTCGGACAACTGGGATGATTGTCAACATTATTATGGTCCACACACACACACACACCGCTTGATTATGCTGTGCATTCGGGACACTCTTTTTATGCCTGCACTGCGACGTGTGACGGGTTTGATGAGACGTGCACTGCGAAAAAAGGAGTGTCAGTCAGGTGTAAAAATATGTATTAGGGAGGACAAAAATGCAGACGGCATGTTTCATCTAAAAGTGACTTAAAGAAGACATCTCACATATTTCTTGCTCTGATATCTAAAACCATGACTAATGGTATATGTTTCAGCAAGGAATAGTGATTTTAACATAATATGGGCATAGAACAAGTTTATTATCTTATAATTATTTTACTCCGTATTAAACGATTTGTTTGAAAATCCGAAATCTTGCCCGTTTTTCAGGGAGTCAAATGCTTGAACAAAAACGAAGGATTTCCCTCAGTGTAGCGATGGGATCGGATGGTGCGGCGTGCGGAATATCTCCTGGCCTATCTGCTGTGCGGGGTGGTGCGTTTTTTATGATGCTCCTCAAGTGGATGAGGATGAGGATGAGGACGAGGACGAGGATGAAGCGGCGCCGAGCGACACGCTTAAGTGGCTCGCATACGCCCCCATCCGCTCCGGCTGGTCTTAATTCAATCGATAGTTCACACATGTAATCGCATGGCCGAATGATTGGGGGGCTTCCTCCTGCGTTTTACTTTTACTCCGGGTCCACCCGATTTTCCGCCTTTCTCTGGGTTTGCATGCCAAACACGTAGCGTTGACATTGAACGGGAATGGGGTGTGTTTTGTTCCTAGTTTCCGATCGACTTTAACCTTAAATCGTTAATGTTAACACATTAGCTGTGCAGCAGTTTGCGGCGTCACTCTGCTCATTAGCCTAATGAAGAGCGGCGAGCAAGTCCTCCAGGAGCTCATTAGTTGTCGCTTTGTTGGGTCCTCGAAAGTTTTTCACCAAAATATGCTCGTAAATCTCGTACATTTGGCAGCGACCGAAAAGGGAAATTTATCGCAAGGAAGGACAAGTGCCAAAAAGTTTTCGACCAAGTCCTATCAATCATTCATGTGTGTGGGTGTCCAATGGGGTTAGACACTATGAATTTAAGGAATTACATACAACGATTCCAGTTTTAGGTTTTCCATATAACTATCCACCTTCGTAGATACTAAATTTTAGCAAGATTAGCCAAACCTATTTTTCTTGGTATCCTAATGGGTAAGTCGCGCGAAATTCGAACAACGTACAATGTTAATCGTATAAATTTAATCTCCTTCTGTCACCTCCTTTGCTTAGGATTCCTCCCATTTCTAATCTGTGGGCTGGCATCTTGTAAAAATCCTTCCTTTCCTGCAAGGAGTTCGCTCCTCTCATCCCATCAAACTGGGTCCATTGTCTTGCGTTTTTTATTGATGTGCTGGCTGCCGTGGCTGTTTTTTACGACTTCACCCCGGCCGCCTGGTGAATGGTCAGTGTCAGTTCCGTATCATCCCCTGCCCAGGTCCAATCTCCTCCGCACAACCTTGGCCATGCAGCCCCGTCTATCGAACTTCCCCGGGGCGATTTTCATACTGGCACATCCGTTCGCAATGTATCTTTATCGTTTTATACCGCTTCCGTGGCCAGGACTCCGACTCGGACTCGAAATCCTTCGGCGTCGCATAATTTCCGTAATGACCAATGATATAAATGGAACTCATTTGCCAGTCCCCGCGATCCTCTGCTCCCAGTGGTATTGATGTCCTGCCGTAAATCGCTTTGCACCCCGCTCCAGTGCTCCAAGTTCCGAGTTTCTATGGACATGGACATGGACGACTTCGAGTCCTCTAACGTTTGTAATAATAAATTAAATCACATTTCGGATTTTTCGTTTTCTTCTGCCCTAACTAAGGGTTATACGAACTATTTACAAATCAGCAGAAGCCAAACCCGAATTTCGTGCGAGTTGTACTTCAGCTAATGAGTTGGACTTGAATAAATAATCAATACATAATAGAGCACATTAAATAAAGTAGGGCTATGGCTATTAGGAGGTATGGGTGCTGATATACTCGATGTATCTTTGTGTAATATGTACTTGTTTCATATCACAAACCACAAGTTCTATATGAACCCATCTCGAATCCAGGAAGAACCAGACACAATTACTATAGATGCATTAATAATACCTCAATGTCCTGACCCACAAGATAGAGCACTTGGGTCTTCGGTGTGAAGGTAGGTTTTTAGGGCGCTTGGTGTGCGTCCATGTGTGTGGGCCCTGCATGATGCCTGTCCGGTTCATTGGCTGTGGCCCATAAAAAGAGGCAAGTGGAGGAGGCGAGCCGTAGCATAAAGCATATGAAGACATTTGCCTTCGCCTGCGACTCCGGCCATTACAAATTGGTTGAATTTGATTTGGGCCAAAAAGCGAGCTGCGGTGTCCACTATTCGAATGGCTTTGGTGGCTTTCGGTTTGGTCTGGTTTGCTTTGGTTTGGGTTGGGTTGGGAGATGGGCGAAACTATTCTGGGGCAACCTTCGGTGAGCAGTGGGTTTGCCAGAAGGTTGAGCCAGTTGGAAAATGCCCCGCCGTCGCCGCCGAAGCCTCAATCTAGATCCGAATGGCAAGAACCAGGTAGTGCTGGCGACACAGGTGCCTCCAAATTGTTTTTGCCTCCATTAACTTTTGCTTTTCGCTTTGCATTCGGTGTATTATATTCTTTTGGTATTATTGTTTTTTCTTCGCTCCGAGCCGGGTGTTTTCTTTCCGCCGATTCGGCACTTTTATTGTTTTGTTCATTTTCGCTTTTTGTTGCACTGGCTTATGCAAAAAGACAAACAGAATGCAACCGCTAAAAGCTAGATGAGTAATGAGTACACTTCTACACGGCTTAAGATCGGATATGCATATTTTAATATGCTCCATGAGGTTCCTGGAATCTCGCTTGGAATGCGGCAGGCCATCTTTCAAAGATAAGCCACAGCACTTTGATAAGAGTGTTTTGGGTCTAGACCCCAGAGAGATGTAGTCCTAGAAGATGGGGTCTTATGGCGGGTATTCTTGGAACCAGTGTTAGATACGTAATAAACTAGCCGACAAGTTTCAAAACTAACTCAATGTAATACAAATTATAATAAAATATGAAACATTATGTGCACTCATACCGCTTTTCTGAATCTCGTCTTGTAAACACTGACATTTAAATAATGTTCTGATTATTTGTAGACTCTCAGTTACCTCGAAATGGTGCAACAACCGTGGGAACATAAACAACGGCTTTCCTCACGTTCCGATTGCTGTTCGTATGCATATAGATATTTTAACGTATAAGTGATATCCCAAGACATTACAAAAGTCAGACAAGTGAAATGGGATCTTGTGATCGGCGATCGGGTGCTGAATTCAACGGGGTAATATTCTGATTGTGTTTATGAGTGTTCCTTTAACTATGTGGCTTGGGATGTCTTCAGATGCTCCGAAATATACTTAATTGGATAATTAGATCCTTAGTTAAATGGCTAAGAGAATAGCTAACTAAAATGCATTTCGGCCCCGTCGTGATTGTAATTAATCATTGATCGATCGGCGGCGATCGTACATAGTTTTCCTGAGACTAATTTACTCACGAAAACGTATCACCTTAGGCATACTCGATTAGTGCTGATTAGAAAATATGTAAAAATAATGAAAATAGTAAATTATACCGGAGATTGCAACACGAGGCGTATGAGGGGGGACTTTCAACCGCTCGTGTCAGCATTCTGAGGTCGAAGCTGTCGGTCGATGAACCCAAGGCGGAAAACTAAAACAAAAAATTAACAATAATAACAACAAATTTGATTTGCTCGGCAAAATAGCGACTTCAAGTAGAGCTCTTTCACTGCGAATGCCCACAACTACAACGAATTGCACGCGCGACATGCGCTCATAATGAGGTTGCAAAACAATTTATATTTTATATATTTTTTGTTAAATAAATCAATTTGCGTTTTTCGCCAGCATATTGTTATCAGAGCAAGCAACTTAAAAACTGATTGAAACCAAAAAACTTTTGCGCAAAATTGAAACTGCTGATTTGGCAATAAACTCGACTCGAGAAGGAAAAAACTGAATCAATTGCAGGGATCAGCATTCCGTCAATTCGCCGCTTAATTTATTTATTGTTCTCGTCGATGGCTGTAAATGCAATTTGATGATTTAATTAATATTGAATTACACTGCCATTAAGACCGCCCCGATAATTATACAATCTGCAGCTGAATATCTCGATTGTCCACCTCTCGCCACTCTCTCTCTCTCTCTCTCTTCCTCTATGTGTTATCGACGCTTGAGTGTTTCGGGTGCGACTGTACCTGGGCGCACATTGGGGTTTAATTTATGCCAGGGCAAATATTTAGCCAACAAACACACACAACTTCTGGCCAGGCTTATTAATTAAGAGGCCCGTAGACTCAGACGCACACAGTTTTCCCCATGCCCTGCATCCCCGCATGGCTTTCCCCCTCTCCGCCGCCCGGAATCCGGGAAATCATAAAAGCGTAAAATCGAAATGCCGCCATTCCGTGGTGGCTGCCGAGCTGACTACTTCCTGTTCCTGTTCCTGTTCCCGTTTCGGTCCTGTCTGCCCTCCTCAGTGCCCGGCTCCCCTTTATTAACACGCATATCAATTCATTTTGATTGTAATTTATGCCGTAGCCAATCGCTGCATATCGCTCACATCACCCCGCCCACTGCGACCGGGGTAATAAAATTATTGTTTATAGATAGATGTTGTGGCGGCAGTTAAAAGCTACACAAGAACTGAGGGCCAAAGTAAGTCACTTGCTGACTTCGATTTGGCTATTTTCATCCTCCTTTCTGTGTAGTGGAGCGTGATCTTGAAATGGAAATCGCTTTTCGGGGCGGATGTACATATGTACATATGTGGGTGGAGGTAATCGAGGCGCATCTATATTGTTTCCGAAAGTATTGTTTTGAAACTTGTCTAAGGGAATGATGGGCTCTACTTGTGGACATTAATGGCCACATCTATGGACTCCATAACATATTTATATGGTTTGGAAGTGGACTTGGGGAATATTGAGTGCAGTCCTGACCGAAAAGCATCCTAAAAATATTAGGCCCTAATGTAAGAGAACCATTTTGAATATGCCTGAATAACTATTGTATCTACGTAAACAGAAGTACAGGTAAATAGAATTATATATGAAATGTATTTGTTTTTCAGCGCTTGTGCAGTGTTTGGACCAAAAAGGAACTTGACCATGACCATGCAGCGCGCCGAGCAATCAACCTAATTGAGCTGCCCCAATGGCCAACTTCTGCCCCCGACTCCTCCCCCCTTTTGACCCGCTTTCCACTCTTCAACACCGTTCGATATCGGAATAAACCCGTACACATACCCCTATCCAGTCCCAATCCCAATCCCAATTCCGATTCCGATTCGAAGCCAAACCCCAAACCGTTCTAAATCAAAAGACAAACGTCGACAAATGACCCGGCGCAGTGAATAAATGAATAGCAGCAAGTCGGCGAGTCGGCAGTGTGTATTCGGTAATGAATGTATTCGGTAACAATTCATTAAGCAAATAGAAATGTGCGCTAAACGCATTAAGAGATTAGCACACATCCAGGAGGAGAACAACAATGTCTCCGGGCAGAAAGAACATACTACACATGGAAATACCCATCGATAAGCCGACCGAGAACTGGCCAGCGTAATGACCCTCATTTGGTGGGTGCTGGTCGGTCGGCGGCCCTTTCGTTCTGGCCAAATTTAATTGCCGGCCCAAAGGAGACTTCTCACATGCGGTTGGCAGCACTCAGATTGGTCTTCGTGTGCGAAAAGGTGAAATCACTGTTGCTTCTGGCTTGTTAAGTGCTCATTGTTTCGCCAACAATGTTGACACATGCCCCTTTGGAAAAGCACCCACATGTGGTGGGAAATTATGTGATGCGGCGTGATTTGCTGACTGCCAATGTCTCGATGGCGAATGGAAAGCGGAAGTTGCCAGTTGAAAGTCACTTAAGTGCAATTCCGGCTATTGAAATTGCAGTTTCGGCTGTGGGGGTCGGCTAGTGGATCTTGTTTCTGAAAAGTATATTATTATTTGTATCCAGGAGATAAAGAGTTAAAATGCCTCTTTGCATATTTTATGAAACTGATAATTGTCCTGATACTTTAAAACTTTCGTTTATGAATAGTACATGTATCACAATCACTCGCAGTTCTTTGACAATATTATATTTCCCGTACGATCCCCAATCAGTTTTCCGGTCAACCGGGTGAGGATGTGACCCACATCGAATCCCCGACTGCATGCGACCAAACATCACGTTCCGTCTTCCTTTCTGTTCCTCTTCTGGTTCCTCGGACTCCAATTGTCGGTATCCTTTTCATCAAATCCCTTCTTGTTGCCCCGCCTTCCGCATCCTTTGCATTGTCCGCTGGCCATGTGATAAACGTTTATGATTATTTTTATGTTTCATCCGTTGGGGTCGGGACTCGAGACTTTGGCTGCCAATTTGACGCTGATATATACAGGGACTTGATTTAGTTTAAATAGCGCTGAGGGAAGTATCACAGCTGCACTCAAAAAAAGCAGACATCTGAAAGAGAAGCACGTTGGTAACTTACGATCCCATTATTCAATGCAAGGTATTTTCTAAGTGCCATGCGCATTAGATTGGAATTGAACAAAAGGCAGCACTATTGTAATGACTCAAAGTACTTTTCTGTTTCAACCTTTTTATATCCAACTCACAGCATCAGCATACAACTTTCAGTGCACAAACATCTCCCAGGAAGTGCAATTTATGTCCTTGGAGGAGGGGCGGCACACAGGGAAAAAAGAATCTCACACGTGACTGCAGAGAACGTGGCTTTCGCCACCCAACGTTGCCTGTCCTTTGCCGCCCACATGTGTGAACAAATATTTTTTAGAGGGTGTCCGTCCTTCATGCGGGTCCTTGCTGGTGTCCTTTTCCCGGTTCTCTGCTGCGCTGGTGTCCAGCCCCGCTACGTGTCATTCGAGCTATCTGGTCGAGCGAATCTTTGGGGGCAAGGGACCATTTCCATAATCGCTGGTTAAACAAGGCCGCTCACACATGCCTGGTCAAGCTGACCGCAGTTTATGCCCGGGTTTTACGGCCCAGAGCGCTCTGGCGATGCGCCTAAGTCCGTGTGGACCGTGTTTGAGTTATGCTTTTACATATTTTTATTCACTTAACACAAAAAGGGGTGCAGCGGCCTGCAGGGGCGAGAATAAACACATATCTGGGTGGGAAGGTGGCCGGCTTAATCAAATTATGGCTTATCTCTCAAATGGTGTCGACTTGGCGGAGGTCAAAACGCAAATAGCCATAAACATGTAGATTAAATCCCCATTGACCAGGTCCAGTGACCATCACCCATGTGGCTGCTGGCTTGACCTTGTTTCTTCCGGCAGTTTTACTGGGTATAAACTCTTTAATGCAGCACATATTTGCATAGTAATCCCCTGGAGCCTGGTAATTAAAATTCTAGTTTTATGGATTGTTTATAAACGGCAACGATGTGAAATACGATGCGAAAATATTTGGTCAACATAATAACTGGGATTTTATTAGGCAAATTGTGTAGCATACTTATGGGAGACGAATCAAAATTTATCTCAATAGAAAGCAGAGTTAATAATGATTCCAATGTAATGGCGCTTCAAGAATGCAGAAGCCAATTTATTTGTTACTTCAGTATTCACCTGTATGCTTTAAATAAAATCCTAAATAAAATCTAAATTATTTTTCCCAGAAACTTAAAAATTAAACACCTAAAACAGGACACAGGGAACATTTAAGGAACATATCAAGGCAAGACTTTAACATTTCCTTCTAAATGTGCCCCAAAATGAGCCACAAAAAATCCATATATATCGACTTGAATTCAGTGGAGCAGTCGATGCAGAAAGACCAAGAAGCAGTCAAGGAACCGGCATCATTTCATGCTCAATTCAAATGTTGTTCAATCCCATTCAAACAATTTGTATCGTAGTTTTATTACCACAATAAAACGGATTAAGCAGTTCGCCCTTCCTTGGCAACTCGAAGGAAAAAAGGATACAATGAAGTCAGAACCGAGAAAAGAGGGCGTGCCCTGCTAGTCGTGTGTGTTCCTTTTAAATTGGTTGAATTTCCGCACGAATTAAATTTTTTCCTGCCGAGTTAAGGAGCGAAGAATATTTCACGCTTGGGCAGATTGACGACGGGAGGGCAGGGAATATTATAGAGTCCTTTCCGGAATATTTCACACTTGGCCCGTACAAATCAGCGACACGTGGCAAGTGCCATATAATTTATAATAGCGAAAAAAGGGCCGGGAGACTCCAAAAACTTCGAACTTCGGTGGGTGTCGAATTTGATACGCGCAATCTGGTAAAGAATTTTCCAACATTTTTCAGCGGCGGAAACCTTAAACTCTTCGTCGCTCGCCTTCTGTCTGCGACTTTCCACTGAAGCGGCCAGTTCATTTGGCTTAAATTGTATTATCCCCATTCTGCTTCAAATGGAAAATTAATATTTCCCTTTGTGTCGTTTTAAAGAATATTTTTGTAATTTCCTACAATCTCTTTCAAAGAAAGCGGTTTCGTCAACCATTTCCATGGCTTTTACGCTGGAACTGCTCCTTTCAACTGGCCAAACCTTTCTTGGAGGTCCCTCGGTAGCCCTCTATCCGTGCATATGTCCGATTCATATCTAAATCTATTACAATTCATATTTGTATGCCGCGCACACAGAGAACATCCCTCCCTTCTGAAAATTTGTATCTGGCCAACGGCAAGACACCACACTTCACTGGGATACGTTTTTATGGATGCTTTTCTGGTTTAATTGATATTTCTAACAATATCTTAGTCTTAGAAGGCACTCTGAGACAGTGAGCAAAAAACTTAAATTATTTGTATGATAAGTTGGTACTTTTCGCTGAAAAGTCCCTACTTCGCAGATACATTTTCCACAGTATCACATCCACTGTGCACAGTGGGGCATGGGTTAAGTCAAGTGTTAAAGAGTTTTTGACAGACATCTTCGTCTGGTTCGTCTGGTTTCCGTACGTCTTGTGTCGCAATTTCTTTTTTGTGCTGCTACCCCTTTTATGAGCTCGTTTTTCCGAATCGCTGTTTCTGCTTAGCCTAATATCCAAATAAACATACTTTATCCGCTTTTGCCGTCGAATTTATGGTTTCCTAAACGCCACCCCGCCCGCCGTTGGACTTCCGGAATGGAAATATGAGATGGCAGTGGTGGCTGCGATTTTGATAAGGGTCCCCAGTTTCCCAAGGAAAGCCGATGAATCTATTTTCTCAATGGCTCGACAGCTGGTAAAGTTTATTGGGCGGAGCGATAAGACAAAGGAGAAACTTTCTTTGAAGTTTTTACGCTTGTTACATGTGGTTTCCTGCGGCTTCTTCCACCACGAGTGTCCGATGTGCATTGCCAATTGCAATTAAAACAATGTTACAAGGTCACCGCTTTTTTGCGCAGATAACAGAAATATGCAAAAAGTGGCGCCGCTATCGAAATTGCACATTTTGCACATGTGCCGAAGTGCAGCGCTATGTTGTATGGTATACCAACTTGGCTTTTACACACACATACATACATATCTATGTATGGCTGGCTGTGCACATACATTTGGAATGCAATTGGAAGCGGTGACAACATAATGCCACATTCAGCCCACTCCACCACCATGCAGGCGACAATGGCAGCGGGAAAGGTCCACTTTCCAGGGGAGCCTCTCCTTTGCGCAGGTCCAAAACTGGAAATGAGTTACGTGGTGTCCTTCTGGGGCGGGGAATCCCCTCCCTTTAGGTGTCTGCATGTGTGTGTGCGTGTGCTTCGCAATGGTGGCCGTTCCGTAGGTGTGAATCCTGCAGGGGGAGGGCATTTGTTAGATTGTTAGTGTGAGTGTGAGTGGGAGAGCGCCGGCCGGAGAGAAAGAGAGAGCAAGGACTAAATAGGAATTAACCGCCGCAACAACAAACCTGGAGCAAGCGCATAATTCATATTTCGCAAGCAACGCCCACGCCCACAGTGCGTCTGTGTGCGTGCCCACTTAGGGGTGTGTGTGTGCGTGTGTGCAGGTGCTTTTCAATTATTCTTGGTGAAATGCAACACAATTACAGGTATAGTTATGCGCTTAATGATGGATTCAAATAATGAAAAGGTGCTCTATACATTTTACTATAAAATTCTATTTTAATTAATGCCATCAATTATATATCCTTAAAGATATCTCATAACCTCATATCCTTAAGGGCCTAAAGTACACGAATACCCATGACCTTCTGTTTATATGTCTAACTAAAAGCAAAGAGATTGGAAAACTTCCCAATGAAAGCACTTTCAACATTTAATCATTATAATTTAACAGGAGACATTTGACAGCTTTAATGTTTTCAATAAAATATGGTACTTGCGTTCTATATAAATGTTGCGAAAGGTGTTAAGGCTGCACCTAAACAAATGTACTTTATATGCCAAACACTCCTAGACAGGACAGAAAAGTACACGAAATGCTCGAGATAGTTCTCCTTAAGGAGCCAGGAAATAAAGACATCATTAGAAAATCATGTAGTGCATTAGTCGAGCTGTCGTCGCCACACCCCCATCCAGGACCTGGGATCCCCGCCCACTCCGGGGGCAGCCGCAATTGCCATTATGTTGAACACGCAAGTCAATTGATGCAATTTGTCCGACCAGAGCAGCCAGAGAAGCAAGGAGAGGAGAGTGCCCATTCGGATTGGGACTGGGACTCGGTTTCGGTTTGGGCCAGGGGCAATCCCCAGTGACAATGTGACATGCCGTAACAGGTTCACGGTCTGACGAATAGTGGGTGGTGCCCGGCGGGGTGCAGGGCCGCAATCCGTGCAAGTGGGCTGGAGGGGTGAAACCGACCGCCTGTGCTCATCAACAGTTAGCAGCTTCTGCTGCTGATTTAAGGGTTGCCAGCCAGCCGGCTCGCCCTAAATGAATTGCGGCGATTTATTGCGGTAATACTCATTTAGCGGACCAGCCCCGAGGGGAAAGAACGAATAGAGCGCACTGTAAGGCGAGGAATCAGACTAACAGATACCCAGTACCAAGTATATTTGGTAACAGATGCTGCCGTCAAAGAGAAGCCGCCATTCGACAAACCACCATGTCAAAATACGTGTATTGTATCTTCACTAAAAGCCAGATTTTACCATACTCATTTGTTTTATATAAAAATAATCCTAGCATACCTCTTCTTGCTTAAGGTGAAGTAAAGTCAAGTTTAAGTACCAACACCATAGATAAACTACAATTTCCGGACTTAATATGGATTTCATGAACTCCAACAGTTAGATTCAGACGCAGCATTCATAAATCTCCCCCGGCTCATCACGCCCCTACCTATCAGTACAGGGTATGGAGACCAAGTCGAGTCGAGTTGAGTGCAAACAATGCGCACAATAAAAATAAATCTCTCCGGAACAAGTGTGTGTTTTGTTACACCCGTGGGAAGTCCGGGCGAGAAGTTGTCAATTACTTGCGAATCGATCTGGCCAAGCGCTGTTTTGGCATTCATGTCACCGCCAGGTGAACAGGACCTCCTCGAATAATCGCCCTAATTGGCCGCTTTTAGAGGAGATGCGAATAGCGGGTAGTACGTGATATGCATTTGCAGCTTCTAGGCAATTAATAAGCCAATTCCAGCAATTCGGCGGCCACGTAAATCAGCATTATGTCGGGGCAATGAAAATGAGCTCTAAATTCAATTACAGGTCTTGTCTTCTCCGTTTTCCTAAGTCGCTTTTCATTCCCGCATAAATCAAGAGTCCTGGGCCGCCTGCTCCTGAGATGCCAAATTACCCGGGTCCCGAGATGTCTTAGTAGCTGCTAAGCGGCTTTGGCGCTCATAACTCACCCGGACTCTTTGTCACATTATGCATTTAAATTTAATGTGTAATTTATGGGCGGATTTGTCGACCTTCCCGCCTGCGATGTCTGTTAATTAGAAAATCAGTTCAGAACAGTGTTGCCAGGGGCACGATTTCGCAAGAAAAGCTGTAAAAATAATAGAACATTTACTCGTGCTAAGAAAGTAGAGCTACATAAATAATATGCAATACAATATCAGAAAATGCCTTTACAATTAATCAAGATACTAACAATTAAACTTGTCACATTTTTATATATATTGTTATTTGAAGAAGACAAGCCTAAAATACGATTGCTTAAGAAGGTACCTTGGTGAGCTACACCTCTTGGACAACATTAGTTGCCCCATGCCTTGGAAACTATTTTCAGCAACACTGATATAACCACTCCATTCCCAATGCGTGGGAGTAAGCTTTGCTCTGCCATGATACGTGGGGGGTACTCATTAATTACACTCCATAATGGTTACTTCCGCTGGGCCACATAATAGCATAATTAATCGATATTAAATGAACAGCAGCAGGACAATAAACGCCGGAAGTCAGCCACAAAAGGTTAAATTAAACGAAGTAATTGTTACACAGCCTCAGCCGTTGAAAGTCGACCCCCTCCGGCAGTTTACGAAGTCCTGAGGAGGGTTGTCCTGACTGGGTCCTTTACAACGCATAATAAACAGTCGAGCGGGCACGGAGCAAACAAAAGTGGGGAACGAAGCTCGTTGAGATTTTGATTTTTAAACGGCACGTCGGGGGGTGGTTGTGCAGGCTGGTTGGGATTCAAAAGACAAGGCTGTAAAGCGCACAAAGTCACACGGCAGGTGGCGATGAACATTGGAAGAGTGGGTGGGTGTCGCAGTACACAAAGTGATTTAAATGCATTTCTAATGGGATGAAATTATATACTGTCTGAGCTACCACAAGCTCTCTTCAACTCCATTCCCATTCTTACTGCGATTTGCGGTTTTCAAGGGGCGGACATAAATATGCATGAATTTGCGCTTTTGATGTGCTAGCCATAAAAAACGGATGCCCGAAAAGGGGCACCTTCATCTTAAGCTAAGTGTCTACTAACTTTAACTTAAACTGTACATTTTTTAATTAAAATTTGTCACATAAAATAATAATTAATGCTCTTCGGAGCCACCGTCTTGATAATTTGATGGCCAGCTAAAGCCGCTTAAAATAATTTCAAAACACCAATTTGTGGCTGCCCCATTTCAGGGGTAACATTTAGCATCTTATCAGAGCTTAGCAGCTGGGGTCACCACCCGTCCAGCTACGGAATGTGATTACAGCTTTTGGCGCTCCGGATGAATTTTCAGCGGGCTCAGGTGTCCATTTGGCGGGGAAATATTTAACTCCAAGCTCCGAATTGCAGGACCATAGGTATAGCGATGCAGATGCTTTGAACGAGCTCTAAACTCATCTTCTGACCCAGGAAAACTGATAATTTCGTGCACCAAGTGAGGTTCGGGAACATAGAAGTCATCGCCTAAGGTAAATAATCATTTCAGAAACTAATTTGGGTAATTGAATGAATGGTCATAGAATTTACCAGGTAAGACAAAAACCATAGAACCCTGGCAGTTATAGCCAACCGGCAAGTACATGGTCGTGCCCAATCCGCTGCGCTTGATTGCAAACTCCAACAGACGTTGGTACTCCTTGATGCCCATCAACCGGGACAATTCGTAGACCTGTGGTGGCATGAACCAAACATTGCCCAAATTACCCAGACGCAGCAGTTCGAACGGTGACAGCCACTATATAAGTATATAATTCTATTATACTGAATATGGAGTTTAAAGAGCTAGCCTTACCAGCGTTTCCTTGACCTCAGAAGGTTCTTCCAGTAATTTGGGTTGCTTGTCCACAAAAGCCATGAAGAAAACGGTTTCATGCCTGCACATTGCAATAAAAACTATATTAGGAACAAGAAGCTTACCTTACTACAATTAAGATCATTTTGTGTCCCCATACCCACCCTTTGCGCATGAATCCCGGACTCGCCCAAGCAGACCACTCATGCAGCGCCCACAAGTCTGGAACTACCTTTTGCTCACGACAGAGGGTTAAGAACTCAGTGGGCTTGTTGTGCACCCTTCGCTGCCACGTTTCCAGGTCTAAGACATCCTGAGCGCAAGTTACCGCACCGAAATTCAGCTGACTCCGGCTCCGACAAAGTAGCAGACCGACCTCCTCAAAGCATTCCCTCACGGCGGTTAGTCGCAGTGTAATCTCTCTACAAAGACAAAGGTCATAGATTAACTGCCAGTGTGACAGAGTTTAGCGCAACCTTTGGACTCACCGAGCCCAAATGCGAGAACGCTCGAAGAACCGATCGTAGCAGCCAGTGCCCTGAGGCGCCAGAATGGCAGGACGATCGTCGCGGGTGAGAACCAGGCGGCGTAGTGCCTCTTTTGGAACACCGAATTCCTCGAGGTACTGCAGCCATGCTACGCTTTCATCCGCTTCGGTGTCCAGGAGGCCACCGGGAAACACCGTCTGATTGACCACCATCGCCGTGGCATCGCTGCGTTTCAGCATAAGCACCTGAAAGGTCAGGATTATGGTTTATCCACTTCTGGGAATGGCCTCTTCACTTTCCTTGTAATCTTCGCTATTGGCAGCGTCTCTGGACACCAGGATTACACTGGCTGAGGTGCGCCACTTGGTAGGAGGAGCAGCTTTGCTCATGTCTGCAGATATTTTGCTAAATGATTAGCTTAACTCTAATTCTACCTATGTTACAATGAAAACAAAATCAAAAGGTTATTTTGTTCCCTCCAATCAGCTGATTGGTCGATAGGCACGATAACGACTCCTGTGGCACAAAATGATCGATAGTCGCCTAAACAAAGCGCTGAATTTTTAAAGTTTGAGTTCGTGCGAATTTCAAACTTTGACTTTTTAGCGAGATTACGATGAAGAAACAAGCAAGAAGGGCAAAAACGTAAACAGATTAGTTCCATCCCACACGTGTTTGCAAACATATTTAAGCGCTGCCCTCGGACATCGAAAGACACTTGCAATTGGTGTTTCCAGTCTAAAGCAACTTGCAGTTGAAATGAAATTACTGATCACGTTCTTCTTTCTGGGCGTCTGCCTCTGTCGCATTCAAGCGAAAGAGAGCATCGCTGATCTCCTGAAGGACAATGCGAAAGGCGTAGAGGAGGCCAATAAGTTTTTGACCAGGATTGCTCAAGTAAGCGAGGAGACCCAGGTCGGTTTGGCGGAGCAAAAGGAGGCACTGAAGGTCTTGACACTCGTGGAGGACGTGCTAGCAAAGTTAACTGCTGCTCTGGATGTTGGCTCCCGCAATCTTGTTGCTACCCTTGAGAACATCTCCAAGCAGGGTGAGGAATACAGCAATCGAACGGAGGCACAACTACTGGAACTGATCCGCCTGCAGGAGGGCACCAAGGAGATACTCAATGTGCTGGATGCTAAAATGGATGCCTATCAGAGGCATGTGCTCCACAGTTCCCGTCGTATTGACGGCAGCATCGACGGGCTGGCCAAACTTATTACTAGGACGGTGTTGCCACAATTAAATGGCCTGAAGTGTACCTTCGATAGCTTGGAGACCTCCCAAATCAACGTCGAGGTGGAGCTGAAGACTTTGGCCGGAGTCAAGGAGCTCAGTGAGAACTCCAACCTCAAGCTGGACGCGCTGGAGCAGCAATTGAAGCAGCAAAATCGCACTCAGGAGCAGCGCCTGGTCCTCCTAATCGATGCAGTGAAGCATTTGCAACCTCACAGTTCCTGGAAAGTGGAGGCTGTCCTCCGCGAACTGATCATCTCCCAGAAACGCATCGAGCTGGGTCTGGAACAGTGCAGCCGGCACCAGCCCCATCCGCAGTATGGCCAAGACGAGTCCTACCTGCCCACCTACGGAGCTGAGGTCCCGGAGTCGCAGTATGCTCATCCCAAGCCCAAGCCAGTGGAACTGGAACAGGTGTGGAGCATCAAGGAAGAGCCCAAACACGGTAAGTTGTCCTGATTGGCACCAGACTAGGATCAGAAATGAATTTCTTGCCATTCACAGGAGAGCACTCTGGAAATCACAAAGCTACCGCCTATGCTCAGTCCCCCGAGCCAAAGAATAACTATCAGAGCTCCAGCGCCGTGTCCTGGCGGCAGTCGGTGCCCTGGGAGTACGTCTCACCATATCAGTCCGCCCCAGTTGACCACCGCCAGCCATGGAACCCAGCTCCTGCCCACGGTGCCAGCTCCGATGCCAAGCCAAAGCAATGTCCCAAGAAAGAGCACTCCACTCCGGCATCCTACGTTCCATTGTCACATGACCAGCCTGCGTCCTACAAGCTTCCTGTGGATTATAATCCCAAGCCTAACCACGAGGACTCCCATAAGCCCCATCATGAACCAAAATCTTACAGTGACGAAATCATCCAGCCAGGAGAGTCCTTCAAAATTTGGTATTGAGACAGTTCTCCCCCTCAAGGATACTAAAGAGTTAACGAAAGATTTCACTACAACAAATACTGCTGCCGAGACCGATACAACTTTTCAAAACATTTAAAAAAAACTTTTATTGGACTTTCACTACTTCGTTTTTATAAATAAATAATTTGTTTGTTTTTATAAATAAATAAAAAAAAGAACAATAGAAATCAATTCTGTACATTTTTCTTAACAAGGATTTAATCAATATCTTGGATAAATAGATATAGTAACATGGAAATCATATGCTTTAACGCATAACATCGAAAGCTTATATGATAGCTTACATTAATTTACCATAGATTTTCTGAAAATCTTAACATAATACGAGCTTTTTGGCATTGAAAAACAACTTAAACGAAGAAATTTTTAGTTGTTTTATTTTCATATATGTAGCTAGTAAAATAAACCGTAAACCATAAAACAATAATCCTTAAGCAATTGTGCTATCGTGTGTTATTGTTTTAATTTATAATAAGCGTTATTTAAAAATGGACAGCAAATGATGCAAATTTAATGAAACTTTTTGAAATATATAAGGGTTCTTAGGTAATATATAAAAAGCATTAGGGTAATAATACTGCCTTCCAAAAAGGATTGAAATCTTGAATTTCTGAACCGTTCTGGAGATATTCCTGGTGAACGCCAGCGTGGCTGAAAAAATTTGATTCGTTATCAGTACCGTCGTAGACCTATTTTCTGAATGAGTTTGCTCAAGAAGCAGCTGGGGCACGTCTTTCAGTAGTAATATTACTACCGTAACATACAAAAAACCAGGTCAATCAGTTCTGTTTAAAAACAAAGAAGAATTTCAAAACGTGACAATCTCCGGAGTTTAGCAAAAAGCCGATGAACCAGTAATTATTTAGAATGACAGCATATAACATAGTTCGCTTTGGTGTATTTGCAGCTATAAGATAGTATCAAAACACTTGTTCGCGACTATCTTCTAAGCTGGACAATATAGTGTAGTATGGAAATTCTCGTAAACACACAATTACAGATTGGAGCAACATTTGCAGCTGCACCCACTGAAGTGAAGTGGGTGGTTGATACAACCTTAACTCAGTCTAAGACACGTTTTGAACCTTAAGTTGGGCTATTTAAGTTGCGGCTCGGATCGCCAAGAGACACACAGCGCTGAGCGGCCATCAGAGAAACACCATGAAAGTGCAACTGACTTTGCTAACGATATGCATTTACCTATGCTGTGCTGCAGCAGAGGATTCCCATGCGGACCATGAGATCCGCAGCGAAGTAGAGAAGCTTATCAAAGGTACTGAAGAGCTACACCATGGGCTGCAAGAAGTGAAAGACGTGCAGAAGGGCATTGAAGAGAAGTTCAAGCATCAGCGCGACGAGATCGAAGTCATTGCAGGATTGGAGGTTGCCATTGCCAAGCTGGAAAGCAACGTTCTAAGCAGCTTCCAAGCTACGGCTACCGGAGTGGGAAATTTGACAGCCATTGCTAAGGCAATCCAGAGTCAAAATGAAAAGTCTATTGAGGATTTCACCAAAGTGGATCTAGAGATCAGGAGAGCCCTGGGTCAAGTGGATGCCGATCAAAACAAATACGAGCGGAGCCTTAATGAGGTGACCTCATCCGTCAACTCGAATCTGGCGGAGATTCAGCAGCTACTATCGCAGGCCATCATAGGGGAACTCATCGACTTGGACAACAAGGCGAAGGTCCTTCAGGAGCAGCAAAGCAATATCGTGGGTCAAGTTGGATATCTGGGCGAGCTGAAGTCCCTGGCAGATCGTGCCAATCGCAAAGTCAATCAATTGGAGTGGGGTCTGGTCATACTCAACCGCACCCAGTCCGAGAACCTAAACAGTATCGAGCACTCTGTCCATGGACTGCAGTTGGCCACCTCCCAGGTCGATCATAAACTTTGTGCCCTACTTAACAACCAAAAGAACATTGAAAGATCATTGGATGGCTGCAAGCACATAATTCCGTCACAACCGAAGCCTCACGAGATCTGGACTCACCCGGAACAGGCACTAATTAACCAGTAAGTTTGCAAGCCCCACTTTTGGATGCACATTAAAACCATCTATTCCGTTTAAGGCAAGAATCAGAGGGAAATCAAGGATACGCAAGCAGCTATGCTTCCCAAGAAGACGCTGAATACCTTTACAAACTCTGGTATGGAAAAGGACAGTAGCATTAATACGATAACTAAAGATATATGCTGTATACCATATTTAAAATTTGTCTGATTTTTTGATTCTTACTACCTGGTATTCAAACATGTTATAGCAAAGATAATAGTTCTTTAACACAATGCAATAAACAAAACTAAATAAACAAAATCGAACTTTATAATTCATATATAACTAAGAACGTAATAAAAAAGTTTTAATATTACAATTTTTAATATTACTTGTCGGACAACTCATAAACCTAGATAAATGCACATGACATAAAGGATACTGGCTTTTCCTCTATAATTTGGTTGGATCCAGTGGATGAACCTGACCATCATCCCGGTTAAAGTTAATTATCAGCTGTGACTGATACTGGTTCCAGTGCTCCGATCGATGTAATTTAGCATTCGCCTGCGAACGGAATTCCTCGACTGATAAACCGATTTCAATTTTATCGGTAGTTGCATCCGGATCGCCGGGATAACCTTCATCTCCTGGCAAGAGGTGCACAACTCCATTTTTACACTTGTACATTACAGGATGGATCAGCTGAATGCCTTTGACCTCACGCTCTGCTGCAAATTGACGCAGATTTTCTAAGGAGGAGAAGTTTAGGCAACGAGAAAGTTCATAGAATTGTGGAGGCGGCAGCCAGAGTTCTTTCCTTAGGCTCGCTTGAAGGTATTCCAATGGGGAGCGCCACTAGAATAACATATGATAGTTCATTAAATGCAACTTATGTTCCGGGTAACGCTTTTGTTTCATATAACAGCGGGTCCACCTACCGCACAATCCTTAACCTCATTGGGTTCGATATGAACGCTGGGTTCCTGTTCCAGGGCAGTCATAAAGAAAGCCGTCTCGAAACGCTTTTTAAACGTGGACGGCGTTCTCCAGACGGACCACTCGTGAAGTGACCAAACATCCGGTAGCACATCAAGCTGCTTACAGAGCTCCAGGAATTGGCTGGCATTGTTGTGGACGATGTGCTGCCAGTGGGCGCGATCAAACTGATCATAGAACCCTCCATAACCGCTAGTGGAGGTCAATGATTTGCTGTCCCTGCACAGCAGGATGCCCAACTCCTCGAAGGTTTCCCGTATGGCTGTTAGCCGCAGTGCTAGGGAACTATTAGGTGCGAAAAGAAAGTTACAACACAAATTTCCCAAAAAAGCTATTTTAGTCTCATACGGATCAAGCGATTCCTTATCTGCCTTGGGGTGGAAAATATCCGGACGTGGCCCCTTTACACGGCTTACGTTCCGCAGCTTAACGGCACTGATCTCGTTTCGCTGAAAGTGATCCAACCAGGCAGGCGAACTGTCCGAGGCATCGCACACTCCGCCAGGAAACACCGATGACTCCGGCATGAAAGTGGACTTCTGCGTTCGTGTAAGGAGGAGAGCCTAGTCGAAGAATTCATTACGTCAGCATGGTTAAGTTAAATTAAAGTTAAACTGTAACTCACATTGTAATCGCAGGACGTGGCCTTTTCAACTTGGTTCTTAGCCAGCAGGATTAAACTTGAGGAGGAACGAATTTTGGGCAAAAGCTTTGACATGTTTAGGTAACACAGCGATATCGATAGAGTAGGCGCTAATATCGATTACTCACCAGCTGATTTTGTTTACCCTTATCAAATACCACCTGTTGAAAGTAAAGCGGTGGGGTATAATGTTTCATCTGAAATTCATTTAAATTTATCATTGTGTTGAGCATATAAAATGTTATGGTAAAGTCCCAGTAAACCATTACAAGATTTATAGAAACTGCAGTTTTATTTAAAGGTTTATTTATATGAGCACTTTTTTTATTTACTGAAATCAATTAAATATTTAATGTTCCTAATTAATTCAGGGGTATCTCAGGTTCGAGTCTGTTAACTAATGCGTTAAACATTAACAACAACAAGAGCAACAGCTCTTATAGCTTTGAAACTTAAGATCAAAGGTTTGAAAAATTGGATCGCGGAATTAAATGGGCCTGGACTTTTAACTATGACAAATACTAAAACTGGAACTTATAGACCTTCGGCTAGCCTAATAATAGCCGCCAAGGAGGATTCCTTAGAGGATTACGACTACAGAGTATGTTAAGAGTATAGATACATATAAGTTACAACCATATGCTGAATGCCTGCTTTTTTCTAAAGTTATTATTGATCAAACGAACTGAAGGAACTTCCTATGCTTTGAACCATTGTGTCTTTCCTGGCGGCGTCTTCGATCCCAAAGAGGATCAATCTGCAAAATGGATAACTTTTTTTAAATCCTTTGGTGTGACCGATGAACAATTAAAAATGAGTATCCACAATCAGGATTCGCCAAGGCCGGAGTTTCTGTCCGGAGGGGACCATTTTTCAAAGGACATTGCACTGCGACTGACTGCGCTCAGGGAAACCTTTGAAGAGGTGGGCATCTTGATTTGCACCGATCAGGATCACTTACAAAAATGGGATTCTAAATCAGGTCATCCTAGGACCTTGCTTCTCGAGCCAAGCGAACGCTCCGAATGGCAACATCGGGTTCACAATGATGCCTCGCAATTCCTTGAACTCTTCAGGCATCATAAAGTCATACCCAATATCTGGGCTCTTCTGGAATTTTCCATTTGGAGGACAGCAGCCACTGCCAATCGGAAATATGACACTGTTTATTATATCACCATGTTGGATGATTGCACCAAGAATATAAATCTGCTTTTGGAATCGCACGAGGTGGCTTCATCCCACTGGATGAGTCCGACCGAGGCATGGTCAAGCTCCCAAAAAGGCATAATTTGGCTCCCGTTCATGCTGCTCTATGACATCGCTCGTCTGATGAACTTATGTAGTCTTAAGGAGCTCCTCAATTTTTCCCGCCAAAGGAGCTACAAAGGAAGCACAATGGTGCAGCCCGTTTACTATCGCTGCGATGATTGCATGTTTGGAGTACTTCCTGGTGATGAACTCTATCCTAAGGAGCCAGGCGCTTGTACGCAGACAATTGTCTTGTCGGGGTCGGTGGACACCATTCATCAAAAGACCAAGCAATACAATCGCTATATCGTATACGACTTCCACAAAGTCGTACTGGCCTCTAATGTACCGCCACGCGATGGACATCTGCCACTGCATCCACTCGTCAGTAACAAGCTAGCCAAGTTGTAGTAATATAATATAGTATGAATAAAAAATATATATATTTTCTTTTGAGCTACAACAAGTTACCGCTTTCCAACTCGGCCTGTATGGCGCGGCAAGCGTGACACAGCCCATCCTGCATCTCCAGTCGCTTCTTGGCCAAGCTCTCGAGATCTTGTCCGTTTTTGTACAGACTCACGCCGGCCTCTGAAACAGATCTGGAGTACTCGATTGCCAACAGAGTGTCGGATAGTTCGGAGTCCAGCGCAGATTGACAGTGAACACAAGTGGCCTGCTCTGGATCGGAATTGACAGCTATTTTGTCACCCGTTCGGAACACGGTGGATACTGTGGAGGCGTAGTTATGCTGCAGATTGGCCACAAAGGCTGATGTAAGGTTCTGTAAGCTGGCAGTAGGTCCACGCTCCATACCATAATGTGAGCCGCTTTGGAAAAGTGGCTTCAGTCGCTGTGCATGTATGTAAAATTGAATCTCCTGCTCGCTTAGGTCCTTCAGGGGTCGCAGCAGCTTAACATCTCCAGACAGCCGATCGTCGAGGAGAGCCACATCCAAAGCGGCACTGGCGCCACGACCTAGCGCTATTGCAGTCAGCAGCTGGGTTGCTAAGTCCACACTTATGTTAGGTTCAAAGACGTGAGTACATTGCAGACTCTGGGCCACCGAACAGATCAGGTTCTTGCGCTGTTGCTGAAGGTAATCCTGGCGAGCTGTCAGACTCTGCAGTTTCTGGAGCTTGTGAATAAGCTCGTTGTTTGCCTTGAGGGAAGGACTGTAATCCTTGATCCGCTGCAAGGAGCACCCTTGTCCCAGTTCAATCACATAGAAATCGAAGGGCGCGTATTGTACCGATAAGCTCAGAAGAGCTTCCAAATCTACAGGATCGCGGTCTTGCACTTGCTGCTCCTCCACGTAGACCACACGTGCATTGCAATGGAGTCTTTTAAATTGGTTCTGTGTTTGTGCAAAGTGTAACATGTCGAGCAGCACGAGCGATTTCGCAGAGCCGTCCAGGACAAGGAGCACCTCTGCGTTTCTTGGCAGAATCTTGGCTGCTCCCAGAGCTGCCCGGAACTTGTGCCTCGCGTACGTCAAAAAGCATTCCCGGCACTCCGCTGCCCGGAAGTTAAGTTTGTAGAGCTCGCCGGAGTTTACATCGCATTTGCTGCAATTTCCGGGACTAAGGACGATTCCCAATGGTAGGGCTTCTACGACCATGGCATGGGCGGCGCCCTCGTCTCCAAAGTCATCTTCACCAATGCTGCACATGGCAATAATTTACGTCTAATACACAACAAAAAGAATTTCGTAGATAAACGAAATTACCAGGGTTGAAAGCGGTTTGAAATGTATTGAGACAAATTAGCCGAATTCTAGCTAAATTCCGAACCTTTATAGGGTGTATAAATAAGCCAGTATGCCCACGTTTTCTTATCGCATAAATCCAAAATAATTTATAAAATTAATTTCTTGAGCAGCAGCACAAACACTAAACATATTCAATTTACATTTCTTATATTCTCGTTCTTTAGCTGTATAAATAATAGCCGATAGCTGTCAGCACTATTTCGAGGGCATTTGGTAAGGCTATCGATATTCATTGAAAAATATCGACTACGCAGCCTAGACTCGTCAAAAGCAACCTTGCAACAGGAAAAGTGCAGTGAAAATTACAAAAAATAGCTGTTTAAACTACAATTTGTTGTACAAATCATATAATTAAGATATATTTAAGGCTTGAGGTACGTGACTTTGGAGTTTGTGTTGAAAAAAGGTTTCTAAAAACCCAAGAAATTTGGGCGCAAAAAACTGGGTGCTTCTAATAAGTATGTATGTGAGTGGTGCGTGCCTGTGTGTTTGTACGTGCTGTGTGGCTGTGTGTGTGCGTCGTGCTCGTACGCAAGCAAAAAGTATCGGGTAGCAAAATCGAGAAACTTTCTTATTGACGATAGCAGAGGTGGAAGAAGAAGCAGCTGCTCAGCGCTTACATTTAATTGAAAGAGAAGGAAAAAGTTCAGCAAAAAGTGAAATAAACGCTGAAATCCAATTTCAGAGATTAAAAGCAGAAGCAAAGACGGCAACAGGAAGTTAGAAGTTCACCCAAATTGCCGCAGCATAGTCGCCCGAGCGACAGAGGTCAACTTAAAAATAATTTTTCGGGCGTGTGTGCCCCCCGAGCACGATTAACCCCCCACCCAGATTAGCGCAGACCAACGCAAGAAGCCCCCAACCAACAAACAAAAACAACAGCAACCAGTAGGAACAACCCGCCTTAGCATGATTCTGGAGAATTCGGACAAGCTCAAGGATTGGCTGAGCGTGGTTCTGGAGCCACTGTAAGTCCTTGCAAGCCGCTCTTTCATAGCTGAACCTTTTCATAACCCTCCCCACTTATAGCTGCGATGCGGACTCCTCGGCCTTGGCGCGCTATGTCATCGCGCTGCTTAAGAAGGACAAATCGGATAAAGACCTCAAGCGGATCATGATCGAGCAGCTTGATGTTTTCCTGTCCGAGGAAACGACGCGTTTCGTGGAACGCCTCTTCGATGCCATTGCCAGCGAGGAATACCTGACTGTCCCTACCGCGCCCCTAATAACGGCCTCCAGTGCATCCACCGCTGAGCTGGAACTCGACCAGGAACTGGCCCTGGCCATTGATGGGGCCCAGGACGACATCGAAGCGGTGTTGGCTGCTGATTCCCCTCCACCGCCTCCTAAAGATAATGTGATACACCCCGATAGCAATCAGGTCAAGTTGGAGCAGGCCAGTCAAGATGCCAAGGAAGCCGAGGCCCTAGCCCTTATCAGCCAGGAAGCCGGTATTGCCATGCACGCCTCTACAGATGCCAAGCCATCCTTCGATGTAAGTTTTTGTGGACTTTTCGTCGTAGCCTTTTGTTAATATATTCAATTTAACCAACAGCACAAAACCAAAGACTCCCACAATCAACAGTCCGCCTCCAATTACCAACACCATCATGTGCGCAGTGCCAGCCCACCGGGTAGAAGCAGCGCCGTGAGCGGTAGTGGAGGAGGTGGTCCCGGCGGAGCAGGTCTTGCGGCGGGTTATGCCGACAAGGAAAACCAGCCGCGCGACAGTCGACGGCGACGTGCCTCCCTGCGATCTCGTTCCCGCTCCCGTTCGCGGTCTAACGAGCGCACTTTTCGGCGGTCCAGATCACGCGACCGACGGGTGAATGAACGCGAGAAAACTCAACGCCAGTTCCGCAACAAATCTCCGCCAGGCTCTCAGACCGACAATCGCCATCATGGCCGGCGCAACTTTGATCGCCGACGCATCGGAGGTATCGCAGATGATCGTCCTCGATTTGGCAACAATAAGAGCCGGCGCTCTCACAGTCGGTCAATGTCACCGGAACGAAACGCACGGCGCAACCAGAACTCCCCGGACCGAGTACAAACAGCCCAAGCTAACCAAACTCCCGCTCCAGTGGCGGCGCCACTCCCCGTCCAGCATCCGGCTTCACATCCTCGTCAGCGATGCCGGGACTTTGACGAGAAGGGTTACTGTGTCAGGGGTGAAACATGTCCCTGGGACCACGGCATCAATCCGGTCGTGTTCGAGGGTATCAACAACTCGGCCCTCATGATGTCAATGCGTGAGTACAATCCGGATGCGCCCGAAATATGGGCGAGGGGCGGAGGTCCGCCACCAGGAGCTGGTCAGGGACCAGTGCCTCCGCCATCGCAACCGGGACAGACCACCATTAACCCCTTCAGCGGTAATGTGCGACCAAACACGCTGATGAGTGGTTCTGGGCCCAATCCGATGGGCGTTCCCAATCCCGCTGACTATGCGCGCAATCCAGGCGCTCCTCCGCAGGCTGCCATGATGCCATTTCCGTTCAATCCCACTGCGGTAACCACTCCGTTGCAGCGCCAACTGATACCTATTCCCGTGGTTGATGGCGCTCCCACGGGTGGAGTTGCTGAGGTTGGTAAGCGACGTTTCGAACTGGAGGACACAGTGGCCATTGCCGATGTGCCCACAAAGCGAAAGGTGCCGATCAACAGTCGTCTAGGCCCGCGGGTCAATCCCAATATGCAGCAACATAACAGTTCGCTGGAGCTAAGAAAAGTACCACGCGGACTAAACACCATCGCCCATTTGAACAACCACTTTGCGAAGTTCGGCAAGATTGTTAACATTCAGGTTTCGTACGAAGGCGATCCAGAGGCAGCTATTGTGACTTTCTCCACACATGCTGAAGCAAATGTGGCCTACAGGAGCACGGAGGCGGTGCTAAACAATCGATTTATTAAGGTCTTCTGGCACAATGACAGCAGTGGAGCGGATGTGGGCCAGATGAACCAGATGGGTGGTGGTGGAGGAAGCGGTGGGCGGAAGAACGCCAGCCAGTACCATCTGCATAACGTTCCGGCAGTGCCAACACCCAATGCTGATAGTGCGAAGATCAGCAATGCCAATCCTCTGACTGAGGCGGGAACTGGTAACATTGGCACTCCTGCGTCAGAACAAGCCAACACAGCGGCTCCGGCATCAATGCGTCTCAAGCTAAATACAACGACAGCTGGCGGCTCAGCAGGAGGAGCAGCTGGTTCGGGAGCACCGGGATCAGGTCGTCCCTTGAACCCCGCTGCCAATGCTGCTAGCATACGCAAGAAACAGGAGGAGCAGCAGAAAGCAGTTCACCAATTGGCTAACGGCCTGCGCAAACGCAAACAAGAATTGCTCCAGAGCTATATGAAGCAGATGAAGACTGCTCTGGAATTGGTGGAGCGAATGGACCAGCAGGATCCCCAGAGGGCCCCTACTCTGCAGACAATAAAGGTGCTGCAAATGACTATCGACAAACTACGAAAAGAAATCCAGGCTGACCAAGATCAGCTGCAAGCGCAAATCCAGCAACAACAGCAGCAGCAACAACCCCCCGTCAAGAAGACCAAGGAACAGCAAAAGAAGGAATTGCTTGATATGGAGCTTGAGCTAATAGCCCAGCAACAGGAGGGCAACGACACTACAGCCATACAGAAGCGATTGGAGGAGTTACAACGCAATCTAGGTGTTGGCCCAGCTGCGAATAACAAGTCTCCTCACTATGCAGCTGCTTCCGGGGCACCTGGTGGCGGTGCAGGACGCAAGCGTCCGAATCTGCCGGAGGGACCCACGCGCGTCGATAGGCGACCAAAGGCTATTGTGGTCACTGGCTTTGCGGCCGAAGAGGCAGACTTTGTCCTGGGGCACTTTAAGGTAAGTTTTGTGCTGCGTTCTTAAAATGAGATTAATTGAGGTTTCTGATTTTGGGTTGCAATGAACATGAACTAACAGTATTTCGGGTGTCTTTTCACAGAACTTTGGCGAGATTTCTAAGCATGATGTAGACCGTGAGATTCCACAGTTAATACTCTCATACGCAACCCGTCTCAATGCCGAACAGGCTGTGCTCCGGGGCAAAATGTACAAAGACAAGCGCCTGCAGGTGAGTGAATGACAAATGCTGCTGTGCGAATACGGCAGTATATTAACTCTTTATGCAACCATAGATTTCGTGGGCTCCCGTGGTAACACCCGCACCAGCTCCAATGGCCGCCCCTGCTGAGAAGTCCGCTGCACAAGGTGCCATGGCCGTTAGCCTAGAGAACCCCAAACAATTAATTCAGTCCGTCAGTGAGAGCGAGAGTCTGTTAGGCAGTGACACGCTGCCGGAGCTGCGCCTGGAGGATGAGGAGGAGGACGAGGAATCTGAGGATCGATCTTGGCGTCGTTGATGCATCGCCCTGCGCTGCTGAGGCGGCCGGGAAAGCTCCGTGTGGCTCACAAGTGTTAGGAAACCCTTAACATGTATTTGTTGTTATTCTATATCTAACTGCTAAGTGTGTGGCAGTGCTGAGAATGAAAGAGCACTTTGCACACTTCAATTAAACGCTCTAAATATTACTAATATTTTACTGAACATAAGTTATAAATCGCCTAAAAATACGAATGAGTTTAGCTAAGCCTAAGTCCATAATAACAACACTGAAACTACAACTTCAACAGCGAAATGCAACCAAACTCCAAGGCTCGATGCGAAATAGCGCGAGACAAACCATTGGTTAAAGATCGTGAACTACCTTTGTATTTACACATTTTTCACTCTATCCTTTTCTTATATACAAATATATATACGCAGATATATAATTGTTAAGATTTTATGTTGAGTTAAAACGATAAAACACTAAAAGAACAAAAAAATTGCAAAGAAAAAATCCCCAAAAACAAGCGCAATGAAAGTCAAAAAAAGAAAAAAATCATAGCAACGTGAATGCTAAACAGCAAGTTATATAGAGAGATATAATAAATAAAATAGTTTCGTATTTCAGGAGAAATAATGTCTATTATTGCTTAAAGGGTGGCAATCATACTTACAGATTTAAAAGGTTTTTTGATTGTGGGCGTTACTGCTATTTTCATTAGTTTCAAAAGGCGCGCCACTTCGCTGTTACTAGCTGGAAAACAGCAGGGCTGCCAGGAAATCGATGACTGAACAAAGAACATCGATAAGCTCATCGATATTTTTACTCATCATATGGCGCGATCAAAAGTTTGGTTTTACTTTAATGCGCATTTATTTGAATGAAAGCTGTCCTAACATGTTTTCGCCCTGTCTTCGCCTCGCATAGAAGATTCTGCGCTAGTCCCGACCAAGCAATGAAGTACCTGAACGTGGCGGAGAAGAACGACGCCGCTAAAACTATTGCCGGCTTGCTGTCCAACGGCGCAGCACGAAGGGTATGTAATTTAGTGGGCATTGTGGTATATAAACACAACTTATTTGCTTCCCTGCCCACAGCGCGAAGGCTACTCGGTGTACAACAAGGTCTTCGACTTCGAGGCCCCTGTGCGCGGACAGAATGCCAAAATGGTTATGACCTCCGTATCCGGCCACCTGATGCAGCTGGCATTCCAGGTGTCGTACAAAAATTGGAAAACGGTGGATCCGCGCTCTTTATTCGACGCGCCGGTGAAGAAGGGCGTGAGCTCAGATTATGAACCCATCAAAAGGACCTTGGAGCGCGAGGTCCGCGGTTGTCAGGGATTGATTGTCTGGACGGATTGCGATCGCGAGGGCGAGAACATTGGCTACGAGATAATCGATGTGTGTCGCGCTATCAAACCTAATATTCCGGTTTATCGTGCCACTTTCTCGGAGATTACTTCTGTGGCGGTGCGTCGGGCCTTGCAGCAACTGGGTCAGCCGGACAAAAGGCAGAGCGATGCAGTGGATGTGCGCACGGAACTGGATTTGCGAACTGGTGCCGCCATCACACGATTTCAGACAATGCGCCTACAACGTCTGTTCCCCGAAAAGATAGCGGATAAGCTCATTTCTTATGGAAGTTGCCAAATTCCCACTCTGGGATTCGTCGCCGAGCGGTACAAAGAGATTGAGGCGTTTGTATCCGAGCCATTTTGGAAGATTAAGGGTAGGAGGACAATAAGTAGGACATTGGAAAGCAATTAATACTATATTTTTAGTTCTGCACACAATTGATGACTTGACGGTGGAGTTTAATTGGTCCCGAAACCGACTCTTTGATAAGGAAGCTTGTGAAAACTATCTGCTCCTATGCCTGGCTGAGCCGGATCCCAGAGCGCTCGTGGAGAGCGTAACCGTTAAGCCCAAACACAAATGGCGACCCACTCCGCTGGATACAGTGGAAATGGAAAAGCTTGGCTCCAGGAAACTCAAGCTATCTGCGAAGGAGACGATGACCATCGCCGAAAAACTATATAGCAAGGGTTTCATCAGCTATCCCCGTACGGAAACCAACCAGTTCTCCAAGGAGTTCGCTCTAGCCCCACTAGTTGAAATGCAAACGAGTCACAGCGACTGGGGAGCATTTGCCCAACGGGTGATGGAGTGGGGACCAAATCCTCGAAACGGTAACAAGTCGGATCAGGCGCATCCTCCCATTCATCCCACCAAGTTTGCAGAAAGTAAGCGAATTTGTATTTAAATCTTTTGCCCAATGCAACAAACAGATTTCTTCTAAAGACCTGCAGGGAAACGAGGCGCGAGTGTACGAACTGGTCGTCCGGCACTTCCTCGCCTGCGTCAGCAAAGATGCCGTCGGTTCCGAAACCCTTGTCCACATCGACATTGCCGGTGAGAAGTTCACTGCCAATGGTCTGGTTATCCACGAGCGAAACTACCTGGATGTTTATGTTTATGACAAGTGGAGTGCCAAACAGATCCATCACTATGAAAACGGGCAGCGCTTTGAGCCCACGGAAGTGTCGCTCCACGAAGGTGCCACCACAGCCCCGCCTCTGCTGACTGAAGCGGATCTGATTGCACTTATGGAAAAACATGGGATTGGTACAGATGCCACGCATGCTGAGCACATAAATACGATCAAGGAACGCGGCTACATTGGGGTGCTGGACAAGGGCTTTTTGGTACCTGGAGTTATAGGAATGGGATTATATGAGGGATACAATGCCATGGAATTGACTCTTGCCAAGCCACAACTTCGTGCTGAGTTTGAATCGGACCTGAAACTAATTTGCCAGGGGCAGAAAGATCCCAAGGTGGTCCTGACAGAACAGATCGCCAAGTACAAACAGTCCTACCAGCAGATTACCGATAAGATTACCGCCATGGACGCTAAAATATCGGCTCGCATCAATGAGACACCAGCGGCGAGTTCTTCGGGTCAGGAAGGAGCCGATGGAGGTGGTCCAAGTCAAGGCCTTATGCAAACGATCTTCCAGTGCCCAAAGTGCAATGAGGCTCCTCTGGCACTAAAGCCGAGAAAGAACCAGCAGGGCTGGTATATTGGCTGCAATAACTTTCCCGACTGTAAAAACGTAGTCTGGCTTCCGACAGAGTGTAAGGACGTTTCCGTGCTAGACGAGTGCTGTCCCACCTGTGGCGATGGATACAGGATGCTCAAGTTCCGCCTGAGTACGCCATACTATCGCGGGGTTTTCAATACGCCTCACGGTTGGTACAAGACCTGCTTGCCCTGCGATAATCTCTTTCGCACCACGTTCAACATTAATTTGGATTCGGTCAAGAAAGTGGGAGGCATAGTGGGTGAGGTGCGAGGTGGAGGATGGGGTCCGGGACCAGGACCTGGAGGCGGCGGCGGTGGCTCTGGCGGTGGAGGCGGCTCTGGAGGATGGGGCAGCGGACCAAGTTTGGGCGGGGGAGGCCATACCTCTGGATCCGGAAATAGTCGCGGGAACCCTACATCAGGAAGAGGAAAGAAACCTAGCAGCGAATCTAAAAAACAAGCTACTAAAAAGCCTCCAAGTGAGCCAAAGCCGAAAAAGACGAAAGAGCCGAAAACAACTGCCAACAAAAATGAAACCGGCAAGTCGTCTGGCAGCATACGCAGCTACTTTACAAATGCAGCGACTACAAATTCCTCCACCAATGAACTAGATGAATTTTTCGATAGTAACGATGGTTTTGAGGACGCCATGTTGGCTGCTGCTGAATCTGTGGAATCAAATACAAGCCAGCCCAAAACCATCAGTATGGTTCCTCTGGATGACGACATTGCCGCCGCGTTTGCCGCGGACGATGATGCTGAATTTGAGGCGTTGGTCAACGGCGCAACCGTGCAGGCTAATTCCAATATGGACCAGCACCTGGACAGGAGCCTCTCGGAATGGGTACAGGAGCAGGACAAAGCGGACGACATGCCAGTGCTTTGGGGAACTCGGGAGCGAGCGTCGTTCAGTACTGCTGCTCCCACTCCTCCTCCAAAACCAGCAGCTAAACGACCGAGATGGGACAGTGTCGAATGGGATACCACACCACCCGCTTCGGCTCCTGAAACAGGAACAGTGCTGTGTACTGGATGTCAGCAGCCAGCTCGCCAGAACACTGTTCGCAGGAATGGTCCCAATCTAGGCAGGAAGTTCTACAAGTGTCCCAAACCGGATGAATGCAACTTCTTTCAGTGGGCTGATGAACCATCGTCGTCCGTCAAAGGCAAGAATTCCTCTGGCAGTGCTCAATCAAGCACCACCTCCTGGGGCTCCAATCGAGTGGCTACACTACCTAGCATTCAGCAGAGCTACTCACAGCGTGGCCAATCATCTATACGATCAAACTCCAGTAGTACGGTCACCATTACTAAAACGAAAACTAAACAGCAGGAGAGGAATACCACGACTCCAGTCGACGGAGAGGATGTGAAGTGCAACTGTGGGAAGTTGGCTAGCAAGCTGACTGTCCGAAGAGACGGGCCAAATCAGGGTAGACCCTTTTATGCCTGTCCCACGCGGGAAGAGTCATGCGGTTTCTTCAAATGGGGAGATGAGGACCAAGGCCAAAGTGCTGGCAGCACCTCTTGGGGATCGGCTAATCGGAATCCTTCTGGACGCAGTCAGCCCACAGCTTCTACGTCTGATGGTCAAAAGACGAGACGATGTGGTCTTTGTCGCAAGGAGGGCCACGTCAGAACCAAGTGCCCACGCAAGAATGACTTTGATATGTAGTCGAGGAACATGTAAATTGCCTCAGAACGGATAAGGGAAGATGTAATTGTGTGTACATTGTATAAAGGGAAAATATAAAATTGTTTTTTATTATTTATAATTTATTATTAACTATGGAAAGCCTTTCTATTCTATAGGATAGGAATTTAAGCCAACAGCTAGGAAAAGACTTGTTTCTAGATTTTATAAATATTAAACATTTATTGGAGCGAGCTTCGTTTATTGCATAGATGAGAAGGTTTAGGACCAGTTCTGAGTCTCCGTCTCCTCTCAACACATAAACACTTATAGCGAGGATTGGAAAGGTAAAGTACAGAGTTATTTAACTTATATACAAAGTTCATAACGTCATTAGAGAGCACATTGAAAATCGAAGATGCTCGTAAAGCGGTTTAAAAGATAATAAAGTTGGGCAATCTCGATGAAATGTCATTCCTTGTGGTTATATATATTTATATATAAACATATATTCTCCTAATTCTAATTTGGATAAACGCTTTTACATTGCATTTTCGTTTTGGGTATATAATAAATATTGAATAGGTTTCCTTATTGGAAGAAGTAAAATTCGTTAGAAAACACTCACACTTATTGTAATTATTCTTTTGTCCGAGTTAAAATTGCTTTAAAAAATATATAAATAATGGTTAATAAATAATTTGTTAACTGAATTACTGAACAGTTTGAGATTCATTGGATTGATAGCGAGTCCGTTAGAAATACCATTAAGTACAGTACGTTTGTTTAAATTAAAGAAAACATTTGCGATGCTGAGCCTAAAATGGGCAGTATTAAATATAAATTGTATGGATATGGATTTTGGAATGGTATAGGTACAGTCAACAGGTATGGAAGTACATTTCCAGTTCCTCTCAATGCCCAAGATCAGATCAGGTTTCCGATTTTGTTTTTAAGAAGGGTTTTATATCGATCGGAATGAAACTGGTTTCAAAGGATTTAACATTTAGATTTCGACTTCCGGCGTGAACTGGCGTCAGAAGTAGATCTCCTCTTCCTCGGGCTTCGCTCGAGGAGCTGTGCCACTGGCCACAGCGATTCCTGCCGTTCTTGCAATTCCTGTGCGGCTGCTCGTCGGAGTTCGTGTATAATGGGCCACCGATTCCGCTCGGACTATGAGGTTCTGGGTGGGAGTTGCGGTAGTCGTTGCTTGCTGGATGATCGCCGGCGAGCTTCCCGTTCGCGAGTGTTGCGGCACAATTCCCGTCGTGGGCGTCGGCGTCGTTGTACAGTTCGAGGGCGTTGCTGTTCGCCGGTCAGCCAACTTAAGGGGAAACATCTGCTGCACACTGCCGGAGGAGATGTATGGTGTCGGAGATGCGCTATTAAAGCTGGCGGACTTGTCCACGCGGGAGCTGGAAGTGCCGCTGGACGAAAGCGAGGAGAGCTTCATGGGCAGTTTTTGCTTAACCAGAGTGGCGTTGGCTTTGGGTGCATTGTTAGCGCTGATCAAATTCACAGGCGGAGTCTTGCAGCTGGATGAGCCACTCAGCCATTTCTCCTTGCGTCGATCGAAGGTTCCGCCCACACTGGGCGTGCTGCTCCCCGTCCCACTAAATCCATTGTCTGTCTCGTGGCTGTCATCGAACAGCGCAGCAGGAGGAGGATGATTGTTGCTGACCGGAGGCAGGGGAGTGCTGGGCGACAGCAACAGCCCCTGACTGGACAGGAGCTCCATCTTCTTGTACAATTGTTCACGCTGCTGACGCACATCCTCCTGCTCGGCTTTGATCTGCTTCTGCAACTGCAGCTGTTGTGCCTGCATCTCGGCAAGTTCCTCCTGTTGCTGCTTCAGCTGACGCTGCCAGGCGGTCTTCTCCTCCTGCTGCTTGTCCTGCAGGTTGCGCAGCTCCTCCAACTGATCCTTGTGCGTGTAGGCACTCGGTCGAGGACTCTCCCTGTAAAGGGCCAGCTGGAGTTTCAGGTTATTGATGGTGGTCATCTGCTGGGAGATGATGCACAGCAGAGTCTGCAGATGGTGCGACACCTGTAGCACTGCATAGTTGTTCTCTAGCGGCTGCTCTGACACCGAGCTGGACCCGCTCTTTGGTTCTCGCTTCTCCTCTAATTCCTGAAGACGGGGTGTTAGCACTAGCTTGGAGGCCAGCTTCCCGCGCTTTTCGTCGAAGCCAGCAAAAGTTTCCGCCCGCTTTGGCAGAGTGGGCGAAGCGTACTGCTCACTCTGCTTTTCGCCCACGCTACTCAGAGTTCTTGGCACCGGCTGACCCGTGGCAGCCGAGTAAATTGTTGAAGCCAACTGGCTGATGTCCTGCACCGTGTTGAGTACTCTGCGCCACAATTCCGCCGTGTCACAGTCGGCACTAACGAGATCCTTGTATGAGCCAAAGGCCGCTAGGAAGTTGGCTGCGCTGCAATTGGAATTGGTGCCGGCCACATCTCCAAAGGGCTGCTGCTCCTTGAGCAAATTGAACTGAAGCATAAGTTTCTCCTCCAGCAGTAGCGCCTGTTCAATGTCCTTTTGTCGCATCTTCTCGATGATCTCCCTTTTGTTCACTCCGATTCGCAGTTTTTCCTCCGCCGTGAGATCCTCCGCCTCGATTATGTCCGTTGCAGGACAGTCAAGCACAGCCTGACGGATGGTTTGAATCCAAGTGTTCTTATCCTTTGGCGTCTGCACTTTCAACTCGTACATTTCTGGGAAATCCGGGTTGGAACTGATAATATATATTCCCCGGGACTCGGTGCCCGCCTTCTCGCGGATTAGCAATTTCTGGAGGGGAACCACTCCAGCCTTGTGCTCAGGCGTAAAGAACGAGTACTTGTTGTGACCCGAGTTCTCGCTAAGAAAGCACAAGCAGTCGGTGAGCACCACAACCAGGACAAGCTGCGTCTTAGCCCTGCCCTGCATGAGAGTGGCCAATCCATCGAATTTCAGACGACGTCGCGACTCCACACCAAGCTCAGATTTTCGGAAGGGCTTGTTTTTGTAAATAGCAAAGGATTTGGCATCTACGCGACCATAGATTTCCAACTGTCGTTCGCGCAGCTCCTTCTCCGCCACACACGCATCCACATCGACCAGGAGAGATTTGACCAGGTTGAGGGCATGCTGAAGCTTGTCTGTCTCCAACTTGTTATCCCTGGCGCTCTTCAGCAGCGGCTCGATGAGCAACGGATATTTGGTAAGGCGCTGGGTCACAAACAAGATGCATTCGGGGATGCCCTTCTTCTTCAGCAACGGATTCTGTAGACAGTGCTTGTACCACTCGGCGAAGCTCGGCTCGGTCAGACAGAGCTTAAACTGGTCCAAAGCGCTGCGATGGTTGGCGCAGAACTCTCCGTAGGCCAGTCGCAGGCATTGTGCCTGCTCCAACGAGAAGAAATCGAGCAATATGTCGGCAATGCTGTCCACCATGTGCTGCTCACGTTGCTTTAGTCGCAACTGACGCAGGAAGCAGGTGTGCAAATCCGTGAGCTGTTGTAGTCGCGGAAACATGCTGTTTAGGTTGAGTGATGGAAAGTGCCGCTCCAGACTCTCAACGAATACCTTCTGCATGACGATCAGTGTCTGGCAGTGGTGCTTCTCGGTCATAATGAACTCATAGATATGTTCCTGCCGCTTGATTTGCAGTTCCTTAAGCGTTTTGAGCAAATCCCTAGGCACGTTGGGTGTCCAGGAGTCGTGCTCCTTGAGAACGATGCCTAAAACAGGATCGGCTCCCAAATCCTGCGCTTCAATTGGAGCTTCGTTGAGAAACTGCAAATCGGAACGGATCAGAGGCTGATCCTCTGGGTTGCTAAAGGTGCTAGCATCCGGCACATCGTAGTAATCCTGACCGACGCCCATTTTCTTCACCTTGCACTCAAGGTGATGCTCCTTGATCTGTGCCAGTGTGATTGCAGCACCGCAAACGTCGCACGCGCTAAGGTGTCCTCCCACCAAGGATTTCGTTTTCGCCTTGGGCTTCTTTTTGCGGAAGAATATAGAACCGCGCTTGGGACGCTTCTCTACTGTGTCGTAGACCTCCTTCGCGTGGGCCCGCAACAGGCTTTGATTCTCATCCTCGCTGTCCGTCAGGTGGCGGGCGATCGCCTTGATATCCTCCTTGGCGATAATTGAGCTCGTCGATATGCTTTTCTGCAGCGGTATTCGGCTAATGATCTCCGTAGCCAGGCTTCGTTTGGCTGCAATCCTCTCAAAGTCACGGGCCAGCTCCGCCTCGTTTAGCGAGTGGGTCGAAATGCCTGCGAACGATCAGAGTTAGAGACTCGGTAAGTAATTACTAATCGCAAGGGGTTTCTGCTCGCTTTGGTCGGAGCCACCAATGCCAAAGCACTATAGGGGCTTCCAGATAACGGCTTTTGTGGAATTTCTTATCAAAATCAAAGCTAACTTGGTGATAGCCCCTACTCTTTGATTCAGTGGCATATTATTTTCAAGAATCTATTGGAAGAAGCTATTGACCCCTACTCACGACCCCGTTTTTCACGATCTCTTAAGGTCGATCATACTAATTAAAAATAATTTTATAATCGTTTTCTAGAACTCCGTAGTGGATTCGCGGTTCCCCGCAGCATTGACAAACATATTTTCAGTTTTAATAATTACTTTTTTACCTATTTAACTGTCGTAACAACAAACCCAGTAGGGATATAAAGATAAAGGCAGCTACAAAGCTTTTGAAATTACTTCATTCTTTCAAAGCAATATAACATTCCGCTTTTAATACGTATGCACTGGAAACTGACACTTGCAAAAGCAAGCAAAAGGCATTCCAAACTAAATTTTGATCACATTTTTGTAATGGATTATTTTTAAGTTTAGACCTGTACACTTTTTCTATATAATTGTATAATATTGGCATATTTACCTAATCTACAGTGCCAGTCTTGTTACAGGTATACAAATATCTGAACTACTATTGTATTGCACACTTATGGCTTTGCAAACCCACCCCGAAACCTTTGTGCATATCTACCTCCAGTGCTGTTCCTGGCCGACCTTCGCCGCTGCTCGGTGACGCGAATGGTTTCCTGCTCCTCGCTGTCCAGGCTGGATAGGCTTACGCTCTTGTTGGTGCAGTCGCCAGCGCCGCTGCCATCGTCCACGGTTGTCCAGGACTTCCGTCGGTCTGTGTGAAGAAACTGGCACTGCTGCGGTGCCGTGGACGACCACATGGCGTAGTTGGAGCCACCGGACGCGGGACCCGTGCCCGTCCCCGTGAGATCGGGCAGCGAGGTACTCAGTATAGCTGCGCTGAGCAGTCCATGATTGGCCAAGCTGCCGTCCTGCATGTGTTGGCTGGGCGAGGAGGAGTTCTTCATCTGGACGACCGTTTCGCGGATATTCTGCAGCTGGCTCAGGGTGTCCTCGAAAATGTTGTTGTACTTGGAAGCCAGGGCCGGACTGTGTGGCGTCACATTGATGGTGGGTATCATGTTGTTGTTGTTGATATTGTTGCTGGCAGGAGTGGATGCGGGTGGCGGAGCAACGGGGGCGCGCTCTGGAGCAGGAACAGGTGCGTTTATTACGGGTATGCAGTAGTTCTGGCTTTCGATGGACGCGCCTCGGATGGCAGAGCCACCATTGACCAACGCTTCCGAGGACTCGCTGCAGTTGGAGTTCAGAAAATCGGTGACCACATCATTGTCGCTGTCCTCGCCCGCGTTGTCCATAATAGGGTCTTCTGGGTTTTCTTTTCTTATTTTTGGGCCAATTTCCTGTTTTAGCGACTGTTCTATTTTGCAGCTGGCTGCCTAGAAAAAGAAAGTTTCAGTATTACAACGCACACACACTCAACCGCGACGGGCACAATATATGTGTGTACATACATATACACTTGTGTATGCACTTGCTCTTTGCTATTTATTGATTTTCCCGCCACCCCCGAAAACACCTTGTTGCGCGACGTAAATTGTTGCGCCTTTTGCGAAGGACGTCACTTGTCCTTGCACCAACAACAAACACAATAACAGCAGCCACACAACAGCAGTGTAGGCAACAACAGCAAGCAAAACGGCAGCTCAGCAGCAACAACAGCAGTGCGTTGGCGAGGGGAATGTGCAAGTTTTAAACGATATTTTTGATCGAAGGGTGCGCGAGCGGGGGGAATACTGGGCGCTGCACTTAACCGAAAACTAAATGGAATCTTAAGCTAGTGAGATTTTTTGCCAGCGTTTTAAAAATTTAAATGCGTTTCAAATTAGGGCTGGAACTAATATCTATGCTCACCCGATACTATCGCCTGCAGTCGGGCAGTGTGACCATGGCGGTACGCCTAACACTTAACAGCGAAGTTGTTAACATGTCCGCTGCTGAAAGAAGCGCCCAATCGTGACGATTAACAACACTACTTCACATTTGAATTGAAATTTCATCTTAAGTAACGAATAAAAAATGCAAGGACCAATTTAAATGAGAACTTTGTTTATATTCGACGAACATTTATTGAAATTAAAATGATGGCCGTGCGATACAGTACAGGGCTACAGTTACGCTACAGTTACAATTGAATCGCAAGAATGGCGTTACTAGTTGGAAAACGCGTGACTGTGCGCCTGGAATGTGCATTATTTAGTAGGTAATATGTATTAGTATCACTCTGGAGCAATTGACAATCCACATCGCTCTAGCCCATGGTTGTGGCCAAGTGCTTGTTGGTGGCAACGGATCCGGATCCGCCGCCTCCTCCGCCTCCGCCGACAGGACCCTCGTTGGTCACGCACGTGGGAATGGCACTGGACCACTTGCCGTTCTTAAGGCACTTGAGCACCTTGGAGCCGCGCAGATCCAGTCCGGCATCGCAGGTGAACGTGATGCTCTCGCCGATGGCGTAGTAGAACTTGACAGAGGACATCCTGCCGCTGATGACGGTGCCCGGATAAGAGCAGGCCTGCACGCACTTGGGCAGGCCGCCCGACCACCTAGCATTATCCTGGCATGCAATGATCGGCTGGCCCTGCATCATGTACTCCGGATTGCAATTGAACTGGACCACGTCGCCGGCACGATAAGGTGCTGAGCCCTGGGCGTAACCATTTTGCGGTGCCCCCGGATTGTCGCACTGCACCTCGACGCAGGTGGGCAGCGGCGCTGACCATTCGCCCGTGGGATTGCAGATCGCCTCCGCCGGACCACGCAGCCCGTAACCGGAGGAGCACGAGAAGGCCGCCCGGCCGCCCACCTCGCGCGACAGCACGGAGACACGGGGCGAGCTCGCGTTGCTGCCCATCCCCAACGGGATGTCGCCGCACTCGACGCTCTCGCAGACCGGCAACGGTGCGCTCCAATTGCCACTTGGCAGGCAGAACAGCTCCGAAGCGCCAATCAAGGAGTTCCCGTTAGCGCAGGACAGCAGCGCCCGCGTGCTCAGCTTAGTATCGTTGGTGTTCACGATCAGGCCGCGGCGCATCGGTATCTCCGGGCAGTTGATGGCCCGCACCACCACCTCCACGGTGTGCTCATGCCGAGCCGGGGTCATGCACGAGTAGAACCCGGAGTCGTCGCTGGCCGCGTCCACGATGCTCAGCCGGTACTCCAGCGTGGAGTCGCGACCTTCATCCGCTTCGGTTACCCAGCCCTCCGTGTAGTTCCTGCAAGACACGGAGATTCATTAGTGGAGTTATTCACATGGAGGACGGCTCCCTGAAGGTATCTTCCCTTAACCAGATTTAAATAGGTTGAGAGTGTTTAGGTACCTATTAAATAAAAGGTTTACATATGTGTAGGGCTGTTTCAAGGAATTCCTGGAACCAGACCCTGGTGATCATTACCTTTTATAGTGTAAGTGACGTGTCGTTTAAGTTAAAGAAGTAACACAAAGCTTATAAGTAAACCCCCAAACGTCAAACGATCTAGATCAATTTAAATGCCTAATTGCTGCTCTTAAAATTAAACCTATAATCCAATAATGAAAAACACTATAAACATTAATTTGCAGTTCAAGTTTAGACGCAATTAATTCATGAACATACCCCTTGCTGAAATTAATTAGCAACTTTAAAGGTCTTTAAGCGTATTTAACCACCCAATACCCACTTGTGCGTATGATTGACGTTCCACTTGGGATTCCCGAAGCGGCGCATCCAGAGGCACTCCATGTGCAGAGTGGTTCCCGGATAGACAATCAGCTTGCCATCATTGCTCTGGGCGATGGGACCGTTCTGATGGCGGAACAGGATGGTCGGAGCCTTCTCCACTGGATTTGGGGTCAAGTCAGATTAGGTATCCCAACTCGGCTATAAGATACCTACTCGCATAGTCGTTCTCCTGGTTTAATCCGGAGCACACGGGCTTGGTGTTGGTCCATTCCGAGTGGATGCAGGTCCTCTCGTGGCTTCCCATGAATGAGAACTTTCCAATATCCATACATCTGAGTGTCGTGCGGTAAGTATCACAAAGTCCATTTACATTCAATAATGGCTCACCTTGATATTATTGTCGCTCCTGGTGGAAAGTCCACCACGTCCTCACGAATCTCCAGGTCGTTGTAAAAACTAACCACATTAGCCTCGTTGTTTCTGAACACACAAGTTCCGTTTTCTAAAGATAGTACATTCAAGATGGTACATTAAAGAGGTACATTTTTATACTGGATTCGTTGAAAAGAAGGTAGGTCATACGGACGAACAGATGGATGGAGAGCGGACATGGCAAGGTCAACTTGTGGCTACAGTAATGACTTTCGACCGCCTTTAAAACTCACCGCAATTATAGGATCGCCCTATCCACAGTCCATTGTCGCATATGATGCGCCACGTTTGCCGATCCCCAGCCGCATTTGGGATGCAGTTAAAGAAGATCTCCGTGCCGCTCTCGTAGGCGCCATCCAGCTCTGGATGATCAGCATTCCTTTAAAGATTAAGATTAAGATTAATTACAGAGCATGGCTCTAAGAAACTGCAACTCACTTGTAGACCAGGGCGCCATCCGTTAGCATGGGTGGACCACACATCTTCATGTCGTCGTGCTCATCGGTGCCGTTGTCGTGGTGATCGTGATCGTTGTCCAGTTCGTTGTGTTCCACTTTAGGATGAGGAGGGGGCGTGGCATGCTCCAGTTCCTCGCGGGACTTCCTCAAACCGGACTCACAAGGGATGCTGGGTGGAGTGAGGATGCCTTTGTGGCAGGACATCTCAATTGGATTGGCGTTCGTGGAGAGTTCGCAGCGAACGCTGACACTGCTCCCGTGTCCAATGGTCAATCCTGCCCGGTAGCCTCCCTAAAGCAGGGGTTAACTTGTTTATAATATTCTGTGGGATATGCAGAGATCCTTACATCGTAAATGACTCCTGGAATATTGGGCAGCGTGCAGGGCACCGATGTACACTCGGAGAAGGCATTAACCGACCAGGATCCATGGGCACAGCGTAGCTGAGCTGAACCCTGAAAATTCAGAGGTATTAGGAATGATTTAATATATAGATGAATGGATTGCATTTATTTAATGGTGTCACACCTGTATATTGAACCCATCCTCGCACTCCAGGGTGATGAACTCGTTGGACTGGATCTCCTCGTAGGTGGAAAGCGGGGTCAATGAAGGTTTGTCGCTCAGTTGCTTGGTGTGGGGCTCCACCTTGTAGTACTGGCCATGCTCCACTGCGGGCACCAGACATGGAGCGGATAGGCACTTGGGCGTCTCCGGCTTCCAAATGCCCCGGATGCAGCGTGCCGTCGCATTTTCACCCTTAATGTTCAGCTTGAAGCCGGCATTGCACTCCAGATGCAGCATAATGCCCACGGCATTTCTGCCCGGAACCTTGCCAGGACGAACCGTGGTCACGTTGGCAAAGGAATCCCATTCGAGATCCTCGCATGGCCCTCGCAATCGTTTGCCTCCACCTCCCTTTCCGGCCTCTCCTCCATCGCTGATATCCACCTCACCATCCGGAATAGTTGCTCCCGACGGAGGAGGCGACTGCCCAATGCTGGAGCTTCTCCTGCGCCTCCGGCGGACTATCTGGGATTTCAGTTGATCAATGTAGGACCTTGTGGCATTCAAGTGAAGGCTACGCGATGCTTTCGGCGGGGAGCCGTTGGATAGCAGCTCGTCCTTTGGAGTTCTGTTTACGTGAACCATCTGGTTTCGCGATGCCTGGTTTATGTTGGGCAGGGCAACCACTCCAGATCCTACTACTCCTCCTGATCCCATGCCACCGCTCCCCAGGTAATTGTTGCCATTCTCAAATTCCCTGAAGTTGGACTTGCCCCGCATGGTGACCTGTGCTCCATCGTGGGTGTTAAGGTTGTTTCCCACTCTACCCACAGCATCCTGGGCATGGAGCCTCTGGTAGATCCGGTCATGGCCCAACATTTTCCGGACGTAGCGCTGATATCGCTCCTTGATCTTTTGATAGTACTTGGAGTAGGCCAGGTCGACGTCGGAGGCATAGGGTTGTGAGTTCGGAAGTGGACTGGCGTTTCGCTTCACCCGGTGAACCGAATGCTGGGCAGGATCGGCTACTATAAAAGGTATAAAAGGGGAGGATACTGCTACTATAATGCTTACAACTAAACTATATTATAAGTGCTCACTAGCTTTTATGTAGTTTTGGTTATCGACGAGTTGCCTTTGAAGTTGTCGCTGTCGCTGCAGAAGGTACATGGATCTCAACTGGCGGATCTGCAGAGAGCGACGTCTGCGGCGATTCCAACGCAGGCGAGGATGCTGGCCCAGGAGGCACTGCGGCAGGTCCAAGGGACGCCACTTGCCACCCACACAGGTGGCACCAGGCGGACCAACCTAATCGAGGAATGTTGTCGTTCGGTATCAGCAATACTAATAGGATATTTAAGTTACCTCCAGGACATATCCTTTGTCGCAATCGTACATGATCTGCTTGTTGTTCACGATCTTCTTGACATAGGGTCTGTAATCATATAGACCCATGTTGCCCACGAGCAGGACCTTTCCATTGGGTATATAGCCGGGAAAGGAGCAGAAGACCTCGTCACATTTGGGCGTCTCGCCGGTCCAGTTGCCAAATGAGCAGGTGAGCACATAGTCGTGCGGATCCGTCACATCCTTGCCCTCCGGGCTGACCAGTTTGAAGCCATCCTTGCACTTGAACCGCGCCTTCATGCCGTGCTCCGTCTTGGGAGCCATCACCATCCCGTGTTTGGGTGGACGCGGCATGCTCTTGCACCTGGCGGGCACACAGCGTGGAATGATGCTCCAGGTGCCATTGTTGCATGTGGGCGGACTGAGCAGGGATACCGGGAACTCGTAGTTCTCGTCGCACTTGACCTCCAGCGCCGTTCCGTGCTTAACCTTCTCCACTCCACCAATGCTCTGCGTTTGAGTGGGTGACTGCGTGGTGGTCGTCGGCGGATGGACGATCGTCGTTCCGTTCTCATCCGTGGTTATCTCTATGGGATACACATTGCCCTGCGAAATGGTGGGCACCACACAGGGCGCCAGACACTCGGGCAGGGCGTTCCGCCACCTTCCGTCGATCTGGCACACGCTGGAGCCCAGTCCATTGATCATCATCTCTGGTTGGCATCGAAAAATGATGCTGGCCCCCAGTCCGGTGCCCGCCTCGATGTTCTCGATCCACCCATTGTAGAGCACTCCAGGATGGCCGCAGTTGATCTCTATTAAATGAGGTAGGATAACGCAAGCCAACTTATCAAATTTCCGTACTCCAAAACTTAGATGAACAATAGAATCATCCAGTTGGGACTAGCCCACTTACCCTTGCAGGTGGGCAGAGTGCCGCTCCACTTTCGATCTGCTCCGCAGCGACTGGAACTCTCGCCCACAAGGGTGTATCCGTAGCGGCACTCGTAGCTGACCACCGAGTTGTAGGCCAGGGTGGTGTAGGTGGCCTTGCCGTTCTTGGGGTTCTCCGGGGTGGGACACACCACCGAGGTGACCACTGTGCGGGAGGCGGGAGAATGCGGTTAGCAATGGGATTGGGATGAGGGTACGCTAAAAGTTACCACAAATCTTTGAAAGCCGCCAAACCAAATAAAACAACTTCGTGGAAACGGTTTCGAATTCGAATTATTAATTCTTGTATATTTTCGTTTTTTGTTTGCTCAAGATTTGCGGTAACTTTTATTTATTCATTCAACATTAACTGGCCAACAACAACAACAACAAGGTAGTGCATAAAATTTGAACAATCTGTTAGTTTGTAACGCTAGATCAAAAACCAAATCGGAGATAGAGAGAGAATGTGTGTGGTTAACAGGATCGGAGAACTCCGACTGGAGAACCTGAGCCCTGACCAAAGTGCGCTTAATACATAGTTTCGGATACGGATATGGGGATCTGTGCCATTTGCCAGCTCCAAGGAGTCGGAAACGAAACTCAAAGGTCGCCTCGCCTATGACAACGACGCTTGGGTGGTGGTTACATTTGCGCTATCCGCTTTAAAGGTCAGAGGTCAAAGAGGTTCGGTTACAAGCTCTACCGGCGCCAGCTCGCAATACTCACAGACACAGGTGGGCAGCTCCTTGGGCGTCCACGATCCGTCCGACTGGCAGTAGCGCTCGTGCTTGCCCACCAGCTCGTATCCGGTTCCACAGTTGTAGGTGATCTTGCATCCGTACGTGTAGCACTCGCCTGCATGCCATCCGTAAGCCGGATCCGGAGGCTGGCCACAGGACCGAGCTGGAATCGAATCATCCAATGGTTATGCAAATAGGGATTTCCCTTAAGGTGTGTCTTCACTCACGTTCGCATTGGATATCCGGCCCGTACCAACTGGCCAGGTTATCAATGGCCAGGCACTTGGCCCTTGGGAATCCGTTGGTCACGTAGCCGGTGTGGCAATGGTACTGCACCGTGGAGTCCAGGTCAAAGGTTTCCTGTTCCGGCAGCGCCGAGTTTCGCGCATGCTCTATCTGCGGCGGCTTCAGGCAGTAAACTATAACGATTTCAAATACATTTGAAGTTAATCTGTTCATAAACTTGGTGGCGCCTATTTCACTTACTATTCTGCTTGCAAGCTGGCTCGGCTCCGGCCCAATTTCCATCCGCCTGGCAAAGACGGCTCTGGAGACCCACAACGTGGTAGCCGTGGGGACAGGCATAAGAGGCGCGAGCTCCAAAGTGACGTCCAGCCACTGTGACCTGACCCAAGCTGGGCTGGGCTAGCTCCGGGCACTCGCGATCTGTGCAAAGAGACTGGATGCCTTCAAAGGGAAAGCTGCCTAAAGAAACTTGACCCACCTGGCTTAATGCAGGAGTTGCCGCAGACGCCGTCACACAGGCACTTCTTCTTCTTGCTCTTGCAGTCCTCGTCGGAGGAGCACTTCCTCAAGCACTTCTGGCCGAGCAGCGTGGCCTGCTCCTCGTCGCGGGGACACTCGGAGGAGGGTGAGTTGCGTGGGTTCTTGTAGACGCGGCCATCGTCATCGGACTCCAGAGAGTCGTCGTCCTCCTCCCAGTCGTCGTCGTCGTCATCCTGCTGCGGAATCTCCGAGGTGGTCTGAATGCTGGTGCTCATCGTGCTGGTCGGAACCGAAATCACTGTAAGAAAACAAGGAGCACAGCTGTCAATCATCTGGGCTGGAAAACAAACCCCACTTGGGATTTGCCTGAGGCAAATCAACCCCTTAGCGAGGCTTCTGTTTTGGTTCCGGGATTCGCGTCTATTTTGCTCCGCCTCGCGTGCGGGCGAAAACATTGACCTATTTCCCCCGATGCCTGGTCCAGATGGTCCTGATGGCTCGGTCCCAGACTCTTTTGGAGCCTGCGCACTGGACGCCAGCTTATATAACCCAGCAGCATATACATTTTTCATCTTGCCAATATAGAGGACTCCCAAATATTGCAAATGGTTATTCTGCTTGCTGGTGGGCTCATCCGGACTACCACGCGATGGGGCTCAAATTACTGGTTGTACTTATCGGGATTTGGGGATTTCGGGCTTTCTTATTGACCTTTATAGACCAGAATGGTGGTCACAAGACACTGCAGCAGCAGGCGATTCATTTTGATTCCGTTTTAGTTGAGGGGTATCCGTGTTCTTTTTGATTATTCTCCTTTCGCCGAACTGGCCTCGGATTTATAGCATTGTGATGTCGCTATGTGATTTGCAAAATTCCTCTGCTGGCCAATTTTATTGGTAACTTTTCCGACCAGTTCGGTGGCCCGAAACTTCTCACTTCGAGCCAAGGAAACGAAATGCAGCCACGCCAGCTGCTTTCTCCCCTTTTCGGCTCTGGCCTTTTGACAGATCGGGCGAGAAGCACCCAAGCTGACAGCTTTCGACGGTGGTGGGTCCTTTTAACGGTGAAGATACGGGTTCTTGAGTCCCAGCACGCTTATTGGATCAAAACTTGCTAACAATCTCGATACCGTAAGATATGTCATGAGTTTCGACTGTTTGAAAGTTCATTTTGTTCGACGTCGAGGTATCGATACAATCGATACATTCTAAAGATCATTTAGCTAACACAATTATAACTATCGAAAATAGAAGAGGAAAATAAAAGGGGTTTCTTGATTAAATTATAAAATTCAGAAAAAGTAATTCAGAAAAGTAAAAAATATTCAATAAGTGCACCAATTCCATTCGAGTATTTACATTTTTCCACCACTTTGAGCCATAACAAATAAAATGTTTTATTTATATCCCATATCATTTGTAATATAAAAGATCAAAACTCTCTACTACTATAAATTAATTTAAAGTCAAATGAGCAATATGGCTTGGACTCTCCAGGTCGAGTTCCACCGTGCGACCTAACGGTAATTCAGCTTATCCCGTCTTTGAACGAACTGCAGCCCTCGTCGCGGAAAGCTCCGAGAGCGCGGAGGTCGGGAAAGCTCCGGAACTAGAGCTTTCCGCCGCACGCACTCGCTGGCGACCGATTTTCCAACGGAATCAGAAGCAGTGAAAATCCGGAGCGCCGAGCACCACGACGACGCACAGCGGCGGGACAAGGAAAAACTAGTCGAGGCGCGCACTGCCATCCGAAAATCCAAAAAATATAGTGGAGAGAGCGGGGAAAGCGGGGAAAACGCACTCGAAAGATACACTTTTCCGACGAAATGTCTTCGCGGCGTGTGTGCAAGAAACATTTTGATTAGGCAATTAATTGAGCAAAGTGCAAGTGCGGTGGGTGGAAATGTTTTAGACTCCGTTCGGTGGGGTGCGGCGGGTTTTCCGGGGGGCGCATGTGAAAAGCGCGTAAAGAAAAGTAAGTGGCGCAAATTTGTGTATTAAAATAAATCAAATAACCAACTAAACGATGCATACACACCGAATCGACTGGGTGCCAGTGCAAATCGCATCTGCGAACGGAGATGCGAGCGAATCTGTGACAAATTAATTGATATTGAACCACTTCGCAGTCCGCTGCGACAAAATGTCGAACTAACCGATTCAAAAACATATAGATTCTGTGTATATAGGGAATTTATTTTTAGCGATTTTTAAAGCCCCTCCCGCCCCGCAGGGGAATTCAAATCGGTCGCGAAAGACCAATGCTGTGTGTATTGTGAATCGAACGATCGCAAACATATTCTGAATCCAATAAAGTAGTTCCCAAACCAGGCATCCATCATCCATCATCCATCGGTGGTATCGAAAACGGGGGGCTCGCGCGTCAACAATTTTCAAGCGTGTACACAAAAATCCAGCCAAGCGCATTGCCCGCAATAAATCCGAGACGAGACCCAGACCCAGACCCAGCAGAACCCACCATATAGACCATTCACCACCCACCACCACCACCACCAGCACCACCCACTTGGGCCAGTTCACTCGACCACTTGATTAACGCCAATGCCAATTCAACGCAGAAATTCTCTACAAAAGTTCTCGCAGAGAGCATGCGTTCGCCTCCCCAGAGAAGGAGCAAGAGAAAGAGAAAGCGAAAGCTTTTCTCTCTGCTATCTCTCTCCCGGACTCGCCCCATCTCGCTCGCACAGGATGTGCTCCGTGTCCCCAGGCACTTTGTTTTTGTCATTGACCTGTTGTGGAAATCTATACGTGTATATGACAGTTATTAACTATTCAAGGCCGAGTGCGGAAAACTACGAGGATTAGTGATCTGTACAACCTCATAGGAAACATCCTTCAAACGAGATCGAATATCCGTTAGTATTCTGAGTTCATCTGCGCGTTGGAAAGTCCCCAACAGCTGGGGGGTTCCTTAATTAATATTGTGCAAATATGGTGCCCATTAGCAAGTTCATATCTCATATTAGTTATCATTGTCGTGGCCAAACACATGCCATACGGTTCATAAACACGATGAACAAATACAATTTACTCCACACAAGGATGAAAGGATGAAACCTCGAGGGCTTTCTAATCGATATGGGTGTGAGATACAGTGAGCAGCTTTAAAGTTCCCAGATCCTTCGAAAGAACCACTTTTAGCTGTTGCAAGGAAGGCAGGATAATGAAAACGGGTTTCAGCCCCAAGTAAATCAAAAAGCACAATCCGTGTATTCCATATCAACCAATTAATATAAGGATACAACAGATGCTTGTATATCTATAGATACATTTGATAACCGCAATCTCTGTCAATCTCTCAGAAACTGATGTTCTTCTACTATCCCTTGCAGGACATCAATAGTCAATTGTAATTTAAAGAGTAGGGACTTAAGCGACCGCAATGGGCAACGTGTGCAGTTCCGGCCAGAAGAAAAAGAAGGACAAGGATAGTGCCTCCGAAAAGTCAGACGAGTAGGTTCTCCCGCCCGTGTATCAATTGCCTGGATTGTAATATTGTTGTGGTTGCAGCTCACCTCCTTACCAGGAGGCGGAACAGAAGAACACCCTGATCTCCGCCGATTCGAGTGCTGGTGATGGAATGCGGGCTCCCTTGGCCGCCGTGGAGGCACTTCCGGAGGCGACACCGCTGCCGGAGGCCAACGGAAACCAGCAGGTCCAGATGCAGCCACCAACGGGCCCGGGAAAGCCAGGGGGAGCAGAGAAGGGTGAGTGACATGTTTTGAAAATAGTTAAGACCTGCTTATTTTGAAGGCCAATGTGAAATATTGTTGAGTTTTGTACTGTGTTCTACCAAAGACACTACAATAATTCTACCATACTATTAAATATAAATTGATCAAGCTTGTCTTGGGTTTTCTAAGCTCCGCTCAATATGATTGTAAAGTCTAGAAGATGAGTTAGAATCTAGACACATAGATATATTAATGAAACTCAATTACAAACTAAGCGAACTTCCTCTCCCTACAGATTCAAATAGCACCACACCACAGGGGGCGCAGGCGCCCAGTGACGTGGCCAATGCCAATCCCGGAGCCGGAAACCTGAGCGTGCTGCAGGGCAAGCCGCCGCCCGGCCGCAAGATTGAGCGGGACAAGAAGATCGTGGTCTACATCCTGGCGGACAACAGCACCGAGTACAAGAAGCACAAGCGGGTCGTCCACAGCCTGTACAAGCATTTCAAGAGCAAGTGCCAAAGCCGTGGCTTTGACTTCATCATCGCCGATGTTCACGACAGCGAGCCGGAGACGGAGCCGGGAAATGGCAATGCCAGGAAGGATTTCTCCCGCCTGCAGGAGGCGAAGCGCTGGACCCAAACGCCGCTGGAGGCGCAGGGCGGTCACGAGGAAGCGGCCAACTGTCTGTGCGAGATCACGCGCCACTCGGCCGGAGCGTATGTGATCCCCGTTCTGTTCTTGGGCGCCACCCTGGGCACACCGATGCTGCCGCTGACCATCGAGAGCCAGGACTTCACCTCGGTGCTGGGCACCGCTAGTGAGGAAGAGCGTCTGCTCCTGGAGAAATGGTACACCATTGACAACTCGTACCAGCCCATGTGCCATCGACTCCATGCCCAACAGGTGGATCCCTACTCAAGCCAGGTGAACGGGGAACTGAACGAGCTACTGGCGGTCCTCTTGCGTCTCTTCTCCGACGACGTCAAGGACTCGTATCTGACCACTGTGGTGGAGCAGGAGATCAATAACACGGTTCTGATGAGCCAGGAGCTGGCCAAGCGCTGTATCTGGATCCAGACGGGCAGTCAGGTGGCACGGCCGTCGGAGAATGCCAGCCCTTTGGAGCTGGAGGTGCAACGGAGGCTCAGCCATGTGTACTCCGGTCTCAAGAGCCAGTTGAGCGAGAAAAACCTCATACGTATGTTGCCCACGATGAGCATCCTGGACGAGGAATTGTCGGCGGTGATCGAGAGTCTGCTGGACAAGACGCTGGCCGGGATCTTCGAGGAGCACCAGCAGAAGAACAGCATCCCCTACAATACGCTGGGCGTGGACCGCGTGCTGCTCGAGGAGCTTCGCCTGGTGGGCCACTACTCCAAGCTTTTGGCACAGAACTCAGCCAACTTCGACATCATGAACGACGTGAAGCGCTACATCCGCGACAGCACCGCCCAACCGCTGGTCGTATCCGGGGCACGGGGTAGTGGCAAGAGTGTATTGGTCTCCAAGATCATGGAGAATGTCCACCGCTGGAAGCCGGAGGCACAGCTCATACTGAGGTACGATATAAAATCATATCAACTTTTAAACGTGAGTATTGATTAACCATTTGTTACCTCTTCAGATACGCCAATCTCAGTGCCCGCTCATCGGATCTCACTTCATTGCTGGGCTCAATGGCCAACCAGATGTCGGTCCTGGAGACGGGACATCAATGCCAAGTGCCACACGTATAGAAATTTTATTTCAACATAGAGCGATGATATTAATGTAGTTTTTCCAAACAGACACTAGAGGGTTATTCTCGAGTGATTCGAGAGATCCTTGACCGGCAACAGCGCTTCTTCGTGCTGATCATCGACGGCGTGGACGAGCTGCAGCGGGATGAGCTGCTCGATTGGCTTCCGCAGCAGCTGGGCAGCGCCAAACTGATCCTCACCATCAGCGAGCTGGCGGACGAGGGGGAGGATGTGGACGGGACGGAGGCTGGGGACTCCTTTGATATGCTAGCCGCGCTGGCGCAGTTGGGCATACCACAGCGGTGCTTCCTGCGACTGCGACAATTTACGGAACGCCAGTGGCACGACATCCTCAGCTCGGGCGGCGGAGACTTCTATGCGGCCAATGGGGCACTGAAGTTGCCCGACGAATGGAAGACGCTGCACGGGAAGACGCCCTACCACGCCAAGTCCTTGTGGTGGTTGGCCTGGCTGGGGCATGTGGCTCAGCCGATTAGCGAGATCGGCGACATCTCCAGCCGGATACTTCAGGTCCTGGAGTCCAAGTTCGCCACCGATCAGGTGGAACTATTGCTCCTGATCGTCCGCCTGTCCCCGTGGGGCATCCGGGAGAGCGATTGCCTGGGCGTTTTCCAGAAAATGACCCAGCTGGAGGCGCAGGTCGCCTTCAAGGTCTGGTCCAAGTTCTGCTGGCTGATGGGACCAATGCTGTTAGGTCTTAAGAATATTAGGATAGCGGACAAGAGCTTTGGACGAGCGGTCCTGGCGAGGTACGCGCAGAAGCAGTGGCTGGTACATGAAGCGCTGCGGGACTACTTCGACCGGCAGGACAGCGAGTTCAAGGGTAGCCAGGGTGCCAACACGTGAGTGTTCCTCCTCTCCTGCCATTGCAGTGCTTTCACAATCCCAATTTATACAAACCATTTCTCAACAGCTACAATTACCAAAAGTACTTAAAACTGCCTTATCATCATTTCTGTGCCGTGATCGAGGACAATCCGGCGCCTCACAAGATCGACATACTCTTCAACTGCTTTTACTTTACGGACCTGCAGTGGATCGCCAATAAGGTGCACGCCACGGGACCGGAGCACCTGCTGAACGACATCCTGCAGGCGGAGTGGCTGGCCAAATCCGGCGGCGAGAACTGCCCCACCGCATACGTGCACATCTGTTTCCTGAAGCAATTCCTGGAGCAGTATCTCCACGAACTGAGCTACGATGGCCAGCAGTTCTACACGCTGATGAAGTATTATCTGAAGACGCGGTTCCGGGAAGCACCAGAGCTCAAGGACGACGAGAAGATACGCTCCTGGTGGGAGTACACTAATGAGCTCGAGTTTGCCTTCCTCGAGATTCTTAACGCGGACTTGGATGCGGAGAACGGTAATCAGGCGGAGCAGGAGAAGCCTTCGGAGGACGCAGTCCCATCCGCGGTCCCCGTCAAGGGCTACGATGTCCTATTGAATCTGCCCCAGCCCGGATGCTATGTGGCCTCCATGTGCACAGACCGAGCTGAGATCTGCATATGGGACGTGAAGAATTGCTGTCGAATCCGGGAGCTGCAGGGCATCCAGCAGCCGACGGCGATGTGTCCTGTGGGTAACTATGAGGCAGCAGTCCTGTGTCGCCGCGAGATCCGCGTCATCAACCTGGACGAGGGAAAGTTCAAGGTGATTGGCCTTTATATCTTATCTTGTACCTTATGTAAATGTAGTATTCCTTCTGAATCCAGGTAACTCTCAAAGGCGTAATGAACCAAAAAATGCCGTATTTCGGTCTGCACGATCAGAATCACTTGGTTTGCTTATCGCGCAACCGGATGTATGTGAATCTGATGAATCTGGAGTCGGGCGATTGTGTGACCACCTTCAAGGCGGGTGAGGACCGCTTCCTCAATTCCCTGTTGGTCTCTGGAGATGGAAGGTAACAGGTTGGCATGTTTCGTATTCAAGTAGTTGCTAATTTCCGATTTGATTTCTAGGATCTTGGTGTGCGGTGATGAGACCCAGAAGCCTTTCCCACTGCTCGTTTGGCACCTATCGCAGAGAAAGTTGCTCTATGACCTCCGAATCCCGCACCACGACTTCATCACCTCCCTCTCCGCGATCACCCACGAGGGCTCCTATGTGTGCGTGGTGGCCAAAGAGCTGAACGAGCCGACGACGCCCAACTTCATTGTGGTATACGACTTACAGAGCGGCACTCTGTTCAAGAAGTGGAAACCATCCTGCAACACAGTTTCCCTGGCAATCTCCCAGGTGAACGCTTGCGTCATCGCCGGCCTAGAAGATGCCAAAATCCTAATCTGGGATCTGGTCACGGGCAACTGCAAGAGCACCTTGATTGGTCACAATGCTCCGGTAACGTTCTTGAAGCTGGATCCATTGGGAAAGGTACTACTCTCCTACGACAAGGAGGGACGTGACTCGGCTGTCCGCATGTGGGAGTTGAATTCGGGTATGTGCCAAAGACTTCACCTTCCTAAACTGTATAGTCAAGCTCCTGTTCTTGCAGCCAAATCACTGGCCGTGTTTAAGCCACCGGCGCAAGTGAGCACTTGTGAGATTCTGCCAAACGGATCCTTCGTGGTGCTGGCTCTCAAGGATCGCAACTCCTTGCTGACCCTGGCTTTGAAGAACTACGGCGGAGGATCGGGCGCCCTCGACGATGACTGTGGCACTCTATACGGCAATCCAGACAACCAGCACAAAGTTTTCGACTTGAGTAATTAAATCAATTAACGCTAGTTATCATTATTCAAATTATAAATGAAGCATAACAGGGTACGAGCCCAAGGAAGGCAGAACTCTGAATTATTATAAATATGGCAAACAAATTTCTCATGCATAATTCATTAGATGTATGTAAAATTCTTTGAGCAAATCTTACCAAATGTACAAAGCAAAGGAAATCCAAAAAACATTAAAAATTCAAAAATCTACTCAGCTAATGGTGGTTTTCTTTATGTGGTCGCAAATAGATACAAAAGGTTCTTGGCAAACTGAACAATCTCGGTCCCGCCAAGCTTGGAGGTGCCATAAATGCGGTCCACAAAAGTGATGGGCACCTCGGCGATAGAGTAGCCGTGCTGTCTAGCCCGAACTAGCATCTCCATTTGGAACACGTAGCCCTTGGACACGCAGCTGGCAATGCATTTCTCCAGGACATCCTTCTTGTAGAGCCTGAAGGAGCCGGTCAAATCACTGGCATTCGGGCGTAGGAGCACCTGAGACAAAAAATTCGCGCCGCGTGAGATGAGCTTGCGCTTGAAATCCCAGCCAAAGACGCCTCCATTTCCGGCATACCGAGTGCCGGATACAATGTCATAGTTTCCCTCCTGTTGCAGCTTGATGAACTCTGGGATGAATTTGGGCTGAAGCGAGAAAAATAGTAGATATGTTTTCCCATCTATCAATTCAACCTCCTTATCTAGACTCACATGATGACTCAAATCCGCATCGATAATTACTATAAAGTCGCCGGTAGCATGCTTGATGCCATGTATGTAGGCCGTCCCGAGTCCCAATTTGGAACCACGTGGCTTTAGCACAATCCTGTCCTCCCCATAGATCTTTTGCAAGTCCTTGGCCACGTCCAGTGTTCCATCCGGGCTACCATCATCAATCACAATCACCTCGTATTCCAAGCCGCTGCATAGGGGGAGCTTTAAATGCCTTAATTTACACCTCAGAACAGCCAGTACTCACCTTGCCTTCATGTATTTCACAATTAGCCATATTATAATGGGCAAATTATCCTTTTCATTGTAGGTGGGCAGCAAAATGCTGTATTTATGGCCATTTGTTGGCATGATAATCGTTCTCAAGACCCGTGTAAATAATGCCAATTAGAACTAGAGAAGTGTTGATCAGTTCAGAAACACAAAACAGCTGTACTCAAATCGATAGCGAAGTCGATTGAAATTAGATAGCTGTCGAAAAGTATCGAATTAAAAATGTAACTTTTAATGTGCTAAATAAATAATAAGTAAATGATATTAATATTTCTAATATGAGAAAAAATATGCTTCGCAATAAATCATTGAATAATCGTTATTTAAATGTATTGTTAGTGATAGTATGTTTTTGGTATATTTGCCAAGCTAAAACGGTATTATAGTATACTTTTCAGAGCACACCGGTATAAAGCATAAACAATTACGCGGTCACACAGTTCGCGAACGGCCGCTTTAAGAATAAGTGCTCTCTTTATGTGCGGAGTAGCTAATAAAAGTGGGAAAGTAGTGCGCTTTTGACGGCGCGACGTGAACATGGCCAAGAAAATACCTTTTAATGTGGTATTCGCCTCAGGTAAACAAAAATACGAGGATGTTCAGACTGCAAACCGCAAAACACTCTATAACTTATAGTTTTCTTATTTGTTTCCTTTTTTATGCGTTGCTTACGTTCCTAACTGCATTTTTGGTTGCGACAGGATTTGGATGAGGGCTAAAGGTTTTCTACCTCCCTTTCTTCCTTTGAAACCCGCTGCACTTGAGAAATCGATAAATCACGCATACGCCTGGTGCGCCAGGACGTTGGGATTTGAAATAGACTGGCGCTGCTATTTTAATTGCAGTTAATTTGCTGGCAATAGTCACATTTAAATATTGCCAGGATGCTAAATCAATTTGCCAAAGTTTCGGCCAATTTACCACGGCCTAAAACCACTGCAACCACGATGACTGTAATATTTCATTATTATATTGTCAGACTGCCGGGTTGTCGACTCTTTTTGCGTCTGCATGTGCAATTTAAGTTGCGGCCAGAGATTTCAATTTGGCCAAACGCCAAGCTCTTTATTTTCATACTAGAACCAGACAAAATTTCGGTTAGCCTTGATTCACCGCTTTCCTTTTGGACCGATACTTAAGTTTAGTTAGGAGCGATGATACCGGCGCAATGATGGTGAGTCCATAAACCAGGACGGTGATCAGCATCATGCCGGGAATAAAATCTGTGTCCACATACTTGGAGAAGAATTTCGAGTAGTAGCCAAGGGTAATGGCGCCCATGCCCAGGCTGAAGGTGACCAAGCCAAATAGATTATGGCGGAAGCGAAGCTCCGATGAAGGCATCACATTCAGGGCGAACTTGGGCTGGAAATAGTTGACAAAACCGCCCACAATGCTGGCCGCGCAGAAAAAAGAAGCAGCTCCTCCTGCAAAATGTCAGCTTTAATTGATTTTCTGAATTAACCTAATTATTTACTCACCCACTCGGCCGTGCCAGGTGTTGAAGTGCACCTCCTTGCTGGAAAATTTGCCCAGGGATCCCAACAGAACCATAGAGCCACCCACAATCTGCAGGATGGCGTGAAAGCGCGACTTGTTTCGGTGCGACAGCCAACGGGTGAGCGGATTCACTTTCGAGTGTGACATCATGGCCTGGGCGATAAGGACGTGGAACTGGCGAAAGCAAGGAAAGCCTTTTAATTCAGATCAAGTTCGATAAGATAACAAGTGACGTTGCATGCCCGTGTTATCCAGGTCAATCTAACACTATTGATTATGTGGCCAAGTGCTTATCGCAGCGTACTCACCCCAATGCCCGTCATAAACATATGCATGGCGGTGTCCTTGAACTCCAGACTGCGCGCCAGGAAGAAAAAGAAGACGGCCACCAGAAAGATGAGCATGTGGTTGATACTGTTCAGCAGGCTGTGGATTTGCAGCCAGGCAGTGGCTTTCGTGTAACCCTCCGGCATTTCAATTGCTATAATAATACTACCAGATTCAGTAACAGAGCACAAGCGGCTGAGCGACGACTAAACTAGCATGTTGCTTCACATCGCTTAAATAGAAAATAGAAGAGAGTGGAGCCCAGAGATAGAGATAGAGAACAACAAGGGAGATAGGGTTTGACTTCTACAGCTGGGTTCGAATTAATAGGGCAAGTTGGTGAAACTTAACGTATAAATGTTTTCGTTTATGCTTTTCATTTCATACGTTTTATGACCTACAGAAGTTATAAGCTGTTTTGGAATATTTAAAAGATTTTTCAGGTTCGTTTTGACCGCTGCTGTTGTTTAGCGTAGCAAGCGAAAGAGAACGAAAAATAACGATTATTATGTCGAAAAATTTAACTGAATACGCGAAAAAGAGATTGATTAAGAGAATAACAGTCACCTGGCCACCTATTCTTAGTTTATAACCTGATCAAAGTAACGATGATTCGGTCATATCGCTTGTCTTTCAGATGAGGATGTTAACTTTCCGGCCAGCGAGCTTAACAATCACGGGCCCACAGTTCACGGATGGCGAAGTGCTTCGAACGGCAGCCTCACCTCACATGACATTATCCTCCGATTTCAGCAGCCGGCCAAAATCTATCGCATCCAGCTCCTGGCTCACCAGTATCTTATCCGTAAGTTAATGTGCTAAATTAAGTGGAATTCGCTACAAGCATAATAAACGTACAGAAATAAACGACGTATGTATGTCTGATCGCTAATATGATCTATGATTTTAAATGAAACAAGAAATAATAAGCAACCTATTTACTGACAGCTTAAAGTCTCCCTATAATGTTTTCTCTTCATCCAGCTGAGAAAGTAGAACTGTGGCTGCACTACTCGCCCAAATCCCTGCCCAGCACTCCATCGTCGCAGTACTTCGACTTTCTGGGTTTTGTAGCCTTAGCGGATAATGCGAACACCAACTACAAGTCCCGGGAGCTGCAAAGCGTCACCGTGTGTCCACGTAGAGGCACTCATCTCAAGCTGCGTCTGATTGGCGTCCAAGGAAACGACTACAATGACACAGGCCAGATATCCCTACTAGCGGTTAATGTCCTTGGCGAGGATCTGGAAGTAGGGCCGAATAATGGCAACGGAGACGAGCACTTGGCCAACGAGGCCCCGCCGTTGGACACGGCCACCGGAGAACTGGCCCTGGCCTCCATCTGTGATGACCTGCTCTTCTCCATGTACGTGGAGGAGTCAATAGTGAAGAGCATACGAGAGTTGGAGCAGCGAAAAGTTTTGGCCGTAAACTCAGAAAGGTTCGAGTACGCCCGCAAACTGAAGCTATGCATGACAGCTTTAAGGACTGCCGGCGAACGTTTGGGACGCTATGCTCTGGCCAAGAGGCAGGCTGTTCAGCAGGAGGACTTTACCACGGCCAGGCTTCGCAAGGAGCAGATCGAGATGTACCGGGCGGCAGTACTTCGGCAATTGCAAGTGCATCAGCTTCTGGAACCGCAGGGCGTGGCCTTAAGCTCCAATGACCAAAGCTGTGAGATCTATGCGGGTGGGAAGCCCAGTCTGCCGTCAGCTCCCAGCCTGCAGGATGTGGCACAGGCACTAGCGGAGGCCACCTTCAGTCCCAAGAGCATAACGAGTCTTAGCTTAGAGGACAAGTCCTCGACGGATGGCTCCCAGCCCGGTAACGATAATACGGTGACAGCTCCTGCGCCTGCTCCTGCACCCGCTCCTGCGCCCACCTCCTTGCAGGCCACGCCCACTCCCACGCTAGGGGGCTGGCGCAAGTCCCACGACGAGCTGCCGCAGTCGCCACGTCTGCCCTCGAGGCACAGCTCACCCATGTCCAGCCGCCAGGGATCGCTGCGCAGGCGCAACAAGAGCGTGCCACGCAACTCCTATGAAGATTACGAGGAGCGGGCCATTCCCACGCTGCGACAGTGAGTACCGAGCGTAGTTTGAAGCGTAATCGTTGTGTGGGTGTCTAATAAATACGTAAACAATTGTGGAATAGTAATTACTTCGTTTGTTTACTCGAAACAGCTGTCCATTACAGAGTTGCATGATGACTCAGTACTCGTATTCGTAGTTTGAATGTTTGTCAACACTAGCGACCGTTAGAAAGAACACTGCCCGTCAACTCTTGAAATTTAAAATTGAACTCGCGCTTAGATTTTAAAGATCGAAAATGATACTTAAATGGCTTCTGGATATTACAAAAAAAAAGTGTTTATAAGTTTTAATGCATATTTAAAATCCTACAAAAAAGAAAAATAGGTTAAACCAATTTTATTTAATTTTATATAATGTATGTACTCAATTTCTAATCTAGCTAGGCACACAAATTTAAATTGGGAATTGTTTAAACACATTTGAAATCAATACTTTGGTAGACTTACTTTTAATTGTACCTACCTTTCTACTCCTATATGTATATTGTAACCGCATCCGTAAACGTTGCCATTCCGATACAACAAAACACAAACCGCTCACAGTTCAAATACTAATGAATTTTTAAGGGAGTGCCAAGGCAACGCGCTACTGGAAGCAGATCCGAACCGGGGACGCTCGCGACTGAACGACCGCGAGCGTCGCCAGGCAGCGCTACCCATCCTGGTCTTTGGCAATGAATTGGTGAGTCCACCATTGGACCCAATAGTATACATATTCAATACGCGCCATTAAATCGCAGGTGGAGCAGTTCTATTCGCGTCAGTTTCAGGACCGCGAGGATGGCTTGATGCGTCTGCGTAACTTCCTTAAGGAGCACGACCTGGTGGAGCCGTCGAGCAACGAGCACGCTGCCAGTCCCAACAAAGTGGCCCGCAGCGCAGCTCTGCTGCTGCATCGCGCTGTAAGGGACGCCGTTTACTCCGTGTTTAGCCAGGCCACTGAGACGGTGCGCATGCTGTTCCTAGAGTACGTGCCCGGTCGAGTTTCCTCCAACGAGGTGGCCCGCTGCGTGGATCGCCTGCTGCCCGAATTGCTGGCCAAGTCCGGCGATCCATCTGCTCGCCTCCACACTCTGGCCCAGCACACGATCCTCAGCATTGCCGCCTGTCCGGAAGTTGCGGAGCAGCACCTGGTTGCGCCGGCACTATCACGAAGCGTTGGATCCGGAACTCACCAGCGACTGGCAATGAGTCGGCTGCAGATGCTGGAACAGCTAGTGCACACTCAGGGCATCAGCACGGACAAGCATAGTGGACTCACCTGCAGGGCACTGTCCGAGTGTGGCTGCTCCGGCATCCATCATCCCGCGGAGCCAGTGCGAAAGGTGGCCGAGCGCATCCTGCTGCTCGTCTACAAGGTAAATCCCCGACTAGTGCGCAAACAATTGCCTCCGGATGACGACATCACGCGTCGAAACCTCTTGTACCGCCAACTCTTTACCGAATTCGACAAGTTGGATCTGGATCGCAAGCAGGAGCTACTGGAGGCAAGCAAGTATGGGGGAGGTCACAGCTCGGGTGATGCGGCCACACCGCCGGCGGATAAGGCGTCCACCAGCTCAGATGCCTCTCGACTGATGAATAGTCGAAGTGGTCATTGCCTGGGTCCAATGGCCAGCTCCAGTAACGGATATGCCAGCTGCAATGGAAAGCAGCAGTACAACGAGCAGCTCAAGCGGTCCATGCTCTCCGTCACCAACTCGCGAAAGGGATCCGCTTCCAACTCGGAGTCCACTGAAGACAACACACCCAAAATGTGTGTAGCCAAAATCAATTCATAAGGGATCTGCAATAATATTGATATTGTTTTAGACGTTGCCCCTTTTGTGACTGGTCATGTGCTGGCAATGACGCTACTCAGCTGGACCGACACTACTGGAAGGCCTGTCCTTTCCTCACCAAGTGCCCACAATGCAGTCAAGTGCTGGAGATAGCTGCTTTGAACTACCACCTGACGAGTAAGTCTGCAATATAATACTTTATGATAATTAACATTTTGAATATTCCTCAGAGGAATGCGATGCCAAGGAAAGCTACGTGGTATGTGTCCGCTGCACTGAATCGGTGCACAAGCAGCTATATGAACTGCATCAGATGGAGGACTATTGTCGGGGTAGGATTTTGATATTGAGTTAAATTCTCGAGACACTACATCACTATTTCCCCTCTCCAGAACTGAAAACGGGTGCTGCTCGATGTCCCCTCTGTCATGACGATGTTCACCTACCCCAAGACGGCGGCTGGAAATTGCATCTCCTCAGCGCCGGCGGCTGTCCCGGGAATATACGCAAGAGGAATCTCAAGAAGTCAAATTAACAACCGTACACTTAACCTATCTGTAGGCCTAGCGATTTAGCGAATTTATTAAAGCAACTATTCTAGTCAGGATACCTACTCAAGGAAGCTATCTCATTTCAGTCGCAGTAGCCGCAGTCATTTAGTTAACTTAACCAATTCGTTTCTCACTCAGAGCATTTAAGTTAGGCACATTTTGTTAAGCCAAGTAGTTAGATCTATTTCGTGCATTCTTTTGTATTTTTTGTACGCAATGTGATTTGTTGAATGTAACATGAATTTTTGAATCGTCCTTACAATAAATAAAGCCCATCCATACCGTTTTAAACATGAAACTGAGTTGTTTGTTTGCATTACTGTCGTCCATAACTGGGATACTTTGCTTTCAGTAAATTTCCAATTTATATGCCTAGAGCGCATTCCTTAATAAATTTTTAATTGCTTGGCATATAAGGCACATGCAGCACAATTGCATGATTGACCAACGATGATGGCTATGTGTGGGCAAATGCAGTCATTCAAATAGAAAAACTGCAGTCCATAGCATCCAAAGTTAATCTTCAATTTATTTTCAATTTATATAACTTTGATATAATATTCACCATTCTGAATACAAAAAAAAGAGTACACAGCTGTTAATCAAGTGATAAAGTACATAATATTTTTATAATCATTTTTAAATACGTAACAGAAAAATTTAAAATTGATTTTCTTTTCGTAGCTCAAAGATCGGACTCTCCAATATTTTGAGTTGCTGGACCACTATATTTGCGCGCTGCGCTGTTTCAGTGTTGGAAAATCTCCCCAGGGGAGTGCGTCAGTGTTGGTGACTGTGCGTGTGCGTGTGCGAGCGTGAATAAAAAAACAGCCGGCGGCAGCGGCGGCAACAGAAGCGGCAGAAATCAGTTTTCGCAATAAAAATAAACGCGAGCTATAGCTGGCAGAAAGTCGTGCCCAGAATTTTTACGTCCACTTCGATTAACGTTAGACTTCTGTCATCATGTTCTGACCATCCGGCTAAGAACGTCCAACGCTCCCAGGAGTTGCTTTTATCAAAGAACCCCCGCCTCCTCGGTGCTCTCCTTCTTGAAGACCGTCGCGTGTTCTTACGCTTAGATTAAAAAAAGCTGAAGCACTCGTAGTTCCCTAAGGAACCATCGAAAATGAGGCAACTAGTCAGACGATTGATGGACCACCAGTATCTGACGCAGGAGCAGATCAATGGGTTCGACAACTACAAGGTGGGCTAGAGGATTCGCTAAGGAAGCATCGTGGGCGGCTGTACCTCCTTCAATAGGGGGATATCTTTCCGATTCCCCGAAACCAAAACCAGTTCTCTGTACACCGTACTTGTTTTCAATTAAAATTCTTTTTATAGAAAGCCACCAGACCAAACAAAGCAAAATGCGAAAAAAAAGAAAGCTATTGAAATAGTCGTTAAACTGATGATGGTGATGAGTTTCCCCTCTTTAATCTGGAATTTTTACTTACAGTACAGTGCCATCGATACCTCACCGCTGAGTCAGTATGTGATGCATCCCTTTTGGGATTGGCTAGTTAAGGTGAGTGCTCCGCGGAATTATATCATGCAAAAATCAATACTCATAAGGGTGCTACCCACCATAACAACCATCTCAATGCCACCCACTGCAGTTCTTTCCGCGCTGGTTTGCGCCCAACCTGATGACCTTTCTGGGCTTCCTGTTCAGCGCCATGAACCTAGTGCTGCTCTCATACTACGACTGGAACTTTGAAGCCAGTTCCGGCGAGGAGGGCACCACCCCCATTCCACCATGGGTCTGGCTCTGCACAGCCATCAACATCTTTTTAGCATACACGCTGGACGGGATTGATGGCAAACAGGCCCGCCGCATTGGATTATCTGGTCCGCTGGGGGAGCTCTTCGATCACGGATTGGATTCATATACCGCCATGTTGATCCCGACTTGCCTATACAGCATTTTTGGACGCAGCCGCGTATATTCGGTGCGACCCATGAGGATGTACTACGTGTGCCTAACAGTCTACTTCAACTTCTTCGTTTCGCACTGGGAGAAGTACAACACGGGCATCCTCTATCTGCCCTGGGGCTATGACCTCAGCATGTGGGGCAGCACCGCCATGTACCTGGTCACCTGGTGGATGGGTTTCGAACGCTGGAAATTTGAACTGCCGCTGGGATCCTACGGAACCCTGCCATTGGGCAATGTCATGGAGGCAGTGCTGCATGTCAGTGCAATGGCTAATCTTCCACTAGTCATTATTAACGTCTACAAGTATGATATACCAATCAATTTTGCAAACCCCCATTTTAACCTTGCTTCTATCTTTAGCTCCTATGCGCATCGCACAGGTCGCCTACTGTCCTTTTGGGAGGCCGTTCGACCCATGTGGCCCTTCATCACCTACTTCGTCATACTGCTCGCCTGGCCATATGTATCGCCGAACGACATCATGGAAAAGGATCCACGAGCTATTTTCATGCTTAGCGGCACAATCTTTTCCAACGTCAGCGTAAGTCCTTCACATTTTCGTAGCGATGGCGTATAAGTTGATTCAGTTTACTCTTCGATTTTACCCCTGGGTAAATGTGCAATTATCTTTTCATAACATCATTATTTAGTTGTCTAAGTTAATATTAGTTTATCACTGCCCAGAACCTATATAATATTAGGATAAGAGGCATGCGTCGCTTATTGTTCTCGTTTAAAATGTAATCGGGAACAGAAGCACGACAAATGCGCTTATCAACCCGTGTCGCATGTGGCCTAAATCATACATAATCTAGATAAGGTAGGTGTGTCTACATCTTTCGCTGGCCCTTGGCACTGAGTTAACTGCCAAACAGCCACAAACCACATTTAATGAGTCATTTGACTTGCCTGACCCATATCGGCATTTCACGTTGGTAAAACGCACACCGAAAGTCGTCCGAAATGCCACCCTTTTGTTGCGGGGGTCGCCGCTGTGCCAAGGATTTGGTGGAGGAAAATCTGAACGAACGTGGCCGCGAATCGCTGAAGGAAACTATATACACCACGACCGCGGAGTATGAACGTCCATTGTCCCTGAAATTTTATGCCCGCCACGACTGGCCTTATTTTAATTGCACGAGCCAAGAGGTGCGGCGCATACGGGAGAAACTGGACCCGGTGTCCCTGCAGAATGCCCGGAAAATAGTCAGCCTCGACAGGGGCGTGGAGGAGAAGTACGAGATGAAGCACAACACGCCGCAGCCCATGACTGTCAACCAGATGTACGGATGGTACTCGGATAGGGCCCACCGCTATCTGAAACGAGACCGCGGCACTTTCGTCTTTCCTCACGAGAACGATCCAATGATTGAGCAAATTTTAAGGAACAAACTTAAACGCTCTTGAAGTTCCCTTCGTGTTGCAAAGTTTAGTGCGCTTACAGTAAAGATTGGATTCAGCAAATTTAAGAGATTTTAGCTGGGTTTTCAAATATTAACATTTTTCTGACGAAATTAAATGGTGACCAAATGACATACTTCTACGTATCTCTTATTTCAGTGTCGTTTGATTGTCTCCCAGATGTCCGTGACAAGATGTGAGGCGTGGCATTGGCAGACGCCAATGTTTATCATTTCCTTCTTGACGAGCCTGTGGATTCCGTTGCTGGAAAGGCCCTTGCTGTACTTGCTTCTGATTGTGACCACATTGAGTCACTGGCAATACGGGGCCAGCGTGGTAAACCAGATGTGCGAGCATTTCAACCGGGTCTGCTTCACGGTCCACAAGCGAATGCCGCAGGAGGAGCTCTCCAAGAAGAAGGCTCTGCTGGCAGACGAAATCAGTCAGGCAGATAAACCACAAACGGAGGAGCCATTGAAGAAAGAGAAATAAGGCATCGGATTGGGTTATTTTGGATTAGTTGCGAGTTATTTTGCAAGTTTTTCTATATATCAAGGAGGCTGTTTAGTTAAACAATTCTTGTGAGATTATGTATAATTTTTCTTAGTTAGAATATACTTAAAAATGGTCTTTATAGTAGTGCTACAAAAGCATTGGACCTTGTCGGCACATTTCCAATGACTATTTACGTAATGCTCTCTTCCAATGATAATTTTTAAACTCTACGGTTAAATCCCAACTTGACATCTGTATTGTATCCAAACTTCAATGACCCCTTGTAGATCAATTGAATTTACGAGTAATCATGACAAGTGATCTGATCTGCTGCTAAGATATCAAATAAGTATTAGTTAGTAGGCTAAAATAGCGGCCAGGCAAGTTCCAGTCCATAAACTCAACTCAACTATGCAACAACAGAGCGGCTTACTACTTGTTCTAGCCCTTAGCAATGGTTACGCAAAATCCTTATATTTAAAAAACGCTCGCTTCCGCTAACCTTGAATAGCAATCAATGTTTTATATTCGTCTATACGTAATCGAATAATTATTTCCACGCTTAATTTATTTTATTTCCATTGTACAAGTTTTAAATGCTCCACACACACGAATACACGATCACAAACTTTTCTAACCAAATAACCGCAAAGACCTCTAATTATTTAAACACATAAGCATATTCGTTATTTTTAAACCAAATCCCAATGTCATTCAACTGTAATGTGACGTCGTCCATAGCGCCACTGCACGCTTTATTGTATGGAATCTATTCATGTACCCTCGAACCGGGCTACCTCGCCCCACACATTGTGTTAAAGACAAGACATTTACAAATAAACCAAAAAACAAAATGTGAAATTCTCACACCGAGTTTTGAGATGAGTTCGTCATTTGATTTATGACTATCTGCTGACCGCCTGTATCGTGATTTCAGATCGCAAAGTGGACAGTTTGCCCGCTTATAAATACATTTGTAGGCCATGATGACAGCTGAAAGTTCCAAATCAGATTAAGTGCTACAAAAACATTTGGGTAGAGGGATTTATTCGACTTCTCAATATATGTTGCTGAAATACCTTTTTAGAAAGGGTAAACAATCCACTTATTAGGAAATAAAAAATAACTAAAATTGTTCTAATTATTCTTACCTTAAATAACTTTATTATTACCTTTATTAACGACAAAATTAGGCGAAAAATAAAATAGCACCACTTCATGAAAAATGCTTAAATGTTCAATTTGAAACTTAATAGTAACAAATTCAGTAACAACAAATGTTTGCGTATTAAAACTACGCCTATCCCACTAATTTAATATTTTGTTTTGGCATGGTCAACCAGGTCCTGGCACCGTTTCAGGGATATTTTGCTCCAGGAATCCATTATTACAGCCCAAAGGCTTTCGTTCTTAGTTGGCTTAGAAGCTACAACTGCATTCCTAATATCCAACCACATTTTTTCGATTGGATTAAGGCCCAGACCTGTGCCACTCCAAAACAGGAATATATTTATTTTGGAACCAATCCTTGGCTTTCCTGCCATTGGCGCTTGGGGTCATTGCCTCGTTGGCAGACCCATTTTAGCGCCATATCGTATTCGCAACGGGTTGCATCATCGTCTCCAAAATATCCACGACGGTTTTTATCTAAGGTATTGGCCCAACTCCATAGTACGAGAAACGTGCCCATACCATTACCCTGGGGCTTCCGTGTTTAATTGATTTTACTGTGTAATTTGGTTCCTATTCGGTGTTCTTAGGGTGCCTCACAAACGATCGAGATCCTTTGCCTCCAAAAAGAACAACCTTGCTCTCATCTGATTATAAAATGTTCCTCCATTTTTCGCATGGCCAATTTAAATGTTCCTTGGCGAACCTAATGCGCTTGACTATGTGTCTCCCATTTAAATGAGGACTTTCCTTGGACTACAGGCTTTCAAACCATGTTCCCTGAGAATATGCGAACCGTGTGCTTTTTACCAAAATGAACCGCCGATAAGTATCGATTATTTGGTGCCATTTTTTTTCTGCTCATTTTTCCACACCAAAAAAAATGAAAGGGATAATTATTCGGTAATTATTTTCATATTCGGATAGGGAAAATATCCAGATCTATGCGAAAAATCGGTATTTCCTAATAACGGTGCCGCATCCTTAATTTATTTTATCTAGAATTAAAAATTTTGTTTCCATGTAAATAATACAAATAATTTTTTTCGCAACTGTATTTAGTGCTGCACCTATGTTTGGCGACGGCATAAATCTAATCAATAGAACCCTCATGATCGGATTGATAGCGTTTGCTCAGGTGACGGTTTCTGGGGATGCGTACGTGATATGGCTGTTAGCTCATTCAATGGGTAACAAAACGCTTCCTCATTAGCTAATTGGCGTGAAAATCAGCTACACGCCCCACTGTGCCGGACTATGGGAACCGCGGTGACAGGCCCTCCTTGCCCCGCCTAACGGCTGGCCAATATCAATAAACCGAGATGTGGACGGAGAAGGAGATGGCTACCAAGTCACGCCGTCGAAATGGGCACGGTCGAACAAAAAGAGACGGTCGGAAAGTAAGTGGCATAAATAAAAGCAAAACCAGAACGAGAATCGGGCAGAGAGAAGAAAGCCGCAGTAGCAGAGTAGCTGCACTGAAAGAAAATCAAAAGAGAATGCTGTAGTCCAGCTCCCCGAGTATCAGATACCCGTTTCTCAGCTAATGGAAGTGCGAACAAGAAATTTCAACATTTTTTGGAATTTCGGTAGAAATTGGAAAAAAAATAATAAAATAAAAACAAATTACAAATTTTTTAAGAAGTGCGAGCGTGACAGTTTTGAGCGGTTTGTGGGCGACATCTGTTAAGAAACTTGCCTTGCGTCTATGTCTCTGGAATCTAAATGCCTAATCTCAAAGCTTTTATAGTTCCAGAGATCTCGACGTTCATACGGCCGGACGGGCAGACAGACATGGTTAGATCGTCTCGGCTACTGATCCTGGACTACAGGACTTCACTATAATATTATTTTATTATGTGAAATGTGAGCACTCAAAAAGCCCTAAAAACAAATGTGGCTCACTTGTTTGTAAATGAAAAAATAAAAAATTACAACGGTAATTCAAGAATCTATACACTATTTCGTTCAGTGCAGCGCCGACGGCAGCGCCAGAATATGAAAGTTGCGCCTGCGCCGACATGGAAAACTCTCCCACCGGACTGGGAATCAGTTGCGAGGCAGAAGCGCGCGAGTCAAGAACGCCAAGCGGAGCAACCTTACCCGAGGAACTGAGATCTGAGACTTGTGATCTACAAACAGAAGATGGCCTGGAAGACTTTCACGCTTCTACCCCTGCTATTGGCAGCAGGTCTAGCAAACCCCTTGAGCTCCACAACGGAGCCATCTACCCCACCAGCTCCTACTCCTGACGTGCCTCAGATCATCCAGGAGGAACACTTCCCGGCCATGGCTCCGGCCCAGGCTTTGGAGTCCAGCGGATCTAGTGGCCAACCAATTTTACTGCCGCCTCCTCTGGAGTCGCCCAGCGCAGATGAGGATGCACTGCGTCGCCGCACAGTCACATACGATCAGCGCCAGGAGGGGCAGTACAACATTCGCGCCGATCTGGAGAATTTCATGATCCTCCTGATTCCACCTGGACCGCAGGAGGGCATCAGTCTGCTGGAACTGCTGGGGCGCGGAAACACCAAGGGCGGTGGACCGCTCAAGCGCAAACAACCCGCGAGGAGCAACTCGCTAAAGTCGTTCTATCAGAAGAGTCTGCTCCAGAAGTTGCAGCAGCAACGGAATCATCAACAATCCCTACCAGCGGCACCTCTGCCGGAGTTCATCGAGGGTCGGACGCCCTATCACGTGGACATCTCAGCCAGCGATCCAGAGCAGGCTCAACGCCTGCAGCGCCAGCAGGTGGACGTACTGCCCCCTCAACTGATACCCATGCCGCAGCTGATTAAGCCCTTCCACTTGGAGGCGGAACCGGAGTTGATTCAAGCTCTGCCCCCCGTTTCCGCCAGCAGCAGTGCCGGATCGAATCTCCTCGAGAGCTTCAACCATCCCGGATCGCAGTACTTCCGCAGCTCCCGCTCCCTGAGAGGCGATAGCTATTTGGATACCAATCGTCTGACTGGCGGTGACTTTGCCAGTCCGCGCTCCATTAGTGTCCCACTTTACCGCAGCGATCTTGGCAGAGGAGCCAATGGCCTGTACCCTCCGATCGACGCCCCTACCTATTTCTCGGACCAATCTCGCTCCTGGCAACTGGACGAGGAACCCACTCGGGCACAAGCGATGGAACCGGAGATCGTTAGCTTTGACCTGTTGGCCGACGACGACCTGGCCGAATCCCGAACCCTCCTCCGGGACGGACTGGCGCGTTGCGCCCGCGGAGAACGGCGTGATAGCTACGGAGCCTGTCGCCAGATCGAGGGCTATTGAGGGGAGGAGTGAGAACGCCAGACTGCCAGCCTAAATGTTAGCTTCATACATTGCACACTCTAGAACTAAGCCGACAAAATTGTCTTATTAATAAATGCGAAAACATAATCGACACTGGGATAAAACTGGTCGTTAGTAAGAAGGTGGCCACGAATAGTAATAGTAATGTGCTTGCAAATATGGGTAGTTCAGCGATGCACAGCGATTTACTTGAGACTTATATTCAGCATCATTACATTGCTAATTACTTTCTGTTAATAGTTAGTTTCACATTGTAAGTCACCTTCTAGGTGTTCCAACAGCGGAAGTGGGCACTAGACCTAACGGTTCGAGTCCGATCATAATGATGCGCTGAAGGATGAGGCTAGAATCTTGACAGCCTGGGGCCACAAAACGGCAATTACTGTCCAGCGCCAAAGGCCAGGTGCTCCGTAATTTGCGATGTGCACAAGATTTATGTGCGAAACCAGTTTGAAAGGTGGCTGCCAGCCCCTTCCTGTGGCCAAGTCATTGAACCTGCGCCCAGAACTGCACCCAGACTAGATAACTGGAAGAGTCAACAGATCTTGGTGTATCTAATGCAGGCGGGGCAATTAGTACTGCCATGAAGATTTTGGAGATCTTTTTGGAGTTGGCTCAAATCGAGGTTATTGGGTTAACTTATTTCGGAATCATGCTTACATGCTCCATTTCTTAAACTGCTTTGGTATTACTCTAAAATGTGTGTTACTAAACTAATTTACATTCGCGCAAGATGAGCACAAATAACTTGTTAAAGATTTTTCTTCTTGTAACTGAATGCAATGTCGGCTAAAAATGGGTTAGCTGAGGAACCGGAGAGGATTGACCACAAATCACATAGGCAGATAGCTCGTCTCGAATGGAACTGACTTCGTACGTGGCTGCTAGGAAGCATTAGAAATGCGCTGAGCAAAAGGTTCCCACAGCACCCTGGCAATGCGGAAGTCTTTGGGCTGATTGGAGGCGGCCATTGAACTGTGTCCAGAAATCGGGTTTTCTTGGTCTTCTGGTCTTCTGGTCCAGATGGGCTCGCCTTCACTGCGGCCGAGAACCTGGAATCATTCACCGCACGCCATTGGAGCACATCGGTCCTGCGTCTTTTCGCTTGGGCAACATCATGTGCAAGTTCACCAACCGGCTGTTTGTCTTCGCCCTGCTGCTTGTGGCATTTGGAAGAATTCTGGCCCAACCCGTTGGCGGAAAGATTAGGCCGGGGAATTCGAGGAACGTGGTCAGCGACTTGCTGGAGGTCTTATACGACGACTATTCCGAGAATGGTTTCCAGCGCGAGGACATTCTGTACGACCAACGGCAAAAGGGAACGGAGAACTATCAGTTCAAAGTGGATGGGGTCGTCATCGGATTGGCGCCTCAAATGAGTTCCAGCTTGCTCTACTCAATGGCGGAGTCTTATTTGAGTGAGTACTACTAAAATAGAATCGCATTACCGTCATAATCGTACTTCCACCTTAGGTGAAATGATGTTGCGCCAATCTACGCCAAACCCAGATTCAACTCAAATTTACGAAAGGGATCCTGAGACCGATTCAGATTCTGGATCCAGCGAGGGCGTTACTAAGAATCCTGACTTAGCCCAAATTGATTTGGAAAGCAGACAACATCAAATTGTAGCTCCACAAACTGCCAGCCGGTTAGTACAGCACTTATATCTTAATCTGCACAGACAACTAATTAAAGGTGGTTTTTGCTCAGATCTAAAACTCAACTGCTCCAGTTGCTTAAGATGCTCAAAAGTTCTAAGGCCTGAAATGATATCTTCAGATAATACGACAATAAATTAGTTCCAAGAGCTCGGAAAATACACCTAAAATATAACCATTCTTTGAATTCAAATTTCCGTTGATCCCATTAGTAGGGTTCTAAGGCTCTAAGATGATTCTAGTGTCCTTGGTTCCACTGTACAGATAAACACAACTTGGAATATTAAATTTCCATCACTTTTCCATTAAAAATATATAAATAATGAAAAGTCTGACTTAGGATGTTTTTTTTTTTACTCGGTAGGTAAGCTTTCTTAAAAATGTCAGCAAAAGGACATCGATATTCTACCTGTTGATTACGGGGTACAAATAATCAAATCAAAGATCGAAGGGTGGTAGATGTTCGGATATAGGATTCATGATTGTTGTTATTTTTAACTTTTTCCACAATTGGGCCATCAAATTTGAAAAATCATTCAAGGTCCTAGACTTATGCGTTTTGTGGATTGATTTCGACGAGGACATTGTTATCCAAACTTATCCCCAGATTGGACTATATTGCCAGGATTAATATACATAAAATAAAAACCGGACGGTTTTCAAAATTTGCATTTTGCTGGTTTCGATATCGATAAGAGACTCACTCACGCATGAGTGGAATATTTATGTCGTGAAAATATCGATAATCCGGCGGGATTTTAAGTAAAGCAAAGTTTGAACGTATAAAATACTAAAAGTAGTGAGTTCGATAGAGCGCCAATGAAGGCAGCGTAAAAATATTCTCATTATCGATACCTAAAGTATTATTAAACTTTGCCAAAGACCAGCTTTGGCATTACTATACAATTTTGGGGATAGATTAACTGGTGCGGCCGCCCAGCAAGTAGAACCGTGATTTGCAATAATTTTGAGCCTCACCCATTCAAGAACCTTCGAGCAACTAGTTCGCATGGTATATAAACCTGCTCTCGCCTCAGCTGCACACTTGTATACACAATCGATCGCCCGAACAAATACGACGCAGTAGTCGAGAACTCCAAATTAATATAATCCGTCACATAAATTCGCTGCGAAAAGTTAAACAAGATTAACCGCATCAGCACCGATATTCAAGCATCTACCGAAACTTGTGAAGACATTGCGAAAATGTCTGAGAAGTTGATGAAAATCACCTACCACGTCGCTGGACCCCAGAAGAAAATAAATGCATACTTGAGGATGCCCTCCCTGAATTACACCATATTGCGTCGCGAAATTGAGCTGTATCTCTTCCAGGAACGTCAGTTGCCGAAATGCGACGTAAGGACCTTCTGGATCGGTAAGTTGTGTAATGAAAATGCAGCCGTATATAACTGTGTTCTACATACAAACAGTTAAATGCTGCAGGTACGCAATTGCAATCGAGACCGAAATATTGCAACATACATATATGTATGTATGTGTGTACGTTAGTTTTCATACATTTGTAACTGTATCCGACAAAGCAGTGTTGACCATTCAGCTTTTAAATCTAGCTTTTTCTATTGCAAAAGTATTCCAATTTATTGCGTTGTTTGCCCAAAAAACAGGGATTCACCCAGATAGTTTTGCTTATCATTGGCAAAAATGTGTTGACACATTAGCTGATAATTATTTTTATGGAGTTTTTGAAGTACATACGTGGTCAACATAATAGTTGCTCGATACAAATGTTCAATAAATTGCACAAATGTTTACTTAAAATACAAACTTGTTAGATCTTCAAACTTTCTGATTTTTAAAATTATACATCTTCTAACACACTTTTTGATTTTAAAAGTTATGAAAAATTTAAAAATTTTTGAAAATATACATACATGTAAGTATGTTCATGTATAGATTAAATTGGTCGTGCTGGTATAACCGCAACTGTATCCATTTGTCTAGATAGAGCCCTCCGTGATTCACTTTTGATAACAAAACTGCAGTGACTCATAACTGATTTAATTTTCTTTTGTATTTTCGAACTTTTGCAGACTCTGATCAAGATGAAATCGAAATAGTCAACCAAAATGACTATGAGATTTTCCTGGCCAAGTGCACTATGCACATTCAGGTGGCTCCACTGGTGCCCATAGAGGAGCCAAAGGCCACCAAGCAGGAGGGTTCTTCTGCCAACGCTGAAGGTCCCTCCGCCGACAATCCGAGCAATTTTACCATCCACGACTCCGTTGAATGCGATGGCTGCGGCTTGACTCCCTTGATTGGGTTCCGCTACAAGTGCGTCCAGTGCAGCAACTATGATCTGTGCCAGAAATGCGAGTCGGCCCACAAGCATCCTGAGCACTTGATGCTGCGCATGCCGACCAACAATGGACCCGGTATGGTCGATGCCTGGTTCACGGGTCCAGGATTGGGACGTCGCTGTGGCCGGCGCTCCAGGGGACATTGTCCTTTTCAGGAGACGAGCCAGACAGCTCGGGCTGGCGAATCAACCAGGGATAGTCACCGTGAACGGCGTCACACCCGTCGCCATGGCGGGGTGTTGTCTCAGTTTGTCGAGATGATGACCAACTTGCCGCTGAACGAAACTACGGCCACGGCACCAGCCGAACCGCAGAATTCAAAGGCTGCAGAACAAACACAGAGTTCTCCACAAGCTGAGCCCACTGTTACCGCTCAAAAGGCAACTGAATCCGAGGCCAAACCAACTGAGCCAATGAAGGTAAACACTGATCAAAGTGTTCCTCCAACCAAAGATCCAGTCACGACTCCACGTTCCACTGAGCCAACTACTCCAGTGATTAATCTGGATAACCTTTCGCAGATTGTGCCACCCGAGTACATGCGTGCTGGCATCGAAATCCTTAGCAACTTCAGCGAAATGTTTGCCAAGATGATCGATCCAACAGAAGTGGGTGATTCGGGAATATTTCCACCCTCCATGACTCCCAGTACTGAGAACAAGAAACCTGAAGAAAAGGGTCAATCCAGTGGCCAGTCGGCTGCATCTTCGACCTGTCAGTCAGCTGTTCCCTCTGCTGTTTCATCGGCTAATCAGTCGAATGTCCCATCTGCTAACCAGTCGGCCACTCCATCAATTTCTGGATCGGTCTCTGATGCTCCTGAGACAGAGCCACTGATTCCTAAGCCAACTGATTTGGCAACCACCAGCGAGACAGAGCAGGATAGACGCCGTTCAGACAGCTTGGACCCAGAATGGCAGGTTATTGACAATGCTTACTCCGCAAAAAACACTAACTTGAGCAATCTGGACACAACCAATCCCACTGCTGCTACTCAGCAGCCGGTGAGTGATTTTGGTCAGCTGGGCGAACTTTTGCGTCAGCACATAAATGTGGAGCAGGCTTCGGCCAACACCCAAACTGCTCAAGTGGATACGGTGAGTACATCGACGTCGACGACATCCGTAACCACCAATAGCGTCGGCACCTCTCCAGCAGCTCCTGAGGAAAAGCGCTCTGTACCCGTCTACCACACGGGTAAGTGCCAAAATGAGTACCTAATCGCTTTATATTAATTAACATTCGTATTTAGATGAACGCATCAATCAATCAATCCATGCCATGATGGCCATGGGTTTCAGCAACGAGGGTGCCTGGCTCACCCAGCTCCTGGAGTCGGTTCAGGGCGATATCCCAGCTGCCTTGGACGTAATGCATGTCTCGCAGAACCGCAACTAAACATACATATTCAATATCCATATATCTGTTATGTATCTTCAATTCAAATCTACGTAGCTTAGTTTTTTCTGTGGTGCTATTTTAATCTCGTAACCAAAAAAAAAAGTGGAAATGTATTTATTTTATGTTTTAAATAATCAACAAAATGTTATCGTATGTGAAATTGCAATAAACTAAAAATGATTTAAAATGTCAGTTTTTATCTTGATATGGTTTAGATAAGTAGAGTAAGATTGACAGCCAACAAAAGCCTCAAATTATATAAAATGTTAATACGTATAGTATCAATCGGTTGTGGACTTTTTATAAACAAAATTCAGAGCTCTGATCCGCAAAGCACTTGAAATATTTTTGAGTGATACAAAAATCCGCAATACTGTGTTTCGAAATTGGATTCGGAAACAGCCTGAAGTATTCATGTTCCATTGTGATAAAACTCGCTGGTTGAAAGAGCCTCAAAGATCTTCTCTAGCTTCTGCTGCATCTGGTCCAATAAAATAATAAGTCGCCAAGCCAGCAACATCTCGTACAAATCTCCGAAACTCGTAATTTGCTGTCGTAATGGTGGCAATAAATGTAAAAAATTTGAAGAGTTTCTGGTGGTGTGCCTTCCACTGTCGCCGGCCAAATCCCGTGTTATATCCAAACATTTGAGATACCATTAGAGTGAGGAATCCGACCAATCCGAAAAATCGATGAAGCATTTTTAAGGTGAAGCCACCGTTGATGAAATACAGCGGAAGACCGCTCAGAACGCTACCCAGCAGAAGAGCACAGCCGATTATACCTGATGGGGAAAGATGGAGGCATAAATTATCATTATATTTGGGGAGAGAACAGACAAACCCACCGTAAAAAGCATGGTTGCTCTTAAAGTGGCGAACAGTGGCATTGGGATCTTCCCGTTTGCGCTCCAGCTTCTGCCATGTCTTGATTCCGATTCCGCCAACTCCGACCAGGAACGCCAAAAGCCCCAGGACGGCGTGCAGGCGGTTGAGGTTCAAAGGACCCAACGAGGACTCCAGATATGCGCTATTCCGGACCAGCAGTGCCTCACCCATGAAAAACACAAACTATAGGGAAATATAAGATAAATTGACAGGATTTAAGATGTGTAAAATTATTAGAAAGGGTATAGAAAGCTCACTCAATTTTTTAAGCAGTAATATCCTTTCTCTTTTTCATATTATCTTTGAAATAGTTGAATATGTGTGAGTATAGGGGATATAAATGGAAATCAAACTACTCACGGCGATTGTGCAGTAGAAGGCATGTCCGGCGGTGTGCACCAATTTGAGCACAAGACACTTGTAAACAATGGCTGCGGTGATCCCCGCCAGAAGCACATGTGAGATCAGTGTGCAGAAGCCGAAGTAGAGGCCTCCATAGGAACCATGTAATTCGGCAGTTGTCATTTTGCTGAGGATGCTTTAGTTGCGGGAAAATCCCTTATCTGCTACGCGAGATGCGCACGTAGAACCGATAAGCCAACCGAGAATCGCGACCGCTCCTGGCGGTTGTTAGAACGCTTTTGAGGGCCTGACGGCATGGAACAGCTGGAAAAAGCTCGCGAGTCGCTCTCGCCAGAGAATTCCGATTCCGCCAGTGTGATCCGAAAAGTCACACTTTCAAAGCCAGTGGAGCGCGGCGTTCGCAAAAAGTGACTCAGCGGATCGCCCCGTTCACGTGTTTTCACCTTGGGGCGGGAAAGGCGGCAGCGGCAGCGGCCACAAGTGGCAGCGATTGGCATTGCTCTCCAGCTGGACGAAACGCGAATATCGGTATTTTTGGAGCAATCTAAAACCGGATTGGATAATTGACCGGAGTTAATCATGTTATTCACCATGAGTGATTCCCAAAAGCAGAGTCATATGTGTTAGCATTTCCTAATTACGGAACAAAGTATTGAATTATTGTTGGATTGAACTATATTCGTTGTCTAGTTCTGCGGTTAGAATATACATATGTTGTACATACATACATATAATGGATTACAATAAAGCATATTGTTTAGGTCCACCCTAAATAGTTGTCTGCGATGATCGCTGTTGTGAAATTGCTAACAAAAGCAAAAGCGCGATGAATAAACAGCAAAAGCAAAGCAAATAGAAAGATTAGAATCGCGCAATGTGATCGGGAATATCCCACTATAACACTTCGCTACAGCGCCATTGAAACAATAAAGAAAAAAAAGGGTTTAATACATGTTCTATTTATCTTTTTTATATCAACGGCATCCATATCGAATTAGTAATTTATGAGGTGGCTGGCTTTGATGAGATTTGATGGAAAATACTAGGTAAGTTCTACGATATGTATATACATATTACCTTTGCGTTATCTTAGTCCATTTAATCGACTACATAATAAAATTTCCGCGGGTTCATTTCTTAGTATGTATTTACTTCAGTGATTAATCACAAGATATGGACATAATCGCGACAAATGTATGCCCATGTATGCATTACTATCTAAAATTTAGATTCCAAAGTCTTTCTACCCTCAAAACTCAAACAATACCGAATTTAGTTCAGAATAATAGAAACATTTTGTTCAGCTTTGCATAGTTTTAATTTTATTATGCATACAATAATGTATACAGTTCAGAAAGTGTTTAAAGATTCAAATATTCTTGCATATATCAGCTTTACAATAGTTTTGAAAACCCGTTTTTTCATAAAAACTATTGCTCACTTTTGTCTTTAGATAGTTTTTATAGCCGTCTTGAATTAATTGTAATTGTAGAACTACAGTGGAAAATATGTACATGATAAAATTAATTAAGCCGGAGATCTTAGCATGATCCATTCCGACATATGTATGTATACATATTTATAAAGTGATCACAGCGATTGAAAGCTAACACCTTCCCTAGATTACAGTGTATTCAAAGTAACACTTATAGATTACACAGTACTAAGTAGCACGAGAGAAAAATCAAACGGGGAATCACCAAGAGAAACGCAAAAAAATATATGTACATATTTCTCGGGCATTACTCACCTTAACATTAGGTTGCCGTTTTATTTACCAGGCAGTGTGAAATATAAGCAAGTGACGTCATTATCGGGCAAATGAAGAGAGCCACAAATACAAGTGTATGTATGAATGCTCCACTGAGGGCCCAAAACAACAACAGCTGACTCTGAGAGGAGAATAAAGTTTTCGATATATGTATATGTACATATATATACTTCGCCTAGTCAGTTGCTCTCAGTATTCCGATTCAGAAGCCAGTTCCGTTGGCACTGCAAATCCACAAGTCCAAATAATATTGCCCGAGACGTCATTTGACACACGGAAAACATAAATATTTGTATTCAATTCACGAATAGGGATTTTACGCGAGATCTTCCCAAATAAATCATTTGGGGTTTTCCAAAAACCAGCTCATGTACGTAAATCATTTAAACGCAAAATCTCTATCTGAAATTATTGCGGAAACACGAAGCGACAGTTATTGTTATTATTATTAATTATCGAAAACCCCACACAAAATATACAAAAGTTGTTATAATTTGACTATTGCATGACCATAGTTCTGTGACAAATATCTGAAATATCACTCATCAACACCAACTCTCTGTTGTCTATACAAACACGTCTATTTTTTCGCCCCGTATTCGTTACATGTACATACATACATATGTATATCTTCATTTCTAAATATGATGAAATTAGAACATTTATTTTTTAAAGTTTTTATCAGTAAATTCCCATAAATCTCTTCTGCAATTCAGTGATGAATGATATTTTAGCTGAAACTGGTACAAGTGAATACTCACGAGTGAATATTTATAAGTACGATGTGAATATTTAGCAGTAGGTCCCCGTAAATCCCCTCCGCAATCCAATTATGAATGATATTTTAGCTGAAACTGGCCCAAGTGAATACTCACGAATGAGTACTGATATTCAAGTGCCGGCGTTTTTTGTGGCCAGTGTTATTGTTTAGGTTTTGTTTGCCCAACTCTCGTCATCGATTTCAGTGGGCACATAAGCGAGTACATACATACTCCACACCACACACACCGCCAGTTTTATTTACTTATAATTTTTATCAGTTCGTTTTTTACGACTTCGCTCGCCCCATTGGAATCGGCTTCGACTGCCGGGCTTGGGATTTTGAAGTCGCTCGCTGTTATAACAAATCCGTGGGGCATCGAACCGAACCAGTCCCAGCTCGGCTCTGAGCCCAGTCGGTCGTAGTCGCGCTTACCAAACTTCCGCAAGGATCGATCCCGCTTTTAGCCTTATTATATCTGTGCTCTTATTTTGCCGCTCCTTTCCCGCCCTCCTTTGACCAACAACGCAAACGAAATGCGTCGCGCAGACGCTTTTGCTGTCACGGCTTTTGGGATTTTGGCCCTGCTGCAGACGATGGAACCGGTAAAAGCCGAGGGGTAAGTCCATTTGCCACATACTATATTACTAAATGATCGGATCCATCGAAATACACAGCTACAACCAGAGTATTAGTAGAATCGGGCTTGGGAATAGGTGTTGAAATATAGGCTGGAATATAGGTGATAATCAAAGCCAGTTCCCTGATATGCCAGTGGTTGGTTTCCCATCTCACTCGAGCACTTATGTTATTATATTATATTATCCACAATGATTAATGCTTATTACCACTATTATTTGCACTGACACTGTATGCTCGGTGAATATTTCAATTAATTAGTATGCATATAGACAGATAGGGCCGTTTGTACTGAACATCAAGGTAATTAATTTGTTATTTATACGCAAAATCAGTTATTAACCTAATTGCTTGTTCCATCTGGTTTGCCCTTGGTTTTATAGGAGAATCTAACCAAATATGCTCTATTTGCTCTACATATTTCAAATAACAAATGACAAACATCGTTCCTTATCACACCTTTAATTTTAAGAGAGTGTGAAGCTTAAGGATACTACTATATAGAGCTTAGTTTATCCTGAAGTAATGTTTTGTATTCAATTTTGAGTTGAAGGTGCCACCGCCACTTTAATCTCACCTTGTTGAGACGTGTTTTTCTAAAATATTGTTAAGCTGAACTTTGTGATGCTAATTGAGTTTCACTGTAAGCCATTTTGAACATGGATTTTTATATATTTCACTCAAACGAGAGGAGCACGTCACATACTTTGTTTGGCTTAATGGTTCCCTTGATGATTCTATTGCATTTTTTATGATCCCGGGAATTATTAGTAATTAGAAACGAATATAAAGGTGGGTTATATAATAACTTGAGAGTCTCAGAACCTGGAATTACCATAAAAGACTTGAACAAAGCTAATCAAGAGAAGATAATTACGTTCAGGCTAACTATATTAATGTACGAGATCGAGGACTGTAATTGCGAGAAATCAGGGTAAGCGTAAAAGGCTGGAATTATGATTAAGGAGCATAACTGAGCAGGTTTCATACTTTTCAGTATAAGATCATGTTCCTGGAACATTATCCGTTATATAAGTACATATGTATATATAAATATATTTTATAATTTACTGTCACAGATCAAAAAAAAAAAAAACATTACTCATACACTTCAATAGAATCTCGGATCAAAGATTTGATTCATTATCAATACGAGGTTAATGGTGCCGTTAAAGATTTCTAGTTCCATTTTTGTCCTTGCCTACAGATTAGACAAAATAATTTTATTTTTAACTATGTAGAGCTTGGTCAAGAATTTGTGTTTTACGTGTTGATTTCCAAATGGAAATGTTCATAGTCCGACGGATCGGAGTTTTAGTTTTTTGTAAAATATATATAATTTGACGTCTTCTTCCGCTTCCAGTAAGTACACCATTGTGGGTCCCGGAACCATCCACTCCCACCGTGACTACAATGTGGCCGTGGCTGTCCACCAAACCAAGGAGCCCGTCACCCTGAAAGTGGGCATCACTGGACCCTCCTACAACGAAACCGAGACCGTGGAATTAGCCACTGCCGATGAGTTCAAGCAGATTACCTTCAAACTGCCTCCGTTGGAGTCGGGTGAATACAATCTGACAGCGGAGGGCGTCAAGGGACTGGAGTTCAAGAACTCCACCAAACTGAACTGGGAAAATTTCAAGCCATACATCAAAATCCAGACCGACAAGGGAAAGTACAAGCCCGGTGATACCATCAACTATCGAGTGATCTTCTTGAACGAGAACCTGCTGCCGGATACCGCCGAGGATGAAGTGGTGGTTTGGTTTGAGGACTCCAAGAGGAACCGCATCAAGCAGGAGAAACACATTAAGACCACCGGTGGCGTCTACACTGGCAAATTCGAGCTCTCCGAGTTCGCCACATTGGGCTCCTGGTCCCTTCAGGTTCAGAACGGAGAGCAGCACGAAGGCGTTTACGTTGGTGGCCGGAGACCATTCGGAGGATTGGGTCCCTGGCGTCGGTCGGGTGAGCGGGTCAACTTTGAGGTGGAGAAGTACGTGCTGCCCAAGTACTCCGTCAAAATGGATGCCACGGAGCAGGTTTCAGTGCGAGATGGCGAGTTCAATGTCGTCCTGAAGGCCAAGTAAGTATTACCCGAAGTTTGATGTTTTAGGACGTTCTAATATCAGTGCTAACCCACAGCTATACCTATGGTAAACCCGTGAATGGTAAAGTTCTTGTCAATGTCCATCTGGATGCGACGAGCAGTTGGGAGAATGTGGATGGCAATTCAGTGCAAACGGACTACCCCGCACATTCTGTTGTGGGAACCGCCGACATGGTCGGTGGCAAGGCGAAGTTGACCATGGATCTCAAGGACTTCGCCAGCTATCTGCCGCACAAGACCTCGTCTTCATATGCCCAGATTACGGCCACTGTGGAGGAAGACTTCACCGGCGTGAAGCTCAACGAAACAGGCGGTGTGCAGCTGTATCCCTATCGGTATGAGATGTCCTGCGTTGACTACTCCACCTGCTTCTCCTTCAAACCCGACAAGGAACACGAGCTAAACTTTAAGATTACATATGTCGATGGCACACTTATTACAGATACCAAGTCTGTTGTGAAGGTGAGTTAGAAATCTTAGAGATCCTTATCTATCCTTATTATATTCATATATAACTTTAGGCCAAGTTCACTGAAGGAATTCGACGCAATCATGTTTTCTATAGCTTTGGAGATAATCGTCCAGAACAGGAATTGCCCAAGATTGAGAAGAAAACGTTCGTGTTTGAAAGCCACTTGAATGAGTCCAGTGTGGCTCCCTTCAAAGTTGTTCTTCCCGATTTGCCGGATATCGCCAACTTTTCTCGTTACTACAGCATTGAGCTGGAGTTCCTCGATGAAAAGCGGGAACTGTACACCACCTATCCGTACAGGGAACCAAAAAAGATTGAACATCCCAGCACCGAAGAGGAAAAGGAGTGGTTTAGGGCCGAAGTTCAAAGGCCCAAGGATGTCTGGAAGTAAGTACACGGTTAAACAGGCGTTCCACGGTTTTTATTAACCATTTATTTTACTTGTGTTGCAGCCTTAAGATCGGTCAGGAGTATCAAGTAACCCTCAACTCCAGTCGCCCGCTCAATTACTTTGTGTACAACATTGTGGGACGTGGAAACATATTGGAAACGAAGCGTGTGGATCTCGCGGAACCCCAAAAGACCGTCAACGTCACCATAAAGCCTTCTTTCCTCACTGCTCCCAATGGTCGGGTGTACTTCTACTACGTGGATGAGACTGGAGAGTTCCGATACGCCGAGGAAACGTTCAGTGTGGAGGTGGAACTGCAGAACCAGATTGAAATCAAGGCTCCCGAAGAAGTGAAACCGGGTGCCGACGTTGCACTGGAGATCAAGACGCCGGCAAAGTCTTTCGTTGGGTTGTTGGCCGTCGATCAGAGTGTCCTGCTTCTGGGCAACAACAACGATTTGAACAAGGAATCCTTCAAGTGGAGTTTAAGTAGCTATGACACCGCTACGCCCTGGCAGGGTGGATACTCCTACTACCCTGGAGAACGGTCTGGAGTTGTGACGATGACAAATGCCTATTTCTTCTATAATCGGACCGCTCCCGACCACATGTTACGTACGTATATCTGTACCATAACAATAATCAACAATAATTGCAATTATTGAAAATTACAGAAGGATTTGGTGGGGCCCATGTCGGCATGAGGAAGACAGTGGTATATGACAGTCCGGTATACCAAACCTCGACTGTCGCTTTTGGTGCTGCAGAAGCACCTCAAGCCGTGGGATTCTCCGCCGATAGTGCATCTGCAGCCCCAGTAGTGCGAAAGAATTTTGCAGAGACCTGGATCTTTGCCGATATCGAGAGCACCGAGGAGGAGGCCTTCAAGTGGGTGAAGACCATACCCGACACGATCACCAACTGGGTGGTCACTGGATTTTCACTGCATCCGCAGAAGGGATTGGGTGTCACCAATGATCCGACACACATCAAGACATTCCAGCCGTTCTTTGTCTCCGTACGATTGCCCTACTCTGTGAAGCGAGGTGAGGTGATCAATGTACCGGCTCTGGTGTTTAACTATCTGCCCAAGGCACTGGACGTGGAACTGACCCTGGACAACGAGGATCAAGAATACGACTTTGTGGATGCCTCGAATGAGGTGATTGGTGACCAGAAGCGTACGCAGAACATAAGAGTGGGCGCCAACGAAGCGGCAGGAGCCTCATTTTTGATCCGACCCAAGGTCATTGGAAATATTTTACTGAAATTCAAAGCCATCTCACCGTTGGCCGGAGATGCTATACACAAGCCGCTAAAGGTAATCCCCGAAGGTATAACCCAGTACCAGAATAGGGCATTCTTTATCAATCTTAAGGATACGGGTGAGTTTAAGAACACCTTCGAGCTAGAAGTGCCGGAAGATGTGGTTCCCGACTCCGAGCACGTGGAATTCGGATTGGTGGGGGATCTCTTGGGACCAGTGATCAAGAACCTTGAGAACCTTTTGCGATTGCCCAGTGGTTGTGGTGAGCAGACCATGTCCAAATTGGTGCCCAACTATCTGGTGATGGATTACCTGAAGAGCATCAAGAAACTCACACCTGCCTTGGAAACTCGCATCAAAAGAAATCTGCAGGAGGGCTACCAGAATATGTTGCGCTATCGCCACGACGACGGAAGTTTCAGTTCCTTTGGTCCCACCAAGTGGAGGAAAGAGGATCCGGTGCGCAATGGTTCCACCTGGCTGACGGCCTATGTCCTGCGATCGTTTAGCAAAATCAAGGATATAGTTGAACTGGATGAGCAGATCTTGGCCAAGGGCTACGACTTCCTGTTAACTCGCCAGGCAGAAAATGGAAGCTTCACGGAACATGGAGAGTATTTCTATGGCTCCCAGAGATCTCTATTGACCCTAACCGCAAATTCCTTGCTTGCCCTGCTGGAGACGGAGAAACCGAACCAGGCTGCCATTGACAAGGCGGTAGCCTATTTAACCGCTAATACCGCCGAATCTGTAGAGCTCCTGCCCAAATCTATTGCCATTTATGCCCTGCAAAAGGCTAAGGCGCCAGAAGCTGCCAAGCAGGTGGCCAGTCTTAAGTCCCTGGCCAAACACGAGGACGATCGCACCTGGTGGACCGAGGATCTGGATAAGCTACGTGCCACCAAAAGCTGCGGACGCTGGTGGTGTTGGGTTTGGAGTCAAGATGTGGAGATAACATCATATGTACTGCTTTCTCTTCTGGAATCTGACCAGGAGACAGCCGACACTGTTTTGAACACCGTTCGCTGGTTGATCGCCCAACGAAATAGCTTCGGAGGATTTGCCTCCACCCAGGATACCGTTGTGGGCCTCACCGCCCTCATTAAGTTCGCAGAGAAGTCGGGCTACGAGGCGGCCAAATGGGAGGTGACCGTTGCCAACAAGGGAAAGCGTGAAAAGTCCGAGAAGCTCACCACATCGGAGGAAAACGACCTGCTGCTCCAGACTGTTGAGTTCCCACAGGGCACAAAGTCGCTTGAGTTTGAGGCTAAGGGCACTGGAGCCGCTATGGTCCAGATAAGCTACCAATACAACGTGGTGGAGAAGGAGCCGAAACCCAGCTTCAAAGTTCAGATCACCGTGTTGCCTGAATCGTCGCCAGCCAAACTGGAACTAAGTGTTTGCGTGGACTACGTGGAGGAGGGCAAGTCCAAGGAATCCAACATGGCCATCCTGGAGGTATCCCTGCCGTCTGGTTATACTGCTGATGAAGATAGCTTCAAAGACATCCAAAACATCGAACGTGTGCGGGTAAGTTTTAGGCTCCATAATATCTCTACACTTTTGGCTTTAATCATCTATATATAATCCCTTTGCAGTTGGTGGAAACCAAGAACGGTGACTCCGTGGTGGTTATATACTTCGAGAATCTGGCCAAGAACGAAAACAAATGCATTCCCATAGAGGCCTACAGAACCCATTCGGTGGCCAACCAGAAGCCATCTTCGGTGGTCCTTTACGATTACTATGACACGAACAAGAAGGCCACCGAATACTACTCCATCGAGTCGAAGCTCTGCGATATTTGCGAGGATGCCGAGTGTAAGAGCAAGTGCTAGAATATCCAAACCAAACGAACTAAATATACGTTCTGTCCTTGCTTCAAATAAAATTGTGATTATAATGTATATACAAAATGCCTCTTTTACTCCTTTGGGTAAAATATGGGATCTAACGTAGTGACGAAGCGCGTTAGAGAATGTGCTAGGGCCCCGGTGTTCAAATCTTATCTTAGAAACAGTTAGAAAGCACGATAAACCAATTGATTCTCCTTGACTGGCAGTCACTTAAGGATTTGTGCGATAGTAAATAAGATACATTTAACTTGGTAGTTTTGAACTAGGATGCTGTTCAACTAACAGGAAGGAAAGGTGGAAGGAAAGTCCGAATTTGAGATTGGTGACACAATTCAGTTACGAGTTTTGGGGTTATATGAGCAACTGCTTCTAAATCTAAACTCAGGCTATCCTTTAGAAAGATGAGAATTTCGACAATTACGATATATGTAGTATACGCTAGATAATTTTAATGAAAATTTATCATACTGGTTAATGATAACGGTATGATTATAAGCCCGATGAAATACTGTACAATGTGGTAGAGGTAACGCCATACATGTTTATAGTTACTAAAAATTTAGAACCCATTTCCTACAATGATATTTAAAAAAAGAAATACCTGCAGGATATTTCAGGTCCCTATATGAACAATATTTTTTTTTAAGAGGACAAAGTATTATGGACCTCGTGTAAATAGAAATGCTCTTTCAACTTCAAAATACTTGACGAATACCAAGCCATTGGAGAAGCAAACATATTCAAAGGTGTTTATTTGGTGTTTATTTAACGGAACCCCTCAATTTAAAATAGGTGTTAAGGAATTGTTCTGTCTGTTAAATCTTACTAACATTTAACTGGGCAACAAATTGGGCAAATTTGATGTCTTACCGTACACGAAAAAAATTACATCGAGTCATTTGGAGTCGCAACGGAGGTACGACATCGACATAGGTGACAGCCTGAAAATAATATATAATATAATATATATTACCCTAATCGAACCCATGAGTTGCATAAGCAGAAGAACAGAAAAGACTGGTAGCATACAGTGGTAAGTAAATTACAGATTGCATTTAACCAGCTTTGATGGACATTAGTTCTCTTCTACATCCACTACATAAGGATTATTCGGGACTACGAAGAAACTTTGGGCGTACATAACATCAAAGAACCAGTTACTCTGACCATTAGTATTGCAAGAGATTCTCAATTCCTATAATGAATTTTTGAGGTGACACGTCTATCTCTGCCCTCGTTCACCGTGGAGATAGATGTTCCGAATTCGTATCTATCAAACAGATGCAAATAGAGGTTAAAGCGAGGTAAGTGGCCTCATAAAAAATGGGATTTACATGTTAAAACTATTTCAATTTTTCCCGAGGCACGTATTCCCACACCCAGTATGTTGAGGCAGAAATACGAAGTGATTTGAGTCATAAACAAAGGGGAAATCCCGATGGACGCACACAGTAAAAGCCAGTGGATTTTTGAAAGCGGCCAGACAATACCTATGATTATTCTGAATGACATCACTAAGGATAGTTCAAGCCAACTTTAGAAGAACACAGTGACATTCATATTGAACAATATGCCATTGTTCCAGAATATTTCATTCAGATAAGCTCAATTCAAAATTCGTTCAATGTTCTTAAAGAGCACTCGACCCCAGATTCAATATGGTTTTACATCTGACGAAAACGAAATTTTTCTACCCTTTACTCGTAGAGTAAAAGAGTATACTAGATTTGTTGAGAAGTATGTAACAGGAAGAAGGAAGCGTTTCCGACCATAAAACGTATATATTCATGATGAGGATCAATACCACAGTCGAACTGGCCATGCCCGTCTGTCCGTATGAACGCCTCGATCTCAGAAACTACAATAGCTAGAATGTTAGATTAAGCATGCAGCTTCCAGAGACATAGACGCAGCGCAAGTCTATAAATTTGCCAAAAACTTTCTGTCACGCCCACTCCAACGCCCACAAGCCGCCCAAAACTGTCAAGCCCACACAAAAATAAAAAAATAAAAAATGTTTAAGTTTTTTCATTTCGGTATTTTTTTATTTCCAATTTCTACCGATATTCCAGAAAATGTTGAAATTTCTCGTTTGCACTTCCACTAGCGGGGTATCTGATAGTCGGGGAACTGGAACTATATTGTTTTAATTTAATTTAATTAAAAACAAATACGCTAGAAAAGCCAAATTAATAATATACCAGAGAAATGTATGACGTTTAGAATTGCAACAGGTGCAATCTTTAACAAAGCAGCTAGTACATATACGGCAAATTGGCAGAAGAGTGCCTCAACTAGAAGAACAGGAATGACTGGTGACTTAGAATGGGAGGTGCAGTCCTTAGCCGATGGGTTCACTGTCCATTTCAGTTAACCAGTTCTGCTGTGAGTGCAGCAGGAGGCACATAGTTCTGTTTTATCCCTGAAGAATATGATCTTCGTTGCTTAAAATTCGATCATGAGTTCTCTTAATTGCCTTAAAGTGCTTGTTTGTGTATTTTGCTTGTGCTTGAATCATAATATACATGCAAGGGATCAGGGGTAAGTTTAAGACTATTTAATAAAATTAGAAAAACCTGTTTGGGAAAATTACCTTTGTGATTTTGATTTATAAATGTATAATTATAAATAAAAAAAAATGATTAAAAATGTATGATTGCTGTTTGATACATTTTTTGTTGATTAAATTCAATAAACTAATATAATATGATATCGAACAACCTTCGAGATGCAAAAGATCTGATATCAGCTTGTGTGACGAAAAATCATTTTGCACTTGATACCTAAAATTTACACAGAATTCAGAAGAGTGAGAAATAACTTATTTGTTCCTTGAAATTTAAAAAAATATAAATTTCACATGTTTAGTTAAGCAAACTAGAATAGTATATTGAATTCTACAATTTTCTACAATTAAAATGCTTGCCTAAGCTATGACATTATATTAAATGTTAGGACTTAGTTTTGTAAACTATGATATCATCTTTAATAAATAAATAAATATTAAAATTAAATAAACATAATTTTCTAAAATTCTAAATTTAGACTGTATAGTGTAGTGGCCCCCGGAACCATAATCCCTAATCGGGACTTCAAAGTAACCGTTGCCGTTTATCGCATCAAAGAACCAGTCACCATTAAACTGGCCATCTCAGGGAATTCGTATAATGATTCCCTGACCGTGGACCTACCCACAGACCGCGAAATGAAAGAGGTCGCCTTTAAGGTGCCTGACCTTTCCTCGGGTGACTACGCACTGACAGCTGAAGGAGTGTCAGGCCTGAAGTTTCAGAACTCCATTAGTCTTTACTTCCGTGACGATGCTCCAGTGGTTGTTTTACTAATTGACAAGGATGAGTATATCCCTGGAGACAAGATTAGCTATCGCGTTTTGTTACTAAATGAGCAACTTCGCCCAGATACTTATGCCAAAGATATGGTTATCTGCCTCTTGGATCCTAAAGGAAACAAGGTTGATAAGGCCACAAAAAGCAAGGTAGCTGACGGAGTCTATTCTGGACAATTCCAGTTGTCCAAAAGGGCAGCTCTGGGGCAATGGGAGTTGAACCTCGAAGATGCAAAGGGTACTGAATATGGCGCTCGAGCTAGTACATTCACCTTATTTTACGTAAAGCCTGAGGGGCTGCCAAGGTTCTCCATTCAAATAGATGTCCCAGCGTTCGTCAGTATAAAGGAAAACGAGATGAAGATAGTGCTTAGAGTCAAGTGAGCGTGGAGTATGTATGTTTCCTTAAATACTTTATTATAATTTATATTTTCCAAGGCACTCGTACGGAAACCCCCTCAACGGAAGAGCTGAACTAAATATTAAGTTAAATACGGAAAAGCGCAAGAATAATCTTTATAATCGCACAATAACAGCTAATGGTGCTGTAGTCAAGGGTCTGGCGACCTTTCATGTTCTTCTGACGGACATTGCCAAACACATAGCTCCAATCCGGGCCCCTTATATAGCTACAATAAGTGCATCGGTGGAAGATAAAGATAGTGGAGAAAAAACCACTAAGCTTGCATCCGTTTTCTTGCTGCAAAATCGCTATATTATTACATGTGCAGATTATTCGTGCCAAAGGCCGTGGAAAGAAAAAGACCACAAGGTTCTTATAAAGATTACGAACTTAGATGGATCTCTGGTATCCGAAAGCAAGACAGCGGTTAAGGTACAGTAAAAATGTGACAACAAATGTATATTAAATATAATTTTTTGATTCTATTTAAGCTTATTTACAGCGAAGGTACTATACAAAATAATAGCTACTTCAGAAAATTCAGAGAAGTGGACGAAAAGAAGCGCTTTGAGTTCGAAGGCCAATTGGATAAGCCGGGACATTACGTGTTCAAAGCAAACCTCTCTGATTTACAAAAAAAAAATGAATACTACGATATATCTGTGGAATATAAGGGCGAAGAACATCGAATCCAGCAAACAATCTCACAATCGATAGGCTTCATTATGGACGTGACAAATGCTTATTTCACACCTCAGATAGATGTGGATTTCTTCCTTCAGATCCATGGACCCAAAGATGACAACGGTCTTCCAGCTGCTTTGGTTGTTGGCGATGAGTTCCGGGTGACTCTCAATTCCAACGAACCCATCAAATACTTTATATACAACATAGTGGCCCGTAGTCTTATACTGCACACCGAAAGAGTTGAGTTCGACGAGCCCAAGATGGTTTACAACTTCACCTTGAAGGCTACGCATCTCACTGCGCCCCATTTTTATATTTATGCCTACTATGTAGACGAACAGGGAGTCCTTCATCACACCAAGTCTAAATTCAAAGTTCTCATGAGTCTTTCCAACGAAATTAGTATATCTGCACCAAGCACAGGGTATCCTGAAGAAGAAGTCAAGCTAAGAATCAGAACAGAACCCAATTCCTTTGTCGGCATCTTGGCGGTCGATGAAAGGTTTTCAGGCAGGATAAGGATAGATGACAGAAAACAGGACGATATTGATTATCTGTTTTATGTCAATAAACTCTCAAATGCTTTGTCATTTGTCAAGCCCTCAACGAGCTTTCCCAGAAATCATGAAATAGAAATGAGCTCCTTAGAAGATCAGTTGAAGGACTTCTATTTGCACACCTACCACGATGTTCCTGGATCGCATCTTGGTCTTGTCACCATGACCAACGCCCAGATTAAGGAAAGGATCTTTCGATTCTTCGACAAGGGTAACTACATCTAGATATTTAATTGTTAGAGAGTCTTAATGGTACTTATTTTATGCAGACAAAGACGTATCTGCGAGAGCATTATCAGCGAAATATCCTTTGAAATCCACTGAATCCTGGCTGTTTTCCGATATACAAATATCGCACACAGAGGTTACGGAACTGCAAATAAAGCTTCCTGACACCCTTGGCACCTGGGTAGTGAAGGGTTTTTCCTTGCACCCGGAAAAAGGATTGGGCGTCTTCCAAAGTAACGTTACACAAATCAGAACCATCAAGCCCTACTCGCTCTTCATTCATTTACCGTACTCAGTGAAACTAGGAGAAACGGTCAGAATTCCGGTTCTGATCGTCAACCATTTACCCGAAACGAAATTGAAAGTAGAGTTAGCACTGGACAACGGAGCTGATGGCCTTGAAGATTCCTTGGAATATCGTCAAACACAACTCATGGAAATCGATGAGTATGGAGCCAAAAGCGCGTTCTTCATTTTCTGCCCCAACTATACGGGAAACTTTATTCCTCTAGAATTTACAGCAACCTCTTCAGTTAAAAATACTACTGTTCATAAGTCGCTAATGGTTATTGAAGACAATGTAAGAGGCAGCACCGAATATAGAAATCGCGCCATCCTAGTGAACTTGAAGGACAACCAGGACTACAAAAGCACCTTCCAGGTTGACCTCCCAAATTCCAGACTGATCGAGTTTAGTTTATTCAGTGACCCTCTCGGTCCGATCCTTCAAAACTTGGGTATTTCAATACCGGATGGCACGGGCGAACTGGTCATGTCTAAAATGGTAGTTAACTTTTTGGTGTGGAGCCACCTTAATGGAACCAAAAAACTCGATGGAGCTTTGGACACTCGAATCAAAAATAATTTAAAAGAGGGCTATCAGAACATACTGAACTATTGTCACGACGATGGAAGCTTTAGCTACTTTGACCCCCCGAAAGCCAACGGTTCCATCTGGCTAACCTCTTACGTCCTGCGTTACTTAGGCGAAATTAGGGCTGTCATATATGTCGATCCTACAATTCTGAAAAAGGGATTCGCATTTTTGCTCAGCCGCCAGCATGAAGACGGAAGTTTCACGGAGGATTTCAAATACTTTTCAAGGTCCGGGAGCCCTCTTTTCTTTACATCCAGTGTCCTGTTGGCTCTTCAGAAACAAACCAGTCCCGAGAAGGAAGCCATAAGCAAAGCGGTGGCTTTTCTAAGATCTCAGCTCGACGAAACAGCCTTATCACTGGCCAAGTCAATGGCCATATATGCATTGCAAAAGTCGCAGGCCCCGGGATCTGATAAACTTGTGGCGCAACTTAGATCCGTGTCAAAGCAGGAAAATGACCAACTTTGGTGGGCAGAGGATGTGCAGAACGGAAGCCCTCAAGATGTGGAGATCACCTCATATGCCCTGCTCTCCCTCATGGATTCGGAAATGGATGTGCCAGAGTCAGCAATCAGCACCGTTCGATGGCTTTTGGCCCAGAGAAATATTTATGGAGAATTTGACTCCAGCCAGAAAACAGTTATTGGTCTTACAGCCTTGGTTGAGTTCGCTGAAAAATGTGGTTACAATCCAAGCGCTTGGGAAGTGAGCATCAGCAACGAAGACATATCCCAAAAATTCGTCCTAGGCAATCTGACCCAGTTGACCCAGTCGATTAACTTCCCGCCGGCCACCAAATTCCTGGAGGTTCAGGCAAAGGGAACTGGAGCAGCTCTCATCCAGATTAGCTATGGGTATGACTTCGAGGAGAAGCAGGCCAATCCAAGCTTCAGTATTCAGACTACGGTCAGACCCAGCAGTTTGTCATCGAAGATGGAGCTAGTCGTGTGCGTGGAGTTCCTGGAGAGGAGCACAAAGGCCTCCAATATGGCCGTTTTGGAGGTGTCCCTGCCCTCCGGATACAGATCGGATAGATCGAGCTTCAAGAAAATTCGTGAAGTCGAAGGAGTGGGGGTGAGTTAAGCACTTTTTAAAGATAATTGCCCCCAAATTATTCATTTTTTCCGCAGTCCGTGGATACCAAGAATGAAGACTCCGTGGTCATCGTCTACTTTGAAAGCCTGGCCAAGAATGAAAGCAAATGCATTCCCGTCGAGGCGTACAGAACACTTGAAGTGTTCAATCTTAAGCCTTCCAGTGTAGTTATCTATGATAATTATGGCCGGAAGGCAACCGAATATTATCAACTTAAATTGGAGCTCAGCGACATTAGAGGCACTTAAAGTCGCCGTTTTGAGTCCACAGGCTCATAAATCAAGCTATTTCATTTTAATCAACGTACCACGCTTCCTACAGCCCACATTTTTATGGTACTACTCGAAGTTAAATCCAATATACCATAATCACCTTCAATGTCAGATCGTAGATATGAATCTGCTGAGTCAGCAATAAATATTTGTAAACATTGCGCTAGCAAATTGGATCACAATGTGTATGGTTTATCAAAACCGCAGTGCCTAAGACGCGTGGAGGGTTTAGTCGCTTAGCGACTGGCGAAAGTTCAACCTGTCTGCCCAGACATTTGACCCACAGACATCAACAATGTTTCTGTATTTTCAAGTAGGTGGTAACTTTTATCTGGTACGTGCGATTTTGCATTTCGATAAGGCGCTGCTGACTTGCGATCCGACAGGAGCACTACATCACTATTATGTATATTATCAATAAGTGGAACCAGAGTGGGCCAGTACTCGAGTGACGAGAGTCTTATTAATATTAATAACAGCCCTATTAATAACCCCCTGGCTCATGACGTTTTCGGGGAATGGTTAAAGTGAGTGTGATCACATAGTCGAGCGCCCCTGAATGGTAATCCTCTTTTCCTCCGAAGTAAATCGGTGAATGAATGGATATCGATAAGGTCGATGAAGAAAATTAAGAAATGTCCCAAGGCTGAAGTTCTAACCTCCATAACCCAACTTATCTTAATTGGATTTTAAAATGCGTAATTCTCTAACAATCTGCATTTAAATTTAAAAATTCATTTTTTTTTTTAAATTTTTGTTGTATTGTTTTTTAAATTTAAGATGTAGAAATTCAAAAAAAATTAGAAATGTCCCAAGGCTGAAGTTCGAAACTCCATAACTTAACTTATCTTAATCGGATTTTGAAATGGAATACCTCTAAATTCAAATGCAGAAAAATTTTCAAATTTAATCGTTACTCCTAATGTAAAAACAAAGACACTAGTATAAAAAAGCTTCGTATGCAACCTGTTTATTACAAAATTGAATACTTGAGGCAGGACCAGCGCACCTAAGAATCACTATCTGAAAATATATTTTCCACGTCGCATGATAAATACTCTAACGACACATTAATTACATTACATTACATTAATTAATTAACGACACAGTAATTGATGAAATTAATCAGTTATTTTTTTATTCATTTATTCACCTATTACTATTTCTAATATGTATTTAAATAAAGGCAATGCAAAACTAGAGTTTTTTACATGGTGGCAATCGATTACAAATAATATAGATTGAAAGTCCATAAACTTCTAAAGTGAAGGGCATTTTTGGTCATATGTACAATACACGAACATACGTGTGCACACATATACTGATCGACTGTATCAGTGCCAATTTAGCATCCGGGAAAAATGTCAAACACCCCCAACCCGGAAAGCTGTTCTTTTTTAAGTTTTTCTATCCGAAAATCTGTCCTTTTTAGACAATGTTAGAATTTTAAAAATTTAATTTGAATTATTCCACATTTTTTTTGTTTGCACTATGTGGCATCTCTTTTAAGCAAAATGTTATCGATATTGTGTGTAATCGTATGAATATCGAACTCACTTTGTCAAATTGCCTAAAGAATACAAACAAAATAATATACAAAAGCAAACATTTTGTGATTTCTGCCAAAATGCCTAAAAAATTTCGCGATTTCTGGCTTGACCAGCCAGATTTTAAAAATTGGTTAACAAGGGACCAAAGTGATAAAAACAAATGCAAACTTGCAAATACTGCAAGTGCAGCATAAATGCAAAAATTGATTCGTGCTCACAGAAAGACCAAAAAGCAAAAAAAGTAAATAAAATAACCCTTTTTCCTGTTAAGTCCGATGAAGTGTGTCGCCAGGTAACCAGGAAACACCTATAAAATGCCCGAAAAGTATTTGAAACGCATTGGCACAATGGCAACGTATGAATCAAACGTTGAGGACGAATGCGTCGTGGACGAAACATTTAAAATATTAAATTAAAAGTTAACTAAATAAATAATAATCATAAAAAAAATCTGTCCTGTTTTATCATTCTTTTTTTTTAAATTTTCATCCTATTTTTTTTGTTTTTTTTTTCTCAATCTGTCCTTTTTTTCAGAAGAATATTGGCATCACTGCGCTGTATGCGTACAGAGCTTTCTCTCTGGCTCTTGAACAAATATTCGAGAGAGCCTGGAGCCAGCTCTAGAGCCAGCACAAAAAAATCGTGTGCAAAAAAATCGTATGTCGTTACGCATCTTATTACTCTAGTGTCTTTGGTAAAAGGGTATACTAGGATTCGTTGCAACGTATGTAACAGGCAGAAGGAAGCGTTTCCGACCATAAAACGTTTTCATTTTATATTATTTTTCCCCAATTTCTACCGATATTACAGAAAATGTTGAAATTTTTCGTTTGCACTTCCACTAGCTGAGTAACGGGTATCTGATAGTCGGGGAACTGGAACTATAACATTCTATATTGTTTTAATTTAATTTAATTAAAAACAAATACGCTAGAAAAGCGAAATTTATATAATATACCAGAGAAATGTATGACGTTTAGAATTGCAACAGGTGCAATCTTTGACAAAGCAGCTAGTACATATACGGCAAATTGGTATTGAACCCAGAAGAGTGCCTCAACTAGAAGAACAGGAATGACTGGTGACTTAGAATGGGAGGTGCAGTCCTTAGCCGGTGGGTTCACTGTCCATTTCAGTTAACCAGTCAAGGTTCTGCTGTGAGTGCAGCAGGAGGCACACAGTTCTGTTTTATCCCTGAAGAATATGATCTTCGATGCTTAAAATTCGATCATGAGTTCTCTTAATTGCCTTAAAGTGCTTGTTTGTGTATTTTGCTTGTGCTTGAATCATAATATACATGCAAGGGATGAGGGGTAAGTTTAAGACTATTTAATAAAATTAGAAAAACCTGTTTGGGAAAATTAGCTTTGTGATTTTGATTTATAAATGTCTCGGGTTATTAATGTCAGGAGCGTCATCGTCCGTCCGTTCTTCCATATTGGCTTCACTCATGATGATCTACACTACGCGATTGGTAAAGCTGTGCGCATTTAACGAGTCCACTTGCGTCTACTTTGGCTTCTCAACGATTAATGTGCAGTTTCATGCAGACTGCTTTTTGTCTTCTCAATTTTTGGCATTCCCTTTTCATTATGGTGCTTTCTCACTCTAACCAAGCAGCGCAAGTGGCCACGTTCAGCAACAGCTCTATCGGTCTCATTTTAGCAGAGTCCCGTTTATAGATAATTCATCTTTTCATCCTCACACATTGACAATAAATAGGAACACGCATAATAGCAGAAGGAACATGGAGAATAAGTAAATAGCGACTACGCGCATTTACTTTATATTCGCCTCGACAACTGTATAATTATAAATAAAAAAAATGATTAAAAATGGATGATTGCTGTTTGATACATTTTTTGTTGATTAAATTCAATAAACTAATATAATATGATATCAAATGATATAATATGATTCGAGATGCAAAAGATCTGATATAAACTTTTGTGACGAAAAATCATTTTGCACTTGATACCTAAAATTTACACAGAATTCAGAAGAGTGAGAAATAACTTATTTGTTCCTTGAAATTTGAAAAAATATAAATTTCACATGTTTAGTTAAGCAAACTAGAATAGTATATTGAAACATAATTTTCTACAATTAAAATGCTTGCCTAAGCTATGACATTATATTAGTTTTGTAAACTATGCTGTCATCTTTAATAAATAAATAACATAATTTTCTACACTTCTCCATTTAAATGTAGACTGTATAGCGTAGTGGCCCCCGGAACCATAATCCCTAATCGGGACTTCAAAGTAACCGTTGCCGTTTATCGCATCAAAGAACCAGTCACCATTAAACTGGCCATCTCAGGGAATTCGTATAATGATTCCCTGACCGTGGACCTACCCACAGACCGCGAAATGAAAGAGGTCGCCTTTAAGGTGCCTGACCTTTCCTCGGGTGACTACGCACTAACAGCTGAAGGAGTGTCAGGCCTGAAGTTTCAGAACTCCATTAGTCTTTACTTCCGTGACGATGCTCCAGTGGTTGTTTTACTAATTGACAAGGATGAGTATATCCCTGGAGACAAGATTAGCTATCGCGTTTTGTTACTAAATGAGCAACTTCGCCCAGATACTTATGCCAAAGATATGGTTATCTGCCTCTTGGATCCTAAAGGAAACAAGGTTGATAAGGCCACAAAAAGCAAGGTAGCTGACGGAATCTATTCTGGACAATTTCAGTTGTCCAAAAGGGCAGCTCTGGGGCAATGGGAGTTGAACCTCGAGGATACAGAGGGTACTGAATATGACTCACCAGCTAGTAAATTTTTTTACGTAAAGCCTGAGGGGCTGCCAAGGTTCTCCATTCAAATAGATGTTCCAAAGTTCGTCAGTATAAAGGAAAACGAGATGAAGATAGTGCTTAGAGTCAAGTGAGCGTGGAGTATGTATGTTTCCTTAAATACTTTATTATAATTTATATTTTCCAAGGCACTCGTACGGAAACCCCCTCAACGGAAGAGCTGAACTAAATATTAAGTTAAATACGGAAAAGCGCAAGAATAATCTTTATAATCGCACAATAACAGCCAATGGTGCTGTAGTCAAGGGTCTGGCGACCTTTCATGTTCTTCTGACGGACATTGCCAAACACATAGCTCCAATCCGGGCCCCTTATATAGCTACAATAAGTGCATCGGTGGAAGATAAAGATAGTGGAGAAAAAACCACTAAGCTTGCATCCGTTTTCTTGCTGCAAAATCGCTATATTATTACATGTGCAGATTATTCGTGCCGAAGGCCGTAGAAAGAAAAAGACCACAAGGTTCTTATAAAGATTACGAACTTAGATGGATCTCTGGTATCCGAAAGCAAGTCAGCGGTGAAGGTACAGTAAAAATGTGACAACAAATGAATATTAAATATAATTTTTTGATTCTATTTAAGCTTATTTACAGCGAAGGTACTATACAAAATAATAGCTACTTCAGAAAATTCAGAGAAGTGGACGAAAAGAAGCGCTTTGAGTTCGAAGGCCAATTGGATAAGCCGGGACATTACGTGTTCAAAGCAAACCTCTCTGATTTACAAAAAAAAAACGAATACTACGATATATCTGTGGAATATAAGGGCGAAGAATATCGAATCCAGCAAACAATCTCACAATCGATAGGCTTCATTATGGACGTGACAAATGCTTTTTTCACACCTCAGATAGATGTGGATTTCTTCCTTCAGATCCATGGACCCAAAGATGACAACGGTCTTCCAGCTGCTTTGGTTGTTGGCGATGAGTTCCGGGTGACTCTCAATTCCAACGAACCCATCAAATACTTTATATACAACATAGTGGCCCGTAGTCTTATACTGCACACCGAAAGAGTTGAGTTCGACGAGCCCAAGATGGTTTACAACTTCACCTTGAAGGCTACGCATCTCACTGCGCCCCATTTTTATATTTATGCCTACTATGTAGACGAACAGGGAGTCCTTCATCACACCAAGTCTAAATTCAAAGTTCTCATGAGTCTTTCCAACGAAATTAGTATATCTGCACCAAGCACAGGGTATCCTGAAGAAGAAGTCAAGCTAAGAATCAGAACAGAACCCAATTCCTTTGTCGGCATCTTGGCGGTCGATGAAAGGTTTTCAGGCAGGATAAGGATAGATGACAGAAAACAGGACGATATTGATTATCTGTTTTATGTCAATAAACTCTCAAATGCTTTGTCATTTGTCAAGCCCTCAACGAGCTTTCCCAGAAATCATGAAATAGAAATGAGCTCCTTAGAAGATCAGTTGAAGGACTTCTATTTGCACACCTACCACGATGTTCCTGGATCGCATCTTGGTCTTGTCACCATGACCAACGCCCAGATTAAGGAAAGGATCTTTCGATTCTTCGACAAGGGTAACTACATCTAGATATTTAATTGTTAGAGAGTCTTAATGGTACTTATTTTATGCAGACAAAGACGTATCTGCGAGAGCATTATCAGCGAAATATCCTTTGAAATCCACTGAATCCTGGCTGTTTTCCGATATACAAATATCGCACACAGAGGTTACGGAACTGCAAATAAAGCTTCCTGACACCCTTGGCACCTGGGTAGTGAAAAGTTTTTCCTTGCACCCGGAAAAAGGATTGGGCGTCTTCCAAAGTAACGTTACACAAATCAGAACCATCAATCCCTACTCGCTCTTCATTCATTTACCGTACTCAGTGAAACTAGGAGAAACGGTCAGAATTCCGGTTCTGATCGTCAACCATTTACCCGAAACGAAATTGAAAGTAGAGTTAGCACTGGACAACGGAGCTGATGGCCTTGAAGATTCCTTGGAATATCGTCAAACACAACTCATGGAAATCGATGAGTATGGAGCCAAAAGCGCGTTCTTCATTTTCTGCCCCAACTATACGGGAAACTTTATTCCTCTAGAATTTACAGCAACCTCTTCAGTTAAAAATACTACTGTTCATAAGTCGCTAATGGTTATTGAAGACAATGTAAGAGGCAGCACCGAATATAGAAATCGCGCCATCCTAGTGAACTTGAAGGACAACCAGGACTACAAAAGCACCTTCCAGGTTGACCTCCCAAATTCCAGACTGATCGAGTTTAGTTTATTCAGTGACCCTCTCGGTCCGATCCTTCAAAACTTGGGTATTTCAATACCGGATGGCACGGGCGAACTGGTCATGTCTAAAATGGTAGTTAACTTTTTGGTGTGGAGCCACCTTAATGGAACCAAAAAACTCGATGGAGCTTTGGACACTCGAATCAAAAATAATTTAAAAGAGGGCTATCAGAACATACTGAACTATTGTCACGACGATGGAAGCTTTAGCTACTTTGACCCCCCGAAAGCCAACGGTTCCATCTGGCTAACCTCTTACGTCCTGCGTTACTTAGGCGAAATTAGGGCTGTCATATATGTCGATCCTACAATTCTGAAAAAGGGATTCGCATTTTTGCTCAGCCGCCAGCATGAAGACGGAAGTTTCACGGAGGATTTCAAATACTTTTCAAGGTCCGGGAGCCCTCTTTTCTTTACATCCAGTGTCCTGTTGGCTCTTCAGAAACAAACCAGTCCCGAGAAGGAAGCCATAAGCAAAGCGGTGGCTTTTCTAAGATCTCAGCTCGACGAAACAGCCTTATCACTGGCCAAGTCAATGGCCATATATGCATTGCAAAAGTCGCAGGCCCCGGGATCTGATAAACTTGTGGCGCAACTTAGATCCGTGTCAAAGCAGGAAAATGACCAACTTTGGTGGGCAGAGGATGTGCAGAACGGAAGCCCTCAAGATGTGGAGATCACCTCATATGCCCTGCTCTCCCTCATGGATTCGGAAATGGATGTGCCAGAGTCAGCAATCAGCACCGTTCGATGGCTTTTGGCCCAGAGAAATATTTATGGAGAATTTGACTCCAGCCAGAAAACAGTTATTGGTCTTACAGCCTTGGTTGAGTTCGCTGAAAAATGTGGTTACAATCCAAGCGCTTGGGAAGTGAGCATCAGCAACGAAGACATATCCCAAAAATTCGTCCTAGGCAATCTGACCCAGTTGACCCAGTCGATTAACTTCCCGCCGGCCACCAAATTCCTGGAGGTTCAGGCAAAGGGAACTGGAGCAGCTCTCATCCAGATTAGCTATGGGTATGACTTCGAGGAGAAGCAGGCCAATCCAAGCTTCAGTATTCAGACTACGGTCAGACCCAGCAGTTTGTCATCGAAGATGGAGCTAGTCGTGTGCGTGGAGTTCCTGGAGAGGAGCACAAAGGCCTCCAATATGGCCGTTTTGGAGGTGTCCCTGCCCTCCGGATACAGATCGGATAGATCGAGCTTCAAGAAAATTCGTGAAGTCGAAGGAGTGGGGGTGAGTTAAGCACTTTTTAAAGATAATTGCCCCCAAATTATTCATTTTTTCCGCAGTCCGTGGATACCAAGAATGAAGACTCCGTGGTCATCGTCTACTTTGAAAGCCTGGCCAAGAATGAAAGCAAATGCATTCCCGTCGAGGCGTACAGAACACTTGAAGTGTTCAATCTTAAGCCTTCCAGTGTAGTTATCTATGATAATTATGGCCGGAAGGCAACCGAATATTATCAACTTAAATTGGAGCTCAGCGACATTAGAGGCACTTAAAGTCGCCGTTTTGAGTCCACAGGCTCATAAATCAAGCTATTTCATTTTAATCAACGTACCACGCTTCCTACAGCCCACATTTTTATGGTACTACTCGAAGTTAAATCCAATATACCATAATCACCTTCAATGTCAGATCGTAGATATGAATCTGCTGAGTCAGCAATAAATATTTGTAAACATTGCGCTAGCAAATTGGATCACAATGTGTATGGTTTATCAAAACCGCAGTGCCTAAGACGCGTGGAGGGTTTAGTCGCTTAGCGACTGGCGAAAGTTCAACCTGTCTGCCCAGACATTTGACCCACAGACATCAACAATGTTTCTGTATTTTCAAGTAGGTGGTAACTTTTATCTGGTACGTGCGATTTTGCATTTCGATAAGGCGCTGCTGACTTGCGATCCGACAGGAGCACTACATCACTATTATGTATATTATCAATAAGTGGAACCAGAGTGGGCCAGTACTCGAGTGACGAGAGTCTTATTAATATTAATAACAGCCCTATTAATAACCCCCTGGCTCATGACGTTTTCGGGGAATGGTTAAAGTGAGTGTGATCACATAGTCGAGCGCCCCTGAATGGTAATCCTCTTTTCCTCCGAAGTAAATCGGTGAATGAATGGATATCGATAAGGTCGATGAAGAAAATTAAGAAATGTCCCAAGGCTGAAGTTCTAACCTCCATAACCCAACTTATCTTAATTGGATTTTAAAATGCGTAATTCTCTAACAATCTGCATTTAAATTTAAAAATTCATTTTTTTTTTTAAATTTTTGTTGTATTGTTTTTTAAATTTAAGATGTAGAAATTCAAAAAAAATTAGAAATGTCCCAAGGCTGAAGTTCGAAACTCCATAACTTAACTTATCTTAATCGGATTTTGAAATGGAATACCTCTAAATTCAAATGCAGAAAAATTTTCAAATTTAATCGTTACTCCTAATGTAAAAACAAAGACACTAGTATAAAAAAGCTTCGTATGCAACCTGTTTATTACAAAATTGAATACTTGAGGCAGGACCAGCGCACCTAAGAATCACTATCTGAAAATATATTTTCCACGTCGCATGATAAATACTCTAACGACACATTAATTACATTACATTACATTAATTAATTAACGACACAGTAATTGATGAAATTAATCAGTTATTTTTTTATTCATTTATTCACCTATTACTATTTCTAATATGTATTTAAATAAAGGCAATGCAAAACTAGAGTTTTTTACATGGTGGCAATCGATTACAAATAATATAGATTGAAAGTCCATAAACTTCTAAAGTGAAGGGCATTTTTGGTCATATGTACAATACACGAACATACGTGTGCACACATATACTGATCGACTGTATCAGTGCCAATTTAGCATCCGGGAAAAATGTCAAACACCCCCAACCCGGAAAGCTGTTCTTTTTTAAGTTTTTCTATCCGAAAATCTGTCCTTTTTAGACAATGTTAGAATTTTAAAAATTTAATTTGAATTATTCCACATTTTTTTTGTTTGCACTATGTGGCATCTCTTTTAAGCAAAATGTTATCGATATTGTGTGTAATCGTATGAATATCGAACTCACTTTGTCAAATTGCCTAAAGAATACAAACAAAATAATATACAAAAGCAAACATTTTGTGATTTCTGCCAAAATGCCTAAAAAATTTCGCGATTTCTGGCTTGACCAGCCAGATTTTAAAAATTGGTTAACAAGGGACCAAAGTGATAAAAACAAATGCAAACTTGCAAATACTGCAAGTGCAGCATAAATGCAAAAATTGATTCGTGCTCACAGAAAGACCAAAAAGCAAAAAAAGTAAATAAAATAACCCTTTTGCCTGTTAAGTCCGATGAAGTGTGTCGCCAGGTAACCAGGAAACACCTATAAAATGCCCGAAAAGTATTTGAAACGCATTGGCACAATGGCAACGTATGAATCAAACGTTGAGGACGAATGCGTCGTGGACGAAACATTTAAAATATTAAATTAAAAGTTAACTAAATAAATAATAATCATAAAAAAAATCTGTCCTGTTTTATCATTCTTTTTTTTTAAATTTTCATCCTATTTTTTTTGTTTTTTTTTTCTCAATCTGTCCTTTTTTTCAGAAGAATATTGGCATCACTGCGCTGTATGCGTACAGAGCTTTCTCTCTGGCTCTTGAACAAATATTCGAGAGAGCCTGGAGCCAGCTCTAGAGCCAGCACACAAAAATCGTGTGCAAAAAAATCGTATGTCGTTACGCATCTTATTACTCTAGTGTCTTTGGTAAAAGGGTATACTAGGATTCGTTGCAACGTATGTAACAGGCAGAAGGAAGCGTTTCCGACCATAAAACGTTTTCATTTTATATTATTTTTCCCCAATTTCTACCGATATTACAGAAAATGTTGAAATTTTTCGTTTGCACTTCCACTAGCTGAGTAACGGGTATCTGATAGTCGGGGAACTGGAACTATAACATTCTATATTGTTTTAATTTAATTTAATTAAAAACAAATACGCTAGAAAAGCGAAATTTATATAATATACCAGAGAAATGTATGACGTTTAGAATTGCAACAGGTGCAATCTTTGACAAAGCAGCTAGTACATATACGGCAAATTGGTATTGAACCCAGAAGAGTGCCTCAACTAGAAGAACAGGAATGACTGGTGACTTAGAATGGGAGGTGCAGTCCTTAGCCGGTGGGTTCACTGTCCATTTCAGTTAACCAGTCAAGGTTCTGCTGTGAGTGCAGCAGGAGGCACATAGTTCTGTTTTATCCCTGAAGAATATGATCTTCGTTGCTTAAAATTCGATCATGAGTTCTCTTAATTGCCTTAAAGTGCTTGTTTGTGTATTTTGCTTGTGCTTGAATCATAATATACATGCAAGGGATGAGGGGTAAGTTTAAGACTATTTAATAAAATTAGAAAAACCTGTTTGGGAAAATTAGCTTTGTGATTTTGATTTATAAATGTCTCGGGTTATTAATGTCAGGAGCGTCATCGTCCGTCCGTTCTTCCATATTGGCTTCACTCATGATGATCTACACTACGCGATTGGTAAAGCTGTGCGCATTTAACGAGTCCACTTGCGTCTACTTTGGCTTCTCAACGATTAATGTGCAGTTTCATGCAGACTGCTTTTTGTCTTCTCAATTTTTGGCATTCACTTTTCATTATGGTGCTTTCTCACTCTAACCAAGCAGCGCAAGTGGCCACGTTCAGCAACAGCTCTATCGGTCTCATTTTAGCAGAGTCCCGTTTATAGATAATTCATCTTTTCATCCTCACACATTGACAATAAATAGGAACACGCATAATAGCAGAAGGAACATGGAGAATAAGTAAATAGCGACTACGCGCATTTACTTTATATTCGCCTCGACAACTGTATAATTATAAATAAAAAAAATGATTAAAAATGGATGATTGCTGTTTGATACATTTTTTGTTGATTAAATTCAATAAACTATCAATATCAAACAACCTTCGAGATGCAAAAGATCTGATATAAACTTTTGTGACGAAAAATCATTTTGCACTTGATACCTAAAATTTACACAGAATTCAGAAGAGTGAAAATAACTTATTTGTTCCTTGAAATTTGAAAAATATAAATTTCACATGTTTAGTTAAGCAAACTAGAATAGTATATTGAAACATAATTTTCTACAATTAAAATGCTTGCCTAAGCTATGACATTATATTAGTTTTGTAAACTATGCTGTCATCTTTAATAAATAAATAACATAATTTTCTACACTTCTCCATTTAAATTTAGACTGTATAGCGTAGTGGCCCCCGGAACCATAATCCCTAATCGGGACTTCAAAGTAACCGTTGCCGTTTATCGCATCAAAGAACCAGTCACCATTAAACTGGCCATCTCAGGGAATTCGTATAATGATTCCCTGACCGTGGACCTACCCACAGACCGCGAATTGAAAGAGGTCGCCTTTAAGGTGCCTGACCTTTCCTCGGGTGACTACGCACTGACAGCTGAAGGAGTGTCAGGCCTGAAGTTTCAGAACTCCATTAGTCTTTACTTCCGTGACGATGCTCCAGTGGTTGTTTTACTAATTGACAAGGATGAGTATATTCCTGGAGACAAGATTAGCTATCGCGTTTTGTTACTAAATGAGCAACTTCGCCCAGATACTTATGCCAAAGATATGGTTATCTGTCTCTTGGATCCTAAAGGAAACAAGGTTGATAAGGCCACAAAAAGCAAGGTAGCTGACGGAATCTATTCTGGACAATTTCAGTTGTCCAAAAGGGCAGCTCTGGGGCAATGGGAGTTGAACCTCGAGGATACAGAGGGTACTGAATATGACTCACGAGCTAGTAAATGTTTTTACGTAAAGCCTGAGGGGCTGCCAAGGTTCTCCATTCAAATAGATGTTCCAAAGTTCGTCAGTATAAAGGAAAACGAGATGAAGATAGTGCTTAGAGTCAAGTGAGCGTGGAGTATGTATGTTTCCTTAAATACTTTATTATAATTTATATTTTCCAAGGCACTCGTACGGAAACCCCCTCAACGGAAGAGCTGAACTAAATATTAAGTTAAATACGGAAAAGCGCAAGAATAATCCTTATAATCGCACAATAACAGCTAATGGTGCTGTAGTCAAGGGTCTGGCGACCTTTCATGTTCTTCTGACGGACATTGCCAAACACATAGCTCCAATCCGGGCCCCTTATATAGCTACAATAAGTGCATCGGTGGAAGATAAAGATAGTGGAGAAAAAACCACTAAGTTTGCATCCGTTTTCTTGCTGCAAAATCGCTATATTATTACATGTGCAGATTATTCGTGCCGAAGGCCGTGGAAAGAAAAAGACCACAAGGTTCTTATAAAGATTACGAACTTAGATGGATCTCTGGTATCCGAAAGCAAGTCAGCGGTGAAGGTACAGTAAAAATGTGACAACAAATGAATATTAAATATAATTTTTTGATTCTATTTAAGCTTATTTACAGCGAAGGTACTATACAAAATAATAGCTACTTCAGAAAATTCAGAGAAGTGGACGAAAAGAAGCGCTTTGAGTTCGAAGGCCAATTGGATAAGCCGGGACATTACGTGTTCAAAGCAAACCTCTCTGATTTACAAAAAAAAAACGAATACTACGATATATCTGTGGAATATAAGGGCGAAGAATATCGAATCCAGCAAACAATCTCACAATCGATAGGCTTCATTATGGACGTGACAAATGCTTTTTTCACACCTCAGATAGATGTGGATTTCTTCCTTCAGATCCATGGACCCAAAGATGACAACGGTCTTCCAGCTGCTTTGGTTGTTGGCGATGAGTTCCGAGTGACCCTCAATTCCAACGAACCCATCAAATTCTTTATATACAACATAGTGGCCCGTAGTCTCATACTGCACACCGAAAGAGTTGAGTTCGACGAGCCCAAGATGGTTTACAACTTCACGTTGAAGGCTACGCATCTCACTGCGCCCTATTTTTATATTTATGCCTACTATGTAGACGAACAGGGAGTCCTTCATCACACCAAGTCTGAATTCAAAGTTCTCATGAGTCTTTCCAACGAAATTAGTATATCTGCACCAAGCACAGGGTATCCTGAAGAAGAAGTCAAGCTAAGAATCAGAACAGAACCCAATTCCTTTGTCGGCATCTTGGCGGTCGATGAAAGGTTTTCAGGCAGGATAAGGATAGATGACAGAAAACAGGACGATATTGATTATCTGTTTTATGTCTATAAACTCTCAAATGTTTTCTCATTTATCAAGCCCTCAATGAGCTTTCCCAGAAAACATGAAATAGGAATGAGCTCCTTAGAAGAGCAATTGAAGAACGTCTATTTGCACACAAACCACGATGTTCCTGGATCGCATCTTGGTCTTGTCACCATGACCAACGCCCAGATTAAGGAAAGGATCTTTCGATTCTTCGACAAGGGTAACTACATCTAGATATTTAATTGTTAGAGAGTCTTAATGGTACTTATTTTATGCAGACAAAGACGTATCTGCGAGAGCATTATCAGCGAAATATCCTTTGAAATCCACTGAATCCTGGCTGTTTTCCGATATACAAATATCGCACACAGAGGTTACGGAACTGCAAATAAAACTTCCTGACACCCTGGGCACCTGGGTAGTTAAGGGTTTTTCCTTGCACCCGGAAAAAGGATTGGGCGTCTTCCAAAGTAACGTTACACAAATCAGAACCATCAAGCCCTACTCGCTCTTCATTCATTTGCCGTACTCAGTGAAACTAGGAGAAACGGTCAGAATTCCGGTTCTGGTCGTCAACCATTTACCCGAAACGAAATTGAAAGTAGAGTTAGCACTGGACAACGGAGCTAATGGCCTTGAAGATTCCTTGGAATATCGTCAAACACAACTCATGGAAATCGATGAGTATGGAGCCAAAAGCGCGTTCTTCATTTTCTGCCCCAACTATACGGGAAACTTTATTCCTCTAGAATTTACAGCAACCTCTTCAGTTAAAAATACTACTGTTCATAAGTCGCTAATGGTTATTGAAGACAATGTAAGAGGCAGCACCGAATATAGAAATCGCGCCATCCTAGTGAACTTGAAGGACAACCAGGACTACAAAAGCACCTTCCAGGTTGACCTCCCAAATTCCAGACTGATCGAGTTTAGTTTATTCAGTGACCCTCTCGGTCCGATCCTTCAAAACTTGGGTATTTCAATACCGGATGGCACGGGCGAACTGATCATGTCTAAAATGGTAGTTAACTTTTTGGTGTGGAGCCACCTTAATGGAACCAAAAAACTCGATGGAGCTTTGGACACTCGAATCAAGAATAATTTAAAAGAGGGCTATCAGAACATACTGAACTATTGTCACGACGATGGAAGCTTTAGCTACTTTGACCCCCCGAAAGCCAACGGTTCCATCTGGCTAACCTCTTACGTCCTGCGTTACTTAGGCGAAATTAAAGCTGTCATATATGTCGATCCTACAATTTTGAAAAAGGGATTCGCATTTTTGCTCAGCCGCCAGCATGAAGACGGAAGTTTCACGGAAGATTTCAAATACTTTTCAAGGTCCGGGAGCCCTCTTTTCTTTACATCCAGTGTCCTGTTGGCTCTTCAGAAACAAACCAGTCCCGAGAAGGAAGCCATAAGCAAAGCGGTGGCTTTTCTAAGATCTCAGCTCGACGAAACAGCCTTATCACTGGCCAAGTCAATGGCCATATATGCATTGCAAAAGTCGCAGGCCCCGGGATCTGATAAACTTGTGGCGCAACTTAGATCCGTGGCAAAGCAGGAAAATGACCAACTTTGGTGGGCAGAGGATGTGCAGAACGGAAGCCCTCAAGATGTGGAGATCACCTCATATGCCCTGCTCTCCCTCATGGATTCGGAAATGGATGTGCCAGAGTCAGCAATCAGCACCGTTCGATGGCTTTTGGCCCAGAGAAATATTTATGGAGAATTTGACTCCAGCCAGAAAACAGTTATTGGTCTTACAGCCTTGGTTGAGTTCGCTGAAAAATGTGGTTACAATCCAAGCGCTTGGGAAGTGAGCATCAGCAATGAAGACATATCCCAAAAATTCGTCCTAGGCAATCTGACCCAGTTGACCCAGTCGATTAACTTCCCGCCGGCCACCAAATTCCTGGAGGTTCAGGCAAAGGGAACTGGTGCAGCTCTCATCCAGATTAGCTATGGGTATGACTTCGAGGAGAAGCAGGCCAATCCAAGCTTCAGTATTCAGACTACGGTCAGACCCAGCAGTTTGTCATCGAAGATGGAGCTAGTCGTGTGCGTGGAGTTCCTGGAGAGGAGCACAAAGGCCTCCAATATGGCCGTTTTGGAGGTGTCCCTGCCCTCCGGATACAGATCGGATAGATCGAGCTTCAAGAAAATTCGTGATGTCGAAGGAGTGGGGGTGAGTTAAGCACTTTTTAAAGATAATTGCCCCCAAATTATTCATTTTTTCCGCAGTCCGTGGATACCAAGAATGAAGACTCCGTGGTCATCGTCTACTTTGAAAGCCTGGCCAAGAATGAAAGCAAATGCATTCCCGTCGAGGCGTACAGAACACTTGAAGTGACCAATCTTAAGCCTTCCAGTGTAGTTATCTATGATAATTATGGCCGGAAGGCAACCGAATATTATCAACTTAAATTGGAGCTCAGCGACATTAGAGGCACTTAAAGTCGCCGTTTTGAGTCCACAGGCTCATAAATCAAGCTATTTCATTTTAATCAACGTACCACGCTTCCTACAGCCCACATTTTTATGGTACTACTCGAAGTTAAATCCAATATACCATAATCACCTTCAATGTCAGATCGTAGATATGAATCTGCTGAGTCAGCAATAAATATTTGTAAACATTGCGCTAGCAAATTGGATCACAATGTGTATGGTTTATCAAAACCACAGTGCCTAAGACGCGTGGATGGCTTAGTCGCTTAGTGACTGGCGAAAGTTCAACCTGTCTGCCCAGACATTTGGCCCACAGACATCAACAATGTTTCTGTATTTTCAAGTAGGTGGTAACTTTTATCTGGTACGTGCGATTTTGCATTTCGATAAGGCGCTGCTGATTTGCGATCCGACAGGAGGACTACATCAGTATTATGTATATTATCAAAAGTGGAACCAGAGTGGGCCAGTACTCGAGTGACGAGAGTCTAATTAACATTAATAACACCCCTAAATTTAGCCCCTGGCTCATGACGTTTTCGGGGAATGGTCAACGTGAGTGCGATCGCATAGTCGAGCGCCCCTGAATGGTAATCCTCTTTACTTCGGTTCCGAAGTAAATCGGTGAATGAATGGATGTCGATAAGGTCGATTAGATCTTCTGGCCGACCATACTGCGAACGTGTACATGCAGCGCCGACCACTTAATAATATTGTGTAATCCCCTCTAAGTCTGCTGCATTAGAATGGGGCACCCAAAATGTTTCGCTGATAACCCGATAGCAAACAAATTGTATGCCAGTTTAATGAAAGTCAGAAAGCCACGGTGAAGGCAATAAAAACCACAGTTCCGCATAGTGCGTTGTAATAGCTAATGCACCGCGGATCGATAGTCAAAAGGCAGCTTTCATATAGAAGAATCCTTAAAGATCCTTTGAATTAAATTAGGAAAAATCCTTATAAAGGATGTACGCAATTAATTTCAGGAGATTTAAATAGGAATTAGAAAAAAGTTTTTTTTCAATTTCTACTTTTGCGAAATTAAACTACAGCCCTTGTGAATCTGAAATTACAGTGCTTGTGAAATTAAAATTACAAATTTTTTGAAATTGCAATTACAATTTCTGTGAAATAATTCCAAGGTAGCAAAACAATGGGCGATGAAAAGTCCAAGTCAACGTCAGTGCTGCAGCATATAGAATCGGCGCTATATGTGATCAACCAGCTGTGCATAGGATTCGTCACCATTTGGGTCAGCTGGACCTGTTTGCGACAGGACCTCTCGGGAATTCGCCTGCATGCCTGGCTGGTCACCTTCGGATTTGTGTTCCTAATGGCCGAGGGAATGATGTGCTTCTACGACGGCAGTTGGCTAACGGTGCGTTACTCCCGGAAGTACAAGACCGCCTTTCACGTGGTCCTTCAGATCCTGGGGGGCGGCATGGGCGTGGCCGGCTGTTTAATCCAACTAATACGTGACGATTGGGCCATCAGCGTCACGTTACATGCCCGCCTGGGCTTCGCCGCCTTCATCCTGTGCCTGATCTCTCTGCTGAGTGGACTTGTCGCCTTCCTGGCGAGATGCCTGAGCAGGACCATCTCACCCTTGGCCAACAAGACCTTCCACGTGGTCCTCAGCATTGCCGCCTTCGTGATCGCCATGATGGCGCAGTTTTACGGATACACGCAGACTCGAATTTTCAAGGGCCAAGGACAGGATTTCGTTGTTCTCATGCAGGTCGTCACTATGGTCCTAATGGTCCTAACCAGCATTGGCGCCATTAAGTCGCTCTACCAGAAATTTGGTAGCTTGACCAGTTAGAAACACTTGCGGTCTATCCTTCATCCTGTATATGGGGCATTTAAAGCTAAGTTAGACTATTTGTATTTATGTAATAAGTTATTATAATCATAAGGATACATCAAATAATTAAGAGAACAATAAAAAATGACTGCGAACTTTAAAATTTGTTGTATTTTGGTTTTTTCTTTCAAAAGTCCGGTAAAACAGTGTTTAAAATGTAGTTTAAGTAGTAATATACATATGTAAAAAAATAATTACATTACATAATTAAATATTTAGTTAGCGATATAAAAATTAAATATTTGGGACAATTTATTCAGTGCATGTAACACATTAACTGCAAAAGATAACTATGTATAACTCACTTGCAAAAGATAAATGATATGGAACCCCTCAGCAACATTTTAGGTATGCAACGTTTTTTTGAGGGGTAGCTCTTCCTCCAATTATAAAGCATTCTTTCTGTGTTTTTAATGTTATTGAAAAAGATAGTCATAATAAAAAGCTACGTACTTTAGGAATAAAGAACAAAGCACAAAATACAAAACGTAATATGTATATAAAGCACATATATAACACTATGTGGTCCTTTGCTTACTGAAATGTGGTCTGGCTTGTAATCAAATTTTGGATATTAAATGTGTCGATATGATTGATATCAATCATAAACAGTGCTAATGTACGAAGTACCAATATTTTCGCTATACTGTCATCACTGTTGCATTGCAATCAGCAACGTTTAGTGTTGATAAGTTCAAATTGACACGAATACCTATCGCATCAAAACTTTTCGCGCCATAGGAAATTTAAAAAAGGCATACGAGCGAAGGCCTAGTTGCGGTTTTGCTGCACTTTGATAGCTTCCCGAAGCGTAAAACGATATGAATAGGAATGAAAACTTAAATAATCTTGTGGTCAAGTCCAGTCAACTTGTAAATGACGCTGCAAGAATGGCTTCGCCAGTTGCTCATAAACATTCGACCAAATGATTTGATTAACCAAGTTCATTGGGCGTATCGGTCGAATATTAAACCTTTAATTGCTGTCGTAGCTTGAGCACACGTCTGGCTTTGCCCAATAATAAATAATTTGCCGCAATTTGTCTGTGAAAAGTGGCAGGCAGTATTATCAGTCGACAATAGTATAAATGTTAACACGAAAATAACATTATTTCAGCGCACTGATAAAAGCCGGCAAGCAAAAAACTGAAAACTGGAACTACAATGTCCGAGAGTGAGAAGCCTGTGCTTAGTAGAACTCAGACATCAGTCGACTACGGCAGCACGATCCGGACGGAATCTCTACGCCGACCCACATTTATTCCGATCGAATCTCCCCGTCGCTATTCGAAAATGACCCACGGTTCCCTGTCCGGTCACGAGGCCCAGAACCGCCTCCAGAGATTGGAGTACTTCCTCAACGTTCTGAACCAGATGTGCATTGGATTCGTCACCATCTACATTTCCTACCTGACGCTGCGAACAGGGCTGTCTGGCACGGGTCTGCATGCCTGGCTGGTTACCATCGGGGTAAATAGTTTGCGATTATCACCTTCTAAGCGGCCACTGAAGATCATCCAACACCACAGTTCTCCTTCTTCATGGCCGAGGGCGTTATGATCCACTACGGCGGCAATGTGCTGACAAATGGATACAAGCGCCAAACGAAGACCACCATACACTGGGTGCTTCTGACATTGGGAGGCGGTTGCGGGGCAGCTGGTGCCCTTATCAAAATGATTCAAAAGGGGTTTTTGCTGCAATCGACACATGGAAGGCTGGGTGAGTCCAGCACAAAGACGCAGTGCCTGTTATAGATGCCAGCAGATGCTAGATTCAGAACTAAGTGATAGATCGTCGCATTCTTTTTCTTGTGTTTCTTTCATACAATATTTAAAAGTTCATAAGCTAAGCTATTAAAAGTTGTGTTTCCCTGTTTAAGCTACCATTTTGTTTGTTAGAATATCACACAACTATTATTTTAACACAACAGTTTTTTATCGTACGCCCCTACCAACTTTTTTAGTTCGACATAAGGCGAACTATTTTATCGCTTTTTTACTATCTTTTTAGAGGTAAATTTAATGATCTTTAGAGAATCTGATCTCGGTACTTAATATCGGCAACACCTTACACCTAAAGAGAACTGACTAATAGACTCGCTCTTCGCCCACAGGAATGACCGCCTTCATACTGTGCATTCTGGCCATGTCCTCGGGCTTGGCGGCACTTTTCTCCCCCCGCATCAAGAAGCTAATCACACCATTGCTGAACAAGACGTTCCACAATTTCCTGGGATTCGCGTGCTTCGTGATCGCACTGGTGACCCAGTATTACGGCTACCAGACGGGATACTTCAAGAGCCGTAGTGAGACAGATTTCCAAATCCTGATGAAGTGCCTCACCCTCATATCGTTGGTTCTGTCGAGCTACGGACCGATGAAAGCACTCTATGAGAAATGCAGAAATATATCCCAACAGTTTTAGATAGAAAAAGAATCACTCGAATGTATGTAGATAAATAAATATAATTTTTCTTAAAAAATCATTCTTTCGACCTATCCAGAAATTCCTAAAACGATTTACAACTGTCTACCTCATTTTAGGTATATTGTGTTTATGGCTCTCATGAACATGACTAACTATTTCAATGCCTCATTAGGGAAAACCCGGTGAGGTAGCGGTCTGAATTTTCCCGTCTGGTACTCCCCCATAAAAGTTTTAGAACCCCCTTTTGATTGACAGCTGATACGGCCCGAAAAAGTAATGAATCGACTATCAGATATACTGCAATTTGGTTTAATTAAAGGTGAACGACTCACTTATAAAGCCAGCACATTAATTAATCAATCAAAACGTTTAACTGATAATTTTAGTTATATAATTATTTAAGTTCCTTTTACATTTTGGCAAGCATGCATCATTTAAAAATCCAAGACCTACCCGGGTTTTTTATCTGATCGGTTTGTGACACATGGAGGCCGCATAATTGATAGTAACCGTTCTAAATAAGTTTAAACTTTTGAAACCCCGTGAAAAGAAGAGCTTGATTTCCGCTACTTTTAATTAAAAATCTCGTGTTTAGCATGGTGCAGTTTCTTATGTTTATTTTGAAAATCCATATCATTTCTTCTTAAATCTCTCGCAATAAATAATACTTGGCGCGTGTTTCGCGTTGTGTGTGTGATACGTATATCAGTTAGCAATAATAATAAATAGCTAGCGTTAGGTATTAAAATTCATAGTCAATTGGGTAATACAAGGCTTCCATTTTCGGGGTAACTTTCGGTAAAAAAAAGATCGGTATAGAAGATATGAAGATCTCTATATAGAATCGGGTAAACAGATCTTTAGGTATTATTAGCTATCGACTAAAGCCCAGTAAGGAATTGTGTATTGGGCAAGGCATATTCGAAATTCGGCTTCCTGTATAAGTCCATACTTCGCTCTGCTCACAGCTTGTTGCTGCGTCGAATGGCGAAGGACATCAGCGCGTGCTCCAGCCGCATGTGGTAGGGAAGCTTGCGCTCCAGAATGACTGGCTCCTGGCCATCTGGACAGCACCGGTTCCGGCAGCACTCGCACTGACTTTCATCATCGTCGTACTCCTGCTGCAGTTCCTGCTCCAGCTCGAAGGCCTTCTTGGCTGCTCGCTGTTCAAAGCGCAAATAGAAGGCCAGGCAGACAAACAGCATAAAGACCAGGGCACACATTGCTCCACTGGCAATGCTCGCCTTCTCCAGCATTGGACGCGGCCTCTTGGGCAGATAAGTATTGTCGATCTCCTTGTACTCGCACCGCTGGCCCATAAAACCAATCGCGCACTCGCAGCTGTAAACCGGTAGATCGGCAATCTTCACCGCGAAGCAATGGGCATCGTTCAGACAGTACCAGGCATCGAAGGTCTCAGGACATTTGTAAGTGGGGAATGTAATATTGGGCCTGGGCGTGGTCGTCGTGGTGGTGCGCATTGTGGTGCTACTTGTGACTGGAGCCTGGGTCGGCGGCAATGCCGTGCCGGACATGGATGAGGAGATCGAGGAGCGCGGCTTGGGCACCGTACGGCTGGAGCAGGCCTCGACGTACGACGGATGTGCCAGGCAGCCGATCAGGACCAGGGCAACCACCCCATGTTGTACACTCATTGTGGAATGCATTACAATTTGTAGCTTTTTGGGTATCTTCTCTCGTTTTTGGCGTGCAACGTTTGGTTGTTTAAAAGCTTAAGAATACTAAAACTAGTGGCTATCACAATAATAAATAAGAATATTCGTTGTCCGCTGCAGGGGCGTCGTCAGATATCTTTGGAATTGGTTTCTCTACATGTGCATGCTGCTGGTGGAACGTAAACGTTGAGTTAGGGGAGATGTGTGTATCTGTGAGAAAGATAGAAAGTCATTAGTGGCCAGTAGTCTCCAAGTAGCATCGGGGGTATTTAACTCTAAAGCTGTGTACTCAACAGAAGGGGAAAACAAACTGCATAAAATCATAACTATGTATGTATTTATAAAAGTATATATTAAAAATCGCTGTGAATAATTATGTTACAGTCAGGAAATTTTACTTCGATTTTAGAACTCCTCCTTCACAGCCAATTCACTTTCTGTTTTTAATTCCATTTACGTTGTCTCCCGTTGATTATCCTAGCTCATCAAAGCTGGCTGTGATATGCGTTGGGTATCCATATCACAACCACTTGATGAGGCTTAGATAATCAACATCGTACGGTTGAAGAACAGTATCTTCAACTTCATGAATGTGTTAGTAACAATATTGCACCGGATGTGTGTAGTCAGTTCGACAGCGTTCTAAGTCAGAGATGTAAGCCCAGTTGAGCCATTTTTCGGTGCTGTGGCATGCTTTTGTCCTCCGTCGTTCCGAATTCAGATCTTAGTTCGCCGCGGTTTCTTTGCAATTGCAATTCACTATAAATTTATGTGTATATTTAAGGCGGACAGAGTGTGTTTTATGATGGGCGTGTGATTATTATGTGGCGGGAAGTATTACCATGATTTGATGTACGATACATTACGCTAAGCTCATCAAAGCTGGCTGTGATATGCCGCGCAAAGCTGATATGCATTTCACAACCACTTTGAGAGCCCAGCATGAATGCGCCAATATAGTTTTATTGATTGAGGTTTCGGGATATTTGACTGCGGGAGTTTAGAATTTTCAATTTTGATTTTCATGCTCATGTAATGATATAAACAAAATCAGACGCTTGTTACCGTTTATACTTGTGGAGTTCAATTATGCATTGTTTTAATTTTTTTGGAAATTGTGCTTTTTTTTTGTCTTGAGCATCGCGTCGCTCCTCAAAGCTGGCTGTGATATGAATAGGCATAAAAAGGCAAACATTTCACAACCACTTTGAAGAATGACACAATTCTCCTACTTCGATTCGATGAGAGCCGAGGTTCAGATTCAGATGGAGACCCGTCTTCTCCTAGAGTCTTTTAGCAACGTTCTCACGGCCATGGGCTTGGAGCCTTGTACTTTTTTGCAGCCACGGTACAATAAACAAATATGAAAAAAGTACGAAAATAAATAAATGCGACGACGACTACAACACGATGATAATGATGATCATGACGACGACGACGATGGTAATGATGATTACGATGATGAGACTGCTACTGCTGATAATACGCAAATGTGGATTGCTATGAATGGCGACAGAGCGCGAGTGAATGGGACAAATTTCATACATTTCTACGCTATAGACTCGCCATCGGTTCAGCAACAACAAAATTCAACAGGCACACACAACACCAAAGAACAACGCAGAAAAAGGACGGCACGGGCAAGATGCAATGCACCCGAAATAATTATAATAAAATTGTAAACATAAATTTGGCGCCAGCCTTTGGAAATTTGACGCCAAATTTGTTTTGATTTCATTTGTGAGTTCGAGCTCGGAAATTCAAACTGATAAGGAATGCAAACGAAGAATAACGAAACGGAAGAACACGATCGAAATCAACGAAAACAATTCATCTTAAATACCGATTTGTTATCTTTTTAAGATTTGCTCAACAAGTTTAATACACTAAGATGGGAATGAAACTAAAATTTTCTATATGAAAACAAATGAAAATATTACTGTTCGCCATTTTGAGCGCCCACTGTGATGCAATGCAAGAACAGTTATACGATGAGTGTGTGGACTTATTTATGTATTAGAATGCTTTTACGGTTAACAATTGCTGCACTCTTTGCCCTCTCTTTCTCGCTCACGCGCGGTAAGCGACAGCGGACAGCTTATTAAAATTTCCGTTATAAAAATTAAATCCACCGCCGCCGCTTTTATGATCGCATGCATGTACATACATTTGCACATATGCATGTGCGTTTGTGTGCGAGAGGAAGTCGAAGTAAGGTAATGAGCGCTAAATTCAAGTTGAATAGCCATATAAAATGCGCTGAACTTGCGAGCGTGTAGGTCAAGATCAGCGGCGGCACTTTATAATATTTTGTTGGTTTTCGTAAATAGCAATTGAAGCAAGTTCGATGATCTTTTAGTGCATTTCAATAATGGGGGAATGAGCCAACAAACACGATAACAACAACAGCAATATGTACAAGCACCACAATAATTACAGCAACAACAATCAACTATATTAGAGTGTGGACGGCAAAAAGTGTGCATACATACATGACAACAACAACACCCGCTAATAAAAAATACTGTTGTGGCTGCTTCTTCTTCTGCCCTTGCGTCTTTTACAACTTCTTCGGCAAGCCAGTTGTTGTTGCTGTAATTTTCATGTTGCCTTGCTCTCTTTCATTCTTGGGCGTCGCTGCACGAGTTCGTTGGCTCTTCTCGTTTTTGTATGTGTGTGTGTTTAGAAAACTGTAAGGAAAGCAAAGTGTGTGAAAAATATGGTTAAGGTAAAAAAAAAAAATGCCAATACAGGAACAACAACACAGCTCGCTCTCTTTTCTCTGCTTGCAGTTTCGAAAAAAATTTACCGGTTTTTATGTTTTCGCAAAAAAGCTCAAGAAACAAGTCCTACAAGTTTTAAATCAAGAGAAGAGAGAGAGAGCAAAAAGGCGTGAGAACGCAATGAAGGCGCATTTAGCAGAGACCACAACCTTTTGAGGTGTGTTGCGTATACGTGCATATTGGCACACACACACACACAGCCGACGCTTCAGCTCTCGCTCTCTTTTGCTCGCTTCGCCATCTCACTCTTACTCCATGCCATTCAAGGGGATAAATTATGTATGTATATATGTATCACGAATGTGTGTGCGCGGGAATGTTGCGAGGAATTCTAAGAATTTTGCAAAAGCGACAGATGAAACGGGGCGCGGACCACACATACATATATCTATATTCCAAAACCAAACAAAAGTTTTAATAGTTCAAAAAGAAAATTCGTTATGCGTCGCTATGCAAAAACGCTAAGCCGAAAACGAAATATATCACACCAATACAAACATAGAGCAAGCAGAAAAGACGCAGAAGATAGGGAAACTGAAAGACAGCGCGTTTAGGCGTTAAAATCCATTATTTTTGCTCAAATACCAAGCGAAATGAAACACTGCTCACTAAAACACCAATTCACTATGCTTTCTCTTCACAAATTACCAACTGTTTGCATTTTAATTTGAACAACATTAGTGCAAAACGCCGACGACACCGCGCACACGAAAAAACACAACCGCACCGCCAAAGATTCGAAAACCGAATGCCGAACAACAACAAAATTGCTTTTGAAGATGGAGGTGTTTTCAGCAGAGCGAGAGCTGCAAGAGATTCTCTCGCTGAAGAGGGAGCGGGAGAGTACGAGAGCGACGAATGCGGCATAATAACAACAAAGCGGCGAGCGGCTTTCGAGCTCATGCTGTATGTAGTTGTATACCCGTTACTTAAATAGTTAATGGGGTATACGGTGATGGGCCCTCACACAAAGTATTTTTCAAACAAATACTTAGCATAAGTAGCGAAATACATAGCCGCAGGAGATAATTTACATGTTTAGATTTAAAAAATATATATATTCCTTATAAGGTTCTAGTAAAATTTTGAGTAAAAAAAGTAATATTCATCTATTTATCATATAATCTATGCATTTCAACGCTTTCAAGTATTCTGAAATATTTGCTCATGAACTAAAGGGTATATCTGAGTAGTTACGGTCCGTTAAAAGGGCGCTCTCTTGTTTTGTTTTTGTTTTGGTGTTGCCAGAAGATTTCGTACGATGTAGGATCAACATGTTATTGACACGACGCCGCCGCGACTTTTAAGCTTGGCGGAGCGAAAAGCACACAAACAAGAAGCGACGCAGAGCGGCGGTGCAAAAACACAAAAAAAAAAAAATATACATAAATGCGTTCGAGAGCGAAGGGGCGTGGCGGTGCGCAGGGGCGGGGCAGGTAGCCGGACAAACGGGACGAACAGGATGAAACCCAGACGAGTTCGGCCCAACTGCAGATTTCATGGAACTGGCCGAAGGTTGGGGATGCGCAGGCGCGCAAGTAAACAACATTCCATTCCTCGGGAAATTTCTTCTGGCCGCTCGAGAAGCGCGCCAAAAATAAAGCTCCGACCGATGTCGTTGCCACAACCATTGGGATTTTGATTTTTCAGATTTCTCGCGATTCAACGCCCTTTGAAACGGGAGCACTGGCGAGCCAACTTACTGGAGATTCGGTTTTCACTGCTGGAAGCGTGTTTCTTCAAGAACTGCAAATACACTTAAAAACACGGAAAAGGTATTTAGGTATTTGCTTTAAGTTAAATTAATATTGTCAAACTCAAACGAGTTATTTATGGATTTATACTTCTAAAACAGTCTATTTTTTCCTTATGAAATCTAAAACATTTGGGGCGCCTCTGTGACCGCAAGTGAGATTTTGGAATTCCACCACTGCATGTGGCGGATTCGACTTATGGAAGCTCGACTGCATGTATGAAAGCGGCACAACTACCCGTTTCCGGTGGGTAGTCGGTCCGCAATGTGGGCCGCCGACACCATTCCACAGCCAATTGACGTCACAAGCGACACAACAGCAACAACCTGGCACAACGCTTTCTGGGTTACAACAGCTCACGGATGTCGGAATGCATCGCAAAAGCGGAGGAAAAGCAGGAAAAGAAAGAAACCAAGAGTCACCCGAATGGCAAGTCGATTCAGGAGAGATTTGGACAATCAATCGGCTTAGTTCACAGCCCAGCGGGACTCAGTGCCACAGGTTCAACTGTACAATAATACCCAGAAGATGACGATGATAATGGGGGATGGGCGAAATGTTAATGGATTGCCCTAGGACCTGCCCTCATTCCGTTTGCCATCTTCGTCGCTTCGCTTCTGCACTTCTGCACTTGTGCATTTCCATTCCCAATACCATTTCCATTCCGATTCCCCCATCAAGTTGTGCCTCTCTGCCACACCGCCTTTCTGCCCCTTTTGCGGTGTTCGGTTGCTTTGTTGATGTTACAATTGTTGCACTTGTTGTGTGCGGCTTAGGACGTTGAACCACAGCCGGCAGAAATGCAGAACTGCACGCAACTGAGTGGCAAGTGTACAGCTGCGGTCACAGAATTAGCAATGCCTTGCGAAGGATTCCTCCAGACCGCTGTATAATTGGGTTTCTTACGCGCAAATTGGCCGACATGTCATATTTAATATCTGCAATCTAAAGATTAGGAAGCAACGGAGAAGTTCAAAGTTTTTACACTCTGACGTACCTTAGCAAAATGACGAACAAATCGAATATACACATGTACAAATATATTTGTGCCAATGTCTGCATTCTTCTTTCCAGTGCATTCTTGCAAATTGCTAACATTTTTACCGCCGTCGCTGTCGTACTCATTTATGCTCATTTGGAAAGCCAATTCGAAGGCAATGCTAGTAAAAATCAATAAACAACATTACTGTCACGAAACATTCACACATACATATGCATGTATTGGATGTCCGCTTGAAACGATGACGATGAAAGGTCACGACGAAGAATTTTTCGCCAATTGCCTGGTGGGTCGCACAGTCTGGGTCGCGAGACGTCTGACTAGACAACATGCAAATAGTAACGGTAATCATTAGACGCACACACTCGCACTTATTTGCATGCACACTCTCTCTGGCTCTGATAGTGATTCTGGTCTTGGGCCATCCCATTTCTCTCGCGGTCGCTCTCTCTTTCTCTCCCCATTTTCTATGCTGAGTTCGACGGCCTTCTTACGTAAAATCAACAACAACGCTCTGCGGTATTTCTCTTCTAATAAGCGGGCGCTTGGGGGTGGGGGGATGTGCACTCGCCGACGGAGTTGCCATATCTAGCCAGACATCAAACTCGTTTTCACTGTTTTGACTCCACATACACACACAGCAACACACGCGTGCACCAATGTGAGTGAGTGTCTTTGCAACTGTACAAGAACAATAAGTAGGGGCAGCATAAAAGCAACAACACACGGCGCAGACGCCAAGCAAACCGCTCCCCCTCCCACAGCTCCACTCAATGTTTGTCTGTCTGAAACGTCTGTTTATGTATGCTTTAGGCGTACACATGCCTGAGTATGTGTGAGTAATTTTTATTTTTCTGAATGTAAAGGAAGTGGCACGTACTGTACTACTCAACTCACCGCTGCCGCTACCGACAGCGGCCACAACAACAAGAGCAGTGACAGCCGGATCAGGCAGGGAATTCGAAAATGGAAATGGAATAAGAGCGGAGCGCGTCGCATTCGGCTGTTCCGATTCCGCATCGTTCCCAGCAGCAAAGCGGTCAACGTTCCAATGCCAACGGCACAGTGGTTGCGATTCGAAAAGTGGAGAGGAGCGAAACCGAAACTAGTGGATGATCGTGAGTAGGAGATACGTCGGATAAGATCGAAAGTAGACGGATATCCGTTTTGCAAAAATCTGTATTAATAATTTAATTTGAAATGTTTAAAAATCAATAAATTAAAAAAAACTTACTTAAACTACGAAAACTGCAATTTGTTTGTTATAGAAATGCATTTAATAAAATTTGAATGTTATTTGAGCGACGTATTGATGCTCATTTAGGATCAATCCAAATCGATCGATCCATTGTGCAGCGAGAAGAGCTATATAAAGGCGAAGTGGCTGCTGGTTTGCGTCTCCGCTGTGCAGCAGCAGACAAGACGCGTTTTCTGAGAGCCTGGAAGGAGGCAGCGGAAGGAGAGGGAGTGCCGCAATATTATAAACAGGAAATGGAATTTACCCACACTGATGCAGCCCAGTGAAGTGTGTGTCTGTGTGAATTGCTGATGAGCCGACAAACGGACGTGGTGCTTAATTGACAAATGAGCACGATAGAGACAAGGAGAGCAAAGCACACTGCCGAATGAGCGAAGGAGAGGGCGAGAGCGCGCTTACAAAGTTGATTGAAATCAATATACGTATGTATGTATACATAGCGTGCGAAAGGCCATAGACAAGTGTGCCGGTGTGTGTTTGCTAAGTCCGCTCGTGGAATGTTTGAAAAACGCGGCCAATGACGACTGTCAAACGTCGGGAAGAGCAAGAATGTTGAACTCTGGAATGCGGCTGGAAGTGGGAAGAAGTTTCTGTAAATAGATGTGAGGGGGAGGGGGGCTTTTGCACCTGCCACGCCCAGCTGCCCCTGGAATCAATTAACATGTTGCACAACTGCAGCGGCTCCTATGCATACACATATGTACTTGTGTGCCTTACGCACACAGGGATGCAATTGCAGATGGCGACGAATGTAGCGTATAGTTTTTTCTCGGAAATGAGCAATGAATGAAATTCGGTTGTTTTCAGCGTGTACTCACTCATACACACACACAGGCTCGCACACACTCGCAATTTGGAGCAAGAGAGAAAGTCTGCACGACATGCGCTCTGGCATTTGTGTGTATACAATTTGTTTACTTTTTGCGCTACAATTGGCAAATAAAACAATAGCGCAATTTTACGCAGCATTTTAGCTTACTAACCCACATTGATTGCTCCGCAAAGCGGGCAAATAATTTGTCTTCCTAATTGAAGAAAACTTAAAAAAAACTAAAAATGTCGGCAAAAAACAAGGCGCAGCTGTATTGTGCTCCAGTGTGTAAAAAGGAGATGGCCATAGAAAAAAAAAAACACATATACACACAGGAGAATTTACTGCTGCTTGCGGCGCCCACACACACATACACAAAAACACGCCTATTTAGTACAGCAACTGCGTAAATTCAATAAAAATAGTCTTCTGGAGTAAAAAAAAACTCCATTTCCTGTCTTCATTTCCTCTTTTTTCGCCGAAGGTACACAGTCACTAATTTTCAGCACTCACACTCGCGCATTTATGTACGCAAGATACGCTTTTTTGTTGGTTTCATACGGATGGTTATCAAAGTTTTTCCTTGGGCACTTACTTTGGGGTTAAGCTCTTCGTTTGTTGCACTTTTTGGCCGGTTTTCATGCCATTTTCTTTTTGGAAAATTGAAAGAGTACAATTCGTTCTGTCGCGTCTTAAATGAACAAGTGTTGCCAGACTTCGGGCAGAAGGCGGAGATGACACTATCGGGTGCCAATGAAAAGATCAGTGCTGTAAAGCGAACATAAAAAAATATCTAATAATTTTAGGTTTAAGTAATTCACATTACTTGACTAAAAATTATACATATTGATTTTTAAACAAGCAATAAAAGATTGTTATACATTTAGGTTAATCAAGAACCTATAACCCAAGGTGGTGAAAATGTCTGCTTCTATGCTATACTGTGATAGATTTAAACATGCTAAAAAATATTTATTATATTCATACTATGTCTAGCATTAATTTATGTTTTACAAATAGCTAGTTATGATAACATTGTGTGAGCATTGCTAGGTTTGGCTTGAATATAGCTAGACAGTCTTTTGCAATATTGTTTCCATTTCCCTTCATTAGGCATTTGCTGATCCGGCAACTCCACGCGACGCCATTTCAAAACAAATGCGCGGCAACGATTTTATTTCACCCCGCAACATTTGGTGAGAAGTCGCAAAATCAGTCAGATTAGTTGATAAAAATGGGAGCAAAGGTAACGAAAATGGAAGGTGAATATCTGCCGGATACGCCGACAATAAACAAAATGCGCCTGGCTAGCGAAAAGCAGAAACAAATGGAAATGACGACGCCGATTCGAGAGCAAAACAACGCTTTACTCGATCCTCGATCACCAAATGGCTGTCGGACGCCTTTAACCGTAAGTTTACATGCATTAAGTTCCTTTAAGGGTTTCATAATGATGGCGGCGTTGTAGTTCTTGCAGGCGTCAAAGCCCAGAGTTGAGGAGGAGGAGCAGCATGTGACCAGCAGTGAGAATGCCTTTTCCATGCTGAAAAAACGTTTGCTCAAGGGCTTCTCCCTGAATGATCCGCGCTCTCCTCAACTGAATCGCACTCCTCTGGTCCTCGATGAGGTTCGTTCGCTCAATCTGGATGACACCTTCGCCGATCTCTTCGTGGACACCAGAGTGGGTACAGCACAAAGGGCAGTGCCTGCCACGCCTCCCCAAGTGAATTTGGAGGAGAGCTGCGATAGCTTCGGCACACCTCCGTCTGCTTCACACAACAATAGTTCCCTGGAGATTGTTTCACTGCCCTACGATCAGGAGGAAACCTTGCCTTGCCATCATCAGCTGCTGCCGTATCAGGAGCAGGATCAGAATCAGGGTCAGGTGAAAATGGCCACCCCTACTCCAGCACAACAGGCTCATGGTGATCCCCGCTCGCCCAGCCTGGGCGTCGATCGCACACCCATCATCTTCTGCGACGACGAGGAGGACGAGGCACGCGAGGCCCAGATGCTGGAGCACATCCTGGAAACGCTAACCCTGAATCTCAGCACTGAGAGCAGCATGGCGTCCTTTGTCGCTGCCGAGGAGCAGCTACCAGAAGTGCCGGCCAACAAACATCTGGAGCGAGTACGTTTAGGTCACAAGCGTCGAGTGCCACCGCGCAAGCCCGCCAGAGCCAACAAGCCAAAGATCTACGTTGATCAGGAGGAGGATTCCCCAAGGGCCGGAGGGTCCATTACGCCCAAGACAAACAGTACTCCCCTGTCCGCCCAAAAGCGAACTCCACTCAGTTGTGTTAAGAATAAGCCGCATCTACGATCCCGTTCTATGGAAAAGGATTCTAGGAAGAATCAGATTCCGTCCGTGCAGAACTTCAACGATCAACTGCGGCTAATCTCTGGCGCCGAGGGATTCAACGGACCCGTTTACTAACACAGTTTAGTAGCTACAATTGCCTTATGCCCACCAAATCCACCAAATCATTATCTTTTCTCACAAATACATACTTTTATTACTCATCTTTTAATAAAAACCTTTTAATGGTTTTCTTGCCAGTACATTGTGCACATTATATTAATATTGATGGATGAAAGAAGCTTTTTGAGTATTATTCACTCTAGTTTGCTCACAGTTGGAAACCGAACTATTCATTCTTGATGTAACCTATTACCGAAAATCACCATTGAATCCATTAAGTCTTAAACGTTACATTTTAGTAAAACCGCCACACAAGCTCCATTTGGTTACTAAGAGTATTTCATAACACTATTAGGTACTTAACTTCATTCTTGTATATTGCATATTCTAGTATATTGCATTAACTACGCTATTTGTGAGGACCACTTCAGGTTTCAAAGGGACCGGAATACGTGACATATCAAAAATACATTTGTTCAAAGCATGGTGATTCGAGGAGTTAAAGCTCTACCGATACTGCAGCTGCAGCTTGTCCAGCAGAAGGTCAATGGCCTCCTGGTCGAGTTCCTCGTCGTTGGCCAGCACAAAGTCGAAGCCGTCGGCCAGATCATCCAGATCGCACTCGGAGGGGACATCGTCAATGCCAGCGGTGAAGGTCCATCCACGTGCACACCGGGTTTCTGGACGGGATGTCAGTCGCAAGGTGATGACCTTTTCCGCCCCGTAAGTCTCCCGGAACCACTTGATGTCGTTCTTGCGCCGCACATCGCTCACCAGAATGTAGGGCGTCTGCTGGCGACTCAGCGCCTCCTCCATGGCCACGCGACAGAAGTAGCCATAGTCCCGGGCCCGCACCTCGTCGCTCCACACGATCATGTCGCGCCGGTACTTCTCCTTGTAGGGTCCATCGCTGAGCAGGGCGTCCAGGTCCAACTGCAGCTTGCGAGCCCACTCCGACTTGATGGGCTCCGAGATTCGAACGATTCGTGAACGGGAGCCCAGTCTAAAATAAGTTTGGGTTTTAATTGTGTGAATACTTGTGTATAATTGGTCCTTTGGGTAGTTTTTGTTAAAAAGTTACTTTAAATTGGGTTTAAATCGCGCTTTTAAATAGGTATAAAACCCAATTGGCATTAGTCACGTTTCGATGCGAAAATACCATCACTTTCATCCCAACTGTGTGGACACTGGGGCCACAGCAACGCGAGAAGCGCTCTGGATAATGGGGAGTTCTACGAGGAGTTCTAGGAATGGACACCACCCACCTCCGCTGCAGCCTCTCGGATACGAAATCCTTGCCGCACTTTCGCTTGCCGCTGATCAGTACAATTTTCAGCATTTTTCGGGGCAACTTTCACTTTTGGTCGCCCACTTCTTTCACAACCGCTGCTTCTGCTGCTGCTTCTGGCCTCGATTTCCCCGAGTTCTACGCCGTGCTCATCCGATACTGCATGTGGTATTCTCCCTGACCTGCCACTTGACTCCGGCACTCCCGGCCTGTTGTCTTTATGCTAATGCTCCATTCAATCGCTGGGCTCCAAGTCGGATTTGTTTACCTTTTGCATTTGGCTGGCGGAGCATCCAGCTGGAACGCTTATCGTTATCGCAGCTTATCGTTATCGAGCGGGCGTTTTTGAATTTGGTCCAGCTGGAGTTCCTCAAATGTTCTACGGAAAGTATTGAAAAAATCTCAAATTATTGGCTTCTGTGAAACGCAGTTTTAAAATCGGAGTATCGTTTATTTTAAAGTTCGGGTTGGTTAACCCCGTAAAATATCTTTAATAGTTTTCAGCTTAACATACATTTGTTCACTTATTTAAAAGCCGTGCTTGCGTACAAATCGTCTACCCTGGATTCTAGCCCCTCGCTTTCCACCCCTTATCTGTAGTATTGCGACTGCTGCCAGTTGCCACTCGAGCCACCAGTTGGCGCTCCGGCGGAGCCTCCAATCAGGGCACCTGGGACACCAGCGGGATGGCTGGCACCTGGATTGGCAGGATGTGCGCCTACTGCCACGCCGCCCAGTGGCCCAGATCCCGGATTTCCGGCCGCGCTGCCGAAGGAGGCGAGTACGCTACTATAGTAGGAGGCATCCGCCACCGACTCGGGCTGGTGAGGCGTGCCCTTCTTCAGCGTGTGGTGCAGCGAGGCCTTGCCCTGGTGACAGTCCTGCGCATTGGCATTGTTGATCCTGGCCAAATTGGCCAGTGTGAGCGTCGAGTGGCCGCCATGGATGGCGTTTTGGGCGGCGACGGCGGATCCTGGTGGCGGAATGCTACCGATGCCCCCGACACCGCCGGCCAGTGGCAGCCGCGACAGGACGGGACGGGCAATGGAGGCGGAAACGGATAGGGGGACAGACGACTCGGAGAGCTGCAAGGGGCAAGCGGTTTTTTATAGACAGGACAGCTTAGTTTAGGAGCCATAGCTACCACTCGCCTTGCGCTGCTTGTGCAACTCCAGGCCCAGACCGACGCCGCCCAGATCCGACATTTTGGCCTGCTCCGCCATGGCTGACAGCTGCGACTGTGGCTGCAGCGGAGGCGGCTGCGGCGCCACATGTCTGTGATTGATGTGCGCCTGCAGGTCGCGTTGCGAAAGGTAGGTTCGCCGGCAGCCGGAGCTGCCGTAGCGACTGCCGCCATGCGTGCACATGAACACGGTGCCCAGACCACTCTGCTCCACGCGGAGCACCTTGTCCGTACACCGGGGACAGCTCTTGATGGGCTCAGCACGGGCGCACTTGAGGCAAAAGACATGCTTGCAGGGAATCATGCGGCCGTAGACGAGGATCGGCTTGTCGCACTGATCGCAGCAGTGGATCATCGGGTTAAGCACCTTCTCGCCGATCAGGCTCACTTTGTGGTTCCACTTAAGGCGCAGCATCGGCTCCGGAGGTCCGCGCGACAGCGTGGTGAATGTGGGCGCCTCCAGCTGCGATATGTCCGCCTCCATGTCAACTGCTCGGGCGAGAGACGGCTTTGTTATATGCATCAGGTTTGTTTGGATTCCAGGGAATCGGTTAAGCAAAGATAAATGTTTGCTATGCAAGCATAGCAGATGACCTATCTTGGGCAACCATTTCCTTGCGGAAATACTGATAACTCACTTGTTTGGCTCAGCACAGGCGGTGGCACTTGCTGGAGGACCTGTGGCTGTGGCGTCGCTGCAGTCATGTCCTCGCTGACGGGGACTGTTCCTGGAGTTGCGTGTAGCAGCGGATCCTCCAGTGCGGTGACCGTTTCCATGTCACCCTCCTTGTCCAGCTCCTGCATGACCGAATCCTCGGAGGGGTCCAGTCGTCCCGGACTGTCCTCCAGGGCTGCAGAGCTGCTGGCCGCCAGGGCTGCGGCGTCAGCGATGCTGCTGTCGTCAATTTTCTTGCCACGACCGCGTCCTCGGCCACGTCCACGCCCGCGGGCCCTGGTGCCTCGCCCTCGGCCGCGGCCGCGCTTCACTTCCTCTGTGTCCATGGTTCAGTGGTAATAGCCTAGGTTTTTGCGCCGGTTTTTACGTTTTTCGGTTTTTGTTTAGCTCCGCATTTGCGCCTGAGCAGGGTTGTCAGGTCTTCTCCCAGACATGCACGGTTTTGGGGTGACCATTGCTGCGCCTGATAACATTGGGCACTGAACGGTCCGGCAACGCAGGTCAGTTTTAAATACAATATTTTTGGATTCATTTTTTCCTCCGTTTTTAAAAGATTATTCAACTTTTTTCATTTTAATATACATAAAAAAAACAAAAAGAACTTAGTACTATTGATTATATTATTAATGATAAGCTTTTGTCCTACACGACTAACAACATAACGAAACGAAATGCACTTGTTTTAGGACGAAGAATACCAAACTTTATAACGCTCAATTTAAAAATAGAACTATAAATAAAATAAACTAATAATAATACATTACAAAAACATTACAAAATATATTTTTAATATAAAACTTTAAAGTAATCCGAACCTGAAAACTAAATCTTTATATATGTATGTATGTAAATCAGAAAAATTGAGCAAATGCTACTTCAAAATTAATAAAAACAAGGCGCAAAATTAATTTGATTTAGTAAAATGCCATTTTTAATTTTAATTAATTTGATTTAGTAAAATGCCATTTTTAATTTTAATAGGTTATATGTATTATTATTATTATTTTATTTTATTTTATTTATAGTTATATTCATATTCATAAAGCCGTTTTTTTGTATTCTTCGTCCTAAAACAAATGTGTACCGTTTTCGTTATGTTTTCAGTCGCGTTAGAAAATGTGTAATAAATTGATGAGAGTTTCAGGCAGCTAGGAATCGGGGTCATCCACCTTGGGAGCGAGATAGTATCGAATGTAGCCGTAATCCTCGATGGGATACTCCACCAGGAGTGGCACCTCGGCGGACAGGCAGATCTTGACGCGATCCGCGAGTGGCGTGGCCTTGGTGAAGGTGTTTAAGTAGCGACCGGCGAAGGACTGGGTCAGGGGTTCCTGCACCTCAATGCTCACTTCCATTTTGGTGCCCTCACTCAGCTGGATGTTGGCCGAGCCCAGATCTCCGTTGGCCGAGAACTTGATGACCTGTTTGGAGCAGGCGATCGTCAGGGACTCGTCGAACGTGCTCATGTCCCGGCAAATGCGGGCGAACTCCGTCGACGGCAACTGGATGACGCAGGAGTAGTCCGTTTCGGGAATCCCCAGGTGGTCCTCGTCCAGATTCAGGAGCTTTAGCTCGTAGTCCGCCGTGCGTTCATTGCCATCTGACTCGAAGCTTAGCGTAATCTTGTCCGGTTTGTCAACGGCCTTTATGGTGACCGCATCGTCACTATTGGCGCACTTAAGTACCTTGCCCAGGGATTTCAGATCCAAGCCCAGGGAGACATTGCGATCGCAGCGGAACTTTTCAAAACAATCTGATTGGAGGCTTAGGGCCACCAGCGAAACGTGGGAATTGTCCATTGATTGGAGCTGGAATACAAAGTAATGTGGTTAATTTACGCTTTAAAACACCTTACAAGCTGCACCACAAAAGCTTCAATCCTTCCCTTTTAAAAATAGTTATTTTCTACATCTTTAATCTTTTTTCTAGTTTTAATATTGCTATTTTAATATGGAAGTTGGAAAAATTATTTTTTTGCTGGAAGGTTACTACCATTGGGACTGTTTATAAAATCCTGTTTATGGAAAACTAAGAGATTGTGGGTTCTTCTCTTCACCTGCAGGCCAGAGTCACTGCAGTCCAGCGTTCCCTGGGCGATGATTTCCTTCAGCGCATCGATGATCTTCTTCAGCAGCAAAGTCTGACTTAATCGCGCCTCCAGCATTTTTCAAAATTTACAAGCGCAGTCCCGTTAATTTCACAATTCCCAAACAAAATGAAACTAGTCAGCTGTTGAGCGGAGAGATGCCAGATTGGCGCAGAACCTTGTTCGATTTGTGGTTCGGCTTATTGGCTAGTTCCTAAAGCGGATTTAGGTTAAGTTTCAATCAGTCAGAAAAGATCTTACAATAGCATTTGAAGTAAGACGGTAATCTGTTTTTATTTTAAGTAACTCAATTCAATTGAGCATATTCGCGTGATCTGGCAGCATCTGCAACGCTGGTTCCGGTTCCCACGGACCAGTCCATCCAGTTCCAGTTCCAGCTCGGATCCAGTCATCGTCCAATATGTTTACGCTGCACTGGCATTTATTTATAACTAATTGCTGAGCTCCGCGATGGCCGCCGCCCAGGTGGAGGAACGCGCTGCTGCGGTGGCTCCCCATGCCGATAGAAATCCGAGCGGCGACTGGCGACATTGGTGTCGCCTGTGCGCCAAGGACGACTTGCAAGGCAACATGAATGTGTTCCTCAAGAACGAAGATTCCGGCGAGGCATCCTCTATGGAACTGGCCACCGCCATTGGCAAGTACTTCTGGGTGAATGTGAGTGCGCCTCGTGGCTCCTTGGACTCACAAGCTAACCAGTTTAATTTGCCTACCCAATCAGATTACTCGAGGTGAAGAGCTGCCGGAGACGATATGCAGTGAGTGCCTGTCGCTGGTCACCTCGCTGGTGAATTTCTCGGAACGGATTACCCGCGTGCAGAAGCTTTACTGCATCCTGCAAAGCACGCCCAACCACGAGAGCCCAAATCTCCACGAACTCCGCTCTAAATTTGGTTTGCTGGACGAGGAGACGCTGACTGAGGTCCACTATGTGGATAAGAAGCCAAAGTTGGATGAACAGCTTGAGTTTCTGCCAGAGGAGTCGACTTACGAGCTGGAAAACCCACTGACGCCAGAGGAAAAGCAGGAAAAGATAGATCAGGAGCAGGATCAGCCGGCGGAGGAGCGAGAACAAGAGGAGCCAGATGAACGGGATGCCGACTACGATGCGGATGAAGATGGCGTACTGATGAACCTGTGTGATGCCTATGGCATTCAGGAGGATGACTCTTCCGCGGGTAGCTTTGGCGACTCCTCGCCGAGTCAAGAAAAAGCTGGACAGGATGCAGCAGACTCCGAAAAAAGACACCAGTGCAGTGAGTGTTTGCGAAGCTACGCCACGGCCAAAACCCTGCAGCGTCACCTGCGACAGGATCATGGTCAGACTGAGCCCCCAACCGAGCAGCTGCAATGCCCGGATTGCCCCAAGAAGTTTCGCCTACACTACCAGCTGGAAAGGCACATGAAATGGCATGTGCCCCTGCCCAAGCGGAAGCAGTACGCCTGCAGTAGTTGCGACAAGAAGTTCGCCACCAGTGCATCCGCCCAGCAGCACGAACAGTACATGCACCTGGATGAGCGGCCGAGGCCGGTGATTTGCGAACAGTGCGGCGTGGGTGTGCACTCGATGAGCGCGCTCAAGGAGCACGTCCTGAAGCACACGGACTATGCCCCTTTCGAGTGCGAGGTGTGCAAGAAGTGCTTTAAGTCGGCCAATCGCCTAAAACACCACAAGGAGACGCATGATCCGCACAAGTACATCTGCCCGGAGTGCGGCATGCAGCTGAATTCGCGGACCACTTTGAATCGCCACCGTCTGGTGCACACGGACCAGATGCAGCACAAGTGTGACTATTGCGGCCGTGAGTTCAAGCGGGCCAAGGCGCTGAAGAATCACCTCATCCTGCATACTGGACTCAAGCCTTACTCCTGCGACTTTTGCGACCGCACCTTTGCCAACGGCTCCAACTGCCGCACGCACAAGAAGAAGTCACATCCCGAGGAACTGGCTGCCCAAGAGGCGGCGGGCGGCGGCAGGTCGCACAACAGAAATATACCCAAGCTGGAGGCACTCAAGGCGTTGTAGGTTGACTGAAAGAGTACATTTAATGAGAGCTTCTAATGAGTTTCCAATTTCGCACGTAGCACCAAGAACAAGGACAACCTGTCGCCGGTGGCTACCAAACAGAGCGGGTGCTTCGCGTTCGGGAAAAAGCCAAGGCAAACCATCAAGGATACTCCGGCTTCGAATCCCGCCTCCACCCAAGATGCTCAGCCTGAACCAGCGCCTGAACCCGGAGGGGAAAGCGTCGCCCAAGCCGATCCCCCAGCTGCGGCTATACCCACGTTAGATAATATTTACAACCATATCATGATTGACTATCGCTGACCCACTCGAGTTACGGAGTGTTCTTGGCGAAAGTTCACCCTTTCAAATAGCACAAGTTTTGTTTCCAAAATCGTATTCGTGAAACCTGTTCAAAGATATAGTTGATTGTTTTCGAAACTACGGAATGCGTAGGCCGACCTAATTATTAATTTATCGTAATTGGAAAGAGAGCTTCTACGAGAAATTAAATATTTTGCTTATGAGCAAGTAATTTTCATTTTGACCATATTTTATTGGTCTTAAAGTGTTTATGGTTCTAAAATAACTCAACTGAGCGAGCGGGAAAGTGGATTTAAACGTATCCGAGGCTGGCGCATGTGCCGTGGGGTCCGGAGTCGGAATCTTAGGCGAAGCCAAGTCACCCCCATTTGAATCCTGTCCTGGTATAAAGGAATTTAGTTCAGTTGACAGCGTGCGCCTTCTCGTGTCCTGCTCTTGAAGAAAACTTTTGCCGAAAACCAGTGAATCGAAACGCTAAGGATGTGTGAAAAATCCAACCAAATATTCCCTGAATCAAAAATGGCCAAATTGGGCAGTAAACAAAGTGTGGGAAAAGTGTGAGGCGCACTTTACTCCGACGTGTGAGCGAAAAATCAAAAAAATCGATTTATCCCCCAATAAAAACAAAGTGCACTAAGTGCCCCAAAACGCCCGATGAATTTCAAATAACAAAAAGCCAAACTGGACTTCGAAGTGTGAAAATTGTGCTCGAAAACTGCTTTACGAAGGAATAGTCATTCTATTAAATATTTAGTGAAATTAGTAGGCAGTAGAAAAGGCAGGGGAGAGAAGCAAAAGAGCAGGCAAGGCAGCTGACACAAGAACCTAGCAAAGATCGAATAAAAAACACAAAGTGTAAGTAACCAAGTTTTTAAACAATTTCCTAACGTTACTAAAAGTAAAGTTTAAGTAAATTAAAAGTGCATGTGCAGCCCTGGTTCTTCACAGCGACTCCACAGCTGTTTCTGTTCCAGCTCATCCCTGGTTTAGGGGTTTCGGAATCAGTTCGCTCGCGAACCACACGAAAGAACAACACCAACATCGCTTTGGCTGCGCGAAATTACCCAAAAATAAATGTTTTGCGACATTATGAGCTCGTATTAGTGGTGCAAAGTGGTACTAGTGGTTTTCTGAGCACCCGCAAAGTGACCGTTTTCGAATCGCCCCTTTGTTTTTCGCGTGTTCTTGTCGGCGTTTTCCCACTTGTTTTTTACGCACACTACGCGCCAGTTGCATGTGTGTGTGTGGGCGAGTGTTCGTGTGAATAAAAAATCGATTCTGTTGTAAGTTTTTGCCATTAATTACTCCGCCACATACTAAAGCCGTTGCTCTGCATCTATGAAAATGTGTAACATGTGTGCTCGAACCCCAAAACCCAAAATCCAAACCCAACACACAGCAGCATGAAAATCTTGTCGTGCTTCTCGCAATTGTTGTTCATAAACCAAGCCAAACCAAACCAGTCCAATGAAAATAGTCGCGTGGGCGGACTCGAAGTTTGCCATCGGAGACGGAGGCAAACTCCCAGAGTAGCCACCAAAATGTGCCTGGTGCCTGTAATCCGACGCAACAGTGCAATGTGCCTTCCAAATCGGTGCAGTAGGCCCGGTTTCACCTACAGATTGCGGCTAAAACTTCTTTATTTGGGATCTACCAAATCAAATGGGCTGTGATTGTGTAAATCAGAACTACGGGTCGGGGTCTACAAAGATAAGGAATTACATTGCCCAAGTGAACTACTTTAGGTTAATACTTAAGAACGCTCATTTCCAAAATCGGCTAGGCGCAGTGTATGGTTTTCCAACTCAATCCTTTTTTGATGCTCCTAACCCAAAATAAGTCATCTTTTTCTGTTAAAGCCAAGCAAAAAATATCTGTCTTTGCTATAATTGGTTCGGCAACGCATTAACATTCCTTATATTTATAAAAAGTTGCTATATTTAGTATGAATGAGAAAGTGAAATTATTGCCGAAGCAGTGGTATTAAATGTACATTTAGCTCACTTAAACCTTATTTTACTTGACTTAGCTGACTTGCATTATTGGGAATCAAACTTACAACTCGAAACATAAGTGGTCTAGTCTCAAGTCTCGAGAATCTAGTTGAAGTTGGTTAAGCTGAACCTTATGTTAAATTCGCTACCAAAAATTCTGACCGAAAGTTGGAATTAAAACGCGAGCTCCTTGCGAAGTGGAAGATGCAAACAAAACTTTGGGGGGCAGAAAAAAGTGGATAGAAGCCGCGAACCGCATTATCTTGTTGGCTTGACCCAAATTGCAACTGCAACCTCTGAACTCCGCCTGTGGCCTTTGCTTTGTCTTTGTGCCTCCAACTTCATTGTCCTTTTGTCCCGAGTTTGGATCCCTTGTATTTGCCACCCCAGGAAGATTCAAAGTCGCACTACGTTTTTTGTGCGATTGCCTTCTTTTTATCATTTAATGTGCGGCAAGTTAATTGCCGAAAGAACTTTGCCAGGCTGTTGCTGCTGTCGTTTTTTACGAGTATCTGTGGCAAGTTCTTAAAGTGTCGCTTTCAACCCAGAGCCACACTCATTTCAGCCGGGCCGAAATTAAAAACTCGCCCGCCAGCCTCATTAGTTGGCAATTATGGGTCCAAATGGCTTGTCAAAGTAAGAATTTCCTTATTGGAATTGTTTTGCCCTGCGGAAAAGCGGAGCAAGATTCTCCGCTTTTCCGCTTATCAATAGGTTCGCTATTTCATTTTCTACTTTCCTCGGCCGGACTCTGAAAGCGCTCATTTCCTCTCGCTCAAATGACTTTTCATTTCTATTTGGCCAAGGCGGAATCTTAATTAGATGTTTTAGCTGAATACACACGACATCCGATACACCCTAGTGTGAAAACTGGCTGGCTGGCACCAGGATGCATTCCCCTTGGAAAAGTTTGCACTTTTCCGTTTCGGGGTTGCTTCAAGTCCTTGTCCATTGACCGGGGTAGGCATCCTTAAATCCTCACTTCGCGGGGGTGGAATCCAATTGATTTCACTGGTTTCCCATACTGTTTGCAGTCCTACAAATAAATTGCGAATTTTAAACTTATCTAAGGCCGAGATCAGATCAGAAAGGGCCACTTTGGTCCTCTTCAATTTAAAGCTATCGCTATCGCTGTAATTTGGTCTCCTCAGAAGTCAGATTTATTGACGAACTTATAGAGTTGAATACTTTCTATTATTTAGCTACATACATATATGTTTTTGAATGTCTCATTGTATGAATCATACAATTTTGAATTAAAAGTCAGCTCTAATCTAATTGGGTCATGTAGGCAATGGGTTTATGGAATTTAAATATTCCGCAATGCTGAATTTTCGTAAACTCAAATTTATATTATTAATTTGGTTATTCCCGCCTATTGATGGTGCGCTCAATATTTATTAATGGTAAATATTTATTAAGACCCCAAGGTACATATGTCATTCTCGCATCTGCATAAAGCATCTTTAAAGTGCTTTTCTTATCTAAGCCAAGTGTTCTTTATTTTTGTCAACTACTCAGCTGGCGATCCAATAAAAGTTGACTTGCCCCATATCAACAGTCATAAAGTGGAAATAACTCTTGCAGACGCGGCCAACTAGCTTTTTATCTTGGCCGTTAGTCAAATTTTATTTGCTATCATAGATATATACATGCACATACATATGTATGTGCTGCCACGGCTGGCTTATTTGGCTTCTAGAGTAGCGCCTACGCAAATCGCTGAAATATAACCCACCCATACACATGCTAAGGATCTTTATTTACTCATTGATAAGCTTTGGCCAGCTTTGTGTCATTGGCTGGGCAGGTGGAAAAATGATTCACTTCAGATGCATGCGGCTATGGGTTAAATGCATTAAAGCAGATCGATCAACCCGAGGTACTGGTGGGGTTAATAATTTAATTACTGGTAATTCAATTCGCTGTACCTATACTCAGTACAAGTAGAATAAAAGGGTGCATTAGATTCGTTAAATATTAACACTATTTACTTTAAGGAACCAAATCCTTTTCATATGACAACATTTTATTTTGCGATGTTATATTATATATCCTTTAACATTCTATGTTTTAACAGTACTATAAAAGCTTGCATTTTCCTTTCACTCTTAAAGTTTCACGGAAAGCTTTTAGATCAATGTGTAGAGTTTTCAAAACTCTTCAAATAAAAGAGCTTTTTACCAAATTGTAGCTTGTACTTGAAAGCCACTTATTAAGTTCACCACAAAGCGATTTTAAATGTTAAAAAAAAACATAAACTTGTATACTTACAGCAAAATTATAGTTATAATCATATATAACACTCAGTTGCTTTCAATGATTTTCAACCATGGACTGTGAGAGAATGCAAAGATACCATAACGCCATGTTGTATAGAAGTACGCAGTACGAAGTGTGAAATGAATGTATATCTGTTATACATCCTTAGTTTTCCACCCCTAAGTATTTAATTCTTCTATAAATCACCTTGAGCCTTTTAATGTTTTTATAAAATCCCATAAACTTTTATACTTAGAGCTTTTATACTTTCATACTCTTATACTTTTATACTGCTATACTATAGTTATATATAACACTAAGTTGTTTTAAATTTCATATTAGTGATTTTTAACCAGGGACTGTGAGATAATGCAAAGATACCATAAAGCCATATTGTATAGAAGTATTCAGTGAGAAGTGTGAAATGAATGTATATCTGTTATACATCCTTAGTCTTCCACCCCTAAGTATTCATTTCTGCCATAAAGCACCTTGAACCGAATGAATGCACTGAACTTCCCCTTTGCTGGTGCCAGATTGTATTAAAATGGTTTTTGCTCACTCAGCTGCGAAACTAGTGAATGAGTTAAAAGTGCACATTCCCCTATTTGAAATCCTTGGAGTGCCTCACTTCGCCAAGGCTTCTGTGGAATAGATATAAACTAGTGGCACGCATATAAATTGCACGTTATTACCCGGTGCAACTGAAACTGAAGAATCAGACAGACATTGCATCCCTCGACGGTCACATTTTTTGCAAGTATTTTTTCGCATTTGCATTTCGCACTAACTGAAAAATAAGCAGCCCAGGGAAAATGAGTAGAAAGGCAAAGCTTTTACTTTAATTAAATGCGTGCGTGTTGGGAGAGTCCCAATTTAGATTTGCTCTGACTTTGTTCTATATCCCCCAGATGTTGCTCCCTTGATTAACGGCGGCTCGAGCGCCTCAGCTCCTCCACTCCTCGATGCTCCTGTCCCCCGATGATTTTCCATAGCACACTTTTATGCTGATTGAGTGCGGCTTATCTGCATTGCCATATGCCGTATGCTATATGGTATATGGTTTATTCTGAATGAGAGGGAGTGCGGTAAGCCCGACTGAGTTATGACATAACTCAAGCGATGGTCGTTTATGTCAATTGTAAGCAAATCAGCGCTTGGGCATTATCCATAAAAAAATGGAGAGCGAACATAAGAAGGCAACCGCAGCGAAAACCGAGACAAATGTTATTATTAAAATGGGCATAAAAATAACAAATGACATATGCACGAATGTGGAGCGAGGGTGGATCGAAGACTCTAAAAATTAAAATATCACTGACAGACTACCTAGAATACTTGTAGGTAAAGCACTCTCGAACTCTTGGGTTTATTAGCCTTTAAATAGTTTAATTGCTTTCAAATATTTTTAAAAACTAAACAAACCAAGCGGTCGCACAACAAACCCTTTATGTTTTGAGTTTATAAAACAATAAATGCTTTTTTGATAGCATCCCTCGCATTTTGATGGTCAGACGCATCCTTTAAGCAATAAAATACCAAGCCAAAAGCCCTTCAAAATGACACAGAGAGTTGTTTGTTGCTATTGTAGCTGGTAGCTGATGGTGCTGCTACTGCTGCTGTTGCTTCGTTCGGGGCAAGTGCTATAAATTTGAAGTATTAAAACATATATCGAATGGATTATTTTAAATATATGACCGGCCATATATTCGAGGCAGACATACCATTTCAGACAAAACCCGCAGACGCAAAGCCGGCCACCGAAAAACTGCAGCTTGTGGTAAAAGCAGGCGAAGCCCATTGATGCTGGTGCAGCCAAGGCGAACCGAATCGCAATTAGCCTGCTGCAAGTGCCTCCCACACGTAAAGAGACCGAGGACTCTACACACTTCGTCCACTCCCACTCCCACTCCCATCCACACCATCACCCTCACCCACACCCACATATCGTTATCCTAGTCGAGTGTTGCTACAAATTTCCATCAGCAGCAGCAGGAGGATCTCCGCCCGCCCTCAACTTCCTCCTCCGCATCCGCATCCGCATTAGCATTGCCAACTCTCGAAGCATCACAGCTGGCATTTTCCGCTGCGTAATCCTTTTATTAATCCCTTGGCTTGGTCTAAAATCCTTTACACTGCTGTTGGCACTTTTGCAAATCATGAAAAAGAAACCGCAAGCTTAAGGAAAATGTGTAGTACAAGTGCAGCCTGTGGGCTCGACTATTTTATGCGCAGGTTTTCTGCCTGAAGCGATTGTTCGGTTTGGTTTAGGGGGTTTTACACTTTTCCAAAGCTGATCTAGATGATATTATATGATCCATATGCTTAAATGAACTCAAAAACGCCAAAAACAGGATTTGTCTCTTGGGCTTAGTATTCCCGTGATACCCTGTGATTGTTCGTAGAGAATATCCAGCAAACCTAGGCAAATCTCCCTGGCCACTTGACTAAAACTCCCCTGCTTAATTTTCAAAAATGTATTGCAATGCTTAGCGTAAATTAAAAATTAATTGGCCACGGGTAGATATCCTTTACCCGCAGCAGTGCTCCGTTCCCCGATGTAAGCCCCTTACCCCTTTACAGCCCCCATTGTGAAGGAATATTTATGCCCGACGTGTAATTTGTGTTGATTATTTTGCCTTGTTTGTTGTTAGTGCCGCTGGAAGAGCAGCTGCGCGTCCCGGCCAAGTGCTAAAAAGTATTACGCATTTCTCGGCGTATGGTTTTTTAATAAAGCGAATTAATCAGGACCTCGCCGGCAACTCGTCGGCAACAGGGAGTCCAGAAGCTGGAGACCGAGACGGGGACTTCGTGGAGTCCCTTTTCCCAACCAGCCCCTTTCATCTTGGCAAGCGCGTTCAACATTAAATATTCAAAATGCACTTAACGAAGCATAGCGCGTAAACCGATAGCCAAGTTGGGCCAGGACTCCAATGCGCTGAAAACCCTTTTTAATGCTATTGGCACAAGGTGCTACGTGAGCCTCGCTCCAAGGCATCCCGACTGACAGAGGTCAGACTGAGATTGACCACGATGACGAGTATTTTACACTTCACGCGCTCTTGTTGATTAGGGAATGCAAATATACACATTGTCGTTTCCATTACTATTTCAACACCAAAATGTATTTATAGTATACATTAGGTTAGTCTAATCGAACAGAAATCGCAAATTTATTCATTTTTTTCGAGGGAAGAATGCTTTTTTACTTGTGTAAGGCCATTTTGAAGTCCACATTAGCCAGACTCTCTAGCGTCATCTCCTGTCGACGTTTTCTGTTTTTTGTCAAAAAATATTGTAAAATCTTTTTGAGTTGGCGGCACTTTATCAACATTAGCGTTTCTGTTGCCTTTTCAACGATGTTGTTATTGCTGTTGGGTTTGGCTGCTGATGCCTTTTTTCACGCACCACGCGCAACGGGGTTTTGGCCAGGCTAATTCAATTAGCTTGACTTTGCCACTTAAGCTTTGCCTTTTAATAATAAGCAGACGGTTAAGTACTTTACTTAGCAGGGCAGGGCCAACCAGAAACCCGGTTTGTGGGGTCGGGAACACGTTTAAATTACAAAGCGGGCAGAGTGAGGATTGAGCAATTTGGTGCTTTTAACCTATCGGTTAATTCAAGACTTGACTCGTAAATCATGGGCGCAAAAAGAATAGCGGGTTTGGATGATGATGGGGGAGTGTGTTAAATGTCAATAAAAGGAAGGCCAGCTCCTGCTGAGTATAAATGTCAGAGTCAACATGTCGTATGCGCAATAAATGTCATCAGACGTGTGCTTCTGTGTGTGTGTGGGTGTGTGTGGGTGTGTGGAGTGTGCGTGTGTGTGTTAGGGCGCATGCTAAGTGGGCGTCATATTCCATTTGCTTGTGCAATTGCACATAAATCAAATAAACAACTCAATTGAAATGTTAGAGCACTAATTTCATAATTATATTGTCATAGCCATTATCCTTCATACATCCATTGTATCCTGCCAGAGTGTTTATGAGTGCGCGTGTGTGTGTGCGAGTGGGTGTGTGTGGCAGAGAGAAAGAGAGAGTTAGCTCAGCAAGGTAAACAAACAAAGGCGTAGCATACTTTTCCGGGCATCGTCCGCCACGTTTCAACCTTCAGCTTAATGAGTAAATCGTAAACTAATTGCAAGATAATTAATTTTAATTATTTGTGTATTTTACTTGTATTTCTTGTCCACCCCCTTCCCCCTTCTCCGTCCCCCATCCGCCCAAATTGCATAATCAGACGGGAGGCCAGAAGAAGCGGAACCAGCGAAACCATTAAAAGCACATTAGCTTGTTAAGCGATGGTTCACCTCTTCTCCATCGCAATTCCCCGCGGCCGCCGACGAAAATTCCGTTCATAACTTGGCCAACACACGTGCAACTTTTGGCTCTGTTTGTTGTCCTTGCCTTGTTCATACATCATTATCATTAAAGCGTTAAATTGTTCTGTTGTCTTAGTATACGTATTATGTATAAATTGCCTTGTGTTAGTTGGAGTTGTGGAAGTTTCACGTACAACCGAATCGAAACGATAAGTCTCTCATAATTTTGCTTGATGATTTGGGCGCTTATATTTGTGGGTTTGGTGATGATGGTGTGATAGGCTATCGTGCTACTAGTAAAGTGTCATGAGAATATTCCGTTTTATGATTATATCTAATGATGGGTTTAGTTTTGTATTGAATAATTATGTTTATGCTGCCATATTCAACAAAACTTCTGAAACTAGAAAGCTTTTGAATAGAAGAAATTTGATTATTATATAGAAAAATGTGTAATTATAGAACAAAATTCTATGCAGCATGAAATATTTAAATATGGTTACATTTTCAGCTAGTTTATCGCTAAAATAGAAACCAAAACATTCCTACTTATAATCTTAGGAACATCCCGCACTTGTATGCTGCCAAAAAACATGAAGTAAATTTAAGCCCCTTGGAAAAAGGCGAAACTTTCTGGTTACGTTTGTAATTTTTCTTGTCATTCGCCTGGGCTTTTTCGTCCTTCAGATCTGTTGTTGATGTACAGTTACAAGTTTTCGTATATATGTGCCATACTTTGTACATGTCAGCATTAAATATTCATGATGCACTCGGCGGAGGGACGGCATATATACAGGGGGCACAGGACCCTGGATACAGGATAACGTAACAAACGTAACATCTTCATACGCAGAAAAGACGGCTACACTTTTATGCCTAAAGCATTTCGTCTGCAAAATGTTGGCGGTAGTTTATTTATCGTTACACGCTCAGTTACGGCTAATACACACCCACACACTCTCGGTGGAAGATAGAGTCATTTGGCACTGCCATTAATGTAGCCGCTAAGTGGCTATGTCATGCTAGGCCGGTCCAACTCCCCAATATGTATCTATGGATGTATAAAAAAGAAGGAAGAACTGAACCGCATTCAAGGGGTCCCAAGATTTCCGGCTGAAAAGGGTGCGTGACTTCTGCCAACTGAAAAAAAGATGACGACTGAGTGGAGGCCCTATGCATATTTCATAAGCAATTACTAAGCAAACTCAGAGAAAGCGCGTAGGCGGCTTTTAGCCATTTGTCGCTCCCGCGTTGACTTACCAACGTAAAAAATACCTAAATATATAGATATATATGTACTATATATATATGAAATATCAACAAACAGCCACAAAATTAAATCGCACTCGTCCAACTGAATTGGCGGCTCAAAAGCGAGCCACATAATTTATGATTTCATTTTATGACTGCACACACGCAACACTCACACTCTTCCTCGTGCTTTTGTTTCAGCCTTTTTAAGTCATTGCTTCCTATTATTTTCTTATTAAATTACATCAAATTGCTTTCACTTCAGGTCGTGTGGGTGTGGGTGTGGCAGTGTGTGAGTGTGTGAGCTTGCGACCCCTCAAAGTTCAAAGCGATTGACAACCTCCTCTCAAATTCCATCCCATTAAAAGATGATTTCTGTCGTATTACATTGCGAAAGTAATAAGCGTTCTGTTGATTTTTATTATTAATTTTTGTGTGGAGTTCTTCTTCGCGCGGATATTACATTGTTGTACCGCACTCGTAAGAGAGAATAACCCAGGACAGAAAACTCTGGGATCTCAAGAAAAATACTTTGAATGAGGAGAGAAAAGATATTAGTCAGTCAAACAGTTGAACTATTTGTTAAAACAACACGAAACTTGGCTTACCTCTAGCTTTAAGTCCTTGTAGCCAGCATAGATCTGATTGATTCGTCCTTTTCAACTGCCCAACTGTCCGGCTAACCAGAAAGTCGTGCAGGACACATTGTGCGAAGTTATCAAGAGGCGCAGCAACACATTGCCAAATTACGACTTGATTATCTCGCCCAGCCATCACTAAACAAAAGGCAACAATTATCTTAATGTCAGGTGCAAGAAATTAATGTCCTGTAAGCACATTTCAACACAATATAACTAACGAAGACTGGGACCATGGCTGCGTCCATGAGTATAACGATGTCATCGCACTTAATCTCCGATAAAGGCGTGCGTCCTTTGTCCTCCGTTTCATGTCCTGCCATAGGCGCAGAGCAGCGAGCAGCAAGTGAACAACGAAATATAGATTAGAGAAAAGGTACCGTCAAATCGCTGCCAGTCTGCCAGTCTGGCAGTGTGTCCTAGTTCCACTGGCTTCAAATACCTCAAACCCATTACAAGTCCTTCCTTTATTTTTTTGCTACCTTTTCTACGCTTCCTTGTCGTTGGGTGTCATCTATTTGTATTTTTATGTGCTTACTGTCAACGCAATAATTGACTAACATTGTGTTTCCTTTGGGTTAGTGAGCAGTGAGTGCTCCGGGGTGGCCAGGCAGGTGGGTAGCTGTTGACATCTCAGGTGAAAGGAAAAGTAAGTGCCAGGAAACCGGAAAGGTTTTAACTTATAAAGATGGCTGTCCTTATGGAATGTGAATGTACCAATGCGGCAGTCACTTCCAGCCACTTTGAATGGTTTTTCAATCCAAGTCACCGCGCTCAGGACTCATGTTCACAAAAAGGCAGATGCTCAATGAGCTTTTAGGAATACGGAGGACTATACTAAAGCTTACTTACCTGATTATTGACAGGCTTAGTTGCAACTAGCCTTTAAAAAGGATTCGTCTTAATAGTACTCTGCTTGAGCCCACTAACTCTTTGGCACAACCCTCGGTACCCAATATTTCTTTCAGTCTTTTTATGACTTAAATTCGGGCCAACTCTTGGGCTTTATGCGTTTCCAATGCATTGGGCTCAGGTAATATACAACAGGAATCGGCGAAGCTTTTACGAGCTACGAGCTCACCAGAGAAGTCCACCTGTTCAGCATACAAAACTAGGAATCGTTTCCCTCCTGACTACCCTATCATATACATATCCATACTGGCGACCAATTTCTGGTGCGTGGGGAAACCAATTTCCGTGGCGTAGCACTTACTGCTATTTTGGTAATATGACCATTTTATGGCTCACGCATGTGTAGGCGTTTTGGGAACGAGGAGGTGCTAAAGCTAAACACGTACTACAGGGATAGGCAGTCTTCAGCGACGGAGGATGGGCATATGAAATATGTGCACAGCAGCAGCAGCAGCACCTGCTTTTTTAATGAAACAATCTCTGCAAATATGATATTTTGTATCCAAACATGCAAAATATTGTTGCGGGCCCACCAGGAAAAGCGGGAACGTAGAAAGGTGCACTCATCATAAAAATAAATAAGCCAGGGCTCATACTGAGCCATTTCGGAGGACTGGAAACGGTGGACTACCTGTGCTCTACCCAAAAAAATAAATAAATATACAAATATTTGCGCTGGCAATAAGCCGAGTTAAAAAAGTAAATTGTACTGTATTCTCCAGACAACGAATTCCCCAGGAATTTCAATAGACTAAGAACTGTTTTAAAGATATACTCTACCAAGGAGGGACTATTTTTCATTTACTTTATAACAAGACATCGTTAAAAAACTTGGCGAATTCCTTTTTGGCAAATAAGAAGTCAACTGAGCACGAAGCACTTAAAGTCAAAAGACTCCCAATTTTAATACATCAAGACCTTTGAGTTTGTCATCTGAATTCTAAATAAGAACCCATTTACGTAGGTATGTTTTTGTCATTTAAATTTACAAGCAACCACCCAAAAAAAGGAACTTTGTCACTTCGTGTGCTGGCACTCAATACTCGTTTGGGATATTGTATATCAATAATTCAATATTTATTTTCATTTTTCTCGCAATTTTCGGTTTCTTATTTTCAGCTCAGATGAAAATCGTAACGAGGAAATTTAATCTTTTTTTTTTACGTCGCTTTTTTGTATCTTCACCTCCTGGCATTTCACTTCCTCGTGCTTTTTCCCATTCTCCCAAAAAGATACGCCAATATTTTCTGTTTTCGTGGATGGAGTCCAAACCCAATTAGTTGACGATGGCGACGTTGATATTTGACATCTCAGCAAGTAGAGCTTCTTAAACCAGACACCAATCGAAAACCGTAGCCTCAAATTGTACAAAATGTATTTGCCAAATAAAGTTTATATAAATAATGGTCATCTATACTCTTCATTTACTGGGGCTTTCGTTCCTGGAAATGGATAATCAAATCAACTAATAATGTGGTTGAAAACTATATTGTGCTTTTCATTCTCTACAGAGGCTGTGGCTTTGCTTTTTGGGTCCTTTTCGGACATGTCCTTTTATTTCTTAATTTGGGTAAATAATGTCATTTTGATTCAGGTGTGCCCTAATTTTGAGTTTAGAAAATGAACCTAACTTGGGTTTGTATTCATCAACGTTATTATAACACACATGAGTTCAGTTGTACCCTAATTTTGAGTTTAGAACACTTCATCAACTTTATTAAATAAAACCGAGCATATAATAGAGATTACTGTTTGCTATTTTGCAGCTGTAAGGAAAATTGTTGCTTAAATTTAAAAGCACTTATTCTCCATTTTGCAATCGCCTCTTTTGCATTTCTTATCGAGGCCATCTCCCTGTCCATCTGCCCCCACAAATCTATATGGAACGTCGAACATCGAGCGCCTTCCGCACACCCCACTAATTACAATTTGGAGCCCTGATATTTCTCAAGCTTTTCTCTTTGGTCATTTGCACACTTTACATGGCTCCATGTCTTGTAGTCCCCGAGGAGGACGACATTTGTCTGGTTGTCCACCGATGTGTCCTGCAGCCGTATTATACCGCCCAATGTTTCCGTTTCCTTCTGGGCTCCCCACCCGCTTTTCCAACAAAGCTGTCAACAAATTAACTGTGACGCTTATGGGGAACCGGACAGGAGGACGGGGGTTTGTGGGGCTCGGATGGGCAACGAAGGATACAGATACAGTTTTCAGGGCGATTGGGCTCGACATGCTTGGCATGTTTTGTTGGCCAGTTTTAGGCGGGAATATGTGTCGTAAATTCACCCACACATTTCCCAAAGGTCTCAAAGTGCCAGCTGCCTTTGGCCACAAATATTGAACAATTAGCTCCACTCCTGGCAAACATTTACTGGTGATTTAAATGCGTCTCCCCTTTGCTTTTCGCCGGGGATTTCTTCAAATGACTCTCAATGTATCTCTATCTATTTTTGTGCCCTCTTATGGAGTTCTAAAGAGCATTTGAGATTCGTTTGTGCCACCCACGGCTTTGGTGTTTGCAATTGCTGGGCTTATAAACGATATATATTTTTTGTATAAATAATTCTGGTACGTGTGGTAATGATGCCGACACGTGACAAGGCGACAACAACGTAGAGCAAAGTAGGAAAGGAGCAAAAGGAGCAAGGGTAGCAGAAGGAGCGTAAAGTAGACAAAAGGCGCTGAAACCAGATATATTTTTCGGGAATATTTATTATGGCCGCCTGCAAAGGTGTATAAATTTGCATGAGAAACTGCCTGGAAGAAGGAGGAAACCACTGCCTCATGTGGATGTCCCCTTGAGCAGGAGAGTAGCACTGCATAAGCAAATAAACAAACAATACATAAATTTTGGAGACCAACTTGAATGTAGGTGGGCTACTTATGCCGAGCACGTTCTGCTGCCTTTTTGATTTTGTCCTGCTGAGCTCCTTGACTATTGTTCTTGGATTTTTTATTTTCCTTTTTCATCGGCTTGACATTGGCTGTGATAACCGTAATAATCATAATCATAAGGGCGTATAATAACAATCATTTTGTGACCTCTGAACGGTGTACACCTCAGCTCAAATCCACCCACCGCTTATTAACAAATACAATTCAGCAGTATATATTTTATTGAGTGTATATTTTATTTTTTTCTTTTACAAAATTGCTTTATTTATGGCTATATTTATATTCATCGCAGTATTTATAGGCCATTGTCATCATCATTCTGGAGGGATCTGCAATAAAGGGGGACTAAAAACCATTTTAAATTAGAACCAATTTTTATATACAATTTTTTTAATATTTTTCCTAACTCTTTTATTTACAGGTGATGCAAACAAAACGAACATTTCTGTAGAGCTAAGAGGACAACAATAAAACAATAACTATGTTTCAACACGTGAGTAAAACATACCAAAAACTTTTTTATTCTGATACTTATATTTGAAGAACTCTGATATAAAATTTATGAATATCATATATATAACTGAGACATGCGGTGCACTAATAATATAAATAATATGTTACTTCTAAAGTAAATATAAAATAAAAGAAACGCAGCCGTTTGCTTCTTTGACACAGAATTGCATAATTATACAAAATAAAATTGGTGTAATTAAATAAATAAACAAAAAATCAAGTGATTACAGCGGATTCATAGTTAGAGTAATGAATAAAAATGATGCTCTATCAACGAAGATGCTAAGTCAACGTTCAAATGCTAAAATGAACCCATCTTCGTTGTTTTCAAAATGGTTTTCACTTGTGATTATAATAAACAGAAACACTCAATCAATTTGAATCCCTGTGCTAGCCAATAAACATGGTGTTGATGAAAAACATCTATGATATTCTTTTAAGACGAAGATATGATTTGTAGGTGTTTAGTTTCCTGTTATAAAGAAAAACTTTCTTTCTTTTAAAAGAAATACTATTTTATGTAGTTTGTAAACAGAGTGTTCTATTAGTTCATTCCCCTTCTTTTTGGCGGTTAGTTAGAAAAAAATTCTTGGTGGTTAGGTTTAACGAGCAAAAGTAGTAACCATTCCTAAACTATTGAAGAAACATTAGCATTTTTTATATGTCTTGCAAAAGTGTTTCCCTTGGCTATCACGATTTCATCTCTTGCTCATTTGTCAGGACTTGTCAAATCCGGTCAACAACTTAGCACACCCTGAGCAATTCCCAAGGAGTTTATTTTTGCCATTCCTCCTTTTTTCGATTATCAATTCGCATACGTGCCAAGGCAAGCTGGAGAAAGCTTTTCAAGTGTCTAGACTTCTGACAACTATGGAATGAATGCAGTAAACAGTTGCCCAAGATATTTGCCTTTCACTCAAAGTGTCCAGGGAATGCGGGGCGGAGTGATTTAGATCTGCTCTGAGAAAAGGACCATGTATCCTGGCTTAATTACTGCGCTTGGTCAGCAGGGGTGGTGGGGGGATGTAGGGGAAGGCCCCAATCGAACTGATTTGATTGTGGGCCGGCTCGTTTAATGCAATATTCCCCATAAAGAAGCCCTTTGTGCGTGGGTGTGCCCCTCGTATGCGGGTCCTTTCAAAAACTTTGTAAACCGGTCAGGGATATCCTTGTCATACAGCTCTCACACACACACAAAGGCAGCAAATTAAACTGTTCCTATTTGCAAATGAATTGTGCGTGGCGCAATTTCGCAGAAAACTTTCTAAGGGATAAGGCAGCACAGTAGAGGCGATTGGGATTGGGATTGGAATTGGGATGGTTTGCACAAGGCGCACACGTTCCTTCCGCTTGAAATAAAATAAGTAGTATAATACAGAAGGCAACTTTGCCGGCATCGGAATTGAAATGAAAGAAAAGGATTCTTGGGCCACACACAAAGAAGGAAAGAAAAAAGACGCTTGTATCTCTGCTGATATCTCTTTGTGCGTGTCTCTTTCTTGTGTGTGTGTTGGTGGGCGACTCTGGGTTCTGGTGTCCTGCCTCGCAGAAACTTTTTGTGAGGGCCCAGGACCTTTCTGGCGCTTCTACGCTCAATTGCTGGTGGTTAGCCGAGCCCGTCTGCGTGTTCTGGTCGCCAGTCAATTGAAAATGAAATTGGTAAAAGTTAGCAGAAACGGGAACACAGCCAGAACCAGAACCAAAACCGAAAACTCTTCTCCTGTCGTGTCAGTGTGTGTGTGTGTGTGCGTGTGTGTGTGTGTTGGGGCATCTGTTCTTTTAAGCTGGAGGATGTCGGGGGAATGCAGGGCTACGTGCGGACAAGCATGCATAATGAGGCCCACGATCCTTTCACCTGGATGCGGGTTACCCCTACAAATTAATACTAAAGAGACGCGTAAAAGTATGCAACAGCAAGTAGCAGGGAACTACGTGCGTGCTGCATGGTCCTTTATCCTCGGAACTCTTGTCTTTTTTTTATTAATACTTCGCGCTACTTTACTCTTTGATCGTAAACAAAAAGTACACAAATTCGCCTTTCTGACGCATTTTTCGTCAATGGTCACGTCCCTTTGTTTGGAAATTTTATGGAATCCCGTTTTGAGTGCATTTGCTTGTTGCGTTCACAACGCTCTATTTGGTTTGCTTTGTCATTTTACGATTTATCAGCCAACGATTTGGTTCACACACTTTGTGACACTTTGTGACTGATTGTTGAAGATTAGGTTTGGTGGAGTGGAGACTCAAAGAATTGCGTGTCAGAAGGGATTAGCAAGTCGGGGGTTTTCGTGTGGAAAAATGTGTAAAGTTCGCATTATGGAAGAACTTGTTGAAAACTATTTTTCATCTAGGCATAGTAAGTTAACAAAAAAAAAACATTGGTCCTGTTAAAAGGCTTAAGTTGTTCAAACCCACAATTTAAACAAAAATTGTAACGATATTTAGTTTAATGTATTCGAATAGTGTAATTGGGACTTACTATTTGTGCAAAATCTCGTTCAAAATGTACAATTATTTGAGCTTAAATACAAAATTCTTTGATGCAACATTAATAAGTGATTAGTTGTATTTTTTTTCAACTGAATTACAGCCAAACAGAAGTATTCTCGGATCTCAAAACCTCGAAAGGGTCTGGATCGTTTTTTTAAAGCTATATTTGAAATGTATTGAATGCGTAATTCACAACAAATTTTATTGTGATAAAATTGATATATAGTAGGAACTGCTTTTTAACTAATTTTTAATGTATAAATAGTAGTTTTAAAATTGAGTCAGCGTGTACTTACTTTTTGTAAACCAGTCAACAAATGGAAGTCAACAAATGGACTAATCAGTCATTATTGCAAAAAGTTACTTTGTCACGAATTTTGTCCGCATATCATATCATATCACATCTGGAAAGAAAAGTAGAATATAACTTTCGTTAAAAAAATAGTTTGGAAGTGTATATAGTGCTAATTATAAACTATTTCTGCTCGGCACTTGTGTTTATGTTGAACTTATATCTGTTTGTTTTTACCATTTTGTTTGCTTTTGATAACGGACAAATTTTTTGCATTTTCAATTTAAACTTTTTAGGTATGAAATAGGATACGCAACCAATTTTAATTTTTTCTGGTTCGACCATGTCTGTACACTTATGCAAATATATTTGATATCAAACTTTTCATTTGGAATTTGATTTTAGTTTTTGCTGTTTTTTTTTGCCATGCGAATATATTTAAATGTACCTCTCCAACTGACGGCCCTTGATCCAAATAAATGGTTGCATGTTAATTGTTTGCCAATAGTAAAAACAAGCAGTGGTTTTGTCCGAAATAATTAAAATCTTTTTGCAGTTTAAGCATTTTGTTTGCCTTGCTTCAAAAGTGTTTTCACTTGTAAATGGAAATTGTGTTTTGTTTCTAATGAAAATTTTTGTTTGTACTCATTTGTCGACGGTCACACACAAATCACAATTATAAAGATGTCTAAAAGTATGCAGCAACATATTTTCACTTTAACTGCATACTCTTAGTCATTTAATATTAATACTACTTTGTGAGATTATGAGAAACACATTAATATGTTCCTTACTTATACGGACTTTTCTCAATTTAATTATCTTGATTTTTATGCTGATCACACCCTGATTGCACTTATTTTCTGATTTTTATTGAGTATTTCGTAGCCCCTTTACTTCGGTGGCCTTATTGGCAAACGCACTCACAGAAGGAGAAATCGCACATAAAATTTTATTATGACACGCCAACCACTCCAGCACCTCCCCAATTGTTTTACGTAAAGGCCGCATAAAAGTAATACATGGGTAGGGGAGTCGAAGGAGTAACAAAAAAGAGATAATTTCTTTGTGGCGGAATACTCACATGAGCAACAAATGCAGTTCATCGTCGGATCCTCTGTTTTCTTGGCTTTTTTGGTTGGCATTTCCCAGTTTTTCCCACGGCGACTGCTGTGTCGTTTACATATCGTTTTTTGGCCCTCATCTCCTTTTTCTGGGCCACGTCGCGCTGTCTAAACGATTTACGACACTTTTGCCAACTGCCTCACGCACACATTTGCAATATTGTTTGTTTGTAAGTTTGTGTGGGCTGAGCGGGGGCAACTGTCTGTGATATTAGCATGGAACGAACACACACACATACACACACACAAAGATGCAGGAACAGGAGTTAACTTGGCCATAAGGCAACACACAATGCCGCACACGTTCGTTTTTATTATGTTAAATGTCTCCTGGGGCAGGAACATCAGCATCTGCGAGTTGTTTCCATCTGTTTGGCTGCTGTCTCCCTTTCAGCTTTCTCCCTTCCTTTTGTCTTCTGACTTTTGCTAACTGTCACTTGGCCTGTTACATTTCACATTCACTTAGACTGCAGGATTAAAGCTGGTGCGCGCCAAAAATCTGCTAGCCAGGAAAATTAGCACAGGCCGTTTCTCGCCTTTTCCTGCTCGGAACTGCTCTGGTTCGCCTTCCTCCGAAATGTCCTTCCAGTATGTCCTTTCAGCCGCTTTCAGCTTTCTGCCCGCCGCTCCAGTTGAAACTGACGACTGGCGAACGACGGTCAAAGTCAATGGCGGGCTTTCGTGGACGCGATTCGCTTTTCACCTTCGTCGCTAGGCTCGGTTCTCAAAACCCGAACCTTTCCGATTCAGCCACGTCGAAAGCTCAATTGCCCATCTCACCAGGCTCTCTTCGAGCGAGTCCTTGCTGCGAAGGACTGAGTTGCCTTAATCGCATTTGCGCTTCTCTTTGGTCTCATGCTCTAAGCCTCAAAGGACTCGAGACTCGAAGTGGAGTCTCTGTTTTGTGGCCTTTGAGCGCTTCAAAAGCGTTTAAAGTTAACAGTTCTCAATAAGCCTGTACTCTTAGATCTTGCAATTCGAGTGCTTTATGGTTGAGCTAAAAATAAAAGTGCTCAGCTAAAAGTGAGCACTTCATTCTAAGAGAATCCTTTCCATTTTGCCAGAAAAGCACTCAGTAACTGTCTCAATGTTAAGTAAATGAGTTCATTTCGTTTCATTTTGCGTAAACCTGTGTCCAAATTGCGGTTGCCATTCGAAGGCATTTTTTGCAACGCCTACAGCAAATAGTAAAATAATATTTTTAAATAAATGACCAAATCAATTTAAAAATATTTAAAGAAAGTCCATAGTTGTGGAAACTAATGTTTTAAATATTATTTTTTTGTAAGTGCTTTTAGTGCACATTTGAGCTATTTTGAAATGATAGGTAAAATCACTCCGATTGCAGCGCTCTTAACATTTCTCTGAATTCTTGGCCTATGTGGCTAAGTTTTGAGTATATCTCACTTTTGAGTGAGGGTTTCTCTTTGCAACTTCGTCGCTCGCAACTTCGGCCGGCGATTTTCTCGGCTTTTCCGCTCTCCGGGAAAACCCACCACACAGCACTCGGTCGGCGCATCCTCGGGCTCGCAGAAGGACTCTTCGGGTCGAGTGGCGACTCACAAACGCACACACTGAACGCGAGGAAAAACACGAGCACCGCTGCTAGGAGCCTTAGCCAATCGTAAAAGTTTTGTACGTATTTAGTACAATTTCGGGATTTGGCAGGATGTAACGAGCGTGTAAGAAACAGAGCGCGTCCTTCTCAGCCGTGTGTGTGCGATAATCGGGCAACAAGCAGCGCGACAACAAATTGTATATTACACAAAATTCGCATAAAATCCAACGAATCGTTTGAATCCAATTTCAAGTGATATAACACAGGTCGTACTCGGTGATAATGGAATAGCAAAGAGCCACAGCGTTTGGAAAGCCCGGCAAAGTGATTTTAGCCAAGTTAACCAAAAACCAAATCGTCGAAGTCCTCGGCTTGCCTCGGTTCAACCCCCTTCAGCCCCTTCGCCATTATCTTGTTGTTGCCGCCGTACTCGTATGTGCACTTGTTTTTGTGAGCGTGTTTTGCCGCAAGCCGGTTAAAAAATTATTTCTATAATTACACCACCCACGTTGCGGGCGCAGAACTTCCGCGAGACATAATTACCGAAGAACAACTGAAGCAGCCGATAAAACCTGTCGGATAAATCGGTAAAATCTAAAGAAAACACTGGAAATTATCAGAAGCTTTGTGTGTGTGTGTGTGTGTTCGACCTGGAACGTCCTTATGAATAACGTCCATATATAACATTATCCTTATCGTTTGTGCTCTGCTAATAAGAAACGCCAGTCCTCCTGTGCCGCGTTCGAGATGGAAATTGAATCGATTGTCCAGGGAGGAGAAAATCCTTCCATCCTTTCTTTAGTAATAGTGTCGTTTCCTTTACTTGTCCTTTTATGTTTACCTACTTTTTCTTTTTGTGCTCCCTCGTTTCGTCGTGGTTTGGTTTAGTTTGCTCGCACACAATTGAAAATTCAATTGATTTACAGAATGAAGTTTACTGGTTGGGACGACAGATACTTTTTATCTATTTTCATTTGCAGTTTTACGAGCGAGTAGCTCTTTTTTCGGCCCGCTCCTTTCGGCCTTAAAGCGAAACCATTGGCAATTTTTCACAGTTCTTTTTCGATTGAGGTCCTGGAGGGGTTTCCTGCAGTTTGGTGCGAAAATAACGCTGCGTCCTGGAAGGATTGTTGTGCCTGATGTTTTCGCTGGCTTCCGATTCGGGTGTGCCGAGTGTGTGTTTGTGATTGTAGCGGCCTAAAATCGTTTTAGGACCAGCTGCGAAGTGATTTTCAGCAAAGGAGAAAAAAGGACTGCAGTTTATGTGTGTGTGTGTGTCTGTGTGGGGAGAGTGGGGTGAGTGGGTCTGCAGATTGACATAGTTATGTCCTCAGCGAGTAATGGGAAGTCCTTGGCATGAGCTCAAGAAAAGTTAAGCTTGGCCTGCTCTTGCAAAGCTAAATCAGATATAGGTTGCTTTAAAGCTAAAATGTGTAGTAAAGTTGAGCACAGTTCTTAAAATATCGCATTTTTCAATTGACATTTTCTGCATCTCCCTATTCTGCTCAAATCTCTTGTATAAAATATTACTTTGCAGTAAATACTAACTGAAACTTATGAACGTAAATATTCTAAAAGAGCCTTTCTAAATGTTTAGACAAGTATTTAATATTTTCGTTGAAGAAACTCGTACAACACAACTCAACCTAAAATGTCTTTCACTACTTGCCTCAAGGAACTTTCCTCGTTTTGGTGTCAAGTGTTTTTATTAGAAGCAAAAGCAGAAAAGAGAAAAATCGCCGACGAAGGGGCGAAGTACAATTTTGTTCTTTCATTCCATTTTCCATCCCAACTTGAAATGAGGTTTGAAACAAAAATAATACGCATACGCCATGTATAACGAGTACCTAAAGTAGACTTCACAAGTGGTAAGGGCTATTTTCGTTGGCAGAAACAATCGGAAATTGTAGGATCTGATTGTTAACAACTATAGGCCATTTTATGGCTTGCATTAGCCTAATTGAAATTATATCGCTTGATACATCATTCACAGGTCTCCAGCAGGGCTTGGGGTTAATTAGGTGCTGACCAAGTTGAAATTACTGTGCAACTTGTTTATTATATTAACGTGTGGTTGGTTCTAATGAATGAAAACAAGAGATAGATAGATGGACTGATATTGGTAAATGAGGGGGCTTCATTTGCATTTCTCGCCGAGACGACCTTCCACTCCCATTAGCCCCATGGGCCCCAGTTGAAGCCAGGTGAAAAGCACTTCAATGGGCCTCTTCTGTCTGTTCAAACAGCGTTTTACCATTCGTTCGTCATGCCATGGCTGGCTATATAGAGGCGGCTGATCGGCCACGCCCACTCTGCTTTTTTTCCCCTCGGTTGTTGTTGACGTTTACAATTTGGTGTTGAAAACTTCAGCTGGAAATTGGGTAATACTCGTGATGATGGCGTTGGCTGGATGACTGCAGCAATCCTGCATTAAGTACCCTCCTGTGTCCGCATGTCTGTGTGTGCGTGTGTGTGTGAGCTTGTGTGTGTGTGTGTGTGAGCGCGAAGGGGTTTTGCAACAAAGAAATTTTAATTTATATAGAATGAGTTTGGGGGCGGCAGTACCTCCATTTTCCACCCTCTCCTTTTTTTGGCTGCAGTCTTCGACATTCCGATGTTCGTGTTCTGTGCTCACAGTGCTCCCACTCGCTCACTCGCACATGCAGACCGAAAAAAATCCAATTATTTTAAAACTTTTGACAACTGCAACAACAAGGCGTTGCAAGGCTATGAAAACAATAAGAAACTGACTGAACAGCCGGGGGCAACAAAAACAATATACGTAGGGGAAAGTCGAAAGTCCGCAAAAAATCAAGCAGAAAAATGAGTGCGAGTGGTTGAAAGGGTTGCCAGCCATTATAACTTCACTTGAAAAGTTTAATTGATTTTTACAAGTGCATATATACGGATATGGCAGCAAAAACATACGTACGTGTACATACATACATATGGCACGGACCTACCTGCAGTCGTGATTTTCGTGATTTCCCTTTCTCCGTGCCGGCTAAGTGGGTCTATAACTTGGTGTAAACAAAGTAGCTGCAAAGGGCTTACTGCTGGTAGAGAAGAAATCAAAAGTAGCATTGCCCCTTGAACCGAGGTGCAAATTCGTTAGGCTCTTCCAATGGGCTTGGCTTTTATAGTTTTATAGTTTGTTCAATTCTTGCCTGACTTTTCGGCATTTTCCTTTCCTTATTTCACTTGGCTGCTACACCTGACTTTTTAATTGCTGCTGAGTGGGCTCCTGCCACTGTAATTATTGGTTTGCCTTTGAGGGAATTGCTTTTAGGTGATTGCCTTAATGAGTCCTTCACTCATGGTAGGCAAAGCAGTTGGACCGATGAAATCTACTGCGATTAACTTTACTCGCAGCAAATCTGTAATTTAGTTTTCGAATTTGCTGTCAGTTCGATGACATCTTTAATTGGAAAAATTCCCTGTACTTGAAGATGGTTTGTGGCTCATTAATAGTTTTCCTCTGGTTTCCCTTTCTTTAAAGGGAACTAACTTTCCTTTAATCGTCGGAAAATAAGTTTTCTATGTTTGGTTTATTGATAATATTTGTGCGAATTGTTTATCTTTGGTTTAAATGTTTATTTGCAAAGACTCGAATTTCCAATCAAAAATAATTTGTGAAGTATGTTTACTCTGACATTTTTGAGTATTCCATTGAATGTTTTTAAATTTTTAAGTCACCTAAATACCTTTCCAATTTTATTTGCCTTTGTTTGGGGCGGGAGTGTATTGTTAAAAACGTATTTATTGTTGCATTTCGCAAGCAAAACGAGACCAACAGATTTTCACCTCTCCCCTTTCCCCTCGGCCACAAAACCACACACAAAGGTCTCTGACAATTTAAGCCAGGTCGACTGACTTTTATCCTTAACAATTGTTTTTTCCTCGTGCTCCCTTCTTATGTGTATCCTTTTTTGCAGGAATACCGAATACCAAACGGCACACAGCACTGAATCACAGCAAAAATATATAAATCAATAAGACAAAGAATAAACTGCATATCTCAGATTATATTTTAGATATATGTAAATGAAGTAAACATAAGAGTTCTTTAAGTATTAGGTTCAGACTTAGTCAGGTAAATGTATTCTGGTCAGATAAGTAACAACAGCTTCCCTCCACATGGTAACCATATATCGATGAAACGACGACTGCAATAAACCCTGCGAACTGCGACCCTGGAACTGCGACTCTCGAATCCCGATTATGTCGACAACAATCAATTTGTGTGATCTGCAACGACAACACCTTCTACAAATGAATGCGACGTGACGACAACAACTGCAAATATTTATAACGCATACGACATGTTGCTGCCATGCCAATAATGATGATGACATCGCATTTACTAACACATCTTGTAATATCCGATGATTTTCGGCTTTCGAAAATGTATTTAACGAACGATTGAAACACTCACATAATATCTACTATATCGACTATAAACCAACATAAAATCAACAAAAATCACCAAACACACGCACTCCTTGACACACAAAATACACACGAACCCTACACTGTACCGAAAACCCCACTTGCAACAACTGTTGGCGTTGGCTTTTCCTATCGACTTTGAATTTTCAATTGGCACCTGCAGCAAAAGCTTAAGTGCCATTTGGCGAGTGAGTGTGAGTGAGTCCGTCAGCCAACGAGTAAGTCTGACAGTGACACAGCCAGTGTGTAAATAAAAAGAGTATTTAAAATTATTGAAAAGCCCCATTGTTGTTATTGTTGTTGTTGTTGCTGCTGCTGCTGCTGCTGTTGTTACCAACTGTCGACACCCCCCTGCAACTTGCAACTTGCAACGTCCGGCGAAAACATAGCGAAATAATGGGTCTGCAGACGACAGCAGCCAGTCCAATTGCAGCTCTCAGCCTATTAGCGTTGTCCTTGCTCACCTGGACCCCCTCAATCGTGGATGCAGCCCGTAAGTACTAGGCTATAACTAAAAATATACGCGTATGTTATGCTAAGAACTCAGTTAATGGACATTTTTTGCCATACCACGGCGCCACTTTACACGCAAGTTAGCCTAAGTTTACGTTAAGTTGCGCTCTTAATTTCGAACATTCTTGCCAGCGAGCTGAACTTTCAAGTGGAGTTGGGTTTACTTGGATTTTGGCCAAAGTTGGAGCGGGCCAAGTGCTAAAATTAACTTGGAGGAGCATAATGTTTATGCGGCGCAAGCATTTGAAAATTAAAGAAAAGAATTTTAATCAGTTGAAGCTCAAATTAGCCAGCGAAAAGCTGCGAAAGCAACTAGAACATTTTTAATTAGCAGAAATGGGGAAGGATGTCGATGATCCCGCCAATATTGCTATAGCAAAAACCTGCTAATTAGCAGCTTAATTAATTATTAATTAATAAGAACAAAGTAATGAATTTGAACTTAAATCGTAGTGTGGGAAGTTTTGAAGGCTAACTCCTTACTCTTCACACTTATTGCAACGCCCCAATGTGTTTGATTTAGATTGACATTCCTGCTAATTAGTGCTCATAAAACTGCATTTCTTTTGGCTCTGCATACATTTCGCATTCAATTACCAATTCCATGCAGCCCAGTCTGCCCAACTGGAAAGCGTTTTCGTCACCTCAGAGAAAGGGGAAACAAATAACAATCAAAGTGTTGACATTTGCAGAATTGCAGTCAAATGTGGCTCATATTTTGCGCAAGAGCAAGTGCAAGTGGAAGTGGAAGTGGAAGTGGAAGTGTCGAGTCTGACTTATGCCTCCTGGCGCCATCCACTCGCCGTGCCACTTACTTTTCATAGGCGCTTCATTTCGTTTTGAGGGGCTTTCGGGGAACCCCAGAGACTATGGGTATACGGTAGATGGTAGATGGTAGAGGGGTGGGGCCGGGCGGTACGTGGGGCGATAAACAAGCTGCAGGGGCACTGGGAGAGTCAGAAAAACAGGCGGCACAAACACTGCACATCCTGATGTATTTGGCCGGGTTTTGTTGCCTTTTTATTTGTTGTCCTTACCGGGTAGCTGATGCTTTTGCTGTACTTGCCGCTTTCGCCTGGTTAGCCTGCAGTTTGCAGTTTGCAGTTTGTCGCACCTCTTTTTGTGTATGTGGCATTAAATTGAAATTTATGCGGCACTTTGCCGCGTGAAATGTTTGTACAACTCGTTGCGGGTTGCGGCTTGCTGCTGTTTTTTGCCTCCCCCCTCCCCACAATGTCCCTAATTTTTTTTTTTTGGTTTTGCTTTTCTGCCGAAGCTCTTCGGGCGTTGACAGACCGACAAACTGTTGGACAGCAGCGGCAACAGCAGCATTGCAGGGGAAAGTATCTAAAAACATATGCAAAACTGTTTGCTGTTTGCCATGTAAATGGTTTTTGGGCCGTATCTCGTCCCTTCCGGCCTTTTTTGCTGCAGACACACCACACCACACCAGCCCGGCTCGTAGGACCACCGGACCACCCACTTTTGGCCAGCTAATTTGTCGTTTGTTGGAAATTATGACACAAAAGCCCCGCTCAACAATTGCCGACTTAACTCAACTGTGTCCAGCTCCGAAATATATTTCACGCAAAGGGAACTCATTTCGCTTTGGTTTTTGCAACAAGTTTTAATTAATTTGCGCAACTCCGAGCGCCAATGCTCCAATCTCTGGCTTTCCTTTCCATTCCATTCCTTTCATTCCACCCATCAGTGGCAAAAAAAGATGGAGGAGCAAAAAGTTGATGCTACGATAATTTGAAAAGTTTTCGTTTAGACAGCGAGAGCGGCAAAAAAAAAAGCCAAAAAAATAATACACGGGAATGTGGAGCAGCAAATGTCAGAAGGCCTGGGAAAATCGCTTCCCAAACTAAGGGCGCCCGGCACTAAACTATATGTGCGTACGCCCATATACGAGTATAGCCCATATTAAGCCGCAAATAAATGCCGGAACCATAATTAACATATAGCAAAAGTTTTACCTCATCCTTTGCCGAAAAGCCGCAAGTTGAACTACGCGGGGGCGGAAAAGTGTCTGGATGAAATATGGTTAAAGTCGATTTTGCGCCTGTGTTTGCTTTTGTGGGGAAAAGTAATCCGAAATTGATAACTTTCGGCTTGATGGAGTTCGCGAAGCGAAAGGTAATTAAACAGTAGACGCGAGAGTAATCGCCTGGGTGGCAGAATTCCAGGGTAGGCGATCACAAATCAATTGCCAACTTTTCCAATGAATATAGCCTAGTAGAAACCTAGTCTGCGTGCTCAGCGATATGTAATGCCACTTTACCGCATGATACTTAAGTCGCTTGACATTTAATTACGAGAAGCATTTAAAATAAATTGGTATTAAGCATCCAATTCATGCATTTCTCTTAATAATATTAGTTACAAATTTCTTGGCAAGTCCTAAGAGCATCATTTCCAGCTCCGAGAACGCTCATCATTTGCTTATTTCTGACACTTGGACAAATGGGCAACACAAATGCGTGTGTAACTTGCAACGCCGCGTATCATTATTTTAGCAAACGTTTCAGGATTCGCATATATCTGAGTTGTTCAAGAGTAATAATGTCCTGGCATTAATCACACTTTTTCGCGTTGCTAGTCGTCGGACAAGTGACCAGCTAAAGTGGCTCTAAAATTTCAGTGCCCAAATGAGTGGAGGACCCACCTCCCACTTAGAGGGCTACAAAAAAGCGAAAAAAAGAAAAGAACCGAGAACGTCGGAATGAAAGAAAGATAAATAAATGTTGGCAACAACAAAGAGCAAAGCGCCATAAATCTAAATAACAAATTTTTACGAGAAACGAGGCCATAAATAAGATGTTTCTTGCGGCCTAGCGAAAAATAGTGTGGACCTTCGAAGGGGGATTCCCGAAATGTTTTGCTTCGGACCATTCACCATTCACCGTTCCACATTTGCCATTTCCCAAAGGTTGTCTCCGGCCAAGCGGCAACAATTCACCAGAGTTCTGTTAATTTAATATTATTACTTTTCATTACAACGAGGCCTGCGCCGCCGCCTTCTTTCCCTATTCTACCCAAAACGCTGTTAGTTTTTTATTTATATGTTTTTGGGGCAAGGACTGGCCTTGTCCTTGCCACCCCAAAATGTCAACACATTAATGCGAGTGCAGACGGACGGTTTGAGATAAATCAACATTTATCTGCGGCCATTGCTGACAATTGAAAATGGCCGTTTATATCTTCTGGCTAATTACGGCCTATTAAGGGCCCTAAATGTATTTTTGGCGGACGTCCAGAATTTTTGGCAATGCTGAAAGGAAAACCACTGCTGGCATGTTGATGGCAATTGCCAAAGAAATTCAAATAAAACTATATCAAATGTATATATTATTCTGCATTATTTTATTAGGTTTGTGGCAATTTATTGAATGTTTATAAGTTTAGACTTGGGATTCTTTTGCCAAATTGTCTGATTTTTAAGTCCTTCAAGCATTATTTTCAACGAATACAATGCTCTTCGCTTTCAAGTGACCCAGGGACAATTGTGGTCTTTTACCACTTCCGCTGGCCACTTTAATTAGAAAAAATGTTAATTTAATGCTTGGCTGAACCCAGTTGACTGGTCGGGGTGAATCGGTGTGTTTTCGGCGAATTCCATTTGTTTTCACTGGTTTCCTGGCCGACGGCAAACTGTGCTGGAAACTGTGTCACAGCAGCCACCGCCATGAATACTTATACAGATAGTTACACTCACAACACGATGACAATTGTTTGCCCATATGTCCCAGTCATATTTTCGACAAGCCGCAAAAAAAGGCAAAAAGGGCAAAAAAGTGGCAAAAAAGGAAATTATGAAAGCGGCCAGCGAAAAACTGAACATTTTGCCGCGAACACTGCTCATGTAAATGGCGAAAATAAAAGTTTGGCCGGCCGAGTGTGGGCTAAATGATTCATGAGTCATGTGAGTGCTGACCGCGTGTGCGGAGATTGAAGTCTGCGAATGTGAGTGAGTGTGTTTGCCCTGGGAGAAAAGTGCTTAACTCGTAATTTTTGTTAGCACTACGTGCAAATAAGGCCACTGAGGCCGCGCTTTTGGCCCTTTTGGCCCTTTTGGCCCTTTTTTTCGCCCCGCTAACTGGGCTTTCTCCGCCTGGCTTTCTCCTATTCTCCCACAGCAACAATTTGAGTGCATTTTATTGTAGTTGTGAGTGTGCTGGCTGCGCATGAATATTGCAGCTGATGAGCCCCTGAGCAATGGCAAAAAGGGTCAAAACTTTTAATTAATGTTTATGGCTGCACTGCGGCACAGAGTCACTCGCAAGCCTTTTAAGTTAAAATTTATAAAACCATTCTATTTTTTCTGTGCGCTCTCATGTTTCGACTTTGTCTTGGCTTCCAAGGAAGACCACAGACCTCGTTGAAATTTAATTAGTATTTGTTAATAAATCTTACTAAGTGACTCAAGGCAATTTAAGCGATTAGGCAGTTTTAGGCGACCAAATAAAATATTCAAGCCGTAATTTCTGGGGTGTTGGGCGCGGCGAAAGAAAACAATTTTCGATCAATACATGTTAAAATATAGTAATTACAGTCATTTGGTTTTGAATTATTGATATGCCACGGCAGGCAACATTAATGTTTAAATAAAAATGCTAAACAACGGAATAATATATCTGAGGCACTTATGTGCCATCCAAAAAGAATGGAAGAAACTGTTTTTACACTACTAAACGATACCCTACAGTAATTATTTGAAATTAATTCTACACATTTTAAGGGTGAATAACACTTAAACCCTACCTTTCCCTAAGGAAATGATGTGTGCTATAGCCAGGTTATTAAATTAAATTTGCGATCACAGCCCTTTAAGAGAACTGGTAGCACAGTTTTGGGCAAACAATCGTTCCGGTGGCAATCTTAACTCATCTCTCCGCTTTTTCCATATTTGGCCTAGACATGCGTGTGTTTCCCTCAATTTTGTGTTGTTTTTTTGGTCTTTCTTTCCGCACGCAGGGGAATAATTACAAAATTTATGAGCACGACAAGGGGCGTGGTCGGTCTAATAATTGTCAATGGGGGGTGGTGGGTGGTAGGTTGTGGAGGTCCTGCGGGGGGTGGTTTGGAGCTCATAAAACTGAAGTAGTTGTAGTTATGGCTGTTATTGTGCCTCCGCTGTTTGCTAGCTGCTGATTTGCATGTTGTTCGTTTCATTTTCGGGGCTTGGTTTGGTTTAGCTTGGGCTTTTTTATGGGCCACACGCCAAGGGGTTAAACCGGCACGCGCTGGAAAATCTAGAATTTTGTTTTCCTTCTGTTTGCTGTTTTTTTTTTAAATTTTTTTTTTAGGTTTTTCTTCGTTTTTCGGTTTAATGTAATGTGCATTTTAATGTCATTATTTCTGCGTGGCTTTAAGTTGCAAACGGGTAAATAAAAAGGAGGAGGGCAAGCCACCAATGCAAATTGTGTGCACGAAAGCCCAAAACAAATTATACCGAAAAGCAGAGAAAGCGGACAATGTTGGGTAAAAGTGAGCTATTTTTGCGTGGCACATAAAAGCGGCAGCAACAAGGGCGCCACAACCACCTTGCCACACTTTCGATCTCTTTTGGTCAGACAAAGCAACAGCATTGTCGCTTTTGTGTTGCATAGTTGACATTGTTGGATTTCCACAAAAGGTGTAGTCAAGTCGAGCATGCCAGGGGTTCAGATGGGTGTTCCTGGGATGGTTTTGGATGCCAGGACGGTTGGCTGGCAGAACTGTAGGATGGATGGGTGTATGGGGTATGGGGTATGGGGTATGGGAGCGACCACAAGGCACACACCGACTGACACTCGCCTACACCGGGTTTTACATTTGATTTGCTTTCGCCTTAGTGGGATATTTGTTCTACGCACACACAGTCACAAGAAGAAAAAACAGAAAGAAAATGTTGAGAAGGGGCACTGAAGAGGTGGCGCTACAAAAATACCCTGTCAAGGCAAGAAGATGTCCTGCTGTTGTCAGGTGCGTAGCTGCAAGCATTCCAGGGGGATTCACAGTCGGAATCAAATCGAAAACTAATACCATAAAAGACCATTAAGATCATAAATATAACCCTAACACCATTAGTGTGAAAAGCATTGTTTACATTTTGTTAAATGTAATGAGACGCGAATTCTTCAGACGTCGGCTTGTATCGAAGCAGGGAACAAAATGGATTTTGCTTCGCCATCTCACCACATCCACTTGAGATGAAGAAGGCCCCCTTTTGGGTGCGCCCCTGGTCGGGGGTATATGTGCATTCAACTGCAGCTACAACAAAGCCGTTAGACAATTGCGACAGTTCATCTTCACACCTCATTGCTCTGGCAAGGTGGCTCAAAGGAGCGAGTGGCAAAGAATGGAAGCCGGGTAAAGAAATCACTAAAGGACTTACCTCTTTCTTGGCCACTTGCAGAGCACATAAAAAAGCTTGCATAGTTTGTTTTTAGTGGCATTTTCCTTCATTCCGCTTTGCCGTATGCGTTTTTCTGTGCTTTTCACCACTGCAGGACCTCAAATTTAAAAATCAAGTCTGCTAAAGGCTAAAAATATCGCCCGAATGAAAGGAAGATGTCTGCTATTATGCAGATTCACAGTGCCAATGTAATGATTATGATTAATGATGTATTTGAGGGAAAGGCTAAACCTTAACTGATTTTCAAGTCTGCTCGATTTCAGACAATCTTCCTCAATCTTCCACTTTGACACTCCATACACTTTGAGTTAACTACTTAGGGGAGCAGCGCCTCTAGGTTTTCTTCTTTTTCATTCTGAAGTATTTTTTCACAATGCGCCAGCCATGCGAAGTTTTCAATTGTTAAAACTTTGCACTTGAGCGATTTTTGTGTAGCATATTTTTTGGCATATTTGCGCGCTTGTATGTACCAAGCACTTTGCAAAGAAAACTTTTCAATGTGGTAAACACACGCAGCACACATGCAGAACTATTAAAAGCCAGCAGCAGCAGCCGAGAGTAAAATGCATAAATAATGTAGACAAGAGGGAAAAATAAAGGAGGAAAGCCGCACGGGAAAAGGAAAATATTTGCTCCTGGAAGCCAGGAAGCCGAATATGCAATACACTCGGGACAGGAATTTTCCCAAAATATTGGTTGACAATTAGACATTTTGCGAAGCAGGCTACGGAAATTGAATTATAAAATATTCGGTCATGTGAAATGTAATTTCTTAGTGGAATTTATAAAACGGAATGCAGCATATAGTATATGTTAGGCTGAAAAATTTAATTTAATTCTTAGAATTTCGTAGTAAACGTACGGAAACTTTGCAACATTCATCTTGTGTAATCATAAACTCTTAATATAATAAAATATTGAACGGCAGTCGGACATTTATTAATATTTACCCACGAAAATTGAATATGAAGCTGGATATAATACAATTGTGGGTGTTCATTTATTATTTACCAAGCATGAGATAGTCATGGTATTATCAAGAACAGTACACTAAACATCTAAAACATCGTGCCAAATATGCGTTCTTGGTATTAGAAAATCATAAAAGGAACCTACGAAAATTTGAATAGTTGACAGTTTTGTCTTTTCCTTCAGCATTATTTTTTGCGCAGTTTTCCCACACATTATGGAAAACTTTCTACCAGAGCGCACTGATAAAGCTCTACATCTTGAAGCACGAGTATATATACGGCGGCTATATAGGTATATATGTGTTGGGGGTAGTTGTGGGTGGTGGTCCTCTAACTCAACGCTAACAAGCGGAGCAGAGTACTCGGGTATTCTGGCCAAAATGGCGTGGCTGGCGTGTTGGGTGGTTGGGTGGATGGAGGTGGGTGCGTGTTTGCAGCGCGTTTTGAGTTACCTTTTGGCCAAGTTGTTCGCTGTCATGTTACGGCAATTTTACGCCCTTGCCGTTTCAGGGGCATTTCGCTGGCGACACGAGACAGACAACGCAGGGCGGGTGGCAAAACGCAGAGGAGGACGAGAAGTGGCGAAATGTCAAAGCATTAGAGGACATTTTTCATATTCCAGCAGTGCCAACGCCTTAACTTATGCAGCGAAACTTTAAAGCCATGAAGCCCAAAATGGCGCTCATCGTTGCACTTTCCTGCGATAGACCATGGCGGCCACTGCTTTCCTCCGTTTTTGTTGAAATTTCCCGAGCTGCAGTTGCAGAAATTGATGCTGGCTTTTTTGGTAGCCACCACGAGCCACCAACACCACCCTTCCGCACCACCAACAACCCAACGAAATTGCTGGCCAGCGTAAGCACTTTTGCATTTTTAGCTGAAGCAGCTGGTGAGGTAGGCCCAGCATTTCACCATACGACCCCTCAATCCCTAAAACCCATCGTCCTATGTAAATATGCAGGCCGAAAATGTAGGAAAAGTAGAGAAACCATAGCCATTGAGTGCACTAATTTCAAATTATGCCGAGGTAGGCAAATATGCGCACATTCTGCGAAAGATGGGTGAACGAATGAATTGGTTTCGACTTTCGCCAGCCAACAATTTTAAAGAGTCCGCAACTATGTCTAGAATTTTTTCTGTTGCTGAAAGGTATGCGTCATAAATGAATGGCAGACCTCGCTGTGAAGAGGAATGCCTCCTTAAAGTGTTGGAGAGCAAAACAATTGAAGAATTTTTCAAGGGGAAATAGTGAAATATTTTATCTTATAGCCTCATTAAATATGAAATAATTTCCCAAGTGGAAATCATTAAAACTAACGTTTTGTGTGCAATTTAATGAACGTATTAGTGTCCTAAAGTGCGCTGTTTTATAAATGCATCGTTTACTCCCTATGTGCGCTTATTATTCCCAACTTACTGGAACATTTCTGAACTGGGACCCGAGTTCATGTTCATAAGAAGCTTGTCGCATTAATAAACCTAATCAAGACTCCGCAAAGGACTCTGCTTTCAATTAAAAAGCAAAGCACAAGCGCGATAGCAGCGAACTTAAAAGGCATCGTTGCTTTTGGCCAAGTGTCAATAGCAAAAAGTGGCTCAAACCGAGATGACTAATTACAAGGCTTGTCATGGCAGAAAGAAAAAAATGAAAAAAAAATGAAAAAGGCGAGACCAAGAACGATTAAGAGGGAAAAGGGCTACAATGGAAGTCAATTAAAGGCGTTGTCGAAGGCAAAACACACGACAGTGGGATGATAAAGAACTTGAGGCTAATATGCTAAATAGTTAAAGGGTTCGTCCGCGGCGCCTTAAAAAACTAACTAACTGACTTAAAGACCGGGAGACAATGGCAAGTGCAGAACCATGGTGAATGGAAAACGCCGAGGGGCCGACAAGAAATCAAAGCAACAGAAGCAGTTACAACTGTCAGCTAAAATGTAGCCACGTTAAGTAAAACGGACTTAAAGTTTTAACAAGCTCTCATCCAAGTGCTGGGGAAGATGAGATGTGCACGGAGATGGAGCCGGATCCACGGCGGCCTCCATAAGCTCCTTTTTCCCCATTCCGCCCTGTCTCCCCAGCTTTCCCCATTTTTCCCCTTTTCGTGCGGGGAAAAGGAGGAGCCAACAAAAGCTACAAGGCAATGGAGACGAAGTGTTGCTTCTTGCTATTTACTTATTTTGTTTGCATTTACTTAAATCGGATGAAGGGATTTGCTGCTTAGAGCGCGACAACTTCCCATTCTCGGTTCGAACAACTTGGCTTCGCTTTTCTTCATTTTTTCCCCCTCTTTTTTTTATACTTTCTAAAATGAACTCCTGCATTTTTCGCTAAGTGAAACGTGCAAAACTCCAAAATCAAAGTATTGCGCTCAACTCGTGATCATTGACCATTGTATAACAAAATAAATCCAATAAACTGCCTCAACATTTTACCCATCATCCTCATCATCCTCACCGTCGTCTGTCGCCTGGTAACCTTCTCGGGAAAATCGGATCGTTCACCAGCTTAAAATAACAAAAGAAACGAATAAGCAAACAACAAATCACCAAGGCCGAGTTCCCTTTCTCTGCCTTATTTGCTAAATCCTTTTTATGTAAATAAATTCTCAAGTCCATTTTCAACATATTTATGCGCCATTTTACACACTACGTCAATGACCCGAAAAAAAGTGTCCCGAAAAAAAAAGGAAAGAAAGCAGACGACCCATACAAAGAATCTGTGTAGACATTTCGTTTTGTAAATCCCATTAACAGAAATTTCGTTTGAAAATAAGAAAAATGAGCTTTCGCCGCATTAGAAAGCAAAATAATCAAAAACCAAGCAACAACAACAGGGGAAAAGGGAAAACTCGAAGGTAAATTTACTGTTGACATTTCATTTTGTTCACGGAATTTGTATGTCGTTTCTTTTGCCACCAACTTTGATAGGATAAGGGAACCAAAAATTAACTTCAGTGCGTTACGGGTTTTTGGTGTCTGAAAGCCCCAAAATGAAGTGTTTCCTGGGTCAAGAGACAAGTGTTGGGCGTTTCAATTGGATGACCTAACAGGCAGCAATAAATCCGGTTAAAAATCAAATGGAAACCGCTTTCGATTTGTTTGGTTACAACCAATGGATCTTTTATTTACTCCCTTAGACGAGACTCTATATAACCATGAGTACATGTCCATACGCAACTAAAGCAAGCAGCCCATTTGTGGGGTAATATACTAGAAGGTCTTCTGTAATTAATTCCAGCATAAACATATTCCTCCATAAATAAACAAATTTCATGAGCGAAGGAAAAGCACTAGAACTTTCCAACCCCGAACTCTAATATAATATTTCAAACTATCCCGCCTGATTTATGCGCTCGCTAAACCTTTTCCCAAATTTTAACCCTTTCTGCGCTATTTATAATGCTTCTTTGGCGCGGCTAATTGAAAGCCCTATTCGCCGCTGACCTTTTGGCCATCCTTTCCGAGAGGCAACTTCAGCTCTTATCAGTTACGAAATGGGAATTAATATTTAATGCGCTCACATTTTTGCCTTTTTCCGCTCTTATTAGTTCTTTTTGCCCCTGTTGTGGTTCCGGTTTCCATTTACCCGCAGGCGAAGAGAAAGCTTTGAAATGTTAGACGCTGCTTAGCCTCATTAATAAATAATGCAGCGAATATTTAGAGATGAATAACCAAGTAGTGGGGAAAACGACAGGTAGCTGCGTATCCGTTTCCATTTCCATTTCCATTCCCATTTGCCTGTTTTCAATAACATTTTGCTGATCAATGCGAAAGCATTGATAAGCCGAGAATAAAGTTTTCGCTTGGCACCGCACAAAAATTTGTTTTTGAGCCGCAAACTTTTCATTTTTCGCAGCGCTTAAACGCAGACAGGAAAACTTTTGCGGGAAAAGGAAAAAGTTTTTAACTGGTTCGCCTGGGCCTTCTGATTCCCCAACATCCAACTTGTTGCCTTCAAAAGCGTTGAAGCTGGGTGGGGACTGGAATTGGAAAGGAGATGGAGATGGAGATGGCGGACAGCATCTGCTAAGACAAACATAAATTAGATGCCATTGTCCAATGGAATCCAGCGTGGGCCGCAGAACCGCAAACTTTGGCCCTCTAATGATGGCACATTCAGAATGGAGACGGTGCCGCGTCGGCGGTATAAATTAGCCAAAAGCCATTTCCCGCTAGGTGGCTTCAACTCAAATTAAATGTTAATTTCATGCCATCATAATCACCACTGCCGTCGTCCTTAGTCGCTGTCGTTGTCGTGGTCGTGGTCGCCACACATGACCTCATTAAGACCAAAACCATTGGAACAGCATTGTTGCCGCCATACACACACACACACACACTCCAACACACACACACACACACACAGCCATAGCCATACAGCCATATAATAGAAGGGCAGTTTGGCCTGGGCAGTACGAAAACCACATCCAGGCGGCCCACAAATATACAAGTCGCGTCGCCTTCCACGCAGCCCCATCCCAAATAAACTGTAAAAATGTGTTTACCGACAATTTTCTACACAATTTTATATCCCGCCAGACTCGGAGGATCGGGACTCGGATTCCGATTTGGATTCGGATACGGACACGGATTCGGTATGGGTTAGGGTCGCTCCGAGTTTTTGTTTTCGCCTGGAGTTGCGGCAATTAGGGTGCGCATGAGGTCATATTAATGTGGTTAATTACAATAATTAGAAATTTAATTAAGGTGTGTGCGGGTGGGTGGGCTGGTGTTTGGTGCTTTGCTGCTTTTGGTGGAAGTCCACTCGAATCGAATTTACATGTTAAGGCGCTGTAAAAAAGCAGAGAGAAGCACGGTAATTATACGGCATATATAAACCGTATAAATACAATATAATTACGCATTGTTGGTGGGATACACAGTTTTTTTTGGGGTAGGGGCCAACTCCTCCAACTGTTTGGAGCCCAATTGCCAATGTGGCACTAAGAGAGTTGTTGTGGTAAACGAATTGTAACCAAGCTTATGCAAATAGGCAACCGAAATAAATGGCCTTACTTTTGCCAACAAATTGAGCGTGTATTTCAAACTACGCTGAAATATATCAATGTATTTTTGAGGGCCTTCATTACCGAAAAAACAACGTAATAGACCACCTTACCGTGTTGATCTGAATACAGTCATAGATCATACAGCAAGTTCACTAGCCTTCAATTATATCTGGCCCAAAAGGCGCAGCACGTGGTGTTGAGCCACCGGAACCGGACAGGAATTCCTCCTCCAGCCCACAGGACGGGCAGGAGGGAAACGGTCTGGTGCTTATGAGGGGTAGACCGGTTTATGACCCTTGGCCAACCCACATGGCAATGGTCTCCGCGTGCCGATGGTCTTCTAGAAGCCCAAATTTTGAACATAGCGCCCCAGAAATGTGCGTTTAATTACAGCTTTTACGTGTCATTGATTTGCCACATATATATTTCACCAGTCAGAAACATTCCATCCGGTGGGCCACCAATTGCCATTTGGGCTGCGATGTTCCATTTGATTTGTTGCCCCAAAGTGTTGGCTTAATAACTTTGATTGCCATGGCGGATCCTACCTTTTACCTATTACTTGTTCTTCAGTATTGTATTGTTCTTTACTTGATTTAGGTTTATGTTTTGGCACTTATTTATATGCTTTATTTGTGTCTCTTTGTGATCTGAAACTGGACAAAAACACAGAAAATGTTGCATTGCAAAATACAATATTTACTCAAAATACAATTATATTATAAACTAAAAACAGAAACAGTATTTTATCACTTTTACGTGCAGTTGAAATTCAGAATCACAGGAAAGATCTGCGGCTTGAGTGAAAGGTTTACCGCAATAGGAAGCTGGATGGCTTGTTTCTATTTTAGTTTCTCTAAAATTAACCTAAATTGTGTGTCCTAATGAAGAGGCTTATATAATTTAATCGCTACAAGCCGTAACCATAATTCTCACACCAGAAGAAGCTTGCGATTGTTAACTTACCTCGGCTTGTGCGCCACTGAGCCTGCCGTGCTTGGCTTCCGGAAATCTCGGCGCTGTGCAGGATTCTCGCATTTTATTTAGTTTATTATGTAATGAATATTTGCAAATCTCGCCGACTGCAGCGTGGAAATGGGCGTGGTCGAGGGGGGCGCAGGGGCGGGGAGGCGCACATAGCTGAAGACTTGAAGTAGATTTAATTTGCGTATGAAAAATTCCTTTTGCAGTGGCAGCAGAGGAAGCAGCAGCAATTCCCCAAACGAGTTAGCTCCGCAGTTCCCGGCTGCTACTTTCTCCTTGCACCCTTTCTTCCTCTCTCACCCTGTCTGTGTGTGTGTCTTTATATAGGTGGCAGTGTGTGTGTGTGTGTGTGTGCGCTTGTGTGCAGTTGTTTAGAGGATATGCATAAGAATGCCTTGCATTTCCGCTTCAGTTTAATGCGAGTGAGTGTGTTGGTGAGCTTTATTTTCAGCGCTTGTTTTTCGCAAACAGTGATTTCCTATTTTCTCCTACCCCTTGCCGCCCCTCAGCACCTCCCCTCCCGAATCATTTCCCATTCGGACTCCCAATCTCCCGGCCATCCCCTGCCCCCCTCCCTGCACCCTTTTGGGCGGCAGAAGTGGAATTGCTCCGAGTTTATTTTATGCTTTGAGCAAAGTTTCGTTGCATATTTTAAGGCAGTTTTGCCGGCTGCAGTTATGTATGTACTAACAGAGGGAAAAAAGAACACAAACAAAAACAATCAACTGCGATTTGTTGTGGAGAAATTGCAGAATTATGCAAAAGTCAGGAGGCCACCACCGGCATACAACTCCGCCCCAGCCCCTCAGCCCCTTTTCCACGCCTTGGCAAGCATATTTTCCGTGCTTGGCGGGCGTTTGTCAGTCAGCCAGACGCGCAGACAGATGGACCGACCGCCAGACAAGATAGTTCAGGCATTTGAAATAATTTGATGTTTTCATATTTATTAAATTCCACCCGCAGCTTGCCCGCCCCCTGTGACCGACCTTTGGCAAACAACAAAGTGCCAGCAAATCAATTACAAAGCGCACTCGACATCGCAACTCATATGCACACACCCACCCACATATGTGCATAGTATGCACACACACATACTCGTACATCCCGCACATACACATGTATATGGATATGGGATCCTTTCGAGTTCGTTGTCCGTAGTTCCGCCGCCTGCCATTCAGTTCAGCAGTTTGCATGTTTGATGCCTATCTTTAATTAGAACGGTGCTAGAAATTGATGACGGGCCCAGTCAGCGGCTCGTTTTGTTGAATGGCGAGGGAGCCTGCCTCTATCACCGGGTAATTACCTGACAGGAAATGCAAATCTAGCCAAAGGGTACGATTATTTTTCTTTCACATCTAGCACTCGATCGCCAGCCCCTTCCGCCGGAAGTGAAACAGAATGGAAGGTAAGGAGGGGAAAAGAGCCAGGGAGGGGCAGGCGGTATACCCATTTTAAATAAAGTTTCGACAGCTTGGCACAAATTTGTAACGAAAAGGGATTTTCCGAACGGCCTGTCTCGGTCTCATCATAATCAGCGATGGCTGTCGAGCAGCTGCTCACTTCTTTGGGTCATATAAACGGCAACATGTCAACCTCAAAAACCGCAAAACTTGGCAAATAAGTTTTTTCCAAGGCCTTTTTGGGGTTCCATTTCTGCAGGGGTAGGAGTGTGCCGGAAAAGGGGGTCGTTGACTGCTTCTTCGATTGAAAATCAACTCTCGCACACATGCTCAGGCTCACACTTGTGTGTGTTCATTTGACGCCGCCAAATGAAGGTGCACAGTGTCCCTAAAATATTAGTATACAAAAGCGCAATGAAACTGCAAATAAATTTCAATTACTAGTTACCATTAATGCAGACCGAGAAACACCGAAAGCAATAAACATGCGGCTCATCCTAAGAATCCACTGGATTCTTGTGGAGCAGAGAATACGATTTAAATTGATAAACTTTTCAACTGCATTATGCCAGTGTGTGTGGGACTTAATCCGAACAAATATTGTGTTTTCTTTTGCTTCGAGGGGCGGCATTTTCAATTTCGCTGTTGATAAGCATAAAAATCACTGGGTTTTCGCTTTAAATTTTTATGTAAACACCCGCACACCCAGACATCCATACAAAATCCGGCAAAATCTGGCGAAATCTTCCTGCGGCGGCTACGCACATGCTGCTCACCCACTATTTTGAAGGCAGTCACTTGAATGTCAGGCCCCAGTTTCCCCTGCTCTGAGTTCCTCGCCTGGCAGGACGATTTTCAGTCTCATCAGCATATCAATGGCGGGCCCTGAAAAGTGTGCTATGATTTTTTCCCATTTTAATTACGCAGCGTCTGTCGCGTCCTTGTTACTCCCGCATCCTGCAGCATTTCTAATTTTACGCTAGACAAATTTTATATGACTGAATTATGTTGTATGAACCATGGCCAAGTGAACTGCCCGTTAATAATTGGCTGGGAAGTATAATAGAAAATAAGGAGAACGCCAAACTTTAAAGGCTGTGTTTGGTTTTAAATTTTTTTTTAATTAAGCCACGCCACACCACGCTTTAAGCACGGGCCCAAATCAAAGTTGTCTGCCGCAGTTCCTTCAAGTATCATCATCCCAGCATCACTTGCATACCAAAACAGAGTTCTCCGAATTTATGCTAAGCATATGCTTGCGATGGGATAAAGGGACGAGGAGGGAAGGAGAAACGGAAAGGAGGCAGCCGGGAAGGACGTGGGCCGTGTCCTGGTAATGACAAGGGCTCGCTCAAGATGGGGAGGCACGGACACGCAGCCATCCGAAAAGGACAACAAGCTTTATTAATGTTTTATGTGCATTGTGTGCCGCATACTAAATAGCAGACCTACGAAAAAATTGCGCCCCTTGTGCCAAGGCATCCTCGCAGAAAGCATCCCGCCATTGACAATGTCAATTGAAAAATCTCATCCTCGCACTGGCCCTGAAAACGGAGTCTGGCATGGGATGGGGGTCAGTCAATAAGCAGGCGAAGGCAAACTAATTAGTTCCACTGAGCAAACAAAATGGGCACCATTCAGCTCTAATAGCTGTAATTAGAGGGTACAACAAGGTAGCTGTGGCCAGGTGAGGCAATTGCTGCTCAGAATAAAACTATGCTCAAGTTTAGCTGAAAACACTAGTTTCCTATTTGATTGACGGCAAGTCGGGTTAAGTCCTAACATAGATTTTCGAAACATATTTCTTACAAATGAATTTAATTACGCCCCAGACAGTGCGTGTTTACTTTTAATCAATTTAAGAGCTATTTTAATAGGTCCTTCCACGTGGATGATAACAATTCAAAGAGGTATCATTCGCGTGACACTTTTCCTTAAATTTTGCGAGAAACACCTGGCCAGGACAATGAAAATGCACTGCCAGAGGGAAAAAATTGGAGGCAGCGAGCAGCGGAGACCGCAAAGCATTTTTAATTAAACAGACGGTCGGAGGCAAGGAAGTAAGGAGCCGAGCACAGCTTCGACCATAAAATAAATCCACGCCAAAAGTATGCAACAAAAGTTTGCAATTAAAATTCAAATAACATGCAAGGCGGCGCACGGGCTGGGAAAATGCGGGAGGGGGGCGGGGTGAGGACCTGAGACCATGGAGCGCGCACACAGAGCAAACAACTCAATGTGTTGAAAGGCGGCAGACAATTCTTAGAAAACCGCCAAAGCTCACTTCTTCCTACACCATCAACCACCGAGACATATGTGCCATGAATCACCCACACACACAGATACACGCGCGGGAAATGTAATAAAGCTTCGCTATGCCCTCGTCCTTTTTCGTCCTGCGCCCGCTCCCCTGCCCCCTAAGCGCAATACTCCCAGCCGCTTACGCAATTCCGTATCATGTTCGCCATGCGTTGTGCACTTTTGCGTGGCAGGAGAGGGGGAATGGGGAATTGGGGGTTTGGGGAGTGGCAAACATCATCATATTCATTATTATGACAGTTGTTGTCACAATTAAAACAATAACAAAAACAAAAGTCGTAAGTTTACATGGTAATTAAATATTTTAATATGCCTGCGTCCTGCTGGAGGGGAGCACACTGAGGACAACTCCCCGCCATTTAGCACTCAACGTGGCTCCCATTGGAGGCTTCGCAGTTTGGTTTTTGGTTTTTGGTCTCGGTTTTGGTTTTGGTTTGGGTTTGAGTTTGGGTTCCTGTTCCTGTTTTTGTTTCTGTTTCTGTTTCCGCTGCCGTTTTGGCGACAGTGGAAATGAAGAGATCCTCGTGGCGGTGGTTAAAATTGCCAACAGCTTGCCAAGTAAGTCTGCAGAACGCAACAAATTGTTAGCCATTGTGTTTGAGTGTGTTTATCGGAGCCGGTACACTTGAACAAAGCACTAAGAGGCTTTTGTACTTCGTCGGTGTTATTCGCGCAGCGATATAATTAATTATGGCACTGGAACACTCGAGTCTTCTGTTTCGGGTGACACATGTGTGCAGGCGGCAAAGAAACTTTAAGTAAAAGTAATTAATACTTTTAAAACGCCCGAATGGAAAAGCTGCTTAAAAGCATGCAACACTATAATTGGTATTGGTACTGCATACTTTTAAGCACTTGTGAGTAATTGATTACAATTGATTATTAGCATTATGTACAGTCGCACTTGTGCACTCAAAATTCCGCCCTGTGTACTTTTAATTTTCTAATTGTGAAAGTTGTGCGTAGCTACCACTCCCAGGCATTTCCACCCACACATGCTGACATCGTCAACCACTTGAGCACTCATCATCCTTTGGCTTCAGATGTCCTCGTATGCGCGATTTCCATGCTATTCCAACTGTTGCTCAACTTTCAGGCTGAAGGGATTGCATGAGTGGTATGTGGCATGTGGGAACTGGTGGCTGGGAACGCTATGCATTTAATTACGACTTTATTTAAATATTTTCTGCGATATGTCGCGCTGTCAACATTTTCGCCTGCTGTTCGCCAGCCGCTTAAACTTAATTTCCTCGACTCGCTTTCATCGGCTGGGCATTAATTAATTCAATTGAGTGCTGCGTCTGTCACTTCCGCCGAGTTCGTTCGCTTTTCTCTGTCTCGTCTTCATCTTCATCTTCGAATTCGACTTGGTCTGCGTTTTAATCTGATTTGGGGAACGACGACGCACTTTGGCGGGATTATTGAATTTAAAAAACCTATGCGATATTGCTTATTTCGGTTAAATAAGACAATTCATTCAATTTGTGGCCACTAAATCAACCATAATAATAACCACAGCAAATGGACGGCCGCATAAAGAAGGCCAAGCGAAATAAAGATGGAAAGTTGGGGGAAACACCAAGCAAGCCGCAAATTCAACGCCCAATTTGTGCCGCGCTGCTGCTTCCGTTGTCAATAACAATTTACGGGATAAGAAACAGGACGATGCGAAGGACAATAATCGAAAACAGCAGCAGTAGTGGCAGCAGCAGCAGCAGCAGCAGCAGCCGGTCAGTAGAAAATATATTTGCTCTCCTCCTTTTTTGCTCGTATTTTTTGTTCCTCTAATATTAATAATCCGGCGTACGCAACGGACCGCAGGACCTTCGAGCACTCCTGGCCCAAAAGCGATCAGCCATCTCTGGCCGGGGCCAACAAATGAGCTTGGACAGAAGGAAAAATGAAGGCGATGTCGATGGCGATGGCGGTGGCGGTGCTCCTAATATGTCACTGTTGGTGCCAATAACAATAATAAGCAGCAAAACAAAGCCTAAAAGCTGCCAACCATAAATTCAGCTGGCAGAAAGGGGCGGCTGTTTGGTCGGCTGGTAGGCGTGGCAGGCGTTGACAATGCCAGGATGGCTTGCAGGACGCATAGAAGAAGCAGAGCGCAGTTGAGTTGAGTTGAGTTGAGTGGATGCCCCAATGAAAACCCCAAACGCTGGGCCAATTTGTGCTGAAAATTTATGAAAAGTTCAATTTATTGTGCGTCATTATTTCAGGCCGTAGTTGTTGGAGCTGGGAGTTGGGCCTCTTGGCCTTCGAAAATCCTGGAAAATATTTGGCAATGGGGGCTATTAATTTAAAATCCATAACCCATAAATGATGGGCAATAAAGGGGTGGGAATGGGGGATTTCATAAATTACTTCCAAGGCTGCCTTGCGTGTTTTCCCTTACCCTCGAGATCAATCACTTATAGGGCAAACATCAAGTCAACAATTTGCCACTGACTTGCTTGTGTTTCCAAGCACTCTGGCGATATTTTATATTTTATTTAAAAACTTTGTGCACTTTACTTGTGAATTACTCACACATGAAAGAAATGTTGGCATATCAATTTTTATGCCACACGCATACGTATTATTTTAGCATTTACATACGAGTGAGTGTGCGAGTTTTGTGTTTTGTTTTATGTATTTTGTGTTTTGTGTTTTCTGTTTTGTGTCTTGTGTGTTAGGTAACATATGCCATAAATTGCCTGAAGTGCTCTACCGACTTTCTCGACTCCTTCATATTTTTGCTCGCAACCATTTTTCAAGTGGCGAACAAATGCCTTGGCATTATTGAAATTTCTTGTTATTTTTTCTGTTTTCTGTTTTCCTCTCTGTTTTGTTTTTACTTATGCCTTTTTATTCGGGCCAATACCAGACAATAACCCACTCTGCGGCGCATCAATTTTACATCAATCCATATCGGAGTGTTCCTGTATGTGGCTCGCCCACATGTTTGGTTACTCTTTTTCTTACTCACTGAGTTGAAAGCAAGTTGATTTGCATATTTTGGCATTTCTTCTCTGTTTGCTCTCGATTCTTTCACAACATTAGCAAGCGCATCTCGACTTTTGCTGCACAGTGCAGATGAAAAAGTAACATTTTCGCAACTTTTGGTTGTGTTTTTTTCTTATAAAGCATGTTGTACGAGTGTCATTTTTGGGTAATTTAAGTAATTTTTCAAAAAAGATTCGAAGCTTGAAGAATTTTTGTATTCCACGTGATATTTATTTTATAGATACTTATTTTCTTTGACAATCACAATGTACCTTACATTTTACACTGTGCTTTTACACTTTGATGTACCTATTTTCGTTAATTCCTGGAGAGGATTGATGTATATACTCGTACCTAATTTTTATACTTTGCGAAACGAATTCTCTGGCAACAAATTAATTAGCTAAGCTTTGTTGTCATATTGTAGCTTCATTAATTAAAACCCCGGCAACGCCAGAACCCAAACCCCAGCGCAAACCAAAACCTTGATCCCCAGATTTGCTCTAGGCATAGATAATGAATAATGGAAGCATGAAAGTCATCACTTGGGATGAGGCTCAGGGCAACATGAAGAACTTTTTGCCCATTCTGCCCAGGGATTTTGGATCAGGCGAGCGTTTTGTCAAAAAGTTAAGTTGTGTATTTTTCTGGCCAATAAGGAAATTATTTTGCATGACTCGGCATATCGAAAAAGTGAAAGTAATTATGGCTCAAAGCAGCACTATCATCGCCATCGCCCACAGAGAGTCATCACATGGCTTAGAATGTGCGTAGATATTCATTTACCTTTTGGCGAGGAGCAGCAAATGCAGGATTTTCAGTGATGCAAATTGATGGCTTTTGATTGCTGTACGTGATTTGTGAGTTTGCACATATCTAGAAACGTGGTTTTTATAATAATAGCAAGTTAGTATTACTTGTGGTGGTAAATACTGGCGGAAATTAATAAGTACAGCTTGCATCATTTAATAACCTTGGCACACCTTTCAGTCAGCCTCTAATCAAATACAACAAATTGTCCCAGCCACTCCATTACCCTCAAAAGTAATTAATAATCTATGACTTCAAAGAATCGTGAGCAGTACGTGCAGCTGCCGCTAGGTGACGTTCATGTGCAACCTTGGAAACTGTCCTTATATCTAAATCTATATTTGCACTGCCTTTAGTTGAGTAACAAGTATCTTCTCATGATTTAATAGTATGAATACCGACATACAAATTAATGTGTTCCCCTCACACATTTGTATATGCCTGAAGTTTTAATTGTGATTTGGTGTTCCGAGAAGAAAGATTGATTGGTAAAAGCATACATCCTTAACCGCAATTCCCCGAAGACTGCGGCCACTGAGTTATTGATTTACTGATTGAGTTGAGCACCTTTTCCGAGCCGTATGAGTGTTGTCCCTGTACTTTCCTTTATCGGCAACTTTTGCCGCTCTCACCTGGTTGCTCATTCCATTGCTGCTGTCGTGTTCCTGGCACACCACCGTTGTCCGGGCTCGTCGTCGAAGTTGCTTCTGCTCCTCCCATGTGGTTAGATAACCAGGATGGAGTACGCAGAGGAGGAGGAGCAGGAGGAAAAGGAGGTCTCGGTGGAGGTGGAAGCGGAGGCGTGAGCAACTCGGTTACAATGCGCGCACATGACCCCTTTTGCTTGACCTCACTTATCTTACTTAGTGGTTTACTGCCCGTGCCCGGTGCTCATGGTCTGTTTCAGTCTGGCTGTTGGTCAAAGACAAAAGCCGTGGTTCCCGTTCCATTGACGCCCCCGCATCCCACAGCACTTTTTGATATTTATGTCGCCAGCTGTTGGCATTAGTGGACGACTGGCTTTTAAGGCGAGCAAATGTTGTATGTATACATATATATATATATATATGTATGTGCTGTTTTGTGGCTGCAAAGGCCACATTTTGCCGTTGTTATTATTGCTGTTAACGCATTAGGCTTCGGGTCACAAAAGCTTAGGCTTTCTGGAAGAGTTTTTGCGGCTGGACAATATCCATTCCGCCCCCATCTGCTTTTTCTGGCCCAACTGATGTGTGTGCGGGCAATAAACTTGTCGCTTGTTATTATCGTCTTAATCGTCTCCGGCTCGATCTTTTTTGGGCCATTAATGCATATATTCTTTTTTGTTATTTTATGTACTACTCCCGTCCTCCCCCTCGGCGTAATTGCCTGTCTTTGCAACAGTTGGCCAAGGCATGAGAATTGATGAAACCTTCAGTAAGCTCTTGGGAACTTAGTGCCACTTCCTAACTTCTGGTCGACCTGCAGTGCTGATTTCGCTCCATGAATTTGCATAAGCCCTTAGACAGGAGGACATTTATCAAATTTCGCTATTACCTGGCTACTTTCGTGGCAATGCTCTTTCCAAAAATTGGCTATGTGTTAGGTTTGGTTGACCTTAAAAGAAACTTCAAGTGTAGCCCAGATAATTCCAGTTTGGTTCTCCTACCCCTAATCCTGGGTTGAAAGTAGCTTTCTCTAGAACTTGGCCCTTATTGGAATGGCTTTATGCACAAGCAGAGTATTTAAACTTCTTTCTGTTGAGCTGGGCGTATGTATATTTTGTAAATATTGCGTTTAGGGCCTCGTGACAAAGTTCTGAAACATAAATGCCTATAGAGTCGTCCCCCTCCACTATTTTGCTCCATAATCTCGACGCGTCGCGACATTTGCTGCATAATAATAAACAAAAAGCCCAGGACTCGAGACGACGGGTGGCAGAAGAAAAAAGTCAGCGACAGGCAGCGATTTGAGAAACAATAAAACAAGGACTTGTCGAGAATGGATAGCGTGGAGTCGGCTGGGTCCTTCCATCCTGGTGGAGGTTTTCGTTTGGCCAGGATGAAACAATGGCCAAACAGGCAATGCATACTTTACGGCTATATGACTGTAGGCTTAGCGACAAAACATTTATGCTTTGTTGGATTTTGTAAAGGAAACTCGGGACCTGACGGGATTGCCTCCGTCTGGTAGTTTGGCCAAGTTCAGGAGGCGGCAGTTGGGGGTTGGGGGTTGGGGCCACATATTAATTCTCAGCTCAAAGGTTAAGGTGAGATGGAGATACAGAAGTTTCGCTGGATTGGGAACCAGCATGGTATTAGGTTTATAAATGGGAAAGACAACTTGGAGGGTGGGACGTTCAGAAGATTGAGCTGAATGTTTAATGTACTAGTTGGGTTCCAACGTTAGGTTACCTGGAGGAAACAATTTTTCTTATGGAAAATGGAAATTTACATTTCTTTGATTAAAAAGAAAAGATAGGGCTTGCTTTTTTCAGCAGACTTATCGCCTAATCAAATGGAAAATGTCCCCAGATTCTCTCATTTGGTTTCTCTTAGGGTCTGTTAGTTTCAGCACCATGTCCTATAAGTATAAATATCGAAATTAATTTTATATGATTTCCGAGGTATGTTGTGAATAGTGTGAAAGCCGGATTGAGGAGCTCCTTGCCAGTTTTAAATTCCTGTCTCGTATTTAGATCCTCCAGCAGGACGTGGGGGCATCTTAATGAAATACATGGAATTCGTTTTAGTTGCTCAACTTGACACCGGCTTACCGGGCGTTACTCGACGAACTTTCGCCAAGTGGCAACTGCGAGGAGTGTTTGCCAGGAGTAATTTCAGCTATTTATCAAGGTATGACAATGCGGATTTCGCAGGCATTTAAAATGCCAGCAAATCTCAAACTTCAGATTTGCCCACGTGTAGAGCTCCCTTAAAAGCCGTAGCCCAGCGGCAAAGTGTAGCCTGGCTACCTGGGGCTTACTTCGCATTGTTTTCCTTAAGAGTCGACTTAAGTGCGGCTGGCTGTGTTGCACGCCCATTTGGCTGTCAGCCATTTTGCGGCTGATGTTGCCTACTTACGGGCGTTGCCGCCCGAATGCGTGTGTTGAACGAAGGAGCGGGGAGTGGGGCGCGGGGAGCGGCAAGTAACATCAAGTGGCAAGTGGTAGACAAGTTTTTTGGACTGGCCATCTGGCCGGCGGCTCTTCTGGCAGCTTATAAATAACGCAAATTAAACAAAACAGCAAAAATGGAAAAGAAACTTTGTGGCTGGTAGGAAACTTGTTCGTCCATCATGGGCAACATCAATACGTACGTATGTGTGCGTCTCCTCTACAGCGAATGTATATACTCAATATAATTTCTGTCAAAAGTTGAAACTAATGAAAGCCAAAAGCCATGCTAATAATAATAAAACTTTGTCCTGCACTCCGCTCGGCAAACTTTTTGCATTGTCCCTGTCGCTCTCACCTCCAAAAATACTGGGACTGAAATATTCGGTTGACATTTAGGCTTTAGTTCGGTTTTGTGTTTGCTCTGGCAGCAGATACTCCATCCTATCCTATATGCATTAATACATTTCATAAATATTATGACAAGCTCAATAAAATATCAAAGCATGCTTACTGGGGCGACAACGTGAAAGAAATGCTAAGAAAGTGTATTACTGGAAGGTTATGCGGTTTATTATAAGAGGTACATTTTAATCAATAGGATTGTAACAAACTAATACTAAGTTGTACTCAGAATACTCCATCCTTTTCTATAAAAGCCTACAAGTTGTTAGTCCTGTACTCATTTATAAAATATTTTCACTCACAATTGGTTATTCCTTTTCTTAATGCCACAACATAGCTGATATGCCCGGCTGCTTCCAACCTTTCTGAAATCTCCTTCAATTTGGGGATATCCTTGGGCTTTGGTGATTTTGGTTTCTCTCCTGGCAATTTGGCAAGTGCCAGGACAGTTTATGAAATTGCCAGGTTGTCTACAGAACATTCCTTCTTTCTTGTCGTCATCATTGTCCTGTGCTTGTACCTCCTGCCTTTTGTTATCGCCCGGTCGCTAGCAATCATAAATTGCTAAGGCCTACTCGCCGAGGATCCTGCAGGATTCGTTGGCAAGCACCCAGAGATGAGGGAGTGACATCGGACCAGACCAGACCAATCGAAAGCAAACCTAGGCGAACCACGTGTGCTGCGTCTCATAAAGTTTGCGGCATTTTAAGCTGCCCCAGCTTACTGGGTAATCCCGCAAAGAAATAATGAGAGTTGCCATGTGGCCAAACGTCTTCGGCCTGCTTTCCTTTTTAAAAAACACACACAGATGGATTGTAGCCAAAAAACAACAAATCCCCATTTAATAGAGTAGGCGTGAGGTGGGCATTGGGAAATTCCGCCATTAAATATGCTGTGGTCTATGGAATCCTCAGCTTTACCCAGAGGCTCGAATAGTTTTCTCTCGGAAGCTGAGGCAAAACCGCATGACAGTCATGTTAACTTTGCCATGTCCTATATTGCGAAGGACTCTCCCTCTTCTCGACCCTCCTCGCACGTGTTGACAATTTTTTGGCCACAACTTTACATTAGGCTAGAAGCAGAAACTAATTATATTAAAATGTCATGGAAAACTGTCCGTACGTATATGTATATTCAAATTTTTTTGCTGCTCGCCCGAGGCGTTGGCATTGGTCGAAAATGTTTGCAGGGATTTTGAGTTTGCCAACCAGTTGGTTAGTTTATACAGTTTAATGCATACACAAACGTGTGTGTTTGCCAAGTCACTTTTGGCACACGAACTGTGAGATGTGGCTACGAGTTATGGCCCAAAAGTTGCTGGCGAAACTTCGCTAAGCCTTTTAATGGATATTTAAATGAAGATCCGAATGGGCCAGGGCCGGGGAATATTGAAAACCCAATCAACACAGTCGATAACTAACTTGCAGCCGAAACGGCTGGTATTTCTGGTCATTGACAATTGGCAATCCATAAATATTTGATGTTGCATCAAACTAGTGGATAGCAAATTCCGATTCAGATAGATTCCTTGAATATTTGTGCATCAGGTTGCCTTGACAGTTGACAGCTGGTCTAAGTATCTTTTTCAATTAGGGGTTGTTCAGTAAGTGTAGCGCCAAAACCATAATCATCTTAAAACCGTGTCCTTAATCCGTAAACTTCTTTACCTTTGCATGAAAGACAGTTTTGGGTTCTGTTTTGGTACATCCAGCACACTTGTAATAAAAATGTAGTCCCCACTTTTGCCATTTTGGTAAGCACACGTTAGTTTACTAAGTAGCTTTTAACAATTGCAGCAAAGCGAATTTGAATCCAAATCAATCTATTTCTTTAAGATACAACTTTGTTCTTCATTTCACTTAGATTTTAATCGTTAATTTTCCGAGTGTTTCAGGAAAAGTCACACGCTTTTAATTTTGATTAATGGCTTCAAAGTCGACATTTTGGCCCGCATCATTTATATGCTTGACTGACCGAGCATTCGGCGTAGGCCTTTCTTAAACTTTATCCCGAAAGTTTTCTATTCGCTGTTATCGATTCCATGATGAATTGCCTCGTGCGATTCGCTTGACACTTTGTCCACTCCAATGCCAGAATTTTCCTCTTCCGTGCGGAAGGAAACCGTTTCCCTGTGCAATTTAATTAAACATTTTCCACTGCATACTTTCCGTAGGAGTTGGTCATAATCGCTGGCTGCCTTTGGCTCGCTGTTTCTCAACTGGCGTAAAGTTTATTTTTATTACTCTTTCAAGTAACATTAAAATTTAGTTGCATACGCAACAGCTCATGGGACGGCGGCTGGGGGAGTGCTATAAAAATCCTCAAGTGTAAAACTATGCTGCGCTTTTATAAGTATTTTATTTGTAGCATCCCGTGCAGGATGGAGGAGGAGTGCTCAATGCAGGACTGGATGAGGCAGTTGCGAGGCAGCCTCTGTTCCTTAGACTCAGCAGATTTAGCAATGCTTTGCCAAAGTTGCCGCATTAAAAATACAACACGGGAATCGAGTGCTGGGGGTCGGGAGCACACACAGAGTTGCAACTTGGCTGGGTTGGGGATTGGGTTTGGCTTTGGGTTTGGGCTTGGGTTTGGGTTTGGGCAGGGGGCGGAAGTGCTCCGGAGGCGCAGGAGTGGGAAATGCAATGAATCGTTAAATTTAGCATCGTATTTCAATGCAATTCAGCTGAACGAAACGGAACGAGCGAGCGAAACGATACGAAAACGCTTCTGATGCTGACAGGTGAATTGCAGCTGTCAGTCAGTGGAAACGACCCGTTCGGCTCATCTTCCCGTTTGGGAAGGCATCTTTCCCTGTTTATTTCCCCTTATTTATATCCCGGTTGCCTGCTTGCCAAATGATTTGTCGCCAACATGCCCTCCTATATTCCTATATACGATGTGTACCTATATAGGTATACACTCCATACAACTGCGGACTTATGGAGCCGGCAAGCAGCTTAGCAGCTCATCCTTCCTCTGCAGAGCATCTTATGACTATTTGCAGTGGAAGCGTTTCCATTACAAGCCGAACCTGAAGCTACCCCTTTTGCCCCATAAAATGGTACCCACTCGCACTTTGCACTTATTAAAAAGCCGTATATTCGATGGGGCTGCTGAACTCGGAAATTCTGGCTTCGAGCATAAATTGCCAGAATGTAGCCGGAGGCCTAACTTTCAAGTTTCCCTAACTAGGCCTGGGGCCATAAAACCCAGCTGCATACTTTACGATTCCATTCAGCATATGCTTATTTCATACACATACATCTACATACGAGCATGTATGTATATATATTCCGCACACATGCCACGGCTAAAGTAGCGATTGAGGCATATCCCCCTTTTCCGTGAATGCCACACGGGGTCAATTTTTATGAGCATTTTGGCATATTGGAAAATGGGGCCAAAGGTTATGGGTATACTTTAAAGGGGCACCGCAAAAAGAGAGCTAATGCAGTTGCGGCACCCAAGGGAGCTGACATAATTTTTTCCCTAAATTTAGTTGCTTTAAGTAGTTTATTCAGTTGGCTCAAAGGAAGATCTGTTGCTATCAGGAAAACATTTTCGAAAGACAAAGCACTGCAATTGTTGCTATATTATATGGTAAAATAAACACAAATATAAACATTAATCTAATGAACTTCCCACGTTCTCTGAGCAAACCTAATTTCACTGTACAAATAGCTGATTCAGCTTGTTAATTTGGGCTTCAACTTCAAATGCTTGCGTAAAATCCAATATCAAAAGTCAAATTGGAATATTAAATGTAAATACGATTGGTTAAACAGCTGTGTACTTTAATAAATTAAGAATGCCTCCTGTGTTAAATTAGTTTAAGTTAGATACCTAGTTTAATATTTGCATTTAATTGCAAATCTTCCACACATCCATCTGTGCTCCTCTTGACCTATTATCATATCTATCCCTCGATTTGCACTTTAGCCCTTTCCCGCTTGCCTGACCCCCTATTCAGTAATATTTAACTACGCCCCTGATTGGGCAAAAAGCTTATAGAATATTTTTTCATAAAATCAATTCGAATTTCTATTTTATGTGGTGTTCTTTCTCAACCTTTTTTGTACGGGCCATAGTAAAAATGTTAGTATTAATTTCCATATAAATTGCTTGAATGCGCGTATTGGTATTTGTGCCCCTCTGTCTAAGTGTGTGTGTGTGTGTGTGTGTAGGGTTTAGTGTGGGGGTGTGTATCTATAACTGCACATTTCAAACGCTCAAATCAATTTGCACATATCAACAACGAAATTGTTTGCTCAATGCGGACTGCGTTGCCAGAGCTTCCCATTTTTTTTTCGCTTTTCCAGCCGAACGTGCGAAATGAAAAATCAGCAAAAAGTTGCACGCAAGCAAGCACAACTTGGCTGCAGTTCAGATTCCTTGATTTTCCACCCAGCCACCCACCTTTATGGCCCTGGGCTGTGTATCTATGTAATCTACAAATTTCATTTGCTATGCCTTTAATCTTTGTAACAGGAAATGGAGCCGCCAAATAGCACGAGCATAATTAAATTTATTTAAATTTTATCTCTGTATTTTCGCCTAAAACCAAACAAGCGACGAGCAGTGTTGGCAATCCGGCAAAATAAACAAAAATCCCTGTTTTATGGCCTTAATGATACGCTTTTTATGGGTCCGCACGGAAGTGTCTTGAACGCCGTCTCTCTGTCTGTCTGTCTGTCTGAGTTTTTCCGCTGCCTTCAGCCATTGCCCTGCCATCAAATTGTTTAAGCAAACATAAAAATTTACAAATGCGAGGAAAAAATATATATTTACTGAAGAATTTGCGTCCGCCTGCGGAAAGCGAAGAGCTCATTACAGCCGCAAAAACCAATATGCTTATTGCTGATTCGCCGGCAGCTCAGTCGTGGCCATAAAAACTGCTAACGTAAGCGTAAAATGCTTTCAAGTGCTTCGCAAATCCAGCAAATCTAGCAAACCAAACCGCGATGGCAAATCATCTTGGGATTGGGGTGCAAAACGTGTCATTTCTTCACATTCCCTTCGTTCCATTTTTTAATGAGCAAGTGCAACAATTGTTGTGTAGGTGGCAGAGCTCCATTTCCTTGCCAATTTTCTGCCTGCTTTCCTCTGCTTAAACTGCTTTTCTGCAAACTGCGAAAGCAAATAGTTATATGAAATTGATTTAAATATTCGGTGCATTTTTCATTATAAATTGCAACTGCTTTTCGCCCCACCGCCCTAACTTATTGCCCTGGCATCGTGATCAGAAAACTTCTGCGACCAAAGTTGAGCCCAGAAACTTTGGTAAATGATACAGACTGACTGTGCCGCAGCAGCAGCAAATTTGCCCCATTATTATGGCCATGCTAACCACAAAAAGCGCTGGCCACAGGAAGCTTTGCCCTGTGGAAAACTTTAAATTATTTAGAATACACTTAGGTTGTACAGAGCACAATGTCCCCGAGTTTTGTCTCCTGTGTTATTTCTCTAGGACCAGTTCTTCACTATATCCAAGCTGCCAGTGAGGGAATTAGTTGGTATTCATGGCTGATTGTCGCTTCATTTTGCCAATTACTTCGTAGTATCCTAGGGCTAGCTTATTCTTTTTACAATACAATAAGGTATCTTTAAGTATTTAAATGAAAACCAAGGAGTATTAGCTAAGCTATTTTTAAGATTCTCCTGCAAGTTGCAGTTCCTAGTGCTATGGAACATTGTATAGCACTAAAGATAACATAAAACACCATATAACCAAAGTTGAATAATACCATAATTCGCGTAAATCGAAGCAAATTCGCCGACGTACTCGTGCGCGATTCGAAACGCCATTACTAACCGGTCTGATGCCCATTACAGATGCAAATTATTCGGATATACCATATATACAGTATCTCACACGTAAGTCAGGCTGCGGCCTAAGGTTGCATTGCACTAACAATTTAAGCGGCGCGTTTTATATTTAATTTCAATCAAAGTCTGATGCAAAAAGTGAATTAAAATCAGAATCATAAATCGAATTGATATGTTGGGCAAACTACTTTACGTTCCGGGCCGAAAGCAGCGTACGTATGGCCAACATGATGTGGGCTGTGCTACACATTGCAGCATGCAACATTCGCATGACAATATTTTTGCTGGTTGTTTAACGTTTCGTGATTTTTGCCAGATTTTTAATGCCACACATCTGGTTTCCCTGCCGTCGCCCGGCTTCCCTATTCCCGCAATCTGCTATCCTGTGCAATCCTGCCGTCCCGCCGTCCTGGCGGCCCGGCATCCTGGCATCCTGGCATCCTTTTTGCCGCACTCACACATCTGCGAGGCACGTACTCCGTTGAGGGTGTGTGTGAGCAAACAACATGCGACGTTGTATTGACAGCATATTGTGACAAATATGTAAAAAGAATATATGAAAACACCCGCTGCCGGCAGCTCGGCAGCTCGGCAGCCCTGCAGAAAGCGAGCTATTCGAAATAATGGAAATGCATTCGAGTTATTCAGCACAGCAGCTTTAAAACGGCTGATGCCTACTTAATGCTCTTAGCGCACACAAAAATAAATGAAACTAATGGCCAACGTATACTTCTTGGACGTATGAGCCACACTATTTTGTATGTTTTCGGCCTACAAAAACTCTTTGGCCCACAGGCTTAGCCAGTTTACCCGAGTTTAGCGAGCTCAGCATGTGTGGCACCGAAAACTGCGTTCGAAATTCCGAATTTCTAAGCCCGAAATAATAAGTGCTTCCAGAGCCTTTTAAGCCCAGTTAGTAACCCACATTGCCATGTTCTTTTACGACCCTCCACAGATCCGCCGGAGATCATCAGGAAGCCGCAGAATCAGGGAGTCCGAGTGGGCGGCGTCGCTAGCTTCTATTGTGCGGCCCGCGGTGATCCGCCTCCATCGATAGTGTGGCGCAAAAATGGCAAAAAAGTTTCGGGTAAGTTTTCCCAACAAAGCCGGGCAAGCCGGCTCGTTCCAATCCTCCCAGCACCCTCTCCTAACGGAGCCCCGTGGTTTCCATCGTTTTGCAGGAACCCAGTCGCGTTACACGGTGCTGGAGCAGCCCGGCGGGATTTCCATACTCCGGATTGAGCCCGTGCGGGCGGGACGCGATGATGCCCCATACGAGTGTGTGGCGGAGAACGGGGTGGGCGATGCCGTTTCCGCAGATGCAACTTTAACCATCTATGAAGGTAAGTGCCGTGCCGTCATCGACATCACCGTTTGCAGTTATTTATGGCCTTCGAGTGCAGCCTCCTAATTGAACCGCACTCTACGGGAGGTGCACTGCGCGAAATTGCGTAGCTAGAATCAAAGACACATGTGTGTGTATGCTTAAGCTGAAACAAACTAGGTGTGAACAAAGCACGCGGCTCAAAAACTTGAAATATGTGGTACACAGAATAGCTATGCAAAGCCGAAGTCACTTGATCATTTTTAGCAGCTTAACTGCTCCATCGACAATCCAAACCTAAAGGCATTTGTGGCGAAACAGAGCTTGATTTTTTAGTGTGTTAAGAACAAAGTTTGCATTAGCCATCTAACTGAATCCCTTTTATTTTCCGGTTTACGAAGAAAAGAGTCGTGATAGAGCGACACAAAAAGTTTCGCCTAGGATGCGTCGCAATGTAAACTACGTTCATACATTGATTTTGAATTAAAACTGGGCAAAGAACTTGGCGTAAATGGTAAACTTTTGGGAAGCTCAGACCACCAGGCCCCCAAGGGTGGCGGTGGAAAGTTATTTGCCAGCTTGTTTGTGTGGCTTAAATTACTTGCCAAAATTTACTTTTGCTTATTTACAACTGTGCAAAGGATAAAGTTTTCGCTCTCTAAGCCTAATCAAGTCTGGGTTGAGGGCGGATGGCGGATGGGCTTGGATAGCCAGGCAATTGAACTAATTTGCTTAAACTGAGAGCAGTCCAAGTATTTATACATTCTCCGCCCAGCTCGACCACCCACCCACCTTATATATACATATTTTTTTTTTATTTCGGTCCCAAATTATAAACAGCAAAAGTTCAATAACAAAAATTGTTCTCCCTAATGGAAAGTGGGCTTGGGAAAGGCAGAAGTTATAACTTTTAATGAGATTAAAGAAGCAAATTATTTGGTAAATCAACTCCAATACAAAATACATATTGATCGATGGCCTCTGGTTGGCTGAGTTCATTTGAAGCGAAAGTCAAATTCTTGCTGAATTAATTAGGAGCGTTTTCGGGCTATAATATAATTAAGCCCTTCAATGTCTTTACATTGATGGAAGTTTGATTCGGAGGAACGATTAAATGTAGTAATTTTTAATGTAAAAGCGAAATATTGATATAGTGCATACGAAAAAGAAATTTAATTTGCATAGCTGAGCAAACTTACACATTTGGTATTTATATATCGAGATCCTGATCCTGTTGTGTTAACGAGGCTAATAAGCAACGTTACCTTGGCCTGCCTTTCTCGTCTTTTGCCGCACTTTTGCCTTCACTCACATGGTTGTTAGTCCTCGCTAAACTACACTAATTACTTCCCCCATATGTGGCATACAGGTTGGGGTGCACTCCATTCGCTTTTGAGTCTATCAGCGAGCGCTGCAAGCTGCCACAAATCAAATGCACACCAATTACGTGGCGCCAAAGTGCACAGAGAGCATAATCAACTCGCATAATTAACAACTAAAAATGCAAACTAGCCGCATAAAAAGACCGAGTGAGGATAGAGACATTGTGGAATGGCGAGGGGTGGAGGCCGCAGACATAGGGCCAAAACCAAAAGAGGCCCACCGGAGTGTATCAACAAAATATGTTCCCATCCACTAGTTTTTTTTGTTTTCGCTTCGTTCACCTGGCCTCTGTGCAATTTTCACACATTTTGCGGCTCCCTTTGGCGGCCTCATAAACAACCAACAAACAACTGGCTAAATCCCGAAACAACAACAATAATAAACAAGCTAAAATGGCTGGCAGACAGTAGTAAATTATAAGTTGGGGCTGCAGCTCGTAGACTCGGGCATAAAAGTAGTGCACATTACTCATACGCCGCGTACATAAATTTTCCACCTTCCAGCCTTCGGGTACGTAATTATTTTCCGTTTACAAAATGTCTGCCAAACACCTGGAAGTCATCAGTGCAGAATGGGGGTGTGCTGCGATTATACTTGTAGTTGAAAATATGGTGAATAATAAATAGATTTCTTCCCCACAAGCCGCCAAAAAAGAAACTGGGGAGAATTGCATGAAATATGAAATAGTTGTACAACTTAAAACCAAAATTTATTACCCCATCCCCCCACGGAAGGTGCCCCAGAAGCCCCACTTTGCTGCCATGGCACATAATTAAAATGTTAAAATGTTGCTCTTGTCAAGAGCAAAACATTCATCCAGAGACTTAGAGCTGAAAACACGACCACCAACCCACCATTCGCCAGATAACAAAGTCACACAGCCATGAGCAGCAACGTGGCCGAAGGGAAAGTCCTGGCTTAATAGCGAAATAATAATGCAGCCGGCAAATGGAAGACAGCATTATAATAAACACACCAATACCAGAAAAAAGAAACTTATCGCTCGCTATAAATTTAGTCAAAGCGTGCGGAGAACAGAAGCAATCAGGCAACAAATTGTAAACACTAAATTTCAGCAGCCAGCGAGCGAACAAAGGGGCGGTGAGTTGGCCAAAAGAGCGGGCCACATTAGCACTAAATCGCAACGACTAACGCAGTCAGTTGGCTAAGCGTTTCGGGCATAAATATGCGTGGAAATAAAAGAAGGATGCCAGGAGTCACGCCTCCGGTGGCAAGATTTATCCAGCAGCCAGCACAAAACTAATCTTTCCTTCGATATTTGCATAAAAAACAAACATGTCAAGAGATATGTGCAGATACACATACACATATGTACATATATGGAAGTGGGAATCCGCTTCCCACGCTTTTGTTTTACTTTTATTTCCCACTTTTTTTGGGGGAGTGCATAAAGCTGCAAAGGCAGAAGGGGATTTACTATGCCGCCCACTTTTTGGCAAGATATTGCTCGACAGGTGAGGAGACAGAGTCACGTTACTTGCAGGTGTTGCAGGTGCAATCTATCCAAAAAAACCAACCTGCTCCTCGTGGGTGTGGCGGCTCGTCGGCTTTGTGGCAAGGAGTAGCAAGAGGAGTTGCAGAATACACACACACACCCACACACCCACACACAGATCGCTGTGGCAAGTGTTTTTGATCTCGCGCTGCTTTAGCCTGTTGAGAATTTTGATTAAAAATGCTTTCACGTGAAACTCAAACGTGCCCCAGCGCTGCTCCTCTGCATATGTGGGCGCCTTTATTGGCATTTGGGTGGCGTTTATTTTTCCACGCTTTCCCCTCCCTTTTCTGTGTGTGTGTGAAAATTTTTACATTGAGATTTATCACGGAAAAAATATTTAAAAAAATATAGTGTATATATGTAGGAGCGCGCAAAGGTAGAAAAAGTTATGTGGACAAAAAGTGAAAAGTATGAACTTGCCACATGGCGTGGCAACTTTTTACATGCGGCAATTAATTGCCAGTGTCTGGATGCTGGTGTTCCATTATCTATTGCAATTAAGTATATGTCTTTTCAAGTCTCTATTTGGAGTGACTACGAAAAGTTTCAATCAAACTGCCTTGATTTACTTTATGCATATTATAAACCGGTCAAGTTTATCTCTAATATTTAATATAAATTCTCATTTTATGTGGTGTTTACTTTTTCTGTTTTTTTAGTTTATTATTTGTGAAGCATTTAATTATTCCCCCACCAAAACCCTTTCCATTACCTAGTTGGTGTTGTCTAGACGGCAAAGGAGCTAATGAAAGCCGCTTGCCTGCCTGCAAATTGCAATAAAATCATCTGAAAGGCAATCTACTTTGCCGCAGAGCAGAAAGCAACAAACCCAAAACAATTTGCTTTTAAATTTGCCTGCCAAAAAACATTTTAGCACCTCAAACGGCTAACAATCTTCCCTTTTTCGCTCGCTCCTCCTTGCTGTTCGGGAAATCCGTGGGCAAAAACAATATGCCGTCCGTCGTGGAGGCGCAAATAAATTTCATTAATTGCCACCCGAAGAGGAGACTGCGATGGCATCGTTCAAGAATTTCGCAGTTTTGGGGGGCGGGCGCATTCATTAATCTCACTTTATAGTAATAAGCGGCTTTGCTGGTTACGGTTTGGCTTGGTTTGGTTTGGTTTGGCCGGGCTTTCTCCTGTTTTTTAGGTTTTACTCCTACCCTTTTTTTCCCCCTTTGCTGAAGGGGGCAGTCTGTGGCCCATTAGTTGGGCTTGATTAAAACGCTGGACTCAACCGAGCCGGGCAAACCCACCCAGGCTGCACTTGTTGCAAAGTCAAATGGCATGTCCTGGGCATTGGGGAAAACTTCATCCTTGGCTTTAGCCCGCTGTGCGCTCACATAGACAAACATTGACAATACACTGGGCGCATTTAACTGGCCGGCGGCATTGGCCACATCCTCGGCCACCAGGAGTCCTCCGTCCCTCGCTGGTCCTTCGCCCATCGTTCCTCGCCCCTCAGCCCTGAGCACCGTTTGCGGTTCGCCTAAAAAGTCGTATTAATAATGAAAATTCCACAGTAGCGAAAAGTTTAAATGGGCGAAATTTGCTGCGGAGAAGGGAGCCGGCTATTTTGGCCCTGCAGCAATGCAGCTGTGGCGCCAAGCTGTGCCAGGAATAAGGATCCTGCATCCTGGATCCTGGATCCTAGACACCCCTGCATCCTCCCTCCTCCATCCTCCATCCTCCATTCTTCATCCTGGAGTGCCTGGCGCCATACAATGAAGTGTGTGTGCTGCAAAGTTATTGGGCTTATGGCTGTTTATATTTAATGTATGACAAAAGGGGTGAACTTAAAGCAAAAACTGCAGCAAGTCCGACTGCAAAAAGTGCCCACAATAGCCCGTTAGTCAATGTACATTATTCAAAGGTTGTAGTAGTGGTTAAACTTCCCTCACTTGTGTCAATAATAAATTCAGACTTCGATAACTCCGCTAGCTCGCTTAAAATGGCTAAAAAGCGCATTATATTATAATACATAACTGGCCAGCTGAACTTGCAGCCACCCATTTATTCAGACACATGTATTTTAAACTAAATCAGCTCATTATGTCGTAAAATACCTCGTTAAATGTAAATGCTGTCACCAAATCTTCATAAATTGTGTTTTATTAGGGCCATAATAGAACTTGGCGGCTACTAACGGCCGTGAATAAATCTCGCCATATAGCTCAACTAAACACATTTCGCTGCTCTTCCAATGTAGACCAATTAAATGTTCATCCCGCTCACTCCCATTTCACCTAATATGATTTGTGCTGCCGAAAAGCCATAAAGTGCCGCTCCAAATTGCGAAAATATTTCAAAAACTAGCCACCACCACATACATTGTATATATATGGACATATGTATCCTGCGATTGCTGAGTTGCGTGCAACCGAGCTGCACACGTAAATAGCAAAAGTCGTCGTCTTGAGTTGGGAAACTTGGGAAAAGCGAGTTGCCTTCGGAGTAAAATGCAGCAGAAAATTTTCTTCAAGCCGTACTGCGGGTTTGATGGAAAAGAGTCACAATTGTTGGTTGAAATGAAGGAAGCCCCCGTCGGCGTAGATTTTAATCAAAGGAGTCGGAGAGGCTTAGAAAGAAATGAAAACTGTATTTGGAGATTAGCCAACTTAGTTTGAATTATACATGAAATCGAGGTGACGAGAGGAATATATTTTATAACATACGAGTATAAATCGGATTTCCGTTTCTCGAGGCTGCTTTCGGCTTTTTTCCTCCACCACCCCCATATATACACATTTTATTATGCCGGAAAATGCATTTGAAATTCATCAGTAGAAATTGGTAGCAGACCTACTTACGTAGATACCCATGACAGTCCTCCTTTGCATCAATATATGTATGTATATGTATATATATATGATCCGCCCTCAATCAGCCCACTTTTGCTCCTCTTGACTGCCAAGTAAGTGCAAGTCAGCCACCAGCGCCTTCTTTTCGACCCAGCATCTCAATTTTTTCGGTATTAAAGTTTCAGATGTAATGACGTTAAATAAAATTGGAAGCGACTTGAAAAAATTGAACTTATATTGGCTTTCCGAAAAATGAAAAACGAAAATAGATATGAAAAGTGAAATTGTTACTTCCTGTAGGTTCGAGAGGGTGGAGCACGGAAGCAACATGTTTCCAATTTTCTCAAGGATAAAAAGGGCTGTGTTTTGTTTCCTTGCTGCATGGCAGTCCATCATAATAATGGCTTTGTGAGTAGATGGTTATAGCATAAAGTGCAATGTCGCTGCAAACTAGGAATAAATCTATTGACTGGCTGCTTCTTCCTCTCTCCTAAATGGATCCTAAACCAGCATGCATTACTTTGGGCCAATTAAAGGCGCGTTAATCGCGTTGAAGACCTTTAAACTCCGCTCCAGAATGTGGAGTTAATTAAATTCCGCCCGTGGCGAGTCTCCTCTGCCGGCAGTTTCTTTGTAGGACTTGAATGTGCCACCACAAACACCCAGCCATTCATACATAATTTCAGCTGCTCCATAAGCAGGCAGTGTTTGTTTATTATTCTATTCCCGCCGAAAAGGACGGGCAACACGGCACTGCTCACATGTATTTACTATTTCAAAGCTCACTTTTGTCGACAGAAGCTGGTGTCCTTGTTTGTTTGTGTTTCGCCTCAGTTTTGGCCGCATTTTTGCTCTTTGTTTGGGAAGTGCATTGTGCGGCAGCAGGGGCTTTTTGGCTTGCCAACGACCACGGAGGAGCTAACAATGATGTAGATATTGTCGAGACGGTCTGCGGTTATATCCTGGCCCGATAAATAATAAATGCATTCCCATTCTCCCTCCCGACACTCTGCAACTGTTCGCGGAAATGGAAAATTCCGTTGATTTGGCAAAGATACTTTTCACTCCCCTGCCAAATGGCCTACAACTTAATCAACCAAGCGTCGTGATGCAAAGTCCCTGTGTTTGCCTTGCCCTGCAGGCAAATGAGATGGCTCGAAGGCAGAAGAAGCGGAGGTCCTGCTTGGCTCACCTTGACGTGATCCTGACACGTCCTGACATACGATGCCACTTACGATATGTCTTTGTTTCCTTTGCGTTTGCTGCTGTTTGTTTGTTTTGTGCTCTGTTTGTTTGTGGTGCCTTTTGATATCTCAACTTTTGGCGCGTGGCTTTTGGCGACACTTAGCGCATTGTAAATCGAGGCAATCGTCTCCAGTCTCCAGTCCTCGGCTCGTTTCCATGTGTACGAGTATGTGAGTATGTGAGTGCTATCGGTGGCCCAGGCTGACAAGGACCTTCGACTTGTCACGGGGTAGCACTTCAACCCTCGCCCAAAAAATTGTTGCGTTTATTTATTTATTTTTTTCGTTACATGTGTAACAAAGTTTTGCATTTGCTTTGAGCTTGTCACACATTAAAGAACACAGACTCGAAAAAATTCGAAACATTCGAAATTTTTGTACCCCTCCTGCTGGTTTTTATTTGGGTTGCTATTTGTTTGCTTGTTTTTTTTTTTTTGTTTCTCAGCGTACGCAGAAAAAGTTTTCACTTATCTGTCATGTGGAGTTGGGTTAGGCAGCACTAGAGGGGAAATGAAAGCGGGTCATCCTTTGTCAGCCATTTGACATGTGGCATAAATCGCGTAAAACAATTGTAAACGAGTGTGCAGAGTGAAGAAGGTGGGTGCTTTCCATTTCCCCACTCCGAGTATCACCCAAAAAATTGCGAATCGGCAGTGAAAAATTATTTTGGCTTGTCAGGATGCTGAAGATCCGGCAATAAGTCAGGAGTTTGGAATATGTCGTGCGCTGAAATATTATCCTATCCTCCACTTGTGTGTCATCAGTTTGGGTGAGAGATGTCTTAATTAATAATTGGATTTCTGCGGGAAATATTTAATATTTTTGGTCATATTTCTATCCCTTATTTGGGCCAATTTCTCACTTTCTTGGCTTATCAGCTTTGTACCGCTTTATCTTTTAGTGGCTTTTTAACCCCTTAAAAAGCTTCTGGCTTTCCTTCATAAACATTGTGCTTAACTTAATACCGGAAAATGTCTTATTTGACACTTTTTTCGGACATTTCATCTCATAGTTTATCACTTACTCTTGCCGCTCAAATAATTTTAGCTTAGCTCAACCGTTTTTCCGACCTTTTCCGCCTCCTCCACCCCAGCAACAAAGTGCTCAATGAGCCATGCAAAAAGGCGGCAAATGCCCTTTGACACTGACCAACGGGTCAGCGGGTCAACGGGAAAACGGGAAAACGGGAAAAAAAGTTGGAAAGGGTCAAGGAAAAATAGTTGACCGCGTTTCCAGAGGGCGAGACCCATCTAAATGTCACTGGCTTATCACATATGAAATATCACATAAACTAACACAAAATGTCAAACTTGCAGCGGAGTCAAAAAAGGGTTTCTATTTTGACTTGTATGATTTACGACGTCCGATCAAAGTGGCAAGGCACAAAAGTATTTTTCCTATTTTATTTTTTAATGCAAAGGCGGTTGTTAAAAGTTAATCAGTTACTGCCGCCGCTGCTCCTGCTGTTGTCCTGCGATGAAAAATTGTCCTGGCGAGTGACTGACATTTCATTAAAAACAAGGGGAGCTCGCAACTTGGAGAGCTTTTCTGGCACTGCCACACTTACACAGTCAATTGCACAAATCTGGCCAAGTTCGGGCCCCATTCGTCGCTCGATTATAATCTGGATGCTGGTGTTCCATTATCTATTGCAATTAAGTATATGTCTTTTCAAGTCTCTATTTGGAGTGACTACGAAAAGTTTCAATCAAACTGCCTTGATTTACTTTATGCATATTATAAACCGGTCAAGTTTATCTCTAATATTTAATATAAATTCTCATTTTATGTGGTGTTTACTTTTTCTGTTTTTTTAGTTTATTATTTGTGAAGCATTTAATTATTCCCCCACCAAAACCCTTTCCATTACCTAGTTGGTGTTGTCTAGACGGCAAAGGAGCTAATGAAAGCCGCTTGCCTGCCTGCAAATTGCAATAAAATCATCTGAAAGGCAATCTACTTTGCCGCAGAGCAGAAAGCAACAAACCCAAAACAATTTGCTTTTAAATTTGCCTGCCAAAAAACATTTTAGCACCTCAAACGGCTAACAATCTTCCCTTTTTCGCTCGCTCCTCCTTGCTGTTCGGGAAATCCGTGGGCAAAAACAATATGCCGTCCGTCGTGGAGGCGCAAATAAATTTCATTAATTGCCACCCGAAGAGGAGACTGCGATGGCATCGTTCAAGAATTTCGCAGTTTTGGGGGGCGGGCGCATTCATTAATCTCACTTTATAGTAATAAGCGGCTTTGCTGGTTACGGTTTGGCTTGGTTTGGTTTGGTTTGGCCGGGCTTTCTCCTGTTTTTTAGGTTTTACTCCTACCCTTTTTTTCCCCCTTTGCTGAAGGGGGCAGTCTGTGGCCCATTAGTTGGGCTTGATTAAAACGCTGGACTCAACCGAGCCGGGCAAACCCACCCAGGCTGCACTTGTTGCAAAGTCAAATGGCATGTCCTGGGCATTGGGGAAAACTTCATCCTTGGCTTTAGCCCGCTGTGCGCTCACATAGACAAACATTGACAATACACTGGGCGCATTTAACTGGCCGGCGGCATTGGCCACATCCTCGGCCACCAGGAGTCCTCCGTCCCTCGCTGGTCCTTCGCCCATCGTTCCTCGCCCCTCAGCCCTGAGCACCGTTTGCGGTTCGCCTAAAAAGTCGTATTAATAATGAAAATTCCACAGTAGCGAAAAGTTTAAATGGGCGAAATTTGCTGCGGAGAAGGGAGCCGGCTATTTTGGCCCTGCAGCAATGCAGCTGTGGCGCCAAGCTGTGCCAGGAATAAGGATCCTGCATCCTGGATCCTGGATCCTAGACACCCCTGCATCCTCCCTCCTCCATCCTCCATCCTCCATTCTTCATCCTGGAGTGCCTGGCGCCATACAATGAAGTGTGTGTGCTGCAAAGTTATTGGGCTTATGGCTGTTTATATTTAATGTATGACAAAAGGGGTGAACTTAAAGCAAAAACTGCAGCAAGTCCGACTGCAAAAAGTGCCCACAATAGCCCGTTAGTCAATGTACATTATTCAAAGGTTGTAGTAGTGGTTAAACTTCCCTCACTTGTGTCAATAATAAATTCAGACTTCGATAACTCCGCTAGCTCGCTTAAAATGGCTAAAAAGCGCATTATATTATAATACATAACTGGCCAGCTGAACTTGCAGCCACCCATTTATTCAGACACATGTATTTTAAACTAAATCAGCTCATTATGTCGTAAAATACCTCGTTAAATGTAAATGCTGTCACCAAATCTTCATAAATTGTGTTTTATTAGGGCCATAATAGAACTTGGCGGCTACTAACGGCCGTGAATAAATCTCGCCATATAGCTCAACTAAACACATTTCGCTGCTCTTCCAATGTAGACCAATTAAATGTTCATCCCGCTCACTCCCATTTCACCTAATATGATTTGTGCTGCCGAAAAGCCATAAAGTGCCGCTCCAAATTGCGAAAATATTTCAAAAACTAGCCACCACCACATACATTGTATATATATGGACATATGTATCCTGCGATTGCTGAGTTGCGTGCAACCGAGCTGCACACGTAAATAGCAAAAGTCGTCGTCTTGAGTTGGGAAACTTGGGAAAAGCGAGTTGCCTTCGGAGTAAAATGCAGCAGAAAATTTTCTTCAAGCCGTACTGCGGGTTTGATGGAAAAGAGTCACAATTGTTGGTTGAAATGAAGGAAGCCCCCGTCGGCGTAGATTTTAATCAAAGGAGTCGGAGAGGCTTAGAAAGAAATGAAAACTGTATTTGGAGATTAGCCAACTTAGTTTGAATTATACATGAAATCGAGGTGACGAGAGGAATATATTTTATAACATACGAGTATAAATCGGATTTCCGTTTCTCGAGGCTGCTTTCGGCTTTTTTCCTCCACCACCCCCATATATACACATTTTATTATGCCGGAAAATGCATTTGAAATTCATCAGTAGAAATTGGTAGCAGACCTACTTACGTAGATACCCATGACAGTCCTCCTTTGCATCAATATATGTATGTATATGTATATATATATGATCCGCCCTCAATCAGCCCACTTTTGCTCCTCTTGACTGCCAAGTAAGTGCAAGTCAGCCACCAGCGCCTTCTTTTCGACCCAGCATCTCAATTTTTTCGGTATTAAAGTTTCAGATGTAATGACGTTAAATAAAATTGGAAGCGACTTGAAAAAATTGAACTTATATTGGCTTTCCGAAAAATGAAAAACGAAAATAGATATGAAAAGTGAAATTGTTACTTCCTGTAGGTTCGAGAGGGTGGAGCACGGAAGCAACATGTTTCCAATTTTCTCAAGGATAAAAAGGGCTGTGTTTTGTTTCCTTGCTGCATGGCAGTCCATCATAATAATGGCTTTGTGAGTAGATGGTTATAGCATAAAGTGCAATGTCGCTGCAAACTAGGAATAAATCTATTGACTGGCTGCTTCTTCCTCTCTCCTAAATGGATCCTAAACCAGCATGCATTACTTTGGGCCAATTAAAGGCGCGTTAATCGCGTTGAAGACCTTTAAACTCCGCTCCAGAATGTGGAGTTAATTAAATTCCGCCCGTGGCGAGTCTCCTCTGCCGGCAGTTTCTTTGTAGGACTTGAATGTGCCACCACAAACACCCAGCCATTCATACATAATTTCAGCTGCTCCATAAGCAGGCAGTGTTTGTTTATTATTCTATTCCCGCCGAAAAGGACGGGCAACACGGCACTGCTCACATGTATTTACTATTTCAAAGCTCACTTTTGTCGACAGAAGCTGGTGTCCTTGTTTGTTTGTGTTTCGCCTCAGTTTTGGCCGCATTTTTGCTCTTTGTTTGGGAAGTGCATTGTGCGGCAGCAGGGGCTTTTTGGCTTGCCAACGACCACGGAGGAGCTAACAATGATGTAGATATTGTCGAGACGGTCTGCGGTTATATCCTGGCCCGATAAATAATAAATGCATTCCCATTCTCCCTCCCGACACTCTGCAACTGTTCGCGGAAATGGAAAATTCCGTTGATTTGGCAAAGATACTTTTCACTCCCCTGCCAAATGGCCTACAACTTAATCAACCAAGCGTCGTGATGCAAAGTCCCTGTGTTTGCCTTGCCCTGCAGGCAAATGAGATGGCTCGAAGGCAGAAGAAGCGGAGGTCCTGCTTGGCTCACCTTGACGTGATCCTGACACGTCCTGACATACGATGCCACTTACGATATGTCTTTGTTTCCTTTGCGTTTGCTGCTGTTTGTTTGTTTTGTGCTCTGTTTGTTTGTGGTGCCTTTTGATATCTCAACTTTTGGCGCGTGGCTTTTGGCGACACTTAGCGCATTGTAAATCGAGGCAATCGTCTCCAGTCTCCAGTCCTCGGCTCGTTTCCATGTGTACGAGTATGTGAGTATGTGAGTGCTATCGGTGGCCCAGGCTGACAAGGACCTTCGACTTGTCACGGGGTAGCACTTCAACCCTCGCCCAAAAAATTGTTGCGTTTATTTATTTATTTTTTTCGTTACATGTGTAACAAAGTTTTGCATTTGCTTTGAGCTTGTCACACATTAAAGAACACAGACTCGAAAAAATTCGAAACATTCGAAATTTTTGTACCCCTCCTGCTGGTTTTTATTTGGGTTGCTATTTGTTTGCTTGTTTTTTTTTTTTTTGTTTCTCAGCGTACGCAGAAAAAGTTTTCACTTATCTGTCATGTGGAGTTGGGTTAGGCAGCACTAGAGGGGAAATGAAAGCGGGTCATCCTTTGTCAGCCATTTGACATGTGGCATAAATCGCGTAAAACAATTGTAAACGAGTGTGCAGAGTGAAGAAGGTGGGTGCTTTCCATTTCCCCACTCCGAGTATCACCCAAAAAATTGCGAATCGGCAGTGAAAAATTATTTTGGCTTGTCAGGATGCTGAAGATCCGGCAATAAGTCAGGAGTTTGGAATATGTCGTGCGCTGAAATATTATCCTATCCTCCACTTGTGTGTCATCAGTTTGGGTGAGAGATGTCTTAATTAATAATTGGATTTCTGCGGGAAATATTTAATATTTTTGGTCATATTTCTATCCCTTATTTGGGCCAATTTCTCACTTTCTTGGCTTATCAGCTTTGTACCGCTTTATCTTTTAGTGGCTTTTTAACCCCTTAAAAAGCTTCTGGCTTTCCTTCATAAACATTGTGCTTAACTTAATACCGGAAAATGTCTTATTTGACACTTTTTTCGGACATTTCATCTCATAGTTTATCACTTACTCTTGCCGCTCAAATAATTTTAGCTTAGCTCAACCGTTTTTCCGACCTTTTCCGCCTCCTCCACCCCAGCAACAAAGTGCTCAATGAGCCATGCAAAAAGGCGGCAAATGCCCTTTGACACTGACCAACGGGTCAGCGGGTCAACGGGAAAACGGGAAAACGGGAAAAAAAGTTGGAAAGGGTCAAGGAAAAATAGTTGACCGCGTTTCCAGAGGGCGAGACCCATCTAAATGTCACTGGCTTATCACATATGAAATATCACATAAACTAACACAAAATGTCAAACTTGCAGCGGAGTCAAAAAAGGGTTTCTATTTTGACTTGTATGATTTACGACGTCCGATCAAAGTGGCAAGGCACAAAAGTATTTTTCCTATTTTATTTTTTAATGCAAAGGCGGTTGTTAAAAGTTAATCAGTTACTGCCGCCGCTGCTCCTGCTGTTGTCCTGCGATGAAAAATTGTCCTGGCGAGTGACTGACATTTCATTAAAAACAAGGGGAGCTCGCAACTTGGAGAGCTTTTCTGGCACTGCCACACTTACACAGTCAATTGCACAAATCTGGCCAAGTTCGGGCCCCATTCGTCGCTCGATTATAATTTAATCTAGTGTGGTATGTGCGAAAGGACGACTCACAGACTCTGTAGCTCTGGAACGTGATGCCGCGCACCATTACCATTTTTCACATTGTTTTTTGTGCCCGCCAGAGAAAACGACACGAAAATTCCTAGAAATATATATACCTATATGCAAGTATATGTGCTATATAAGGGACCGAGGCGAAATAGAAGTGTCTGTCATTTTTATAAATAACATTTTCCGAGTATGCAGAGCGTGCGCGAACAACATCTGTGTGTGTCATTGTCACCGGAGCGAACAACTTGAAATATGTGCCAACAATTTTGTAGTATCATAATACTGCATACTTTCGGGCGCCCCAAACCGATAAATCTGCCCAAGCGTAATTAAAGTAATTGCAAATGGAATTTCTTCTAGTGTCGCTGGAAGGCGGCGATTAAGCCATTTATGCCATGGCAGCGGAAAAATGTTAAGCACTTGCCTTTCTTCATTGCGCATAAGGAAAAGTAGGGCTTCTGAACTTGAATTCGTGTGCTGGGGTCTAATTAAAGCATTTTGGTTAAGGGTAAACATCAGCAAACGGAAATTCGCAGCGGAATTTGGCTGCTCAGCTGGCAAATGATGATGTTCTGGGTGGCCAAAAGTCGAGTCAGCGAAAATGTTTGTGTGAATTGTGGCCCAAAGAGGATTTTCTTTGGGTCATGGAAATGAGGCTTACACATGAAAATGCAATCAAAAAATGTGCAGAATTCAAGTTTTTTGTTTGCGACATGTAGGTGCTTACAATCTGGCTTCGATGCCCTTAATTGTGTCTTTAATGGCTGAAAGCTTGGCCATTTTCAGCTGCCTGTTCCAACAATAGTGTAACAACATTGTTTCGGGATTTCAGTACTGCGCTGTTTTGCAAGCCCTTGCCAAAATCGATATAACCATGGCTAGCCACTCAAAATGAAATTCAAAAACTCAAAGTAATACTCTGCCAAAGATGTTATGCATTATGAGGATTTACGCTATTGTTTTACTAAGTAATGCCCTCTGTACAGCGTATCCTGTTTGGAAGGGGCGCTCAAAAATCCTGCCGCTCATTACAGAATGCACTGCAGAACATTAACCGCTTCTGCTGGTGGTGGCACCATGGGTGGGGCAACTTCAACCAACTTGCCCCACCAGGTCAGTGTGCTCGCTCATAATTTTCCGCACACAATGCACTTTATGCTAGCCTTGAGCCAGTTGAGTCCACCATGTGCTGCATTTGCCTTTGGATCGCGACCAAAATAATAAAAACCCGCCGGGCACCAGACATCTTTGCTTACAATTAACCCCAAAAATGAGTTTCCATTAAAAATGGCCCCAAGTCATCGATGTTGTTGGCCATGTGTGTCGCTGTCTTGCTGTCTGGGATCGCCCTCCACAAATTGTGGCTGAAACGACAACTGAAACTTTACGACAGCGCAACGTGACGTATGTTCGAGCTGTCAGTTGTGTTTAATGTTGTGCATAGAATTTTCCTTCTTTTTGTTTTCGTTTTCCCCCACTGTTCCCTGTTCTGTGTACATATGCTTTGTTGGTACCCTTTTGGAACTTTTACGGTGTAATCCCTAGAAGATAGTGCTCTACTCTGACCAGTTAGTTTCTGAAATATATTATCATTGTTTTTTGCTTTTAAAAATACGTATGCCTTAATAGTGAGTCGAAAATACATAAAATATCGGCTCATTTCCGTAGAAGAGTGTAATGAAAACTGAAAGATACATTCCGTTCTTTACGACAATTCAAAAATATATACAAGCATATCTTTCGGTGTTATATGGAAACTTTTGAAAATAACTAATTCATTTGTGGCTTCGGGTAACGAAACCAAAAACACTTTAAATTCACTCTCACCTGGCTGCTTTAAGTTTGCAAACGTGACAGCTGCACATTCACTCACACAACAAACGTCCAGCACATTAGTTATTCCATCTCCATTGGTTTTGAAATGGACTTGGGAAAAACAATTAGACTTGATCGTACTAATTGCTGAAGCATTAATACGAGTACCATTGATTCCCCTCCCGCCCACAAAAGACATCGCTGGCGTCAATGGAAAGCACTTAGGAATGGGAATGGTCACCAGGGACCACGTTTTATTGCATGACGAAGACTTGACCACTTTGAAATTGAATTTTAAATTAATAAACGGCGCGGTTGCATCAAGAATTACAAATTTATATGCATCGTCCTTTTTCGTTGTTCTCGCTCGGTAGAGTTCCTGCCGCGTTCCAGGCATTGTGGCCAAATCTATGCACATTTTTTGTTGGCCAACGCCCCCCGAACTCCCCACCTGGCTGCCCCTGCGTTCTCCATCTTGATTTTGTTGCCTCTTGTGCGCATACCCTGTAGCCACAGGTATGCGTATACGAGGATGGGAGAATGCCGAACTGGCTGATTAAATGTCTTCATACTATTACAAGTTGGTTCTTCTGGTGTTTCTTCTTTTTATAACTATATGAATCCAACCCATGTAATTGAAAAGTTAGATATGAACAGTTTGATAATCTCATTATGTTAAGCTTATTTGTATTATGCAATATTAAAGCCATGAAAGTATCTTCCTCGAACCGCTGTAAATATTTGAATATTTATTTGAAATATTAAAAAGTACTACTAATTTGAATATTCGTGCCTACAATTACCTAACCCACACAGCAATTGAGTATCCCCGGAGCTTTCCAACATATTCCGATATTAATTCGTTTTGTTACAACGCCTAAGAGGTATTCTACGACTCCAGCGAGGACCCCTTAGACTTTTCCGCATATAAATCTTGGTTTAGCCGACTGCTCTTTCTTACCGCCCCACGCCACCCATTTTGCATTTTTTCGCAGTGGGTCCTGCCTTTTGGCTGGCTGCTTGTATATTTTATATCGCTCAGGTCCCTTTCTCTGTTTCCTTTCTCCACTGCGAATCCTTTATATTTTTTGCTTTTTGTTCGCCTCTTTGTTGGCATGTTTTGCTTTTGTGGTTTTAATTCTATTTTCGCTATAAATTGTTTCGGTACGCTAACATTTTACAAGGCGCCGAGCGTCGAGAGCGCACTGTGGCGTTTTACAGTTGGCTGCTGTCCGTATCCTGGCTGTCCTCATCCCGCCCTGTCCGTATCCTGGCTGTCCGTGGCTGCATCCGTGTCCATGTCGTGGCATGCAACTAATTACATTTGCATATCTATGGCAGAAGTGGAAATGCGGCTTGCCAATATATCTATATATATTTATATATATGAAGGCGATTCTGGCCTAAATTCCAATGGCCAGCTAAAGAGATGTCCTGTTGTATAAACAGCAACGTCATCGCCACTCTGCCGCCGCAATCAGCATAATTATAACTTTCTTTGCCGAGCATTACGCATTTGCCTTATAGGCAAATAATAAGTCCCAACGACAACAAAAAACTTGTGCATCTTCGCCGCAGCGAAAGCAATTAAGAATGCACTTGCTGTTTGATGATAATGATAATGAAAATGATGACGGCAACTCGAGCAACTCAAGCTCAAGTTTATCTCATCTCATTGCAGCCCATCTCATCTCCATTTGCAGAAGGATTCTGGCTCTGTCATTCGGACACGCCCACATGCACGAGTGCTTCTGCTTTTTGCAGCAGTGAATAGAGTCCTTTTGCACTAATTGCGAACTAATTAATAAGAGAACAACCCTGCTGTTTTCTTATTTATCCGTTTCGCGGGCATTTTTAATTAAATGTTGGCCGTTCTCTTGGCCATTCTTGCCATTATTCAATATGGAATATGATTGAATTGTGTGCCTTTGTTCATTGATTGACTGACTCACCCATACCAGCGCCTTATTTGATTTTTAAATTGTAAATAACCTCGTATTTGTCCTTGACACGCAATTCATATCAATAAATAAATTAATCCGTCCGGGAATAACTCAATAATTCGTTGTTTTTGTATAGTCAGAGGGCAGTCTCAAGTACTAATTTAATCAATCTATTAAAACATTTATATGCGCTCAGAAATAAGCATAAATAATAAATAAGCTTCAACGGAGCACATACAATATTTAAGGTGGTTTTAATATGCACGTGCATAAAAATGAGCTTCCGCACATTTAGTATTGTGTTAATATATATAAATTTACAATATTTGTAAACTCCCGATTTTAAGGCGTAAGCTGCATGTTTGGATATTGCCTATTCAACCACTTTATGATTTTTGTACAGGCTTAGCAAGTCCACTGTATAATTTAAATTCAAGTTAGTGAATATGGACTAGTCAAGCCAATGACAATATCAAGATGTGTTATTGGTAATTAATTTGCCTTTACGGCTATTCCGCCCATCAGCAACTTAAGGTAAATTGATTAAATGGGCTGCACATATGCGTACCCCAAAACGGGTCCTTCGGCCAGTAAACCTATATAATTAATAAACAAACCGAAGCACATACATATGTGTATCTATATCTGGCATACGGACGAGTATATATATATAGCTGGCATATGTTGGTGGCTGGCAAACAGGAAGTGGACTCCATTACCCCAAATCCCGTGCTCTTGGGGTTCGACGAGTATCGCGATGTGTGTCCGCAGTCATTTCCCCTGACATATGCATCCGAAAACGGGCGCAAAATTAATAAAGCTAAAAGCATGCCACCAATAATGTTTATAAATTTAATTATGTAAATGTCTGGCAATAAAAAACAGGCAAACTAAATGGAAAAAACGAAGGGCTTCAGCAAGGGGTAGAGCAAGAAAAACAAGAAAAATGTTAATAGATGTCAAACAAAAATTGAAACACAAGCGGAGTGAAAAATGTTCGAATACATTTGCGGGATAAAAAATGGGGAATATACTCGTATATTAAATGAAGACCCAGGTTAAGTTGCAAAAAGGTGGAAATCAACCGAGTTGCAGATGCATTGGCCACTGAAAATATTTGACTCGCGTATGAAATTAATTAAATTTCAGTTTTTTCGCTGTCAGTTGAACATTTAATGTCCTTTGGCTTATGGTCGCTACCTTCGTTATAGTGCCAGATTCAGTTGCAGACCCACAATTTTTGTTCAATTTTGTTTATTCCCCAGCACGGCCATAAAAACGGCCATCGCTCTGTATTCTTTATTCCATTTTTGTCTTGCTGGTTAAATACGTACGTATACGTACGTATGTTCGTTTGCATTTTTGCATTTCCGTTTGGTTATTAGTTTTTGTACGGCATTTCCGGCATTTTTATGCGCCATATGCGACGCTCTCTGGTTTTCTGTGTGTCGTAGCTCCGATTTTCCTGTGCATTATTCCCGTTATTGTTATGGCATTACTGTCTTCATTAAAGTACGAGCGGTTAATTACAGCAAATGGGAAATGCGCATAAAGTTGGAAACAAATAGTGAGGGCTATTTCGCCGTTTCTATCACTGATTTTACTGCACAGACTGCACTCGACTGTAGTGCTCGTGCAGAATCCCAGGACTGGGCATTATCACGGGATAAAAGTGCAAACATTTCACTGCATTCCCCGACTTTTGTGCGTTGTAATCATTTTTTATGCACCATGTCAGCAGGGGCACTATGCACAGCTTACAGCAGCGCAGCTGTTGTCATATGTCAAAGTGCAAAAGGTAGTTGCCATTACTTTTACCTCAGACGCCATTCCCCCGATGCGATGCCCCCACTCTGCACTGCCCCCCGAGCAGCCCGAACTACATTGTGCTTTTTATGGGCATATTTGCAATAAATAATATATTGTGTGTGCCGGATGCCCGAACCAGAGTGCCACGTCCAAATGGCAAGGCGAACGGCACTCAATTATATGTGTGCGGTGTCCAGCGTTTATTGCGAAATGTAATTATGCAACTTAATGCAAGTCCATTTCAATGTTCAACATTCCATTTACATATGAAAGATTTAAGTCTGGGGGCGGGCGAGGGCGAACACAAAAATGCCAATGAATTGAAATGGCATTTGGTGGCTATGATGGTATGGATGGGTGGCTGATGAGGACGGAGGGTGGTGGGTGGTGGGTGGTGGCGGAAAGCGGAAAACTACTGTAACAAAGAGCCAATTAAAGGGCTAACAATGTCGGGGGCCCGGCACAGAGAAGAAAAGTTTTTTAATTATAAGTTTAAATTCAAAACATTTAAGCTGCCAGCGGCTGTACTGAGAGCGTGCTGTGTGAATGCGAATAAAAGTCTGTTTGTTGCCCCATAAAAGTATGCTATAAAATGTTGAACGCGCTCACACGCGGATGTGCAATTGTATTTGTGGCCTGTAAATGTTGCTGTACTTGTATGCGTGCCAGTAGTTGTAGTTGTAGTTGTAGTTGTAGTTGCGCTTAATGGCCGGCATTGTTAATTGCGTACCATAAATCCGTGCAGCAGTCGTCGCACATCTTGTTTTCCCATATACTTTATATATATTTTATAACCCACTGCTCACACTCCACTGCCAATTGACCGACGTCCACCTTTGACAACAGTGAAACGGAAACCTTTCTCGTGCCCATTTTAATTTTCGTTTGTTTTTCCTCATTTTTATGTTTTAACAACAAACTCGCATAAAGCAGACAGGCGGAGCTGTAGTCTGTTACATGTAATTAATTTCAAATTATTTATACATGAACGCCCAGACAGTGCAAACTGGAAACCAGCATCAGAATCGAGCTAAAAAATAGCACAAAATAAAAGAATAATAGCTGGAAAAGCTACGTTTTTAAAGTCTCGCCTCCCTGCGGTGTTTATGCCTTGTGTGTATGTCCCAATTAAATAGTTTGCTTTAAACAAGCTGAAATTAAAATAATATATAATATATCAATGGGGGAAAGTCGAAAACGAGCAACTATTTAACTGTGGAAATATTTACTAGGCTTCCAGCAGCGCGGAGAGATTTAATTGAGAGTTTTCCGGCAGGACTTCGTTGAAAAGGAACCAAAAAGAGTGATTTAATAATTCAATTTCAAGCATAGAATTTTAAATAAAGCTTAAACATTAACTTTAATATTGGCGTTGACCTTCGTTTATTTTAAACTCTTTTTTTTTGTAATTGTTGTTGCACATATCCCAAACCCGTATATGTAGTATTTATATATTTAGTTTTCTGTATATGTTTATTAGCCATTTCTATATGTGGTTGTAAAAATTACGAATGTCTCCCAAGCCAGTTGGCACATCCCTGTTGGCCTAATTTGAAGCCAGCAATGTGCTGCCTCTTTTAGCTGCCGCGATTTCTTTGGGCCCGTGCTGTTGGTATTTATTTGTTAACTGATTTAATGACGCCTCTGTGCGGCACCCGCTGCTCATAAAGCGCTGTGCCACGCACTTTAAGCCACAATTGCCACTCTGTGTGTGTGCAGTCGTTTGTTGGGCCACACGGACATGCACATTCGACGTTCGTATCTGTTTGGGTGTGCGTAAATCATAGTCTTTTGGCTCCAGCCGTTAAACTGGGCAGCATTAACTGCTGGCCGGATGCGTGAATGGCCGGCCTTCCTTGGTCCCCTTCCTGGCCTCCAATTCCCTACGCCAGCAACATTTGGCAGCAGCTGCGTTTCAATAAGCACATAATTGAATTCTGATCATAAATTTGCATTATGGCCAGAGCTTCGCTGGGTTTCTGGCGGCTTTCAGCTTTGGTTTTGGTTTTTCGCTTGATTTTTATATTTACCACCTGCATGCGGAGCATCCAGAATCGGTTGGGGTATCCAGGTGGTTTATGTTATAATTTTACCCAAAACGCACATTTGCCAATTGGCGCGGGCACTGTGGTGCGTGGACGTGGCTCAGCAGATAGTCGTAAAAACAGGCAGCATGTAAATATTTGAGAAATGGCCACTAAATGAGATGAAGGCACCAAAGGTTGAAGGCTCCGGGCTGTGCGTTTTCGGGTAGAGATAACCGAGATTAATCGATTTTTTGTTTTCCACATTACCAAGGCATATATTTTTGATTCACGTCTGATCAATATCCATCTGCATGCCAAAAATGTTTTCAATCTGAGCATTCATTAAAAAGTAATGGACACTTCACGTAGTCGCCGCTAGGTGGCGCTGATTTATGCTGATGTGTGCATATCGATTCGAACTTTCTTCGGCTTAGAAACGAGTATAATGCATTAATAGGAGTTTTAAATATATAGAGAAAGGATAAAAGATCACAAAAATGTGTGGCATTTTTGCTTGCCCCATTTATTTTACGCCGCATACTTTATTTCAGAACCGCATATGTTTTAAGAGTTACATATGGCCAATAAATAATAAAATGCACTGCATGCCGACCCCCGAGCCCACATTATATGTAATGGCTGTCTTAGTTGGCCCCGATTTGCAGTCAATTAAGAATGGTATGCAAAATATTTATTTACTACACATGTTGACCGGCCACATCGGCTGTGTTCTCAATAAACGCAATCTCGACCAATCCACTTGAGGTTTGCCGGGCATTTTTGCTCAAGCTCTCTAATTGCCGATGTTGGGAGGGGATCCTTTGGGGATCCTTGACGTAGATTGGGCATTGATTGTTTTCAATACCGCACAACAAATGTGCCTGTCAAAAATTAATCACTTACACTTAGTACACAAGCGCACAGCCGGAGTCAAACCGAAACCATTCCACAGCGTCTGTCTATGTACTATATAGCACATATAAGGACTTATAGACAATGCCTGCTACACGCATTTATAATTGAACTTCGCTTTTGTTTTTGCTGCTGCTGCTGCTGTCTGTGTCTGCGTGTGTGTGTGTGTGTGGGTGTGGGTGTGTGGGTGTCCAACTTCGCATGTTGTCGGCATTCGATGTTTCGTCCTGGCAGGCGCCTGAAAGCACGCAATTAATTTTCATTTCTCTAATAGACTTATTTAGACAGAAGGTTTGCTGCCTGCGAATAGCAAATACCAGCGCGCTTGTGTGCGGATTGTGATAAATTATTTGTAATTTATTAATTTATTTATTAATTTCGCCGTCCGCTTTGTTGCTATTTGTTTGTGCTGCCTGCTGGCGCCGTTCCTCTTTGTGTTTTCCAGGCTAAAACGGAGCGTGATCTATGACGGCATGTGGGTCAATGGTGAATAAATAGTTCACTATTGAAAGGCATAAAATCAGCAGTAAATCGAGGAGATTGCACTCCAAATATAAAGGAAACAGCAAGGCATTTTGAGTTTGTCATCAAATTTTTACGAGATCCTTTGAACCTGATGTTGTTTCCAGTATAGCACTTTTACCACCGCCAGTACGAACCCATTCCTTTTCCAATCTCATTAAAACTTTCCCGCTTTAACTGGCAAATCATTAGCAAGGACTATTGAGGAAATCTAGATGGTGAGGTGTTTATGTGTCTCGCTGTCTAAATATAACAGCTTTTCTTGATTCTCGCTTTTTATTGCATACCAGTTGGCGTTTAATGGTCAACACGCATGCAAGCCAAACGCTTCTCTGCTCGTTTTGGTTGTCAACTTGTGTTGACAATACAAATGGATTCCAAATGATTTATTATAGCATTAAAACGCATTAGAAATGCCCAGGGGGAGACAAGTGAGTGCTGGCTAGGAGGTCCTGCAGAGATAGGTCGAAAACCGAAACTGAAAATCGGCTGAGTCCGCATACCTTCCAGGCAATCTCTCCATCCTCCTTTGCTCCTCATTTTCTTTTCGTTTATTTTCGCTTGCAGTCTCACTGCGCATTCTGTGGAAATGCATAAAAATGAGCCATAAGTTTAAAAATTTATAAAATGCGCCAGCCAGCCCATAACTGCGAAGTAGACCAGTGGCAGAAGCTGCTGAAAAGCAGCAGTGCCAGCATGAGTAGTAATAGTAACTGGTCGGCAGGCGGGGCTGCATTATCAAACGTCTACAACGAGAAAAATTAAATTAAATTGCGAAATCCGAAATGCGGAGCGAAAGAGAGAGTAGCATTCGGAACAAAAGGGACGGCGGACGTATGCTGAAATAGACTTCGACAGTCATGGCCTGGACAGAGAAATTGAAACTCCGGCACACTTCAATGCGCTTCTCTGTCCAGCTCACTATCTCATCATTGCGCACTGAGGGAAACTGCTCTAGATTGCCTAACTAAAACTTGAAAACTTCCAGATAATACTTTCATAAAAGGTTTTTGGAACTGTGATGATTCATTTAATGGGCAACATGTTCCAAAAGTCGCATACAAGAAGCATTTAATATATTATAGCCAAGAATTGATACTGCAAAAAGTCCTTTCCCTTTCTGAAATCTGTTCAAGCTTTTGCTACGTTTTTGCCTCAGTGCCAGCCGTCTTAGGAGTTCAGTCGATTCGGCAAGAGCCGAAGGACAGCAAGGACACAAGCACCTAGCTCGGAGTGCAACATCGTAATGCAAACTTAATAAGATGTACGCTGTGCATGTCGTCTGTCAGTGGATACACATGCAGCCATCAGACGGAACTGACAGTTAGACAAACAGACAAGCCATCCAAGTCCGTCAGTTTGTCAGACGAGCAGGACATCTCGCATCCTTTTACCATCCATATCCACATCCACATCCACATCCACATCCACATCCACATCCAAGTTCACGTACACATCTGAGCGGACACTCGAGGGCAGGAATCGACAAATGGTTGCTAGCATTTTACGGTTTTCATATATGTATATTATTCCCATAGATCCGTAGTCAGCAAACATTTTAGGGTTAAACCTTAAGTGCAGCTTTCTTAAGCCCGAAATTTGTTGAAACTTTAATTTATTTAACTCTGCAAGTCCGAAATAGTGCAATAATCGAGCTTTCTTCTGTCAGCCACCAGTTCGTCAACTGAACTCCACTCAAATCAGCTCCTCGAGAGGGTCCTTCGACCGGAGCTATTATCTATTAACTGCCATCATGGCTGCCAGCCTGAGGACCCTCGAAGCCTCGGAACCGCCGAGCCTCGAAAGCCAAGAGCTCATCCGCATCATCATCTTCTCGGGCGTGACTGCATCTGAGCCTTTATGAGTGGGCCTACTGGCGACAGCAATTAGGGAAACGTCGGCCTCTTCATTACGCTGATCAATGGGGCTCCTTGATGTCACTTATAGCCAGTCCAAGTCGCCCACGCCCGGACAATTCACATGCGATTCCGGGAACAGGAAGTGTTGACTGGCCACAAATTTGTCGATGTCTTGGGCATGAAACTTCGTCTTCGTGCTCTGTGTTCCAGCTCCAGTTCCAATTTTTTTCTTGTTCTAAAGCCGCCGGCACTTGCGGCTTTATTGTTGGCATTGTCTAACATCTTTAGCCAGTTGTCTTTTTCTTTTTTTCTTCCGGCCTGCCACTAAAAAACGGTTATTTACTCTGCCACAGGCTCTTCAGCTTTAGCTCGTCCTGTCGCACACTTCTCACTTGCCAGCTCCTCTGGATCCTTGGGGCTCTGGATGTGTCCTCCTTTGGTGGTTCTGTGGAGAGTGTGTCGTCTACTTAACACAATAAACACTCAATTTTCGAGAATGTTTTGTTTGGGATTTTGCCCTAACTATAGCTGGAAACTTTGCTTAGAAACCCGCAACTGTTTGCTCTGTAGTCCTCGGTGAGGAATTTTCCGGTTTAGTCCGGGTTTCCCCACTCCGGCCTATAAATATATATCCCAAGATTGTCAATTGTGGCTGCCACCGCTTCTCCCTCGGTTTTGATTTGTTTTCAATTGCTTGGCTACTCAGAAGGAGAAAAGTTTGCCGGGAATAATCCGAAATAAGTTGACACCAAGTTTGATTTGCTTTGGATTGCTTGATTTAGCTTTTGTCTTTTCTTGTTCACTGAATTTATTTGTGTGTGTATTATAAATAATTATGTTTTCCAGCAGATGGATTTACCGTCTTGCAGTCACCATTTTTAATTTTCATTTATGTGATTTCTTTTGAATGCCCTGAACAACATAAATGCCTTTTTAAATTTATCGTTGTCCAAAACGGTTGATTAATATATTTTGCAAGTTCAGCTCGACGCACATACGCCTGATCATTCCAGAAAGTCTAAAAGTTTAAAATAAGGTTTATGCTATGCCGAACATTTTATCAGCTTATATGCCAAGCCTGAGACTTTAAAGGAAAGTCAAAATATTGTTTAACCGTAAACGAAGTTTATTTTCCTACAATTTAATCATACTTTTAACTCTTTTGCCATGTCAGTTCACACTTTGGTCGCTCAGAACCAAATTTTCAGTGCAAATTTTCGGTATCTTCTGCTTTTGCTGCTGACCAATGAAAAATGATATTTTAACTAGCCGGGAGCATAGAGACCCCTGGAAGTCCTTGGACAGACGACGAACCCAACGTCGGTTGGCCACAACATTTCTTATCAATCTTAAAAATGCATGAATAATTAAAATATGCAAATTTATGCTTTTTGGCCAGTAGCCGGCTGTATCGCTCTTTTCTGAAACTGGCGGTGACTTTAAAGCCAGAATGGGGAGTTTGCTTAAAGCATTTCGCTCGGAAATGTTTGCCGTGTCCACAAACACCTTTTTCGAGTGACATTCATCCAGCGTTCCGAGTTTCTTGTGAACACAACATATTTTCCATCTCTTTGACCAAAGACAAAAGACGAAAAAAAGAAACATTTTGATGTCGGAGATATAAAAAAACCATGGCGTGAAAACGCGCCTTTTGAAACGGACTCGATAAGGCAAAACCTGAGACTCGAAGTCTCGGCGGATTTCATTCATCCTGGTGACGGGTCAGTGGCACCTAAAAGCAGACGAGATGCAAATAAAGTCCTTTTGTGCCGGCTAATGATGTTTATCGTTTTCAGGATACACGCTTCCATACAGTCGCCATATATGAAAGGGACCTTTGGCAAGCAGGAGGTCCTTTCTTAGTCCTTCTATTTTCTTTTGGCTAATTCATTAGAACCCGTCGCCGAGATCAACAGCGCCATGGTGATGGCGATGGTAATGGTATGGTGCTGCTGTCGTCTAGTCAGCTTTTGTTCTTGATCCCCAACTTCGACATTATTCAAACATTTAGCCTTGTACATTTTCGCACTCGAGCGACAGTTTAATTGAAATGCATGAAAGTGTCAGAGGAATTCGACAGGCTGGTGGTGCCACTGCTGCTTTTGACTTTTTACACCCGCTACTCGTTGGGTAAAGGGGTATACTGGATTTGCTGAAAAGTATGTTTCAGCTAGAAGAAGGCACTTGCAACACTATAAAGTATGTGTATTCCCTATCAGGATCGATCTGTCCGTTTGACTGTCCGTTTGACTGTCCGTTTAACTCTCCGTTTGACTGTCCGTTTGACTCTCCGTTTGACTGTCCGTTTGACTGTCCGTTTGACTATCCGTTTGACTGTCCGTTTGACTGTCCGTTTGACTGTCCGTTTGACTATCCGTTTGACTGTCCGTTTGACTGTCCGTTTGACTGTCCGTTTGACTGTCCGTTTGACTATCCGTTTGCCTGTCCGTTTGACTATCCGTTTGACTGTCCGTATGACCGTGAACCATGAGGCTAGAATTTTGAATGAACCCCAAATACGACTTAATGGAATATTATCGAGCTCCAAATTACTTAAAGCTCGTAGAAGATACATGTTCAGCTAAGTAATGGGTATCCTATAGTCGCGCAACCGACTATAGTTCTCCCTGGTTCGTAAGTCCCCTCCCGCCTTCATCAGTTTTTGGTCACGCACTGTCGCCCCGCACATACTACAGTATTTGCAACCAACCATGCGTTCTATATTAGTTTTTTTGTGTTCTGGGGATATGCTGCCTATGGCAACAGCTCCTCGCTCCCGTTGGAACTCTATAATGCTGTAAATTAAGTGTTGGCCAGCTTTTCCATCCAGCCAAATTTTCACAAAATTTCCGCTCACACATGGCGCACAACATCGTCCAGTTTCATTGTTAAGTGTGAACTGTTGTTGTGGATTTTCGGGCGGCACTTGTCATCAGTTTGGAGAACAACGGGCTCTGCAAGTTTAGTCACATCATGAAAGGATGCGAAAGTGCCTAGCTGCGGATAGAAACTCCCATAAATTGGCATTATGGCCTGTCGAAAGCAGAAGTATCCATTTATGGTGACTCGTTCCCGGCTCTTTCAAATATAGGTCTTCCTATGGTATTTGAATAACTTTTAAAACGCTTTTATTTCTAAAGGAATCCCTAAAGTAGTCTCTGCACTATATTTCTTATTTAACTAAGCCTTTTGATCAAACAATTGGCGATACTACCAATTTCCAAAGTGAATTTGGCCCTTTGACTTTTGTTGGTTTTCGCCACTTGAAAGGAGGGGAAAGTGGCGCTTTTTAGCCATTTTTCCGATCTGATTGGCTTTTTAATATTCGTTCAAAACTAAACGCTTGGGGTTGTTCCCTCGCCGATTCGAAAAACTAAACCATTATCCGTAGTGCTTTGATATTTGTTCATTGTTATTCGCTTAGTCGGAGTTTTGGCGCTGTTTGCACTCATGCACATTCGTTATTCGAATAGAATGCACTTTTCTACATTGTTTAATACAAATGTACAAGTTTTATTTGTTAATTTTGGCCCAGTTCCATTGTTTTTCATTTGCTATTTTATTTTTCCGTTTTCGGCTGCTGCGTGTTTGTTACGTTATGCATTTGCGAGGAAGTGACACTGCAATAATAAATAAAGCAACGAAACAAACGGCGGCACACAAACGGCAGGGTGATGTGAAAATGACTGAAAATGGCAACCGACAATATGGAATCAGGGGGGTGAAAGGGCGGAAAAGGGCTGAGAGGAAGGACATTCGGGGCTGCAGGACATTGGGACACAATGTGTGGAAGTGGATGTGAATGGGGACGTGGATGTGGATGTGGCTGTGTGTGATGATGATGATGACGGCAACGTCAAATGTCAACATCAATGCTGCGTTGTTTATTCTTTTTGCTACTGGAGTTTTGCATTTTATGCCTTTGTGCAAAGCATATACATATTCACAGGCAACCGCATTTTTTGTACCCTCTGTGTTAAAATTTTAATTTCACGCTGAAAACACACCACAAACGCACACACAGAGGGGCTCCGCATCCTGCATCAGAATTTGTCCTGCAGAAGGCGAAAAACCTCCACACAAACTAAGTGCGAGGCAAGACATTTTTGGCAGGACATTCGGGGGCTGGCTGACTAAAGGGCGGCACTGAAGGGCTACAGTAGTTAACGGAGGAAAGGCCAGGGCAAAAAGAAGCAACTGCAACTAACTGCAACTTCTGTGTGCCCGTTTATTGTGGATTTTGTCGCTGTTAAATGTTTCAGTAAACGCCAAAAAGCTGGCTTAGGAAAGTCAATACGACCACAACAACCTGCATATACCCTGTCTTCAAAAAGAGTTTAGAAAAGACATAAGGAAACGAGTTTACACTTAAAAGTAATGTTTCTTGGAGACAAAGTTCCTATAAAGATACGTATTTATGGGATACTGAAGTAATTATTCCAAGCGTTTTGAGATGTGCTGGTTCATTTTAAGTAAATTACTTGAGGAATTGAGTTGCTAGGATTCTAATGCTAGCTAGGATCTCTCGCCTAGTGTACCAAATCCTCCAGCAACAGTCGGCAGATGGAATGCAATGGCAGCTGCTGCCGGCATCGGTGGCAGCTGGAATCATCCTCATCCGCTTGCTCCTCATCTGCATCTGCATCCGCATCCGCAGCCGCATACACGTCCACATCCCGGCCCCTTCTCGCGCTCCGTTTTTTGCCAATTGCCATGGCCGCCGACGGATTTAATTGGAAAATGTAAATGAGCTTTGTTCATTTGAAAGATGCAGTTGGGCGCGCAGATGACAGTTGCAGCAGGGGCCACTTGACAGCCACCGCGAGAGTTTTCTTTAAGCTGGTCGCAGAGAGCGGGAAAATAAAATGAAATAAAATGAAAGTGGGGATTTCGGGAAAAGCAGGAGAGGCAAGAAAAGCGGGAGGAGGGAAAACCGTCCACAACTGAAATTCCCTTAAAGCTGGCTAGCATTGCAACAAAGGAAATGTCACCAGGAGTTGGGGTAAATGCTGACCTCACACACAAACACTTGTGTGCATGCTGCGTGTGTGCGGGTGTGCGAGTGTGCGAGTGTGTGAGTGCGGGAATCCCATTGTTTGACTTACAAAATGGCGTAGAAAGCGCCAACAAAAGCAACTGACGACGCAGCCAAGCTTTCACACACATAAAAAGAAAAAATGGCAGAAAACGGCAACTTCCGTATGTATAAAAGAGTCGTGTAAAACAATACTTTGTTGGTATGTAAGCGCGTGTGTGTGTGTGCGTGTGTGTGTGTGTGCCACGCCATATTGTTTGTCCAAAACTCCTAGGAGTCCTGCCCTCGTGGTTCCCTCGTAGATCCCGCTCCTTCTTAAACTGCCATATGAGCACAGTGCTTTTTGCGCTCGCTACTTTTGTTTTGTTTTTCGCATTTCGCAACATAATAATTTTTAACCCTTTGTTACCCGCGACTTTCTCCTCGTTGCAGGCGATAAAACACCCGCAGGCTTTCCGGTTATAACCCAGGGTCCGGGAACTCGCGTCATTGAAGTGGGTCACACGGTCCTCATGACATGCAAAGCCATCGGCAATCCGACGCCTAACATTTACTGGATTAAGAATCAGACAAAGGTGGATATGACCAATCCGCGCTACTCCCTCAAGGATGGTAAGTACGACCTTAATAATGTGATGATATCCTAGTTCTTTTAAGTAGTAGTAGCTATTGAAAACCCACAAGTCATAGTGTAAGCATAATCGAAACTGAGTTTCTGCAAGTGTAAACCGAGTAGCTCAGTCAACAGATTATACGTTTTTGGTATACATACGTGGATTAAGCTATATTAGCTCCCATTGGCCAGGGATTACGTTACATTATGTTCCTTCGATGGGCACAGGACTTCATTTATTAAAATTCTAGTCCCTCACTGTGTCCATTACCTTTTGAGCGGGTCTCGTCCTTTTTAGATAATTTTTTGCTCAGCTGTTTTTCCCTTACGCTCATTTGAATTTCTTGGGAGTTTACTTACGCTTCGACGCACTTTGTGTCGCAAGTTTTCGGGCGCTTAGTTAACGTTTGACTTTTCTCAGATAGCAGCCAGCCACTCGCACCTGAGCAAAGTTTGTCCTTTGAAACGCCGATGAGGATGGGCGACCTTCTCCAGCTTTCGAAACTTTCCGCATGTCAACAAAACGTCACCGGGTCCTTTAATCAGGCGTCGCAGCACTCGCACCACTCACAGCATTTGATAATTACATGTTCAATGTCAGGTCGCGTCGTTAGCACACCGATCTTTCTGCCTGTGGGTCACATCAAACGGAGGGCAAAGTGGGCCAGACTAACACATAAGCTGCCAGCTGCAGAGGCCAGAAGAGCCTCCGGTCATTAGAGGCTCAAATATTGACATTAATATTGACATTAATATGCATTAAAGAGCGCCTTTTAAAACGACATCAATAATAAACACGTTGACAAACGAAATGGGAGTGGAGCAGCGGTGGGCCTCCGGAAAATGCGGAAAATTGTGGCGCGAGGTTAGCTGGGCGGCGGGCATTATTTCAATTGGCTGGACGCGCTGATCGGACAAATGATTTCCATTGGGCCATCACTCACCACCTAGGCCACCGAGCCCTAACAATTGAAACGTGTTGGGCATGACAAGAAAACAGCGACGTTAACAAAAACATTATGCGATGTCCTTGCTGGGCAGTGGTCCTGTCATCCAACATCTGCCTGTGGCGCCGCTATGCTAATGAAACGGTCGCTTACGCGTAATGACAGCCCACCAAACGATTGACTGGCCTCCATGGGAGGTCCTTTTCCACGCGGCGACTGACATTCAAGCGCCCTGAGATGGCGCAGCGTCCTTTTTGCACGGTACAGGATGCCGAGAGGACATGTTGCAAAGGATAATCCATTTTAACGATAGGAGAATGTCCATACAGCTCTCAAAGCTAAAAGTAGCCTTGAGTATTTTAGACAATTCCAACATATTTTTAATATGTTTAAGCATGTTCTAGCGAGTAATGATAATCTTGGAACACACTTTCGAATCAAAAGCTAGTAAATAGAGATGCAAATAAAATGTATTCCCCGGAGCAAAGTTCCTTGCTTCCATCAGACTATTCAAGCGAGTAGATTGCTTTAGATTCCCCCGACTTCGCAATTTGCAACCATTTGAAACGCGGCCCAAACCAAACTATCCATCGCCTTTTGTTGGCCTACAGCGATGCAAATTAAAAACTGTTACATGTATTTCCCCAAGGTGAAATTATTTTCGCCGCTTCAACGATGAGAATCCATGCAAACATAGTCCACGGCTATTCGTTGGATTCTCTTATTTTTTGCCCGCTTTTCACGGATGTGGAGGTCGACTAATTTAGCGCAGCACGAACCAAAGTGGCCGTGTTGGCTTCTGGATGTGGAGGGGAGGAGGCTTTTGCGGGTTAAATTAGTTTTACGTGGGCAGAGTAACTTGTTTTACCCACCTGCTAAAGGTGAGCAATGGTCAGGAGGCAGTGGGGATGGCGGTCCCGACCAGACTGGCACCATCTTTGGCGCGTTAAACGAAACGTAAAAGTATTTCCGCCAGCTAAATATCCTTTTGGGTGCCCTAAACGCCCTTTCACTTCGCATCCCCGCGCGCCTTAAAGCGCGCTTTAAATTTATGAAAATAAATATTTGCCCTGAGGTGAGGATTCGGACGGGTTCGCAGAGCTGCCCCATTGTGGAGATCCAACGCGTCCTGAGTTCTGTGTCCTTCGTCCTTCGTCCTTCGTGCTCCATCCTGGGTCTCCCTGCATTCCCCAGCCGAGTGGCGAGAATAAATATTTCGCATAATAAGTTATGCAAGTCATGTGCCGTTTTATTCAATTAGCACTTTATGGTCCTTTATTGTGCACCCCTCCCCACCCCTCCCTGCACCATATCCTGGGCATTTTCCCCTGAGCGCGTTGATTTTTCGGTTATACGGCCGCCGCCTGCTAATTAGAGCCTGCAGGGACGCAGGATTGTGGGTGGAGAGGTCCTCTTCGGGGTACGTGAGTTATCAAATGAAAAGTAACTCGGCGGCAGTCGTACTTCATTTTGTTCGCGTCATAATTAAATTAGAACTTTATTATTTTAATAAAAGCGTCTCAAGAGCCCGAAGCACCTCATGGCGTGGCTCTGCTCCCTTTCCTTTGAAGCACACCAATCGCCTTCGCTCGGATACATTAATGTGATTATTATACACTCCTCTTTACTATTAGCCCTCGGGCCAGTCCGAAAATCGTGGCGAATTGCAAAGGCACGGACAAAAGGGCTATAGTATAGAGATAGTATATGGAGCTGTACAAAAATCTTAAAAATACATTTCCTTTTCTAAGTAAGTTTCGAAAATCTGCTGCACAGTGCACATACATATAACTGGCGAAATTTCTTGGCCAATATGCAAAGTATTCCCCACTTTATCTGTTCCCTGGTCCTTCAGCATTTTCCACTTGAGCGTGTGGCAAAGGCAAATGACAGCGGTCGCACTTCAATGCACAAATACATTTATAAATAATTTATTTAAAATTACTGCGTAGGGCATTTCCTCGTACTCTTTGCCAGTTGGTAGTTAATTTAGTCCTTCGAAGCGAAACGGGAAAAAAGGGTAGGCTCCCAATAGGACGAAGGCGGGCAACGACCAGCGACAATATTATTGAGTATTATACCTTTATTTTTATTTCGCCAAATAGTCCCCGAGGGCTTTTGTTCAATAAAAAGCATAACGGAAGGAATAAAAAAACCCTTGGCGTAGTGACCACGGTTTTTCCCTGTTTCCCTTACTGGTTTCCTTGTAATTTTTTTTATTCATGAAAAGGTTCTGCCGCAGCGTCTGGGGAAATTACATTCTTGGGGTTGGAATCCTCATTGGCCAAAAGGGAAAGGAGTAGCAGAAAAATGTTGGGCTCTTTCAAATATCATAATTTGGCTTTTAAGCAAAAGAGGCTTATCAGAAATTGGTTTCGCCTGAGCCAATTGTCTTAATGGGTTGTGTGTTGGCAGATGAACTCAACTGAATGGAAGTGTCAACGAGGAGGGTCTTTCTGGGAGCCATTGAGACGATAATGGCTTCCGTTCCTTGAGCAGGTGCAATTGAATTGTCCCAGTCAGAACCTCAGGCACAGTTTTGGCACACACGTATAAGTAAATTATTTTGAATCTTTATTTTATAAACTTTAAGGAAATGTAGGTGCGTAAATGAAAGTGTAAACTCAGCTGGCTTTTGTGTTTCCTCGAGCATTCCATTCCATTAAGTGAATGTAAAGAGCCCGATCTCATAAGCAAAACATGCCAATAAAAGTCTAGTTAAAATTAAACACAGCTTTCCTCAAGTGGGTACTCAAGTTTTAACTAGCTGAGTATTGAGTTGGATTGCTCGCCGGATTGCCGGGGCGTAAAAGAGCGAATAGAGGCCATATAACTCAGCAGGTAGACCTTTATGTGCAAAACTTAAAGGCAACTTATGACCAGTTTGAGTCGCGGAAGAGAGCCCAGCTTGCAACATCGTCTTATTTTTTATATGACATTTTTATACCTTCTTTTGTTCGAAACTTGCACGTGGCAACGGCTCCACTTCCTGCCCCCCAAAAAGGGGCAGCAGCTGCGACGAGAATGGCCCCTCGACTTGCGAACTGCGAACTGCGACCTGGGCTCCGGCTCCACAACTCTTTAATTGCTGGGCTCCATCATTACAATCGCCTTGCCACTTGACGTGACCAACCTGTGGGCCGAGAGGAAATTGCGGAGGGAAAATGAGAAAATGGGGAAAGTGGAAAGCGGAAAAGCGGGAGGGCGGGAAACGGGCTCTGCACGCAATTATTTACTTGAGCCGTAAAACTGTAGTTAAGGCAAGTCAACTTGAAAGCATTTTGGGAAAAGTTTAATGCTTAAATTATGAGCTCCTCCTTGTCACTCCTTGTCGCTCCTCCAGCAGCTCGAAAGAGTTGACAGTCACTTTTGTTGAAAATGAGACAGTAATTGCCAAAATGTGCATGACTAGAACGGCTTTCTCCCAGCGGGGGCAAGTCCTGCTCCACCTCCACCACCACCTCCACACTCCTCGGCCTCATGAAGTGGATGAAATGGGGGTCAGTTGGGTTTCTTCTTTCGGTTGACGATAAGTCGTCGTCACTTGCATTACCAAAATTGAAACTTTGCACACTTTTATGTGGATGAACTTGAGGCGGAGTAAGGAAAGTCGCCCCATAAATGTCACTTTGTAACGACGACGACAACGAGGACTACTTAAATTAAAGCATAATTAAATTAATAATCCCATTTGGGCGTGAAGCCAAGCATTTGAAGCTGAACCCAATGCCAAAGCCAAAGTCGAACCCAAACGCGAACCTCACATCCTTGGCAACGAAAGTGCAAGAGTGTGCGTTTCGAGCGGAAGTTGCTGAATATGAAAATGACTGCGCTAGCGGAAGTGCAGCTGTGTGGCGCGCCACATGTGTGCCACGTCCAAACTAACCCGCAACCGATGTCTTGCCACATTTACAGCGGCCGCATGGGGAGGCGGACGCATTGGGTGGCACTAGGTGCTCCATGGCCCTCGACGAGTGCTGCTCGCGTTTTTCCCTTGCATTTCACCAAACTACGGTGCTTCAATCTGGAAAGCGCTTCTGAAAAGTTAGAATTGTAATAAAAGAATTGTCTAAGTAAGATAAAAAAGATCATAACATAAAACCAGTTTTCAGATTCTGTTTCATTTCTTCTAAACCTCATCATCTAAACCAATCAGTACTAAAGAAACACGATCGATCGATTGTTTTCCGGTTTTTCCTGACTATGAAGTGTTTTAACCGTGTACAAAGAGTTGAAAAAGCTGATTATGTATAAAACACAGCCATTAACTCTCAAGAATGATGTGTACAATTTTTCTGAAAGGTTTAAAGCCAAACCCCTTTAGGTTAAGCGTCATTTTTCATAAATTATTCACCTGCTCACCAGTCGGGCTCTTTTGCTAGTCTGTCCATTTGTTTGTATTTCTTTTTTATGGCGCTTGAAAGAATTTTTAATTTTCATAAGAGTAGCACACGCACGCAGAGACAAGGCCGAAAACTCGGTGAAAATGACTTACATTCGGGACACAGACGGCGCCCAGATGTATGCTAGCTTAATTTTTATTGCTACAGCCATTCCGCACGCAAGTGTGTGTGTGTGAGTGAGTGAGTGTGGTTGTGTGGGGCTTACGTTAATGTTTTTGGCAGAGGGTTGGCAAGACTCTTAATGAAAGTTGGCTTCGTAAATTTTAATCAACGCTCTCCACAGACGTTGTCATTTTGCTCCATAATTTGCATCGTATTCCGGCGCTTTACCTTGAACAATTTCATCATGGATGATGGCGCAAAAAATGTTTGTTTGGATCGCTGAACTACACATGTCAGCGGGAACGAAGGGGTCGATTATTTATGAAAGTTGCTCCATTTAATGCTTGTTTAAATGGTTCAACGGGCCCTAAACAATGGGCCAGCCTGTTGGGGGAATCCTGCTGCACAGGAAGTGCAACAAGCGTAATAAATGTTCCGCCATGGAGGCCAAATAGCATGCAATAAATTTCGCAACAATCAACTTTGATGCATGTTATAGGTGAGCCGGCAGTGGCAGCGGGAATAAAAGCACAAAGCGTCCTTTTCACAGCGAAAACAAACCTAAAACACAGCTTCAATGGGCGGAGCACTGAAACCGCACAGCAATCTGCCCATTTTTTATTTCCCCCACCAGCTCCTCGCCCCCGTTTGTTTTGTTGCCATCAAACAAAAAATGACAACCATAGTAAAACGGAAAGGTACATAAAATAGACACAATAAACATGGCTTTAGTGCGAACTGAGCGATTTTGCAACATTTAACGCTGTCCTGCAGTTTTTGCTCAATATTCGATGGGCACAAGCGTAGTCAAGGATTATTTTTAGGGGAAAATACCAAAAACCAAACAATTTAGAAATTCCATTTGCTAACCCATTAAGAGATAAATATGTAAGCTCTGAATAAATTACGATTTTGTTTACTTTTAAAAATTGCCTATTTAAGGTACCCTTATTCGAGACCCTGGAGTCGATAATAATAAAAATAAAAAATATTCCACTGCAACATCAGAAGCCATTAAAATGATTCACTCAACTGTAGTCGATTGTACTCCTATATTTGTTTATTGACACAGTCTATTTATTATTCCTTTTAAATGGTAACTACACAACCCTTTGTCAAGAGATATTAAACCAGCACAAAATTGCAATGTGCAACACACGTTAAAAGCTCTTTGGAACAAATGGTAATTAGTTCTCTTTAAAACTTACCTGGGCTAAGTAGTAAATTATAAAAAAAAAATAAATTGAATGTTCTTATGTGACTGTGGTGGGAAAATAAAACGATGTTCCTATAAAGAACAACAAACGTGTGCAATTGATCAGGCGATTCACCACAATATTAAGCTCAGTATCATATTAAAAGAAAATACGATTTTGTAATTTAAGCTTTCCGCTTAAGCGCGATCAATACTGCTTAAATATGCACAAAATTCAGCAATAAATAATTAAACGATAATATTGCACATGAAAAACTCTGTTTCGCAAATTAATTGTCATATTTCATGCAGATTTTAAAATCGCTCCCCCGCACAACACGCACACACACACTGATGTGGATACGTGTGCATATTGAATTGAGGTTGTTCGTTAATTGTATGCGAGAGAAAATTGAATATCGAACTCAATATGATTAATTTCGCACATACTCGCACATTTCGTACATACGCAAACAGTAACACTTGGCTTTGGATTTCAAACGCTTAGAAATTCACACGCTGTTGACGGATCTCTCATGCTTCATTTAAAATGCTAATATGATTTTCTGTAAAGTATGAAATGAATTTGCAAAACAAATTATAAACCGAGTAAAACAAATCATGTGATGTCAACTATGGCGCTCTGAATTATCGTGTGAAATCGTAGTTATTGGTTAATTAAAAAGGGCAATAGCACACGCATTTGCGCCACAAATTAATGGTTTTAGCCAGATATAAAATGCCAATGGCTGTCAAAAATGTTGTTTGCCGGAAAACGAATTCGTAACTGTTGATTTAAAAGCCACTGGATTTTTGGGGGACTAAACAACCCCAAAGGGAAGTGGATTTTGTTTGGCCTAAATTCATTTTGTCTACTCATCGCCGCCTCGTGCTTCATTGTTTATTAGTCATATAAATATAATGTCAATGTGGAGCATTTTATGGGCCTCCCCACTCCACCGAACATCAAAAATACTCATCCGTCGTTTCCGCCGTATGTTTGTCATCCACATTAGCGTAATATGCCGGAAAAGCGAGCCTCGGTGTTTAATAGACGTGTGCGGGTGTGTAATTTCTCATTGGAGGGATTGCAACATCTTCGGCGGTGGTGACTGTCGTAAAATTTATATGGCTTTTAAAATCATATAAAAAGTGTTAATTTTCCATGTGTTGCTTCTCGTGGCAGCCGTGGCATCTACAACCCAAAGTCGAGTGGATGGATTCCGTGCATAAAAGCAAGGTAAATTGAGGACCTTTTTATGGGGCAAGGATAATGTGGGTTGCCTATCAAAGTGATGTGAGATAAGCAAACACCATTCGACTTTCAAATTTATTGATAAATCTAAGATCTTACGAGTCTGTTACGGTTAAACCCCGTTGTCCATTACCAAAGGCGGTCATAAAAGAGCGTAACAAGTAAAGGTTTTGTAAATAAGCGTACAAGCTTACGCCACAATATTCAAATCAGCATGGGTTCTTCTAAGTGAAGGAACTAGTTGAGTCTTCAGTTTTATGGACAGTGTTAGTAACATATTTAAGCATTGATGGCCCTTTCTTAAAGGCTTAATAATTCTAAGCATTTTCAAACAGTTGATAAGCCAACAAGGCTTAACACTAATATTATAGAAACTCAAATAGTTCAGTCTTACAAGAATTTTATGTTTATTTTCTCTAATTAAACTTATTACCATAAAATTAATATGTACATCACAATCGAAATAGGCAACCGAATCTAGTGACAGCCACACTCCTTGGCCACCGCCTTTTGGTATTTGGTCAGGTCGATGATGTCCTCATTCAGATACCTCAGAATGGTAATGGCTCCCAAAATCGTGGGCACGCAGCATGGTTTGGGCAAATGCGGCTGCTTCAGGTGCATCAGCGTTTGGACGATGGCGTGGTTGGTGGCATTCATTTTGGTGCCCAGCGGGAAGTTGCAACCGCCGCCGCAGAAATAGGCCTCGAACTTTTTGGGCGCTATCACCCAGTTGTGCATATGCAGCTCCTTGAAATCCACGGTGAAGTTGAGGCGCTCGCAGGACTGCGGAGGTCTGTATAGATCCACGGGTGGTGGAGGAGGTGGTGGTGCGGAACCACCTGTCCTGCGCTTCTCCAGATCCCTCTTGAAGCGAAGTTTCTGTACTTTGACCAACAGCTCGGGGCCGTTGAAATAGCCGACAATAAAGGGCTCCAAATTAGAGCGGCTGGCCTGTGGAGTCACCAATCCAGCTGCAAAGGTGCTCAGTTGGGAGTCGCCAATTGATATCCTCAGCTCATTTCGCCGTTGGAGTCCCTTATTGAGTAACCAAGACCTCAGAGTTTCTGTCAAATTGAATTCCAACCAGCCGCGTTGGCTGCTCGTAGTATTTACAGAGCCCAGAATGCGATACGAGAAGTCCTGGCGATTGTCCAGTTTTCGGTACACGGACACGGTGAAGTTCTCCCTTCTGTCCACCAGACTGGGCTGCTTGTATATCCTGAGCATGGCCTGAACCAAACTCAAATCCACTGGCACATCGTTGGTATTGAAGGTAATGTGCATATCAAGCTCGTTGCCCAGTTCCTCGGGTTTCAAGCGGCTGGAAAAGGTAAGGATGCTGTTGCAACTGGCAATCTCCTGTCGATCCTCGTTTGAAATCAGTATGTCATCGTCCAGCGAGCGCTTGTGGCGCTGATGCAGGACCTCTTTGGGCTCTTGGTCCTCGCTAATCTCGTTGTAAACTTCGAGCAGGAATTTGGAGGCTGAATTGTGGAGATTGGGCTCCGCCTGTCGTCTCGGCCGGTCACCCAAATCCAGGATATCAATCATCTCCATTTGCTCGCTCAAAGGACGCTTCTGGTATATGGGCATCTCTATGTGACTATTGGTGGTCACATAGGTGGTGCCACTCGCAGCATAAAACAGGCTGGTTATCAAAAACACGTTCAACATTTTGTGTTGTTTTCGTGGAGAGACTCGTACCAGTACTGATTTCGTTGGTCATGGAAAAGTATCTTATATAGGGAACCAGGTAGTAAATTGCAGCAGCTTTAGGTAGGCTGTAATATAAATACATCTAAATGGTTTAACCATAGGTCAGGTAAGATCTGAAGATATGGCAGCTGTTCTAGGGATAGGTTTACAGGTAAGTCGCCAATAAGCATAGAATCTTAGGTAGAACTTTAGTAGCATGAAATCTAAAATGTATCTTAAATATAAATATAACTTGTTTTCAACCGTTCCCTCTTTTCTAGGCTTCCTGCAAATCGAGAACAGTCGCGAGGAGGACCAAGGCAAATACGAATGTGTGGCCGAGAACTCAATGGGCACGGAGCACTCGAAGGCCACCAATTTGTATGTGAAAGTGCGTCGAGTTCCGCCCACCTTCTCCCGCCCACCAGAGACCATCAGTGAGGTGATGTTGGGGTCCAATCTGAATCTGTCCTGCATAGCCGTCGGCTCACCCATGCCCCATGTCAAGTGGATGAAGGGTATGTGAAACGGTTGTACAACATTGTTTTCAAATGCTCAATTACTACCCTTTTCAGGCTCCGAAGATCTGACTCCCGAGAATGAGATGCCCATCGGGCGAAATGTCCTGCAGCTGATCAACATCCAGGAGAGCGCCAACTACACTTGCATAGCGGCCTCCACATTGGGCCAAATCGATTCCGTTTCGGTGGTTAAAGTGCAGTGTAAGTGCGGGGCTTAGAGTACTTACTCGGCAAACTGACAATGGGAACAACACAACTTGGTCTCTTCCACAGCTCTGCCCACCGCACCCACCGATGTGCAAATCTCCGAGGTGACCGCCACTTCGGTGCGTCTGGAGTGGTCCTACAAGGGTCCCGAGGACTTGCAGTATTACGTGATCCAGTACAAGCCGAAGAACGCCAACCAGGCCTTCAGCGAGATCAGCGGCATCATCACCATGTACTATGTGGTCCGCGCCCTGAGTCCCTACACGGAGTACGAGTTCTACGTGATAGCCGTGAACAATATTGGACGCGGACCGCCCTCGGCTCCAGCGACATGTACCACCGGTGAGACAAGTGAGTATCGCGGATGTGGGGATGTGGGGATGTGGGGATGTCCCTCTTTACATTCGAAGGACATTTAACTAACTGCTGCCTTCTCTCGCCTCGTCGTCTCCCACATGCTGCACAAAAGGACTTTTAACCAATTTCATTTTGAATTTAGAGTGCGCTTAGATCCGTTTTTATTTGCCTTGGTCCATTATGTCGGGAATCGTACTAACCCTTCTTGAAAATGTCTATTTGCCCTCTCTCTCTCTCTCTCTCTCTTTCTGTCTCGCTTTCTCACATGCGATTGCCTTCCCAGGCGATTTCTCATTCGGTGGCACAAGTAAGTATCCTTGGCAAACAAAATTTTATGGTTGGCCAAAAATTGGCAAAACAATTTCAATAACAATTGTTGAGCAGCACAAATCCGACCCGAAAAATGTGAAAAGGGTATAAAAAGTACAAAAAGTAAAGCGGAGCAAAGAAAGCGGAATAACAAGTAGCTAGATAGAATCAAAGGTAAATGCAACGTAAAAAAATCGTTGCATACGCAGCTGCGATGCAGAACCACGCGTCCTGGCGATATCCTGACGTATGCGCGTGAGGGGGGGTGGGGGGTGGCGCCCCAGCCGGGGCTATGGGGGATATCCTCCCCCGTAAATCCCATAAAGTTTGCATTGTTATGCGTTCGTTTGGATGCGGATGTGTGTGCTGGGTGCTTGCAACGTTGTTTTAGTCCTGGCAATTCCCGCGTAAGCGTTCGCTTGTCGGACATGCCTTTCCTGCTACTGCTACTGCTGCTTTTTTGAGCGCTCACAGGGTATGATTAGGTGTGCCAGCAGCTAGGAGCCCTGTACCACTGGCCTGGACCCTAAAACTATAGGGTATAGTATGTACAAAGTCCTGTGGAAACACTTCATGATTAGTCTAAAGCTGAGGCTAGGTAAATATCCTAATTGTAATCAGCTATACTCTTTTTGATTCACCTCTTAACTGGGAATATTACCCTGTAGTTCAGGATCAATTGTTAAAGGGTATTCCCCAGTTCGTTCAGCTCGCCTCTTCCATCAACGGCAGCAGCTGCAGTTGCATTTTTACCAGCGGATCCAAGAGCGCGTCGTACAAAAGTTGGAAACTTTTATTGCCGCAATTATGCTTATCGCTTGCCCAATATCGTTTCGAAATAATATTCCGATGGCCACGTTTATGGGCGCTTAAAGCTGGGCTCCGGACGGCATCCCACAGGACGGGCTTCAGCAGGTCAACGTAATGCTTAACACGTGTCACTGGCTTAGGTAGCAGATGAGCCAAGTGGGTAATCCTACGGTTTTCTCATGGCCAGTAACGCTACACTACAAAGGAGCGGAGTGCATTAGCTGAAATGGGGAGCAACTTAAGGCACCTGTGTTCGGAAACCTAAGGTCCTCAAAATGTTAACAATTCGTATTTTAAGCTCAATATGGGGCGCGTTTTTTTCCCTTTGAAGCAAGTATCTACTTGGCACTGCTTCATTGAATTTGAAACTATGAGAGCATAGAGTAAAATGCAAACGCCTTCCAGTGGATACACAGAATTGACCATACTTGTATGTATATTTCTGGCACGCAGCTTGGGCAGCTTCTTAGCAGTCACAAGGCAGCAGTAAACTTGCAGGAGATGCTGCTTCTGCATTTGGTAAACCTACTCATTAATGTTTGTGAAAGCGTTCGAGAGCAGAAACTGTTTTTGAGGGGCAGTAATCAAAACCCACATTTTAAGTGCGGACCGCAATGGGGTCTGGGGCGAGAATTCAACGAGTCCTGAGCATATCCTTTCGTCAAGTAATCAGATATATGGCCTGCACATGCTCCGCCTGCCTCCAAGCCTTGTGCGGATGAAGATGGGAGTGGGGCTGGGAAATGGGGAATGGAAAATGGGAAAGGGGGCTACGATTTAGTGTTGTAAGCTGGTGCTATAAGGAGTAGGCGTGTGCGCTGGCATGCAAGGATACATATTAATGGAGCGTATCCGTATGTAATGGATATGCCCTTAAATGCAGCTTACGTGATGCCCTGCATCCTGCTTCTCCACACACTCCACACATAGATTCACAAGGGCTGGGAGGAAATTTTTGTCTGGATCTATCGGTGAATCGGTGTGTGCGAGCTGCATGCAAATCTTGGCTATAACAAGCAATGGACCAGGCCAGCACACACACACTCGCAATTGGGGGTAGCACTTGGGTAACAGATGAGATGACTGCGATATAAATTGTGGATAAAACTGCTGCTGCACCGTTTGTGGATATTGCAGTAAAATTGTGAGAAATTGGAATTTATTGATTGGCCATTAACCAATCGGTTTACGAATCGGTTACACACACCACACACACCATCCATGCCCATATCACACATAAGGAAAATTGAGTGATGGAGAATTCTACCACTAATTGCCATTCATGATGGGGCTGCTCGATGGGGTTATCTTTTTCGCTGGCAAGGGGGCGGTGTGGATGCCAGAATGCCACCGATGATTTCGCGGCTGACAATGCAGTTGACCGACAAATTTTTGAAATGCATGCAAATGCATGACGAATAGCTAGATTCATGCTTCGCGGGAAATCATTTTTTGGGGCCGCGGTGGTGGCGAGCACACACAAAAATCAGTTTATAAATGCAAAATTCTCGCTATAACAGCCGCTAGGCTCCAACGCGCCATAACAATTTGCTCAATTTTCCCCGGAAATGCAGATCCCAGCGCCCCACTCCACTCCGCCTCCATCTCCACCTCCTGCTCCACCTCCTGCGACCATGAAACGCGACATGAAATACGCATCTCCAGCAGCAGGAGCAGCAGGAGCAGAAGCTAAAACAACAACGCAGCGTTCATTGGAAAAACAAATTGTGATGGATGGGGATTGTTTGCTGTGCAAAACATTTGCGATGCCCTAATGCCACAGAAAGCGCCACCCCCTTCGCCTCATGGCTTCACTAGTTTCTCGATAATGGCATTTGTTTGTCGTTGTGCGCATTTCGCCCCAGAAAATCATTTAACAAAATTGCATATTTATGATTTTCGGGTGGAAATCGCGTTGAATGGTGTGCTGAACTGGCAGCATATTCCAAAATCATTTAATAGCGAGCGGAAGCTGAAACTATAATCAAATTCCGAATAGTCAAATAAAGGTTGTAAGCATTTAAAAGCTACATTCAACACCACGTGGCAAAGGATGTGGCATTTAAATAAGCGACTGCAAATTATGGCAGGTTTCAATCAATCTATTTCTGTTAATAATTATATATAATTCAAGCTATGCAGACTTGAAGCAACATTCATCCAATAAAGTAAACAAAAATGTAGTTATGGGGTCATTATCATGAAAGAGTAGTTATCTAATCGAGTTCTGGTGCGGCTAGTGTAGCCCAGAGCCCTTGCAAATAGTCCTCCAGGACTCTAAAGCCGGTAACCAATGAGTTTTCATAGGGCCAATGCATTTTCGAAATTCGCTTAGCCAGGCCACTTACATATCTGGTGTGCAAGCGGCCATCCCAGCCAGCCATTGTTATATGGCCAACCTTTGTCATGACAATGCTAATATAACCCATTTCCCATTTCTGTCTTCCCCGTCGCCTGTAGAAATGGAAAGTGCACCACGTAATGTCCAAGTGCGCACGCTGAGCTCGTCCACGATGGTTATTACTTGGGAACCACCAGAGACGCCCAATGGACAAGTGACCGTAAGTACCTGGCATCAAGTGCGCATATTAAACGATAAGATCCGGCGTCCAAAGTCCGGACTCCGGGTGCGGAACCCGTAGCACAAAGCCCGCTGCTCCTGCCCCCTGCCCGCAACCCGGAGTCCGGAGTCCGACCAACGCACTTTGTCACGTCAGGCCGAATGGCTCGAATGGGTCGAATGGAGGGCCCATCGAAGGGAAATTGGCAAAATGCCTTTAGCCATGTTCCGGGACACGAATGGCTGGCGGACGTTCGTATGCAAATCCTAGACACCTGTCTACGGGTCTCCATTGCGAGTCGGCCGGCAATCGCTGTGGTCTCTCTGGTCTCCGGACTCAGGACTCCGGACTCCGGCGGGCAGGCTGACTTGTCCGGGCCTTTTGGGCTCACAAATCTCCCAGCAGCAGCAATATATCATTTTCGGTTTATCAGTTAATGAAAGGTGAAAATCGGATTTGGAGTTTAGATTTCGAATGGCTTCAATTTCGTAGTTCCAGAACCGTCGTGTTTTATTCTTGCATCTGTTAAACGCAACATGAAAGTAACTCTTAACAATTTTAGTCTCAGCACGAGTTTTGAACTCCATAAATAGAGATGAAATTGTAAAAAGAGTCATAGGAAAGGCAGCTGCACTTTAACACATTTCTGCCAAATATGCAATTTAGTGCTTCTTAATTGAGTTAAAAAGTTATGGTTCGATACATAGCGATACATTGATCATATATGAGCATGTCTGTATGGGATAGCACACCTCTAACTCCTTCGCACTTTCTCTTGATGAATACAGGGCTACAAGGTGTACTACACGACCAACTCGAACCAGCCGGAGGCCTCGTGGAACTCGCAGATGGTGGACAACAGCGAACTGACCACAGTCTCGGAGCTGACGCCCCACGCCATCTACACGGTCCGGGTTCAGGCCTACACTTCGATGGGAGCCGGTCCCATGTCCACGCCGGTCCAGGTGAAGGCCCAGCAAGGTAAGCTAAGCCAAATTGATTGGGCCATCAGCTCCAATTAGGCACATGAAATACACAACACTTACAAACACACGCACACCGAGACGCACACATGCACGCATTTTGAATCGGGCGCATTTTGCAATTTAATTGCTCAACTCAATCGGCCCACATAGATCACACCAATTATTTAATTATAATACAAAATGTCAGGCGAAACGTGTGTCCGTTCATGAAATATTTATCTCCGTCCGAGCAAAACACCGACTGCACTTGTGGGCTGTCCGGCAGATATTCATTAACTGCTGCAATCAGTGGATGTGCATACATGTATCTGTATCTGGTGCTGTATCTGTGTGTATGCGATTATGTGGATGCAAATGCATTGACCGAGTGCATCTGGGCGCTTAGGTGGGGGCGTGGTCAGTCGGACTGACTTACTGCTGGCTGCGGCCATCTTAAGAAGCTTAAAGCGCAACAATAACTAACAAAACAGGGATTCAACTTTGAACTGCACTGAACCGACTTATTACTCGGGGTCATGTACTCACTCGTAGGCTGCAAAATATGGCCATTTCCATTTTGGGTCGGACGTGACTCTGAGTTGGGGTTCAATTAGGCCATTTAACTCTTTAAGCCAATCTATGTACATGCACGCATGCAAAGCCACTTGGCAGTTCGAAATGATTTCGTTTAATTCATTAAACCAACAACTTCAAAGCGATGACACGGCTCTTCTTTGGCTCCCCTGGGGAGCAGGAATATTTGAAAATTGATAATCATTTTCTCCCCGGGTTTTCCCAGCTGGCTTCCGTGGTGAGCGCTGATATATTCAAAAATATAAAATGGCCCGGGTGGGTTATTCGGTGTTTGAATAGATGGACACATCTCAATCAATTTCGTACCAAAACCAAATAGGAATTCAAAATGCTGACGCAGCGATGGGTGTGCGTGTGTCAGTGTCACCTCATCAGTAGCAGGCAGCATTCCGAATTGGAAACCGAATCGGAATCGGAATCGCTATCGCTGGGATCCATCGGCATTCGACAAACAAATGCCCCACATTGATTTGTTTGTATTTTATTTAATTTCCGTAATTTCCGTTTCATTATAACCAAACCAAAAACCAAATGCAATTCCCAACCGGCAAACAACGCACATCAACCCCCTGCCCCGAAAATATCACCGAAAACCCCCGGAATATGAAATGCGGATATATCTACAAAGGTGTGCCATCGCAACCGAGCAATTTCCGGGCAACCGATATCGGCGAGACCGCAGTCACACTGCAATGGACCAAGCCGACGCATTCCAGCGAGAATATCGTGCACTACGAGCTCTACTGGAATGACACATACGGCAACACGGTCCATCACAAGTGAGTTTACCCCAAAGTCCGAACGAATCCCACGTAGAGCAGTACTGAGCGATGTGAACTCCCGTTTCAGGCGCATTTCCAACTCGGAGGCGTATACCCTGGACGGACTCTACCCCGATACCCTCTACTACATCTGGCTGGCTGCAAGGTCGCAGCGGGGCGAGGGCGCCACCACCCCGCCCATTCCGGTCCGCACCAAGCAATATGGTAAGTTGGCCAATGCGGCACCTAACTGCGTAACTCCTTAAGTTAGTTCGAAACGCCGTAGACGTACAAGTTTCCGTAGGCTTAAGTGCAGCGACAAGACTGATGGACTCCTATACGAGTCCACATATATATGATATATAACATAAACATAAACATGTAGTTGATTACTCAGTTACTACCCGAAACCAAAATGTCTGAGTGCGAAATAACGTTTATTGAGTTGTGCCTTCGTGGAATCAGGTAAAGAGTGAGTGAATGCAGTGAATACATGAATTCGTATGAGTGTTCCTGGCGTGCACTGAGTTTTGTGCACCCACCTCTTATATCTTATATCTTATATCTACCTATATCGATATATACACTGATATACATACATATATATATCTATATATATTGTTTGACATGTGATCGTTCTTGTTCCTTGCAAGTTAGTCCTAAGATTTAGTTCCTTAGATTATGAACTCTTGAGTCAAACTAGAGACATTTTATTAGTTAGTTTGTACAAAATACACTGATTACAACAACTTTACATAGATTACACATATATACGCTACATGCATAGAAATAAGACCTAGCATTACACACATAGAACAGAATAAACCATATATTACAAATTAGAGTTGGGCAAACCGCAGTAGTGTTCAGTTGAACTGATATCCAAGGAGGGTAAATAAATTATTATTCCCCAGCTATTAATGTTACAAGCCCGCTGCGATCTGCCCAACTCATCCAATAACAGACCAAAACCCACTGAACAATGGCCAACAGTCCACATCCACTTCAGACACAGAATCAGAGCCAAAACATTAAACATTAAACGAATACCAATTGCAAACCGAAAACACCTTTTCCGTTTAGTTGAGAAGCAAGCTGCACGATAATGTAATGCAAAATATGTGGCAAAATGCAAGAATATGAAAAGTAACCAAACTATTATGGCACGCATACTAGAATTTGTGTATTGTGCAATGCCCGATTATATTCCATTTATCATTTGTGGCTCGCTGAGTGTTGAATCATGTAAATTGTGCCCAAACAATTTCCGACTTTAGACCACTATTTAAGTGCCAAACTTCCTAATGCACTTCGCACATTGCACCAAGCACACTGCACACTGCACACTGCACCAAAGCACTGAGACCACAAAACCGAAAACCCAAAACCGAAAACCGAAAATTCCTTAACTTCTCGTCTGCATCAGTGTCTAGAAAATTGATTTTGAATGATATTTTAATAGAGCGGCGCAAAGACAAACGCCGGAAGTGCAAAGTTCTTGGCAGCGGCATAAATATCACTTTTGGTTTCCATATTTGCACGTTTTGCATACTCCCATAATTAAAATGTAAATGGTTGTCTGTCTGTGCCACGCCACTTATTGTGGCTCAGACGGTTGCAATGAAGACAAGCCACAAAGTTATTTTGGAGCTGTTCGTAGTTTCTAGTTTGTCTAAAAGTTGAGTTGTCTTAAAGTTGAGTTGCCCGCCGAATATTGCCAAAATAGTAGAAGCCCAATTACATTGTATTCCCATTTGAATGCTGCCCAAGGCACTCATCTTGTTCCGTTGAATTAATCATTTGCCCTAGCTATTCTGCCTTTTAAATCGGCGCACTTTCAGATCCTTGGTTTCGTAGTTTATTGGGTTTTAGTTTAGTTTTACCCTCTTTATGTACCGGAGTATGCCAAATTCGAATGGTTTATGCAAATGGATGTCTGTCGTGTGTATGTAGATGTACAAGTAGTTGCCTGAATGTAACGCTTAGTTAACGTTTATTTATCATTTTGGAAGCTATGCATGCCGTGGATTTGCCACCCGTAGTAGATAGTTGGGAAATTTTTCAGCTCAAAAAGTCGTTACCAAAAAATATGCACAAATTATTGACGAACGCAAAAGGAGTCAACATTATTTGCATAAACCATTGGAAATCTGTCTTGATATTTGAATTTATGTTTTGATATTTTTATGCCTATATAAACCATGTTATACCATATGATTTAATATTATTTCGCTTTACGGCTTTTTCGTTTCATGTTACCCCTTTTACTTTGGTTTGACAAAATATCTTTCGTATTCTCTGCGCTAATTGCTGAACGCTATGACAACCAACTCTCATATCCAAAACCTTGGCTATGCATCAACATCAATGAACCCCCATAAACCCAATCAAATCAATGCACACACAAATACGTTCCGTTCCCATCTATGTAATTAGTACCAGGTGCTCCGCCTCGAAATATCACCGCCATAGCCAGCAGCTCGACGACCATATCCCTGAGCTGGCTGCCTCCGCCCGTCGAGCGGTCGAACGGCCGGATCATATACTATAAGGTGTTCTTCGTGGAGGTGGGTCGCGAAGAAGACGAGGCCACCACCTTGACCCTCAATATGACCAGCATTGTGCTGGACGAGCTGAAGCGCTGGACAGAGTACAAGATCTGGGTGCTGGCCGGCACCTCCGTCGGGGATGGGCCGCGGTCGCATCCCATCATTTTGCGCACCCAAGAGGATGGTATGTATGCCCATAACGATCTTACCTAAGCGTAAGTCCTATCGTAAAGTTCCTTTCGTTCCCCCTTCAGTTACCTAGTTTCTCTGTTTTGATTTATAATTACGTTTAACCCTACTCTTAGTTTTACACTTGTCCTAAGTTGTGTTGGCCATTTTCTTATCTCGTTACCATTATATCATCCCCTGAAAAGTATCAACCTGAAACTAATCGAACTTTGTACAATTTTTGAATTTTGATATCGGGAGCATTCACCACAGGAGCGGCTGAACACTATGGAGCGTTATCTGATATATGTGCAGATATCTATATATATATTTTTGTCAACCCAATTGAACCATTTTTATTTTACGAGGCTTGCCTCAATTACCAATTACCAATTACCAATTAGCTGTATATAAAGGTTTTGAAGCGGCTAAGATTTTGATTTGTAGTCTAGCCCAACGTATTATTTCATTGATTATTGAGTCCAAAGTCTGTCCGAAGCTGGCTAATCAGACCAGTAATAAATTCTCTGCGAAGTGTAGCATAAATCTACGGTTTTCATTTATATTTATGATCTGCAATCGCAACTGCAATGCTTTGCCATCTGGTCTGATATTTTAACCAGCATAAACCAGCATAAAAAGAATTATGATCGCCTGGGATCCATTGGATATAGATTCGTATTGTTGAGAGCAACATATTCACTGTCTTTTATCACCCAAACCTTGTCTTATTTGGTTAATATATTTATGATATTTTACGACCATCTTAAGTTAATATTTGTGAGAATTCGTTTGTATATTTCTCTGAAATTTTAAAAATCTACAAAATTATCTTATTGGCACTATGAAATTGCATATTTTTTGGCGCAATTTTTGACTACTTTTTTGCACAAAATCTCTTACGAAAAAAGAAATATCTCTTTTTAGAAGAACTCCTATGTATTGTGTACTATATGCAAGCAAACATCATTTTGTTCCTTTCACTTCTTGACTCGCAATCGTCTCGAGAAATGCACAACACCAAGATATATCTCTTAATATAACTAAAGAATCGAATTTTATAAATAACTATTTTTGAATATAATGCATCAATTGTTTGTGGTAATTTGTAAAGCACCAAAAATCGCCATGAACTCCATGTAATCTTTTTGTATTTTTGGCATTTTCATATAGTTTTTGTAAGCACAACCTTAACAACACGAACCTAATGCCCAAAACCAATACACAAATTTGATTTTAGGTTGTTTGCATTAAATATTTTATTTATTTATTTGCATAATTAAATGTATGCAATTATAAATGTAAACACAACACACGTACATACCTAAACGGAGGCTCCGGCCATAATAACCCTCCTTTCGAGCCCAATAAATTTCCCGCACATATTTCAGCTTTTTTTCCAATGTTGACTGAACGCAAATAGCGCAAAATGTTTCGCTCTATTTGTTTATTATTTTTTTCTCAGTTCACGCTCACCTGCAAACACACCTTTGCCAGTACATCTACATGTGTGATATTTACATAAGTGCATACATATTTAATAACGTTTGCAAAAGCTCGGTGTTCTATAATTTTGAGCTCTACCCCTATCTGTTTGGTTTTTGGCACACGGTTTTTGCACTTTGTCACCAGTGAAGCTCCACATATCCCCATCCCACCTCGAATGCCCCAAAAGCCCCAAAAGCCCCGCAAATGTCGCACGTTTTTAAATGGGTTTTGTTTTTTTGTACTGCTATGCAAATAGCGAATCCAGCACAGCAAATGGCAAATCCTTAAATTGATTTCTGCACAAAATTAACCGAACTTTTTATTTACGCACATAATTTTGTATATTTTGTGTTGTTGACCCACTTTATTAAGTTTTATTTGCAATCACCTGCATGTTTGCACAGTTAACACATTTGCATATTTGCAATTTTCATCGTTGGCACCTGCCCCTAACCTTTTTTGTCCGATCGAAAAGTTTTTGGTTGGTTCCATACCTTTAATACTTAATTTGTTCGAGTATTTCGTTGAACTTCAGTGTTCAAGACCAAAAATGGATCCCTCCATTCAATACATGTAGCTTTGTTCCAATCCCAATAATGATTTTATTCCCGAATTCCTTGCAATAAGAATCCATTCTGATCTAAACAACCTATACTATGTACCTTCATTTGCTTGTTAGCTGTTAACTTGCCTGTACGACAGCAACCAGTTTTCTTTATAAAGTACCTACTCAATTTGTGTGTTTAAGAGCTCAACACCATCTGAGTGTGGTGGCCTTCACTTCATTTTGATTTGGCTAAGCACTGTAAATTAAACTTACTTACTCGTAAGCACCTTTAGTGTACGTCTCACTCGCTCCTCTCGGTGTCACACTTCTGTATCTTAGCTCACTCTAGATGTTATAATAAGCCTAGTCTTAAGTCTGCAGCACCGATAGCACCGATAGCACCGCACCTTATGCACAGGCACACGCAATGCGAATTGGAAGGACACTCATGTAAATAGGTGGATGCTTTCCACAGAAATCACTTGCAGGGCGCACAGCGAGAAAATATTACTGGATTGAAGCTGTACAGACCTATAAAAATGTGGTATAACCCCTTGTGGCGGTGTTTCCATTTCACAATCGATTTCTAAGACTGCACATAACACTAATCGGCCCACATGTCGGCTACGTAACATTGCATCCCTCAAACTGAAAGGCAAATGCCTCCATTTGAAGTGAAGAATCAGCACTTGGTACTGATCTCTTCCAGTCGTATTTTCTCGCTGTGCATGAGCCCAGCAGCAGCAAGAGCAGCACCAAAGCACCGCATCGCCATCCAGCTATCTGTGACTGACTTGAATTTCGTTTTAATTGTACTCAATTTGGCATATCCAGGGGCAAACGACCACATATCTCAAACCGAACCGGACTCCTTCCGTTTCCTGCTTTGCCACTTGTAGCCAGCGGCTCACAAGCTGCAGCAGAAGCAGCTGGGCCAGCATTAAAGGTTCAGCCCATGGTAGTGGAACTGGTGCCCAGTGAGCATGCCACTGCACTTCTCTTTTTATCATGTTCTTGTACTCGCTTTAATACCCTGTACTGTGGGAGCATCATGTGTTCGCTAACAGCAAACGTCTGACGTTGATCTTCATCAGCGTGGAAATATAGACGCTGGGTAGATGGCATTCAGATTCAGAAACTTGTGTACTCATTTTATGATAAGAAGATCTATAAGAAGATCTTATATTTAGTTTTCTACGAGCTGCCATATCATCCGAAACATATTTCGTTGGCTTGGAACAGCACCGGGTATGCAATAGTCGAGAGATACGCCCATGGTCCTTCACCACTAATTTTTGTGTTTCGCATGTCGGGAGCGTATTTCGTTATGATGTGATGCGCTTGTTAGCTGCCACAGCACAAATGCAGATGCAAATGCAAATGCATCCCACCTGTCTAAAGCTGGGCACTTGCTTTTCACTCCGCCACGTGCACCGCGTCCTCCTCGTGCACCCATCTACACTCTCGCACTCGTCCTGCCCACGTATAGCCCGAAAAATACAAAGTAAAAAATAAAATAAAAAATAAATAAACCATACCGAGCACATACACCATGTACGAGTATAGAGGAAAATGTTAAAAAATGAGCACCTCGAGCATTGGAAGCTTAGCACGCGCTCCTTGCTTTGTTTGTTCCATTCAGCACGGAAAGGAGCACGGGCAAGAAATACGAAATAGGGAACACTTCTACGGTAGCATTTTAATTATTTTATATTTTTAGTGCACTGTGGGGTGTGGGCACGTGTGTGTGCAGGTGTGCGGGTAGCTCACCTGGAGTGAATGGATGTGAAATGACAAAAAATGAGACAACGCTACGCCATTTGACCCCTTCCACCTGCTTTCAGCTGAAAAAGTTAAGCAGACGAGCTGCCAGGCTGCAGGACACTAATGAAGCATAATTTAACTTTTTGCCCGGCCAGTTGCATTTGAATAATTTGTATTATGCATTTATTTAGCATTTTTAATGAACCCAAAGGCAATGGCTGAGGGCAAGGAGCCGCCGGGCGGGGAATTATCGTGCAAATAACGACTGGTACATACTCGTGTGTAATTTATGAAATGGTAAAACACATTCATTGCAGCGGATCTCAAATTTAACACTTCAGATTAACGCGTATTAAGCTGAAAATCATTAAATTATTATTACAAATTGTGATATCAACATCAGCTGTTCAAAGTTTCAAGTAAAATGTATTTTAAGGTAGTCTTAGGCTGCGTAAGTTACTGATGTACGAGTATTTTCTTAAGTCCAACTAAGGTAAGTTAAGCGTACAATTAACCGATTAATAACTATGATTGGCTGCTTTGAAGCTACAAACTACCACATAAAAAAGGAAAAGAGTTTTCAAAAGTCATAATAAAAACACTGTACAGTATCAAAACGGTGTGCCAACAAATATGTAGATTTTGTATCATGTTTTCCCTCTTCAGTTGTTCACCTTCCTTTTCCGGATTTTTTCAAACTATTTTTGTGCACTAGTTACCCTTTTTGGAACTGTATACTGTAATCTAAATACCTATATTTTATATCTTTTTTCACATACTATAAAAAACCAAATAACTTTGCTTGGCCACTCGCACCTTGCACCAATTGCTCTGTTTCGTGCACCTTTTTTTGAATGCAAATCAAAATGGAAAAAACCAAAACAAAAACAAAAATCATAAACCAAAATCTTTTTGAAACTTTTTGATGTGAATACGAAATTATTGCGAAATTTGATTTTTGAACGCAACCTTTAATGGATGGTGGTTTATATATATAATACATATAAAACATTTTAAAACTATTTAGAGAAAAAGAGTGAGTATATTTAATGGTTGACTATGTATTATGTTTAAGAATGCCCTATAGCAAGACTATTTATACTATACAATACATCTCTATTTCTATACCTATACTCTTTTTCCCAAAAACATATTTTTGAATTGGTCTAAAATAATTCGACCGATAACTAAAAAGTTCACATATATTCTGTTTTTTGATATGTTTCTCTATTTCGACGTTTTTTGATAAATCTTACCAAACCATTTAAGAGGTCGACAAGGATTTTTGATGCTCCTAAAAGCAGCACACGTGTATAAAAAATATATATAAACTATTTTTTGATTTTCCAATGTATGTTTTTTGCACACAACAAAGTAACAAATTTTTGAATGCTTACATGTTTGTTTTTGCTAAGTGAGACGAGTTGGACATCGAAATCCAAGTGTTTCCGATAGCCCATATTTTTGTGTACTTTTTTGACGCCATGCTCTTAAGCAATGGTCTATTCTATAAACTAATTTTATATCAAGGTATAATCTGCACCCCCTATAACCTGTGAGCACCAATTGAGCAACCCCTTCCATATGCAAACTATTAGCACCTAAGCAGCACTTTGGTTGTTTGGTTCCTCCAGTTCCCTCTCCTAATTTAATTTAAATCTGTTTTTGTCTGTGTTGTGGTGATGGCGTTGACTTGGAACTAGGTTTGTTCTGGCTCTGTACTTCCAACATATATCTTGTATATGTATTACTTCTAGGGTCTAATCTCTTAGTAATAGTTGCCATAGTTCTCTGTACTACAGTGCTAAGTAAGTTAGTTTTAGCCACCCTAGCCAGTAAATTGGCATAAGTTAAGCTATCTTTAATGTTAATACTTCAAGTTGTTTACACCATTGTGAGTGCTCTCATCTAATCGCCATTTTCCTCGTCGTCGCCTTTAGTGCCCGGCGACCCGCAAGATGTGAAGGCCACGCCTTTGAACTCCACATCGATCCATGTCAGCTGGAAGCCGCCTCTCGAGAAGGATCGCAATGGCATCATCCGTGGGTATCACATACACGCTCAGGAGCTGCGAGATGAGGTGAGTTCTTAGATAATATGCACTTTGATTCACTAAACACCTAAACACTAATTTCCCAACCAGGGAAAGGGATTTCTGAACGAGCCCTTCAAGTTTGATGTGGTGGACACGCTGGAGTTTAATGTGACTGGCTTGCAGCCGGATACAAAGTACTCCATTCAGGTGGCGGCATTAACTCGCAAAGGGGATGGTGACCGGAGTGCAGCGATTGTGGTGAAAACTCCTGGTGGAGTACCAGTTCGGCCAACGGTCAGTCTGAAGATCATGGAGCGGGAACCGATCGTGTCCATCGAGCTGGAATGGGAGCGTCCGGCGCAGACCTATGGCGAGCTGCGTGGCTATCGACTGCGGTGGGGCGTGAAGGACCAGGCTCTGAAGGAGGAGATGCTGTCAGGACCTCAAATGACCAAGAAACGCTTTGATAACCTGGAACGCGGAGTGGAGTACGAGTTCCGTGTGGCCGGCAGCAACCATATCGGTATTGGGCAAGAGACGGTGAAAATATTCCAGACACCAGAGGGAACACCAGGTGGACCGCCCTCGAACATCACCATTCGCTTCCAAACTCCGGATGTACTATGCGTGACCTGGGATCCACCAACCAGGGAGCACCGCAATGGCATAATCACCCGCTACGATGTGCAGTTTCACAAGAAAATCGATCATGGCCTTGGGTCCGAGCGAAACATGACCCTACGGAAGGCGGTGTTCACAAATCTGGAGGAGAACACCGAGTACATCTTTCGGGTGAGGGCTTATACGAAGCAGGGCGCAGGTCCCTTCAGCGACAAGTTAATCGTGGAGACAGAACGTGACATGGGTCGAGCACCGATGTCCCTGCAGGCAGAGGCGACCTCGGAGCAAACTGCAGAGATCTGGTGGGAACCGGTAACTAGTCGTGGCAAGTTGCTCGGCTACAAGATCTTTTACACCATGACAGCTGTCGAGGATCTGGACGATTGGCAAACGAAAACCGTTGGACTCACAGAATCCGCTGATCTTGTTAATCTTGAGAAGTTTGCCCAATACGCCGTGGCCATTGCGGCGAGGTTCAAGAACGGATTGGGACGTCTTAGTGAGAAGGTTACGGTACGAATCAAGCCGGAGGATGTGCCCCTAAATCTTCGTGCCCACGATGTCAGCACCCATTCGATGACCTTAAGTTGGTCGCCACCCATTCGCCTAACGCCAGTCAACTACAAGATCAGCTTTGATGCCATGAAGGTGTTTGTGGACTCACAAGGATTCTCCCAGACCCAGATCGTTCCCAAGCGTGAGATCATCCTTAAGCACTATGTGAAGACCCACACGATCAACGAACTCAGTCCGTTTACCACGTACAATGTGAATGTGAGTGCCATCCCCTCGGACTATTCTTACCGCCCGCCCACAAAGATCACGGTCACAACGCAAATGGCTGCACCTCAGCCAATGGTGAAGCCGGATTTCTATGGCGTTGTTAATGGCGAGGAAATTCTGGTGATACTGCCTCAGGCTTCGGAGGAATATGGACCCATTTCGCACTATTATTTGGTGGTGGTCCCGGAGGACAAGTCCAATCTGCACAAGATACCCGATCAGTTCCTTACCGATGATCTCTTGCCGGGCAGGAACAAGCCGGAGCGTCCGAATGCGCCGTACATAGCAGCCAAGTTCCCGCAGCGCTCCATTCCGTTCACATTCCACCTGGGTTCTGGTGATGACTATCACAACTTTACAAATCGCAAGTTGGAGCGAGAGAAGCGCTACCGCATCTTTGTGCGGGCGGTGGTGGATACGCCACAGAAGCACCTGTACACCTCCAGTCCCTTCTCCGAGTTCCTATCGCTGGACATGAGGGAAGCTCCGCCAGGCGAGCGGCCCCATCGACCCGATCCCAACTGGCCCGCGGAGCCGGAAGTGTCGGTGAACCGCAACAAGGACGAGCCGGAGATTCTATGGGTGGTGCTGCCCCTGATGGTTTCCACCTTCATCGTGTCCACCGCGCTGATTGTTCTCTGCGTGGTGAAGCGTCGCCGCCAGCCATGCAAGACTCCGGATCAGGCGGCCGTTACAAGGCCCCTGATGGCCGCTGACCTGGGAGCCGGACCTACTCCCAGCGATCCCGTTGACATGAGGCGCCTGAACTTCCAGACGCCCGGCATGATCTCCCATCCGCCCATACCCATATCCGAGTTTGCCAACCACATCGAACGACTTAAGTCGAATGACAATCAGAAGTTTTCTCAGGAGTACGAAAGCATTGAGCCGGGCCAGCAGTTCACCTGGGATAACTCCAATCTGGAACACAACAAGTCGAAGAACCGCTATGCCAATGTCACCGCCTACGATCATTCACGTGTCCAGTTGCCAGCCGTAGAGGGTGTGGTTGGATCGGATTACATCAATGCCAACTACTGTGACGGCTATCGGAAGCACAATGCCTATGTGGCGACCCAAGGTCCGTTGCAGGAGACCTTCGTGGACTTCTGGCGCATGTGTTGGGAACTGAAGACGGCCACCATTGTGATGATGACGCGATTGGAGGAGCGAACACGCATAAAGTGCGATCAGTATTGGCCCACTCGTGGAACGGAGACCTATGGCCAGATTTTTGTGACCATTACGGAGACACAGGAGCTGGCTACCTACAGCATCCGTACGTTCCAGTTGTGCCGGCAGGGCTTCAACGATCGTCGTGAGATCAAGCAGCTGCAGTTCACCGCCTGGCCAGATCATGGAGTTCCCGATCATCCAGCTCCCTTCCTTCAGTTCTTGCGCCGGTGTCGCGCCCTAACGCCACCGGAATCTGGGCCCGTGATCGTTCACTGCTCCGCTGGAGTGGGCCGAACTGGCTGTTACATTGTAATCGATTCGATGTTGGAACGAATGAAGCACGAGAAGATTATCGACATCTATGGGCATGTTACCTGCTTACGGGCGCAACGGAACTACATGGTGCAGACGGAGGATCAGTACATCTTCATCCATGACGCCATCTTGGAAGCCATCATATGTGGGGTAACGGAGGTGCCGGCTCGCAATCTACACACCCACCTTCAGAAGCTACTGATCACGGAACCCGGCGAAACCATCTCGGGCATGGAGGTGGAGTTCAAGAAGCTTTCTAACGTCAAGATGGACTCGTCCAAGTTCGTAACGGCCAATCTGCCGTGCAACAAGCACAAGAACCGCTTGGTCCACATTCTGCCGTACGAGTCAAGTCGCGTCTACCTGACCCCCATCCATGGAATCGAGGGAAGCGACTATGTCAACGCCAGCTTCATCGACGGCTATCGCTACCGATCCGCCTACATCGCCGCACAAGGTCCTGTGCAGGATGCCGCCGAGGACTTTTGGCGCATGCTCTGGGAGCACAACTCAACCATTGTGGTCATGCTGACCAAGCTCAAGGAAATGGGCAGGGTAAGCCCCTTCTTGCGCCATAATGCTGTGAATATTCATGTTAATTAACCACTACATCCGCAGGAGAAATGCTTCCAGTACTGGCCACATGAGCGATCCGTACGTTATCAGTATTATGTCGTGGATCCCATTGCTGAGTACAACATGCCGCAGTACAAGCTGCGTGAATTTAAGGTGAGCACCAACCACTTTCTTGTTGGTTTACAACATAAAACTAATTTAATCGCCCGAATCCTCGCCCCTAGGTCACTGATGCCCGAGATGGCTCATCGCGCACCGTCCGCCAGTTCCAGTTCATCGATTGGCCGGAGCAGGGTGTGCCCAAGTCGGGCGAAGGCTTCATCGACTTCATCGGACAGGTGCACAAGACCAAGGAGCAGTTTGGCCAGGATGGACCCATTACCGTGCACTGTTCAGCGGGCGTGGGACGTTCGGGTGTCTTTATCACTCTGAGCATCGTTCTGGAACGAATGCAGTACGAAGGAGTACTGGATGTCTTCCAGACAGTGCGCATACTGCGTTCCCAGCGTCCGGCTATGGTACAAACCGAGGTGGGTATTGCACTGTCTTCTTAATCGACGAAGGAAAATGGTGTATTTTACTTTTTATAACTCCCCAGGATCAATACCACTTCTGCTATCGTGCTGCATTGGAGTACTTGGGCTCATTCGACAACTATGCAAACTGAGGGCATTTCATAATGAGTTTGCCCGGCCTACAGAGCTAAACCTCATCGACCCTGCGTTCGTTGCATACTTATTTCGAACTCTACGCATAATACGCATTTACGATATACACGGATATCATAACTCTAAAGTATTATAGCCAGCTACTGCCCACACTTACTTAATACACCTATACTTATATACGTGGATATGTTTAGTTGATAAGTGCACCCCCGCCAGCAGGTTTTGTTACCATTACGATTCTTTGGGGGACTCGATCTTTTAATGCGTTCTATTTTACTGATAATGTAAACTAAAGAAGACTGTTACACGTTTAATTATCAAAACTTTATATATCAACCCACATGCACTTCTATGTACGTGCATCAAGATTTTGCTCGCTAATGGAGAAGGATGTCAATCAACTTGTTGTTCGTGGGGCTGGCGCCGAAATGACCATGGTGCTTCCATGGTGCGCGCCACAGGAAACCGATACATATTTGAACTAAGGACTTGGTAGCTATTAGTCTTACCGCCTAAATCGAATCTCGAACGGAAGCATAGGGTCGAAAGTAGAAGCCATTTTAAGTAAATCGAAAACTTCGGGCGTTTTGGCAGCAAAATCCAATCGCTATTATAATGTAAACACGTATGGGTAATACAATCAATCAAACACTGCTATGTTAATCAGTTTTTATGCCTCGGTTGTTGGAAACCAGTAAGAACGGTCCGTGCAATTAGTGAAAAGTCTTGCATAGCGAATATTTTATAAGGCAGATAGATTCTAAAATTAGTTTTCAAACACAACTTATGTTTTGATCTCCCCAAAAAGATGACGAACTTTATGGACTGATGGATGTCTTGGCAGCTAACAGGCATTTCAAATTTCATTGCCCGATAAGACAGACCACAGACGCAACTTCCAGCCAAGCAGCTATTGAAACTTTAACCTCATTCCCCCGACTTCTCTATTCAGTTCCCTAGTACATTCCTGTATATACCACAGTCGATACCCGAGCTAGCCACGTATTTCTGTGTAATTTAGATTGAAAAGCAGTTATTGTACCTAAGGTGTATGAAGACATAGATAATAACCAAGCGAAAAGATTAGAATGATAACTGTAGATATGTACTGTAGCATATAATTTTTACCATAAAATAGAGCGGCGCACGCGGTTATAAATATATAAATCGAGACATTGGCAATAGGTGTTAAGGTACATAATAATGTATATAATTGATAAGCTGTTTTGCAAAACGTTTGAATTCGGCCTCGTAATTATACATAAATATATAAAAAGTTAGCAAGCAAATGCTTAAAAGCAAACACTAAATTATTAGCTGAAACACGTGTTAAACAACCATAGTCATATGTAAACTAAATATTTATACGAAATAAAAGTATTTGTTATAACTACTTTAGCATGTTGCCCCTGCCAATTGGATCGGAAGTGTTAGGAAGTAGTAAATTTTGAGACGATGCTGGCCGGCTGGGCGAATTTGGAATAAAACGAAAGATACTAAATTAAACTATAGCGCTAGCAAAAATAGATGTCTAGATAAAGGTACCCCCGCAGAGAGTTGCAATCGTATTAACATAACATATACATAAATTGAAATATACGATTATGTTGTATATTACACAAATCTGCCGGCTTGTCAAATTTTGTTAAGATATAAATTGTTTTGTATGTTTTACGAAATAGAAAGATATAACAATTTTAATGGTAATACGATACACAAGCAAGCAAACAATATAATGATTATACTAATCAAGTAAACAGAAAAGCATATGTATTTCGCATTAAAGTATGGGTAAGAATGTCATATTATGTTTAAAAATACCATACAAATAATATATCATTTTCAAAAAACTGCAAACTGAATGACGAGAAATAATAAAAGATGAAATTAAAACTTGTAAGTGTCTTTAATTTTAATTATTAGTCGTAGAGTAAACGGATTTCCTAAGCTCGATGAAAAATATATGAACGGTAGAAGGAAGCGTAAAAACATTTTATGATCATATACAACGGATCATTAATTTCTTTTATAATATTCTTATAAGATTGCTCGACTGTTCCAACATGATAAAGGCTTCCGATTTTTATCAAACTAAAACACAAATTTTATTGCTCTAAAAAGTATAGACTAGTTTGCGTTTACACGGGATCGTCAAATGTCTGATTATAATCATTATACCCTCTACAAGGATATAACTAATGTAACAGCAACCAGGTAGCGCCAGCGAGCAATGGCCAAATAGTTCTCTTTTGTGCATAATTGTATCTTTCTTGAAATCCCACTTTCTGACTAAAGGGTATCTGATAGTCCAGAAAGTCTAATAGAAAGTTCACTCTACTTTTTTTTATTCGATTACATTATTACAAGGTATTCCCATTGCAAGCCACAACTTTCTCCCGAATCCACTTTTGACTACATTATAAACGAAGAAGTCTACCAGGCTAGAGAGGAAAAATTCAACTAGCATGCATGCGTTCGAGCGCTATAGTGCTGCCAAATATTTTGTCACGTGGAAAAGTTTACGAGATACAGTTTGTGAGATACGATTTTAGTGACAGTTATATAAGAAAACAAAATCCGATCAGAATTGTTCGTATTCAATCGTTATTGGCAGGGCAATTTTTAATGTATTATTATCTTAAAACAATGAGTATTCCCCAGAGCAATTCCTACACTTCTCCGTTGGAATGCCGCCCAAGACAAGGGAAAGATCAAAAGCATCTGACAATATTTCTAGTTCCTAATCGCCTTTCCATTATCTCATGTGATAGTTTAGCCCATTAGCACAATATTTCATAAAAGAAATAAACGATTCACTGATAGCGACATTTATATTAAAAGCGAACCTCTTCTTAAAATTATTTTAGTCGAATCAAATCAGTTGCTGAAGATGCGTTGTATGCTTATATTTGTCATATCTGCGGTGGTAAATATTAAAACACAGAAAATCGGATCACATTGTTTGAACACAATGAATATTTCACAGAGCCTGGCCTGTGCTGTTCCTCCACAATCGGAAAATCAGATATTAGCTACTTTTTTTAGCTATGTCGAGACCATCCGTGGCATTCAAATTCATAACATGATGGTCCTCACCACCAATTTCGTGCAGGGAGTTGTAGACAGCGTTCCGGTGGAAGATCGGGGACCGGATACCGCTACTCTTCAGGCCTACGCTAACAAGGGCAAGAGTCTCCGCCTGCGAGGCACCACTGGCGAGAAATATATGTACAGCTCCGAACTGAAACAGGTATTTGAAGGACTCAAGCTGAGTGAATGGACGCCAGAAACCGAGGTGCCTGGAATGAGCTTATTTGGTTTACTGGACCTTAGTGATAAATTCGCCTATCACGATAAGAAACTACACAAACAGTTTGTCGACGCTGCCACCCTAATGAAAGCTAAGTTGACTCTGGCCACTATAGCTCGGGAAAGTGAGCTTTTCAATGCGATCGACGAATACATCGCTGCTGCTGATGCATCTGCTCTACGCGAACCTCTCTTTCTGAAAGTCTTTAGCTTCAAGGATAGGTACTAAGCATATGCAAGTCAATAAAATGATTTATACAACAAGCAATGAAAACGAATAGTGGATTATTATTTTAACAAATCGCTTTCGAGGTTGGCAATAAAAGAGAGGTCTAATAGTTCATTTACTGATAAGAGATGTTTTAAATAATTTTACAAGGGACACTCTATTAGGGCACCATTGAGTATATTTTTAATAGCAGATACGTATATTTCATGGACTTTGTTGGAACATAATTGAAAACTTAGAAATTAATGATAATTCATGGCAATATCAATGCTAATTTCTTATGGATCCAGATCCTACTTTCTAAGTATTAAATCATCGTGTTTTTCAAAAAAATACGATCTATATCGAAATGACGTTATCTAATTGGTTCAAAAATAAACACAGTAAAGATAAAGTGTTAAAAAAAAAAAACAAAACAATTAATTTATACCCTTTGCAGTTTCTGGTGGGGTTGAGTCGGTTTGATCGCGTTGGGACAAAATGTTGAGCGGGTCTTCACTGCGTAGATAGCCGTTGTGCTCTGGGTGATGCTCGAACACAACCTCTCCCCTGATGACCCGCACGCGAGGACCATGTGCTCGAGCCGTGAACTTCACCTTCCCACATGTGTCTGGCCGGAGACGACGATGGGCACGTAAGCCGCTGACAACTACGAAGTATTTATCGCATCCATAGCATTTATACCGCTTCATCCCAATATGACGCGATAGGTGGGAAATTAAAGTTTCCCGGTGAGTAAAATCTAATGAGCATATCTGAAAGGAAAACGGTAAGATTTCAATAAATCAAGTATCTAATTTCTCTAAAGCAAAGGCCCAAATTTTTTAAAGCCAAAGGTTTTCTTCTCACTTTGCACTTAAATGGTTTCTCTCCGGTGTGACGACGGTGGTGAACTCGCACTTGTCCAGGAGTCCTGAAACGTTTGTCACAGTAGTTGCACTTGTGAGGCAGTTCCCCCGTGTGTATTGACTTGTGGATGCGGAGGGCTCCAAAAGTAGTAAACACTTTGGAGCATTCGGTGCACTGGAACTGCGTACAATTCAGTTGATTGTTCCTGGACTTCTTGGAGCCTTTTGATGAATCTGTTTTTACACTTGTCGTTAACAAACCTTTGTTAACAGGAATATTGGATAGTGGTGATGCCTGATCTCCTAAAGGAGCAACTACTCCGCTTAGCGTAAAAGTATTGTGTAATTCTGAAGGAGGCACAGGCGTTTGTGGTTTCGATTCCACAAGTGTAGCCGATGGCACATGCACTATTTCAGTTGCAGCAATTGCTGAGTCCTGTGAAAGTACTGAAAAGATAATTAAAAAGAGTCTTCCAAAAGGATTTGAGTTTACTTACTTTTAGATGGCATTAAGACCACTTTAAGAATGCTACACTTTTCATCCGTTAAGTCGTGCTTGTTGGCTAGATGCGTGCGAAATGCGCAATGCTTCTCGAAAATTCGCTGACATAGCGGACAAGTCCACATAAAACGATATAGCGGGTACTGGACCTGCAGCTCCTTCGCCACCATAAAAGACAACGGGTTGAGCAGTAGTTCTACGGGTCTGGGTGCATCCATGGGATGTGGCGATGATTCATTTATCTTTACCTTGGAGGATTGTAGAACTGTTCCCGGCAGTGGCAATGTCTTTTCTATGGAGCGAATTTGATTACGAAATTCATTGATTATCTTCATGGACTCGGGTCTGCTCTCGGATTTGTTAAACGCATCGACAAGGAAGCACGATGATCGACTGTGAGTTTGGGGTGGTAGCACAGCCTTAGCAGTCTCAGGAGTGGCAATACTTGGAGGATTGTCCACAGAACTGACGGTACTTATACTTATCGCCTGCGGAATCTTTATAACATTTGTTAAATTCTCTGAACCACTCAAAGTAACAGTAAGAGATTCCTTAGCTACAGTCGGTGCTTGCCCTGGCATCTTCAAGATTTTTGTGTTGGGGGGCAACTTGATGACCATGCAGTTACTAGGTAACACTTTCAGTATATTGGCTGCAATCGAAGAATTTGTATGTGCCACAGAGTCTTGGTTGAAGATTGGAAGAATATTTGAATTATCGGAAATCACTGCGTGAATGGATTTTTTGTTAAGAGATTTCACATTTGATGTTGGTAGTCCATTTCGCTTAACACCTGCTAAGAAGGTAGTAGGTAATTATATAACTATTTTAAATTATAATTTCAATAACCTTACTTTGTAAGTCCGTCTGCTTTTTGATGGAGCTCAAAGCTGGCAGACGCAGTTTATTCCTTAACGGAGTAGGGATGGCTGGCCAGATGCTACCATTGGACTGTTCCTCCTTAATGCTCACATCTGGCACTTCGTCGTCCTGTGGTTCCAATTTTATGTTGAGTGGAGGGTTGTCTTCCAATAGCATTTGTTCTCCATCCTCTGCGTTAAGTGGCTCCTCTTTTATCTGCACATTGCAAAACGACTCCGAGGTCACAGGCGTACTAACTGCCACAAGTTCTGGTTTCGACGATAACTCCGGTCTGAAATCCACACTGCTGCAAACGGTCTGGCTCTGCTTTCTATGCAAATTAAGAATCTGTTTGGACTCAAAATGCCGACGACAAATGGAACAAACAAAGCGATATACGTAAATGTGCCTCTGCATGTGGCTGGCCAGGTCATCCGCGCCTTTTGCCAAAAAATCGCAAACCTAAGCGGTTTTCTGTTTAATCAATGTGTGCATAAAAGTTTGACCCAGATAACTCACCCTACAGCCAAACAAATATCCCGGATTCGAGTGCTGGCGATATTCGTGCTCAAGGATCTTTTCAAGAGTATCCAACCAGATGCCACAGCCCAGACGACAGAAATGAAGGTTCATTTCATGGTGGACCTGGTGACTTGATATATCCAGTTGGCTTTTAAACTTATACTGGCAAATATCGCAATCTTTTGGGGTTGGGTTGTCCTCCGATGGAGACGCAAATATCTGGATGTCAAAGTATTAGATAATTGTTAATGTTTTCATCATCATTTTTGTATTTTTGAATTAAAAAAAAAAACAATATATACATATATTTACTTTGAATTACGCTAGATTATTATGAAAACATATATTTACATTTAATTTTCGGACTAAGTACATATGTACATACATATGTTTCCTTGTAAATTAGGACTGTATATTTGTTTACAGTTATGAAAATGAATTCTTGCCTATGAATGATATTAAAATCCCGAAACGGGATCCTCGCAGGCCCCCTTCCGACACACCCCTTTGCGAGAATGTGCTTTTTAGGTTATGTATATTTACCTGTTGCTGATCGAGTCCAAGACTAGCAATAAATAGGCGCTCGTCCTCGGAACGCAAACGATCCCTGATCGGCACTGTTATCATTTGAGATCCCTCGTCCAAAATTTTCAGCGTATCACATGCTGTAGTTTGGTCAAATTTAACAAGAATTAAAAGTTAACGGTAAAGTGCGTAATAGAATAGCTGCGACACCCACACTTTGGCACCCAGCAGCACTCACACACACGCATGTGAGCGAGAGCATTGTAAGCTTACCGCTCAGAATTTTGATGGCACTGTCCGGCACCTCGTCCTGTGGCTCCAACTTGATCTTGGCGTCCTCCATTTCGACCTTCCCCTTGGCCAGCGCCAAATTCGACAGCATTTCGCTCCGATCAGAGGATATCAGATCAACAACTATCAATATCAAGAAGAAGAGAGCAGCAGCGCAATAAATACCGCTGTATACCGCTGCGATCAGAAGACGACTATCGATATGCACGGCGTTGCCAGATCCAGCGGCGCGACTATCGGGTGGAGCGGTGAGCCTCCACCACTGTTGGTCGTTATCGATTGACGATAGGTCACGAAATTTAGCAAAGTAAACAAAAGCAAAGCCGCTGAAAAAATCTGATAAAAATTCGAGATATGAGTAATAGCGAGGACTCGCAGCAGTATCTCAACGACATGCTGGTTAAAGAGGAGGACGAAGCGTCCGGCGGTAAGCGAAAGACCATCTACAACCCTGTGTTTTGTTGCTTGACTCTGCTATTTTACCCCCGCAGACGATTCGGACAAGCAGGACGGAGGAATAATGCTGCGGGAACAGGACCGATTTCTGCCCATCTGCAACATTATTAAAATCATGAAGGTGCCGGTGCCGCAAAATGGCAAGATAGCCAAGGATGCACGAGAGTGCATCCAGGAGTGCGTCTCTGAATTTATATCCTTCATTAGCAGTGAGGCCATCGAACGTAGCGTCGCCGAAAATCGCAAGACAGTCAATGGAGACGACCTACTGGTTGCCTTTAGCAATCTGGGATTCGACAACTACGTGGAACCACTATCTATTTACCTGCAAAAATACCGAGAGGTCAGTGGGCTTACTTTATTTACAGCAGTTAATAATCAAGTTACCCATTGCAGTCGAACAAATCGGATCGTAATCTCTTTCTGGACGCTAGTTATCCACAAAACGAAGATGGATCCTCCGCAAACGAGGCGGGGAAACAGTAGCCCCTTGCTCACATACTCTCTTAGTTAAGGTTCTTCTGACAGTAAAGTAATATTTGTGTTTCCAAGTGTTTTGTTAACTCCTAAGAGTGTACATTAATTGTAGGTCTTAAAAACTTCATTAGCTTCATTATTCTTTCCAATTAACTAATTATTCATAGTACATACTGTCAGACAGTTTTTTTTATTTATATGATTTTTTTTTAATTGTAACTACAGGTTTTATATGCATAAATCAATTTTTTGCCCTCAAATTCAATATTTAGGTATTAGTAGCAAACATGAATTTATGTAACGCATACAAATTAAGCATCATACTCTTATATAAAATATATATTATATATTAGTACGCATATACTAGCAAAATATTTAATTCAAGTGCTCACAATTGTGCGTCAGTTTGTTTTCGAGTCATAAAGTAAAGTGTTAAATATAATATTATTCTAACCAGAATCCTTCACTGCCCGGGGAAACCAGGATGGAGGCTTTCTTTTCTGGGCTATCCACACACTTTTGTAAACTACGAATAGAGGCTTTCTTTTCTCCCGAAAGCGAGGCGTTGGCACTTCGCCCTTTTTTCGCCCTGAAGCCTTGAAAGCAATTCTCAACAAAGTCGAGGCTGCATATGCGAAAGCTCATCGTCAATTTAATCTAAATCCGAAAAATCAAATTCACTTTCTGTAGCCCAATGACTCACCTTCGCCATTTTGTAAATCGCCATTGTAAATCCTCAACTGCTCTTTAGTAACATTTCGATGCAAACTCGGCACACTCCCAAGCAACACACGTCGACCGTCGAAGCATGTTGCATCAGACAAAGTTTTCGGCCATTCGGACAGTCAGCAGGTGGCTCCCGGGGTACAGTTTGGGAACCACAGCATTCGAGGATGTACTTTTTGGCTGTGGTCCGGAATAATGTGGTCAGCGATCCAGGACTAAGTTTCAGGTTCTTCGTAAAGCTGTAGCTCTTCCAGTGGCAAATGCGAAGATCGTCCCGCAGGAGATCAAAAAATGGAATTAATAGGTTTTTCGACTACGGATCTAGTTCCACTGTAACCTTTGGCAGCATATAATAATGCTTAGGAGCATCCGCATCCCTGGCACCAGGCAAATCAATAGCTCCTGCGACCCGTCTATCCTGGGTTCAAGCAATCCGTTGAAAAGCGTGACTGGCACAACTGAAATCCTTAAATAGAGGTATAGGGTATTAAAATAGACGAAAACCTTCGTCTTTGCTCCGAAAGCAACTAGTGCTGCCGTCTTATCCTTTTGAGTATCACATGCTCCTCGTGGCCGAGGAACAAAGTTGGACTATCTTGTACAGCTTTGAGGTTTAAAGCTGTACAGCTGTTCCTCTTTTACCTGGACCTGCTCCATTTTGAAGTCGACTTTTCCTGTATTATCTAGTAGAATAACCTGAAGTATGAAGTAAAAGATACATTCGTTAAAAAGTATGTTACAAGTAGAAGGCAGCGTTTCCGATCCGAGTCGTTCTGGCCATCTCCCTACCTCGGGAACAATACAAGCTAGAAAGATAAGTTGAAGCATTCAGATTCTAGTGAAAGATTCGTTAGAAAGATGTTAGTCATATTACTTGTCTTGGCCAATTTCTATCGAAAATGTGTAAATTTATTCTCCGACCAGCAGAGTAAAGTGTATATAATAGTCAATTAAAAAGTAAACACAACGAAATGGTAAAAGTTACACAACTTATATGGACAGCTTTAATACAAGATTTTAAAAGTTGCTCCTAATAGATTTATTTTCTTCCCAGAGGCAATACGCTTAGTTTCAGTTTCAGTAATATGTATATTTAGAAAACCTCCAACTAATATGGGGACATCTACAAGTCTACATACACATATACGCTCAAGGATATTACATAATATGTCTATAGTTTATATATGTCAGTATTATGGAAACTAAAACACATTTTTCTCACAGTTAAAGTACGTATGTATAAAAAGTAAAACAAAAACTTAAGGAACATTTTGTGTTGTTTGTTTCTTTGTATGGCATATCCTTTCTCCACGAACCATTTATGAATTAATAACGCATTAAAATCACCGGTAAGACTACATGGTAAAACTAGAAGACGTGATGTGGCATTGTACAATGGTTGTACAAAAAGGTTTATAAAATGGTACAGCTAAAACTAGACTAAAATGATTCCATGTGGGTAGACTAAACCAGCAGCATGTCGTCATTGTCCAGCGGCTCGTCCTTGATCCGATTGCCGGTCGGACCAGTGGCGAAGTCGCTGAGGAATATATTCGTGTCGTCGTGGTTCAGCTGCAGCGTGGGAATCGCACCAGGACGCAGTTCACCCGGCTGGAGGAAGCAATGCGACTCGAAGTGACGACAGCAAATGTGGTTGGAGTGGTCCCACTTGGATATGGCCTCGATCTTGAGATTGTAGCACCACTTGGCGCGCTGATTGCGCTGCTCTGGAAAGTCCAGCATCGGCAACTGGACATTGTCCACTCCGCAGATGACACAGCTAACCGTCCTGTCGGTGGGCAGGTGGACCGAGCAGATATGTTTGCCCCGGTATCTTTGAGTATCCGTGAGCCTGAGTGCTTGGCACCACTGTCTAAGCAGCGCCGGGTCTTTAATAAGAGGAACAATAAATGTTAGATTAGTTTGATTTAGTTTTGTAGTTCGCTTACTTACCACTGGGAAACTTGTGCAGTTTAACATTTCCGTTATGATGACAGTCAGCCATGCAACAGGTTGCAATTGGGAGGGGAGGATCCTGCTTTCTCTTCCCTTCCTCGGAGGATGCCTGAGGATTTAAGTGCCTCGTGGGAATGGCGTTCCGCATGAGACGTCTTACCCCAATCAACTCGGGCTCAAAGTGCCGGCTGCAAATCAGGCGAGTGTTTCGTTGAGACTCCTTGAACACCATGCCCGTCGCCAGCTCCCAGTTGCGTATGGAGGTGCGGTTGTTGGGCAGCCGAAATAATTTGATGCCATCGCCACGGAAGGCCCGGCAGTAAGGAAGACAACACTGCTTAACTTTCCACGGCGGAACCTGCCCCGGCGGCCAAGGATCCAGCTTGGAACGCCGCTCCCGCTTGATGCGCACCTCCGTCCCTATATTCTCCTCGCACTCACCCTCATCCTCCTCCTCCTCGTCCTCGTCCTCCTGCAGTCCATCCTCCTCATCGGCATCGCTCTCCACCTCGCTGCGATCGGTGAACAGTTCATGGCACTGTTCGTTCGTAAAGATCTTCTCGGGCACATTGTCGCCCAGCTCCAGGGTGGGAACAGCCCAGGGGCGCAGCTTCCTCAGACTGATGCAGTGTGGCTCGAAATGAACGCTGCAGATCATAAACTTCCATGGCCTTCGCTCATCGTAGCGGATGCGGAGGTTGTGCATCCAGCGCTCCTGTTGGAGCCTCGATTTGGGAAATTTGTAGATGTGAACGCCGTGCTTAGATCTTTGCCGCTGGCAATGACCCAATGAGCACTTATCGTAACCGGATTTCACCTGGTTGTAGGTCACCTTTTCCTGCTTCACAGGCAAGCGCAGTTGGCCCTTCCAGTTTGTCTGGTCAAGGGGTATTTGCGTAGCTGCTGAGTCCTCTGCCTCTTGGTCCTCGTGAAGCTGAAGTTCTGGTTCCAGGGTCGGCATAGAATCTTCATCCTCCTCCTTTATCTGCACGGTGCTTGGGTCAGCTCCCAGCTTCTTGTCCAGCCTGAGGTTAATGGCTTCGAAGTCGTTGTCAAATAGTTCGGTGGGAGCCTTGGAACCTAGTTTTAAGGTGGGCACACTACCATGGACTAGTCTCATGTTAAGCAGGCACACCGGATGAAAGTGCGCACTACAGATCCGGTATCGCCACCGGTGGAAGGGATCGAAAGGCACCTGTGTGTTGTGCTGCCACTTGAGGCACATGTCCTCTGAATGAGGAAATTTGTGCAATGTTATGTTTTGAGTGGTCAGGTGATTTATACAGCCCTCAATCTGACAAAACTTACTGGACTTTCGAGGCGGAGCCGGCGTAGGCAGGCAGAGTTTTATTACCTCACTTTTGGCCTTTTTGTGCTCCTCAAACTGAAGTTCTTCGGGCAAAATAAGCTCTTCAGTCTCCTGCAATGCGAATTCATTTTCGTATACCTTTTCTGGTCTCCTAGGTCCTAGGAGAAGAGTGGGCATCGCTCCCTTCTTTATTCTAGCGCTCTGGAAGCACTCCTGCTCGAAATGGTAACTGCATATTCGATACCGCCACCAGAACTTCTCATCCATGTCAACTTGGGTGTTGTGCATCCACTTCCTAGCGGCCTCCGAAGACGCGGGGAACTTATGCAGCTTGATGGTCCCGTCCACGTCCTCAACTGTCACTTCGCATCCTTCAACGGCGCAGTGGTTGGCATTGTACTGGTTTCGAATACTATTAGATTGGTAGACGGCATGTTCGATATAGGTCTTGTCCACTCTTTCGTAGCTGTCCATTCGCTCAACGTGACCAACTTCCAGAAGGACCTCCAAGGCTTGCATCTCAGAGTCTTCCTCGTCGGACTCGATGTGCTCCATTCTTACGATGGGCTCTAGAAGGGAACTGTCAGCCTCTTCCTCCTCGTGCAGCTCTTCCTCTTCCAGCTCCTCCTCTATCTCCAATTTGATTGTATCGGCTTCCTGGGACAATTTTACTGTCATTTCCTGCCACTCCTCCTTAGTGGGAATTTGGTGCACCGGATTTCCAGGTAAGTTCAGAGTGGGAACACTCCAGGTATGCAGCCGCCTGTCGTCAAACGAGCATCGGGACTCAAAGTGATTGCGGCATACTCTAAGCATATATTGCTGCTGCGGCTCCGTAATCTCCAGTTGGCCATTCTCAACCCACATTCTCAGCATGTCTTTTCTTTGCGGCAACCCGTGCAGGAGCACCTTATCCCGGGGCCTGATCATTTCGCAACCTTTAACCGCACAGCTAACGATCTTGACGCGTCTGTTGTTTCGAGCAGAATAGTAGTTTTCTTCGAGGAATCGGTTTGAAACGTGCTCTGGAAAGCTTTTGATACTTAGTTCGTAAAGAATAACGTAGTGTAGTGGGCATAGCTGACCGTCATTACTCGACGGCTCTTCGATATTCAAATGACGCAGCCACGCTCTCCGTAAGTTCTCCTCTTGGGGCAGATTGAATGACACGGTTTTGCACAGTTCCTTGCACTCAGGGTAAATGCAATCAACCTCCGATATTATGGCTCTCCTTTCCAACTTTTGGCTTTTACCCAGGATTTGGGTGTCCGGCTGAAATATAGCCTGAGAGGAATGGCCCAGCTCCAGTGTGGGTATGGAACCCGATATTAATCCACTTTTATTGAAGAGAGAGGCTTCGAAATGCGCACTGCAGACTTTCAGACCACCCAGTTGGTCATTTGCTACTGTAAGTTGGAGATTATGAATCCATTTCTTAGCCAACGTCAACGTTTTCGGAAATCCACTGAACTTAGTGTCTCCGGGCTGCCATATTCGACCACATTGAGTGGCACAGCAAACCTCCGCTTTTTTCTGCCAGAGACTTTCTGGGTTTGGTAACATCTCCACCTCCTCGTCGTGCCCTAGCATTAGAGTCGGTAGTGCGCCAGGACGTAATCCTTTGTGGGCACCGAAACAAAAGGGCTCAAAGTGTCGTTCACAGATGAGCTGCTCTCCCAACCCGAGGTCCACGGAACTAATCTTTAGGTTGTTGCTCCACGCATTCAGTTGAGCAGCGGCCTTTGGCACCTTATAATAGCGGAGACGTCCTCCAGAGGCGTCCTTTTCACACCCAGACACTAGGCAGTGTCTTTCGATGTCGCCTCTACTTAACTCAAGAGTTGGGACGGATCCGTCAATCAAATTTAAAGTGTCCGGCTCAAAGCATTCGGGTGCAAAGTGAGACTGGCATACCTTGAAACCATGGCTGCTGGCCTGCATGGAGCGATGTCTACACGCGGCTGCCCACTTTCGTATAGTTGGCATATCCTTGGGATACTCATAGAGCCTTATACCGCTAGCTTCAGCCTGAAAACAAGTTAGTATGGAACAAAAGCGCTCCCGGATAAGCCTCATCGCCTCCTCAGTATCCTGGCCCCCAGCAATGTTCCCATTGTGCTTGGCATTGGGGATAACAAAGCCGTCGTGGCCCAGGTTTAAGGTGGGTTCCGCCCAGCAACGAAGTTGTTTTTTACATATGGCGTCTGGTTCAAAGTGAGTTTGGCACACGTAAAGCTCCGCAGGGTCAACAAGGCGAGGTTGCTGCTGCGTGTTCACCAGCCACCGGAGCAAGGCCTGCTCTTCGGTGGGGAAGCGGTAGAGTCGAATTTGACTACTTCCAATCTGTCCACATGTGGAAATGCAACAAATCCTGATCCTGCCTCGAGGACTAGGACTTGCACTCGAGCATGGACTTACCAAGGCGCCGAGGTCCGTTTTAATTTTTAATGGAGTAAGTCTAGAATTGCTATTTGGAGTATCACTGCGAGATTCAGGCTTGAGATTCAAATGAATCTCGTCATCGTGGTTTAAATGCAAGGTAGGTATGGCCCAAGGTTTCAAAAAATTCTCCTCTAAGCATATTGGCTCGAAGTGAAGATCACATATGCGATAGCTTTTGTGCCTTAAATGATCGTAAGCCATCTTTGTGTTATGTAACCATTTCAAAAGGGTAGCATCCTTGTGCGGAAGCGGGATAAGCTGAAGATCCCTATCAGATTTGGAGGAACAACTAGGCACAGCGCATTTAAGTTCGTCAATAACCCACTCCAAGTCTTCCAAGTCTTGTGCGGCCAATACCTTGGGAAACTCCACCCTTTTAAACAGTTGCATAAAGTGGTCGCCACAAAGAAGACCCTCACTGCTAGGTGGCAAATTAAGGTGACTTATCCAGGCATCTCTTATGACCACATTTGCGGGTAAATTAACAAAGCTTATGTGATCCGATGAAGAACTTCTGCACTCCGGAAAGATACAACTGCCGATGTTTCTGTAGATGTTCCAACTATTTTGATCTAGCATTAAGGTCGGAACTGCCTGCTCCAAGGGCTTTCCATTTTCCACCACTTGCTCCTCAAAGTGCTTAAGACACACACGAATTTCCGTGAAGTCCGTGTCTAGGGAAAGCTTTAGGTTATGCTGCCACTTTTTTAATATATTTTGCTCCTCCGGCAGCGGAAGTAGTTGGTTAACGTCCTCATTCCCACAGGAGCTGATGCAACATCTTTCCAGCTTACTCTCTCTGTGATTCTTCATGGGAGTCTTCTCCTTCGTCTTCATTTCCCTCTCCGTCTGCACCTCCTGCTTGATCTTCATCTCCATCCTCAACCTCTGCATCTTCCGCACCTCCACCGTACGCCACTTGTTTTGGTGAATGTCCGGCGGCTCTGTCAGCTTCCTCTTGCGGCAGTGTTTTAGGCTCCAAAGCCGAAAAACCGAGTGCTGTGGCTGTAATTGCTCTTGGTCAAGATCCACTCCATTACAGGAGTATCTAAGTGGCTCATCGTGGCCCACATTGAGAGTGGGTACCGCATTTTGCTTAAGCTTACGGGTTCCCAGTACCTCCGGCTGAAAGTGCTCTATGCAAACGCGGCCGATGCAGTCATCTGGATTCAGGTGCAGATTGGAGCACCACTTGAGCAGCAGCTGGCGATCCTTGGGAAATCCAAAGGTGCTAAGCAGGTGAAAAGCAGTGCGTTCCTTTCTGCAGTGCTTTAGGCAGCATATGGGCGTCACATTATTAGCGGGCTTTTCGCGACGCAGAGGGATGGTTGGAGGAGTGGGTGGGGCGTCCGGATGAAAGTGCTCCGCCTCCTCCAAGTCTTCTTCTTCGTCGCGTTCATCCTCCCCATCTCCGCAATACTCGCCTTCATCATCACTTGCATGTTCGGCAAAGGTTTCGACCAGTTCGAGGGGATCGAAATAGTGGCCGTCTTTCTCATCATCATCGAAAATATCGTGGTCGTGTTGCTCCTCCTCAGCCTCTAGCTCTTCTTCCTCCTCATCAATCA